>NW_022900940.1:30912457-30991979 GCF_012274545.1 Fukomys damarensis
ATATATATATATATATTATACACACACACACACATACCAGTAATAGCAATATGTTATGTATCAATAGCAACAGCTTTTCTAGATTGTGCAGTCATCTTGGAAAAAAATCAATATGTATGTCAGTGGACATCTACTCTTTTCCCATATATAGCCTACCTTTCTGACTCACCTGATCATAAGTTAGTGGAAACGCTTATGTAGCTCCATATCTTATATTATACACACACACACACATACCAGTAATAGCAATATGTTATGTATCAATAGCAACAGCTTTTCTAGATTGTGCAGTCATCTTGGAAAAAAATCAATATGTATGTCAGTGGACATCTACTCTTTTCCCATATATAGCCTACCTTTCTGACTCACCTGATCATAAGTTAGTGGAAACGCTTATGTAGCTCCATATCTTGCCTATTACCTCCTTAAAAGTTCAATTGAATTCCCTCCTCATTTTGTGGAAAAGATGGCTTTGTCTTCCTATGCACATCCATTACCATTTTTTATCTATAAACATGTTTGGTTATTGAATTATCTTTTTAAAACCACTTATGTGTGCCTAGTTCCCTCACTGATTGATTGAAATTAATTTTTCAAGGCATATTAATTTTATATCTGTAGGAGAGTCATGATTTTATCCTTCTTTGAAGATTGTCTTATTACTCCTTTCTCTTTGTAGGGCAAGTATTCTCAATATCAGTAGTTTTGGCATTTTGCTTTAGATAATCCTTTATCATGAGGACCTATCTTGTGTGATATAGGATGTCTAGCAGCCTTATGGGATTCTATCCATTAGCTTTCAATAGTACTACCTGAAACATCTCTAGACTTTCCCAAATTCCAACTGAGAATACTGAAAATTATCCCTGGATCAGAACCACAGACCTGGGGTAAAATATGTATGCTTTCATTTTCAACAAAACTTAATCATCCTCAGTTTACTTATTAATTCAACTAATATTTATTATTAGTAGTGTGGGTACATATCTGTATGTGTGTTCTAGTTCGAGGTCCTACAGATACAGTTATGAATAAGTCCAAACACAAATTTTCTTTGAGGAACCCATGGGTCTAATTCCATTTGATGTCATGTCCTGTTTATGTGGATTCATTTTTACCTTTTGATCCTTGGAAACATATTTGTTATTTCAGGAATTGTTTTCCTGTTTTTTACTTTTTTCTTCTCTATCTCTTTCTCTGGCTCATTCCCTTTATAAGTGCAAGAGTACGCTGTGCATCTAGAAAATAAACCAGCAACAGATGCAAATGTGAAAGCAGTTAGCATTACTGTTATTCTCTGTTAATCCTGATAGCCTATGAAGGTTGGCCGCTGTGGTAAACCACAAATGAAATATACTGTATAATATTTTGGTTGGGGATGGATCATATATATGTTAGTGGTCCCATAATATTAGGATGGAACTGAAAATTTCCTATCATATAGTGGTATTGTAGACATTTTAATATCATAGTTTAAGCCGTTAGTCATGGGTTTGTGGTGATGTGAGTTTAAACAAAATTGCATTGGCAGTCATATAAAAGCACAGTATAGTACAGTATAGCATAGTACATAATTCCTGATGGTAGTAAGTGATATTATTGATTTATTTAATTACTGTACTTCTAAGCTTTATTTTAGTGTACTCCTACTTATCAAAAGTTTATTGTAAAATAGAATGTCATGTTATGCCAGTAGTTACTTAATACATCTCATGTTTACTGCCTCACATGAATAGATCCGCTTTCTTTTGTCTTTGATTTTAATCTCTTGTTGTTTTGTACACTTAGCCCTTCAGTATGCCAAATCCATTGTTGATTTTCTGCTTAATGGGTGTGTCAAGTGATCAAGATTAATGATCATAACATTGGAAAGTCAGTGGTAGCCATGCTTGCTAGTCAGGCACATCCCACACCATTGTGGCCACAGTGTATCTTGAAGAACAAGAACAAAGTGATTAAAGGTAAAGAGGATAACAAATACTGAAGGAGGACCTATGTTAGATATAGATACGCTTCTAATGATCTATAATGAAGTTTGGACATAGAAGCACATCTCCCTCCATATCACAATCACAGCCAATGCAAAATGTTTGAATGTTGAAAGGAAAAGACAGACCCAACTATGATGTTGAATTTTGTGCTAACTGGATGATTTAAGCAATTCAAGCATTGTTATTCATTACGCAATGGTATATAGAGTTGTGAGTCTCTGGATGAAGACCACACAAACAGATTTTGGAAATTGTACATGAGTTGCTTGTGGAAGACATGACTTGGTAGATTATACTTGCACAAGAAAATCTGACAAAGCACAGCAGAGCAATCTGGCGGAACAACTCTAATCAACAGTACGCTACATCAGCTACCTTAGGTGTGTAGTACCATGTAGATTTCTGTTAAGTACACTTTGTGGTGTTCATACAACCCACCAAATCACCTAACTAAGCATTTCTCAGAATGTATCCTTGTCATTAAGCAACATGTGACTACATTGCACAAGAAGTGAGATAAGCACTTAGAATATGGCTCATATCATACTGATAGAAAAGACTAGTCCATGGATTTAGCATACTGATGACAAAACAAAACATGAACAAAGAAACAAGCAGAAAACATAAAATGAAAGAGAAGAAATTTCTCTGTGATTTCAAGCCAATGATTATTTTATGAGGCCCACAGTTTTTTCAGCAGTTACTGATTCAAGGCATTCTTCTGCTCTCATTGGTAGACAAAGGAGGTAAAGCTCAGAATCATGCTGTATCTGGGCTGGCAGCAAGCTGGCAGTAGGATTAGGATGGGATGCTGGGTAATCCCTGCAAGCATGCAGTAGGGTTATGGTGGGGTGCTGATCCTGGTGCTTTCCACACACTTATTTTTCATCTGTATTTTATCTTTCTTTCTTCTTGGGACATAAGATATAGGCTCCTTGGTGGTAGGATTCTGTCTTAAAGTTTACTTTTAAATATCACCAAAGAGGTTAGCTTTAGACTAGCTTTAGACATTAGCTTTTAGACTTTAGACTTTTTAGACTTTAGAGGTGTATTAACCTTATCTCTGCACAAATGATTTTGCTGACTTGTACAAGATGACAGTGATCTTTTAAAAATCTGTGATTGTGTTTAAGTGGAGATGCTGTAAGGACATCATTTACCACAGTGTCATGTCTATGAGACTATTCAAAACTCGTTTTTCATATTTTCACTTAAAATAATTAACAGAAAATTCACTATATTATATTTGTTTCCCATTGCTCATATGCAAATGATTGTATTTGTTGTTTTGTTTTGTCTTGGTCTTAATTGATTTTTGTTTTTTCATAAGTGTAAACATTATTTTTAGGTTTTTTGTTTTGTTTTGCTTTCTTTTTTCCTTCTTTCCTTCCTTCCTGTCTTCTCCACCAGTTTTCCAAAGCTTTGATTATTTTCCTTTTTCCTTCAGTGTTGCTTCTAATCTATTTCTCTTTTATTTCTCTACCTTTTTTCTTGCCCTTTTTAAATTGTCTTCCCTGAGAAAATCACTCCATTCTGTGGACATTTACTATATATAATTTTCTGACTTGTTTTAGATTTTGTTATATAACTATAAATCTTAATCTTATACTATGGTTAAAGATGTCAAAGTAACAGTTACCACAGTTTGTCATCTTCTAAACTTTGCTTAATGCTGTTAATATCACTGGTTGTACTTTAGTGAAAGTGACAGTGTGATCACTTGCTCTTTTTATGCCAATACCAAGATTGCCTGGGGTCATAAACATTACCATAATTCAGTACCAAAGAACTGGGTGCTTGGTCAAACAGGCAACAACTTCTCATACCTAATAAATTGAAGAGGCAGGATCTTCAGACAGACTCAAAATTCAAAAGCGAGCAACACCTAGAAGACATATGAATAGTAATCATTTCCTAAAAAGTTCTTGACAGTACAAATAAAGTTACCTATCAAAAGCAATTTACAAGCATAAATGCAAAAAACAAATAAAAATATATAGAAAATAAGAAAAAAAAAAAAAAGAAACATGATGCAACCTGGACCTTTAGTTCACCCAGGGCATATCCAGGGAGCATTGAAGTAGAAGAAATCAAAACCTTCCCCCTGAGCTTTTTGAAATGGTTGCAGCAGAAGTAAGAAAGCAAATGAATGAGTCTCTAGAAAAAAATTAGATCAGAAATAATTCCACAAATAACTAAAGAGAAGATGACCATAATGAAAGACACAATTAATGAATCGAGAGTAGATAGAGATAAAAAATGGAGTAGCTTAGAAAGTGATGGATACCATGGATGCTCAACATAAGAAATAACTGCATTCTATAGAACAGATTAAAACAAATATCCAGGAGATTAACATTTCTTTTGAAAGTATATCTGAAAGCTGTCCCTCTAAAATCAAGAAGAAGCCAAGGATGTCTACTATCACCATTCCTGTTCAATACAATTCTGAGAACATTAACCAGAGCAAATAGATAAGAGAAATAAAGGGATAGGAGAGGGAAAAAAGAAGTTAAGTCATCACTATTTGTAGATGACCTGATACTCTACATGGATGACCCTCAAAACACCACAAAAGACTCCTAGATTTAATAACCAAATGCAGATATCTGTATACAGAGGCAACACTCAGAAATCAATCACAGTCTTATACACAAACTCACTGTGAGAGAAATTAGGGAAATAACACCTTCCACATTAGCATGAAGAAAAATGAAATACTTAGGAATCAATACAACAAAGGGAGTAAAATATCTTTATTACTGTACTTATTACTGTAATAGTTTATAAAAGGAGATCAAAGAGGATATCAGAAAATGGAAAGACATCCCTTGTTTGTGGATAGGCAGAAGCAATATAGTGAAAATGGCCATATTTCAAAAAATGTTATACAGATTTAACGCAATCCTGAGATCAGAATACCAACAGCATATCTCAAAGAATGAGAGATAACAATCATAAAATTCATTTGAAACCAGAAGAGACCTAGCATATCAAAAGTAATTCTGATCAACAGAGACAAGATGGGGGGCATCACAATCCCTAACTCAATTATACTACAAATCTACTGTGGTAAAAACAGCATATGGGCAGAGGGAAACAGACCTGAGTATCGATGAAACAGATTAGAAGATACAGAAACATCTCCAAATACACTCAGGCACCTTATCTTTGACAAAGAAGCTAAATACCCTCACTGGAAGAAAGATAGCCTCTTTAATAAACGGTGCTGGAGAAACTGACTTCCACACACTGAAAATTAGAGCTAGACCCATATCTCTCATCATGCAATAATCTAAAATTGAAATGGATCAAAAATCTGAATATTAAAACAGAAACACCAAATCTGCTGGAAGACAGAATAGGTAAAACTCTTGAAGACACTGGTGTAGGCGAAGACTTTATGAACAAAACCCTGGTCACAGAGAAAATATTACAAAGAATCAAAAACTGGGGTCACATCATACTAAAAAGCTTTTGCATAGCAAAAGAAGCCAATAATATAGTGAAGAAACAACCCACAGAATCAGAAAAAAATTTTTACCAGCTATTCCTCAAAGGACTAACATCTACAAAATATAAAGAACTTGAAAAAGTCGGACCTCCCAAATTTAAAGACCCAATCCAAAAATGGCTCTCTGAAATGAATAGATACTTCCCAAATGAAGGAATACAAGTGGCAAATAAATATATGAAAAAAAAATCTTCAACATAAGTGCTTATTTAAGAGATGCAAATTACAACACTGAGATTCCATCTCACTCTAGAATCACTTTTATAAAAAAAAAATCAACTAATAACAAATGGCGGTGGGGCTGTATGGAAATGGGAACCCTTCTCCACTGTTGGTGGAAGTGTAGACTGTTGATACCACTGTAGAAATCAGAGTGGGGATTTTTCATGAAACTAAAATTAGAGGTTCCATTAAATCAAGTTTTCCCCTCTTGTTATACCCCAAAAACTAAAAGCATCGTACATCAGTGATATTTGCACATACATGTTTGTGCCAGCCCCATTTGTAATAACTAAATCTTGGAAATAGGCCAAATGCCCAATGATGGATGAGTAAATAAAGATGTATTTTTTTAAGAAGTTGAGTGTTATTTTTTAAGCAGTTGAGTGTTACTCTGTCATAAGGAAAGTTAAACTTGATAGCCTTCTAGGTAAATGGTTGTACTTGACACCATACTCTTAAGGGAAATAAATCAGATGCACATGTTTAGATACTGCACTGTTTCTCTGGTGTGAGAAATCAAAAGGTAAATAAGGTCCAAAATAGATATTGGGAGATAGGAAAAAATTTTCAGATGATCTGGGAGCAATGGAGTGGGGAGGGGGAAAGAAAGGAAGGAAAAAAATAATAGAAGAAAAGGGAAATGAAGTTTTTGTAAATTAGGAAAGGCAGAGGAGTTGAAGGGAGGGGCGGGTGTTGGGAAAGAAGACTAAGCAAGATAAATGATGTGCAGGTAAAATTTCTCTGGGATGAATGTGCTCATGTGTATCTGAATTACACCAATGAAATTAATTTTTTAAATCCAGGAAGAAAAAGAAACACAAAAGTTTATGGCGCTCTAAGAGTAAATCCAGAGCATTGTATTTTCAGAGAAAATGCCTCCTTTAATATGGAAAGACCCCTCACTGTGCCCACCACATGCAAAGTATCAATGCACACGTGTTGCCTTAAAAGTGAAAATGTCACCAATGCCTGATACCATAGTAAGCTCTCCTAGTTCTGGTGTTTCTAAGTAGCACACTGGATCAGGCAGGATGGTGTGTGACTGCAATTGCAGCACTCTCTGGGTGGCTGAGGCAAGATCACATAGAGTCCAGCCCATCCAGTTTGATGAGTTAATGAGATCCCTAGTGGGATTCTGGGGGAAATATTGTCTGAGGATATATAGTTCACTGTGGAAATACAAAGTACAAACCCCAGTAACGCACAAGTAAAAAACTGATAGCACATAGATAAAAAGGTTCATAAATACTTAGAAAAAAATAATTAAGTAGCCACTGATTTATTTAGTATGAAGAAAAACACGAGCTATAGGTTCTTATCAGAGGGGAGTCTCAGATTGTGGAAGCCCAAGACATGACCTCACTTCTTGGCGACATCTCCAAACAGAACGTGGAACCCTTGCTAATGGGCATCACAGTCCAGTAGCAGCGTCTCCCCAGCTCACTTGGCCGGAGACGGTCAAGAGCGAACATGCTGAGCTGCTTCTCCACTTCGCGAGGCCGCAGCCTCAGGACCCCAGGCAGAGAAAGTATCTGTGAAAGATTGAGAAGAGGGCTGACTCCATCTAGACGCCTCAGGCCGCACTGCTGCATCCACCCGACTGTCACTGACACCCCAGGGAAGGTCTCCCCGGGAGTGACCCCCAGTGACCTACCAAGGTCAAGGCGCCCCAGGGAAGTCTCCCTAAGCCCAAATAGCACCGGCACAGAAGCTGGGAAGAGCCCAGGGCAAGTATCACCACACCCAGAAACACCCAGTAGCTCTGGGCAGGTCTCCCCAGAGCCGGGCCCAGAAAACCCAGAGAGTCAAAGTCCAAGGGGGGAGAGCGAAGTCACAGCCACCTGCCCCCGAGAGACACTGGGAAGCCTGGTGTACATCCACCCAGGCCTGGCCGCCGCCATTGGAAACCACACCACAGAGAGCCTTGTGGAATTCCGGCCAGTGTGGTCCGTGCAGGCAGCCAGGCCGCACTCGTTCACCAAGCCCTTCCTGCCCGTTTTCCTGGGCAGCCACCCCCTCTATGGTCCCTTCTTCCCGGGCACCTCCACCGCACACACCTCTACCCGATCGGCCCTGAGTTTGGGAAGAGACATCATGACAACGTCTTTTGAGAATCCCAGCTCCTTTGAGGGCCTGTGTGATAAAGATCGAGATGTGTGGTGTTTGGACAATAAACAGCTTTTCACCACAGATTGGGTAGAGGAGGAAGGAGGCTCCTATCCTGTGTCACCTCAGTTGGCGTTAGAAGAGGCCATGATGCTCTCTGACCTAAAGAAAGACTCTGAGCTCCTAGTTAATGCCTCACCTTGTATAGCAGGACATCCTAAAGTGCCTTGTCCAGCAGAAGATACATCCATCCGCCAGGGAGCTGCAGGCTGCTGGAGAAAGCTGTATTGTGTAAACGGCCACGCTTTTCAAGCCAAACGCTTCAGCAGGCGAGCTCACTGCGCTGTCTGCACAGACCGTGTAGGGGGCCTTGGCCGCCAGGTGTATAAGTGCACCCGCTGTAAACTCTCGGTGCACAAGAAGTGCCACCGACTTGTCACAGTTCACTGTGGGCAGCGTTCTCTACCATCAGAGCCCATGGTGCCAGTGGATCCGTCAACCATGGCCTCAGGCCCCGCACAGACAGCGATCCCACATAATCTTTCAGGTCAGGAGGCTTTAGAACAAGTTGATGGAGAGAATGAGGCAGGGAACACTGGGAAAAGTGGCAAAATTTCACCTGGCTTAGGTCTTCAGGACTTTGATTTGGTCAGTGTGATTGGCAGAGGAAGTTATGGGAAAGTCCTATTGGTTCAACTGAAACAATCAGATCGTATGTATGCGATGAAAACAGTGAAAAAAGAGCTTGTCAACACTGACCGGGTAAGGACAGAGAAGCACGTTTTACAGCAAGCATCTGATTGTCCGTTTCTAGTTGGACTGCATTCCTGCTTCCAGACAGAAAGCAGACTGTTCTTTCTTCTAGATTATATAGATGGGGGAGATCTGATGTTTCATATGCAGCAACAAAGAACACTTCCTGAAGAACATGCCAGGTTTTACTCTGCAGAAATCAGTCTAGCATTTAACTATCTCCATCAGCGAGGGATACTGTACAGAAATTTGAAGTTGGACAATTTATTACTCGACTCAGAAGGGCACATTAAACTGTCTGATTACTGTATTTGTAAGGATGGCTTAGAGCCGGGAGACACAACCAGCGCTTTCTGTGGCACTCCTAATTACCTGGCTCCAGAAATTCTAAGAGGGGAAGAGTATGGCTTTGGTGTGGACTGGTGGATTCTTGGAGTGCTGATGTACGAGATGATGGTTGGGAAGTCTCCATTCCATCTTGCCGAGAGCTGTGCTAACCGTTATAAAAACTCAATCGATTATCTCTTGCAAGCAATTTTGGAAAGAGACATTTTCATACCTCATTGTCCACAAAAGCTGTGACTGTCCTGGAGCATTTTCTGAACAGGGACCCAGTAGAATGACTGGGTTGTTGTCCTCATAGGGGATTTGCTGATGTTCAGAAACATCTGTTCTTTAGCAGTGTTAACTGGGAGATGATGGAGCGAAAGCATCCATATTTAAACCAAATATGTCTGGGGGACTTGTTCTGGACAACTTTGATTCTCAGTTTACTAATGAACCTGTCTGGCTCATCCCAGATGATAACAACATTGTGAGGAAGACTGATGGCTATGAATTTGCAGGGTTTGAGTATATCAGTTGTCTTACGAAGTATGAAGAATAGGTCTGAATCTTATTTTTCAGCTATGTATTCTTATTGCTATTTAATACTTGGAAAAAATTTTTACCAGCCTGGATACAATTAACCATTTCATAACTGTCTAGAAGCTAATTTTAATTTCTTTTTTGTAGTTATATTTAGATGTAATACTTGCTTCTTATAGTCTGAAATAGGGAATACTGAATTTTTTGTTGATAGAGTTGCTTTTCATCATTTGACTGAAAGAACAATGAGGCAGTTGCTTGGTAACCTCACTTGTACTCACATTCCATTTGTTAAGGGGAGACAGAATGCCTAATATTTTTCTTATGATTTCTGATACTGTAATATAATCTGTCTTTGAAATAGAATGTCTTACCTGTACTAGTTTCTTATCAAACCATATTACTTTTTGTTTTGGGGCCTAGTTGATGTAGTCTTAAGGGAAATCTAAAAATAATAACAATTTTGAATAAATCTTTAGAAAATATATAATTCTATCTTCTTTGTTAAATTTTTTATTAGGATAACACATGAAATACATAGTTGAATTAATGTCAAGGGTAGAGTTCTTCACACTCTGTATATTAAAATTAGTACGTAGCAATTTATTAAAGAGTTGCCAGATATAGCATCCCTTTGTTTTAGTACCGTTTTTATACAAAGGACTTGAAAAGTAACCATCATGATCTAAGTAAGTTACAGTGGTACAATCTTATTAAAATTTAGTTTTAGGTAAGCTATATTGTCTTAAATATAGAATGATTTAAAATTTCTTGACATTTAATAAATTATCTGTTTATTTTTTAGATGCCACATTTTTTTAGATATGTAACTTTTACAAAGCTTTTCAAAGCTTTTCCAAAGCATATATTGTCTTCTTCAAATAACTAAGTATGAACATAATGAAAATATCAAAAGAGTATTTTTAGGCATTCATGTGTTCATTTTTAAGGCATATATGTTTCTCTTAATGCCTGGAACCTGTTTTAAAACAAAAAGTAGTATTCACAACATAAAATTATAATGAATTCTGACACATCAGAAATATGTTTATGATCTTGCTTTTAAGTGTTGCCCTTTGCTACAGGGCATTTCAGAATGCAGAATTAATCACACAGGGCTTTTGTATAACTTATTACTGAGCTCCTGTTAGAATTCTTTTGGGCCTCATTTCTTCAAGTTATTCTTTTGTCCTGCAGTTACACAGTAGAAAGTATATTCATGTTTTAGTTGGTAGAGCCAGGAATTTACAACTTTTATGAACATTTTTTGAACAAATTTTAAAAATAACTTTGTTAGATAACTTCTCTGTTCCTAATCAAATCTAATCAGTTTTCTACCAATAATATACAAACGATGAGCATTTTTCTTTGATGAGGTTTTAACCTTCATTCTGGGTGGTCTTTTGTTTTTAAAAAATTTAAGTAGTAAGATTGACTGTGTATATTTCATGCAGAATTGCATTGCAAATATGCTTTTAACTGTGTTCTATTTTGTGCAGTCTTTAAGTGTCATGCCAATTCTTTTCATGTTATATCGAAGGAAGGTCTCTCAAAATACTCCTTAGGAGAATAAGGCAGCTTTCAGTCAGAATGGTCGGCATTTTGGTGTTCTAGGAAATAATGTATTTCACATAACTCTGTGGTCAGACCATTTTATGTAGATGCGGCCTGGATTAAATTTCAGCTACTTTGTTCAATACCAGTACATTTACCTCATTAATTTGTTTGGCTTCAAATTTGTCATATAGAATACTGCCTTGTTCATCATAATGTAATCTGTATTTGTACCTTCTTTTTCATGTTAAAAACCCTTAGAACATTTAATTTCATCAAAAAATAAAATACTATGAGTTTCTTGCTGATCACATCTCTTTGAGTCAAGTAATCAGTATCTAAAATATGTCTTTATTGTCTCCATGGGTTTTCTTTATTGTTTTCAAAATACCTATATAAATAACCTTGAAAGGGACTATGTAGCTGATCGAAATGAATCAAAAATCTAAATATTAAAACAGAAATGCTAAATCTGCCGGGAGATAGAGTAAGTAAAACTCTTGAAGACATAGGTGTAGGCAAAGACTTTACGAACAAAACTCTAATCACAGAGCAAATGTTACAAAGAATCAAAAACTGGGATCACATCCTACTATAAAGTATTTGCACAGCAAAAGAAACTACCAACAGAGTAAAGAAATAACCCACAGAATAGGAAAACAAATTTATCAGCTATTCCTCAAAGGACTAAAATCTAGAATATATAAAAATTCAAAAAAGTTAGACCCCAAAATTTAAAAATACAATCCAAAAATGAATCTTTGAAATGAATGGACATTTCTCAGATGAAGAAGTACAAATGGCAAACAAATATATGAAAAAAAATTCATATCACTGGTCATTCAAGAAGTACAAATTAACAGAACACTGAGATTCCATCTCACTCCAGAAGAATGGCTGCTATCAAGAATTCAACCAATAATAAATGCTGATGGGGCTGTGGGGAAAAAGGAACCCTTCTCCACTGTTGGTGAAAGTGTAGACATTGCAACCACTGTGGATATCAGAGTGGAGATTCCTCTTAAAGCTAAAAGTTTGATTTAACCCAGCTATTACCCCTCTGGTTGTCTCCCTGAAAGTGTTAAAAGTATCATGTTGCAGTGATATATGCACACTTCGTCTGCAGCAGCTCCGTTTGTAATAGCTAAATCTTGGAAACAGCCCATCAAAAGATGAAGTGATAAATCAAATGTATCTATATACATTATAACGTCACACTGCCGTAGAGAAATATAAACATATGTCCTTTGCAGGAAAGTAAATGTATCTTTAAAACATTTATAGGTGAAATAAATTGGACAAATGTGTTTGAATATTATATTTTTTCCCTTGTGTGAGAAATCCAGAGAGTAAATAAGGACCAAAATATATTAACAGCTATTGGGAAGTAGGATAAAATGTTAAATGGGAAGGGGAATTAGTGAGGGTGAAGGGGGAAATGAAGGAAGGTAATAGGAATTAAAAAATAAGAATGGAAGGAAAACAATAGAATGTTTTATAAATGGAGAGGAGAAAAAGGATCGAAGGCAAGGAAAAATAATGGGAAAAAGAAATAAGATATATTATGTGCAGATCCAAATTCCCTATGATGAATGTTGTGATCATCATGCATGTCAAAAATATACCAATAAAATTCATTAAAAATAAAAGAATGGTTGATAAGAAGGGACAGAATCAACAAAGGATACATTTGGGGATTAACTGAGAACTGTGTCCAATGTACACAAAAAAGATGCTGTGTAATATTGGTTCCTGGCTTCAGAATTTCAAACACCAAAAAAAAAAAAAAAAAAAAAAAAAAAAAAAAAAAAAACAAACCCTAAGGAAACTTTATGTAAATTCAATTTATTTATTATTATTGTAACAATCACAGTCAATGTTAATTCAGTGTATTGTAATAATAGATATGACTGTCTTGAAGATTTATTGTACTGAGTGATAATATTAATAGGAAAGTGTATGCATTTCAAAGTGGCTCAGAGAGTAATTTTCAAATTTCAAATGTTATCATAAAGAATGTTAGCTGCCAACAGAAAAAAGCAGAAACTATAACTAGTGCTAATAATTCAGTTTATATAATGAGTTTATAGTTTCTATGTGCTTTCTTACCCTATAACCAAAAAATGGTTAAATTATATTATACCTTGAAAAGTATTTATTTAACACTATCATTCAGTCTGTATAATATTACAGTTTAAAATGAGAACTGAGGGTTGCCTTTTAATTTAAATAATAGTGCATCTAGCAGGGAAAAAATTACATAAAGCTTTTCAATAAATATTAAAAGAAAAAATATTGGATGTTAGAATTTAGCAGGGAAGCAAGACAGACAGCTTCTCTATCAAAATGAGGTTCAAAACTTCTGTATGAAAGCACTGTCGGATGGCTTTAGTTTTAGAAATCACAGAGGTACTGAGCTAACATAGCTGCCTGAACAAATCTGTTTAGCAGTTGAGAGCAATGGTGAGTGTTCTCACAAGGTGAAGACAAAAAAGTGCTTGAGCTGTGAGGCAGAGAAGAGCCTTTTTCTGGGAAAGGGCACAGTATAAAACTGGGCTAGAAATGTGAAGTAATTGTTCTTTACATCTTTGCACCTCAAAGCAGGACTCATGGCTTAGTGTTCAGACTCTCAGTTCATGCTGCAGGTCTGAGCCAGAGACTGCCTTTTCACAAGGTATTGACAGGATCTGTGTCCACAGCGAAGCCGGAGAAATGCAGCTGTATGCTAACAAAGAGCACTGGAGAAAGTTTAGGTTGAATTTCAGTACGGAATCTGATGGCTGATTAACAGATCTTAAGAAAACAATGCTCATGAGACCAAGCTAAGATTTCAGAATTAAGATTCATTAGGATTCAGGATGAGCACTGAGATTTAGACAAGCAGTAGGATTTTAAACAGTGGACAGATGATCCTACAGTGTGTTGTTTGAAACTCTTATTGTCCTTCTCTACAAAGAAAGTGTTCAAGTATATTTTTGGAGACACTGAAGAAGCCACAAATCCTTTCCCCGACTTTGTCATTTAATTTCAATTTCACCTTTCAGTGTATTCCTTTTCTTGAAATGTATCTTAAATTGCCAGCGCACATTCGTTCATTACTCAAACTCTGCCCGGCTTTCAGTGATCTATAGAAAGTCATTCTGAAGTCATCAGATGGGGCCTACATTTCCATGGCTGTATCCTAGCCCTGACATTGAATCCTTGCCCGATGCTGTATATTTATTCTAGCCCTCAAAACCCCTACTGCCCTAATTTCTAAGATGTGTCTGTTTCAGCACCTCACTCCTGACATGCTTTGCTTTTATCCTGTCAGACCCTCTCTGGTTAACTCTCAGGAGACTGCGTATCACCATGGTCCTCAGCTATCTGGGATGCCTCTGTTAGTTCTTCTATTCATAGATTCTTTCTGCCATCCCTTCCCTCATTTATATTATTTCTCAACTATTAGACAATGGCTGAGTGCTGGAGATAGAACAGTAAATAAGCTTCAGGATTATTCCTTGGGGAACTGAGAATGATCTTATACACAAAGGATTCTTATATTCTAGAAGCACATAATCTGTCTCTTTCCTTGTTTACTTACTGATAACAAGAAGATGGAAAATATATAAAATATGAATGAGCCCTTTTGAAGTCCTAACAAGTCATGGTGTACCTTAATGAATGTTGTTGATAGTAGCTAATATTTATTTAGTTCTTAGTATTTACTGAAAACATGGTTCTGGATGAATTACCTGTATTAATTCATTTAATCTTCACAACAACCTGATTACCTTCTACCTGCTGCCATTTTCCAAACAAAGAAAATGAGAAAATAGAGCTGCATACTTGGCAAAAGGCTCTATCATTAGCAAGTAGAAGTGTTTGGATACAGACTCGGGTGGGCTGGCTCCAGAGTCTTCACTGCATGATGTTGCTCTGAAGCACACAGATGAAGGCAGGATCCACCTCTTTTATATTCTAATACAGCTTCCCACTCTTCTATACCAGAAATCTCTGAGTTATGATGATGCCAAGTTTATTTTGTAAGACTGCATTAGACTTCAGCCATGCCATTTGCTTACAAATCACCCATGACTGCTTTAGTGCTGGCTATGGTAGAGGGTAAGGAGGTGCAGCAGGAACCCTCTGGTGTGCAAAGTCTAAAATATTTACTTGCTGTGCGACACTGACAAAGTATGCCACACTCTGCTTAAAAGTTTTACACAGCAAAACTAGTCCACAGTTTAGATATAACATTTAAAAATCTGAGCAATAATGTTTGCATATGCCATGTATAACATTTGCAATGAAACAGTGGAAGAAAATAAACTCCATGTATTGCAATCCTATAATTTTAAATAATCTTAGTAAAAATTAGCTGATAATTCTTTTTCTCAGAGAACAGAGCTGGATTGTGTTATTGCAGTATGTCCGTGATACTGGACAGCTGAGTCTCCATCCATACACCAACAACGTTGACCATTTCCTTTTATTGTTGCTGTTATTGTTGCCTGTTGCAGAGCTAAATAATACATTTCTGTTGGCACTTAGCACAATGTACATCTGCAAAATAAATTCACATAATTATTTGTCTCTTGTACTGCATACTAAAGTGTAACTGGAAAAGGGGAGAAAGAATATATGCTCTCTTTCAATTATCAGAATACCATAGCATAAACTAAACAGGAAGCATTAACAAGTTAGGTTTTCATTTTTTTAACTTTCAATGAGAACATGTTCCATATTTATGCTTTTCCACCAATGCTTTTATTGCCTTTATTTTATTTCAACTAAAACAAAGAGTATTAAGTATATATTTTAATACTTTAATGACTTGGTGCTTGATTTGTTTTTAATAATTTAATAGATGAAAACAAAATAGGACATTTGATTATATATGCATCATTCTAACTTGAGAGTGCATTTAGGAAATCATTTGCAGCAACCTTTTTACATGACAAAGGAAAGTGTGATTAATAAAATAATGGAATTTTAATGAAGTTAAAGGAAATTTTATTCTGTTATTGTTTATCTGAAGTTATGAACAATACTGAGAAATACTGATTTAACTACTCATCTAATTGTACTGGCACTATAATGTATGAAAGTGGAATACTCACATCTTTTCAAAATAAAAAATAGAATTTCTTGGTGCATGTGTAAATTATCCTTTGACTTCTATTTCTTGAAAAAGAGTGAGTATATAAATATGCATTTACTAAAATGATGTTAAAATGTAATGGAAAACTCTTTAGAAATTATGGATGGGGGCCGGGGATTTAGCTCAGCGGTTCGGTGGCCTCCCTCACATGTGCAAGGACCCAAGTTTGGTCCCCGGTACCAAAAAAAAAAAAAAAGAAATTATGGATGGATCTTTTAGATTATGACAAAGAATCTGTAGATTTAAATAAGCATAAATTTTACTTGGAGTGGAGTAGATGCTGTGTGCTATAAATTGTTGGAAATTTAACTCCTTAAATCTAAATATACAGTAACTACTTCTCAAATACTTTTAATTTAATCTAAACAGATGTTTGATGCAAGTTCAGTTTTGTTTTCAGATCCTTCCCTGAAGAAAGCCATGATTTAGATCATTATGAAAACAATTGATTAAGTAAACTGACCTCTTTATGTTTTACAAATTAAACTTTAGAAGGGAGTTGCCTACTCTGTTTGTGTGTAAGTAATGCATGAAACATCTGGATATTTGGAAAATTATGTCAGAGTACCAGATTTTGTATTTATTGTCATTACATAGCCTTGAAAGTTCATTTTATTTTGTTTTTCTTGGTTTTATAAATGGAATTAAAATCATGGTTGACACTGCCTTTCCCAGAAAATAGAAAATAACTCTGCTTAGATATCCATGCATCGTCATAAACTCAAGGAGGTTCCTCCCCAATAATAGTTTAGCAGCTTCATTAAATAATTCAGTTAAATGCAGTGGCCAAGAAGAATGCTGCCTTGAGACATGAAATTTATATAAACAGCAAGTTGGAGAAATATCTTTGCAACCAGTGCAGCAAGTTTCCATTGCTCACTGTCTACCTGTTTTGATTATGCTTAGCCCTTGACTCTCCAGCTTTCGTAAGATTGACACTCTCACACTGACCTGTATCCTTTCTAGTTGTGCTTTCTTGGTTTCCTTTTATTTTCTGAAGTATTGTTATTCTTCATTTAGTAATATCATAGTAGCAACTTCAAGCTAATGCAAGACAGCGTTTGGCCAGCCAATAGACTATATGTGTATAAACAAAAGTCCTGATCCACCGACTTCTTAAGATCTTCTGATGGACAAAAGCAGTTAATTTGGCTTTTTCATTCTGATCAAGAGAGGTTCAGTAAGTAATTTGAGCCAGTCTGGTAATGAGTATTTTACTTTATCTTTGTTCCTTGTAGTGGGAAAACTGGGAAAGAGTGATGAGCAGTTCAGTTGCTTCAGCTCCCCTTCCAAACAGGAGAGGCTGTGAAATTTATTAAGGCCCACATGGACAGATGTTTTTCAACCTGCAGAACTATCATCATATGAAACAAGTTTAGGGAAATTAGATGTTGAAAGGACTTCCAGAGCTATAAGGCTATTTAAGGGAACCTAGATTAGAACATTCATTTTATAGATGGAAAAGTGGAGGCAAAATGGTCTATAGAGTTAGCTGGTCCCAAAACAAAGGAGACAACATGGTCAAAAGAAAGAAACTTTGGAGTCATATAGGACTGGGGTCAGATCGTGATTTCTTATTACTTGTCTGATATCAAGATAAGTGGCTTAACATGCGGCTCTGTTTTTCCACCTGCAAAAATGATGTTACCATACACAGGTCTAAAATCAGATGGCAAATGTTAAAACACTTCTCAACATTCTTAAGGCGTAGTAGATGTTGGATCTGTGATGATTCCTTTCCTGTAAGAACCTCCAGAGGTCTGATATTCAAGCCAGTCTTCAGATTGCTCTTTTCTTTCATGTCAGTAATTCATATAACTCAGATCACTCAGTGAATTTAGACTGCTCACTCGCAGGTCTTGTGTCATAATCTTTCCTTGACAAAAATTGATCTGATAGAATGTGCTAGGTTGACGGTGGCAAGGTCAGTTGAGTTCAATTTTGTTTTTTTCTCTAAGTAATCAACTTTGTTCCTCAGGTAGGTGGCAACGTTAAAGAGCCCAGTGAGTTTTAAATGTTTCTGTTCTATAAATGTTTATTGTTTAGATCCAGGGAGTTCATTGAACCTCATTTGCCAGTAATATCTTACAAAAAGAATTGGTAATTTCATTACGATGATCATATTGTCATATATCATATCCTTTGCTAATCATATCACCTGTGTAGATTGTAACTTTTTGTCCTCATCAGCTGTACTTTCTGTTTCTCTTTCCATGGCACCTACGAGAACTTGCAGATACATTACTTTAATGCTGACCTCCTTCACTAGTTTGTAAACTCCCTGAAAATTGGGGCCAGTTTTATTTTGTTCATTATTCTGTCCCACAAATCCAGCTCTTTCTGTTCATGGCACATAGAAAGTGTTTAATAAAATATGTATCAAATGGCAAAAAGTCTTACCTGAGGGTTTTGGAACAGAAGGAAGAGGAGTTTGGAGCTTCAGGAAATCTCAAAGCTACTACAGGATCAGGATTTGAAGGATGCTTGCTTGAAGAAACTCAACATAATTATTTGAATCCCTTTCTCCCACACTGGGGTGGTGAGTGGAATTTCAGTGACCTAAGCATTCACTTTTGTTAATGAAGCATTTTTACTGCAGCAGAATTCATTACTGAGTGAACCTTTATTCATTAGGTTATTAGACAAGTATTCATTCCCTGACTTATATAGCAAATAGGACTCTTGCTCTCATACACTTTAATGTGCAGCAGGGCTCCATGTTAACTAGTAAACGTACGTGTGGCTGTATGGTTACATATGGTATATGTATAATGAAGAAAGCAAGTAAGCAACCCCACTTTAAAATGTGAGAAGCGTCATACTGAAGCTGCTTCTGCGGGAGAGATGTCCCGGTCTTCAGTCCCATTATGCTGTCGCAGTTGGCCATTCTGCGATGACAGATATGTTGCTGGATGCACATCCTTTCTCCCTGCCAGGAGAACACAGACCTGTCACTGGCTTATTGTTTTGGGTTCTTCTAAGCATTTATCCCTCCCTTTGGGATTGGTGTTCTGCCCCCAAATCCATCTCTTTTAACCAAAGCCCTGCTTGCTAATCTTATTCAAGGAGAAGCAAAATCTTCTTGTATAGTAAATTCCAGGTGATTTCCTGTTCTGCATTAATTGATGAAAATTTTCAATCTATTACCAGTCTTACTGTCCCACATACTTCCTGAATTTGTGCCCGAATTCTTTTACATGCCTCGGATTTTGCATCATAACCAGATTCTTCCAGTCTTATTGGTAGTCTGTCTTTTCTTCTTGCCTTATCCACTCTACCCCCTACTCCTGTAGATTTTATATATATATATATAGTTGCCTTGCTCAAAGCTGTGCAGTTATGATAGGGAAGTAAACGGGGAAAAAAGCAAAACTTTCTTATTAACTATTATTCCTAATTTTTAACTTTTTTTCAGTATTGGGAATTGAGCCCCCAGGCTTTTACACTGAGATATATCCCCTGCCTTTTATTTTTTAATTTTTATTTATTTATTTTTAAAGTTTTGAGACAAAGTCTCACTGACACAAGATTTCCCAGTTTGAGCTAGAACTTGCAATCCTTTTAACTCCACTTCCCAGAGTGCTGGGATTACAAGCATGCATCACCACACCTAGTTAGAATTGAAATTACATGCCAGGTAGTTCTTTGCAGTGAGGGGCTGTCTGGTACACTAAAGAATGTTTCACCGCACCTCCAGCAATACCCACCAGATGCCAGCAACATCCCTCTCCGCTTGTAACTGTGAAAATCTTTTTAAACATTGCCAAATGTTTCCTGGGTTCAAAGTTGTCACTGGTTGAATATAACTGTTTTTGAGTTCCAAGGCACTTTCCACTGGCTCATTTATCCCTTCTTTCATTCAACAGATGTTTGGGCCGGGGATTTGGCTCAGTGGTTCCACCGTCTGCCTCACAAGAGCAAGGACCAGAGTTTGATCCTTGGTACCAAAAAAAAAAAAGTGTATGTGCAACAAATGTTTATTAAGCACCTACTAGTGTTAGAAACTGTTGGATGCTTTAAAACTGCAATTGTCATAAATATAGACAAAAATCTATGTTCTTATACAGCTTACTTTTTTTCAATTTTTAAAATTTTTATCAGTACATTTTAGGTATCCAGTATAATGACATTCTTCATTGGAAACTTGTACCTTTACATGATATATCTTGATTCTTATTTTTTCCCCAAATCCTGCCCTCCCTTCAGCCCCTCCACCCTTTCCTATTTACAAATCTTACATTTTTGTGGAAGGAAAGTATAATTAATTTATGAAAAAGTAATATACAGTAAGATCACGTCATTAAAGAGCAATAAAAAGAAAGAAAGCAAGGAGGCAGAGAACTATTCTAGATAAAATAACCAAAGAACATTTCTCCAGGGAGATAACTTTGTAGTAAAGGGACAAAGGAGTGAAAATTGAGTGTTTTGTAAATATATTGGGCAAAACGATTGCAGATGGAAGGAAGCAGAAAGCAGGACAGCAGGACAGCAGGACATCTCTGAGTGGGAACGTGCTTGTTAGTGTGAAACAGCTGAGGTGACCGGCGTGGCCGGAGCGCCCTGAAGAGGGACTGAGGGTGGTGATAGATCCAGTCAGGAGGAGAAGTCATTCCAGGGCACTGAGCTGGGTGGTAGAAACCTGAAAACGACATTCTGACTGCTCTGCACAGGTCTGACAAGAGCAGGAACGCCAAGAATGGAACTGAAGAGAGTCCTTCAGAGGTGACAAGGAAGTAAGAGCACAGACAGCTGGGGGTTCTGCAGGGTGAGGTGTCGTTAGGCTGAGAGACCTCCGTTGAAAGAGGGCCTGGATTAACCTGTGAAGGACTGGAGATGAGTAGAAGAAAGGTTTGTGAGTGAGTCAGAGGCAAAAACACCTGAGTGGGTGCTGATGCCATTTTCTCAGCGGGGGAAGACGCAGGGGAGGAGCTACTCTGGGAGTGGTGGATTAAGAGCTTACTTCTAAACTTTAGTGGGCATGTTGAGAATAAGTAATTTTACCTGAATTATCCGTCCTCAAAGCAACCACGAAAAAAACAAAAAAAAGAAGAACCATGTTTTGTACTAAAAGTCTTAGACTCTAAAGTAAAACCCTGAATGAAATTATGCTCTTAGAGCTGCCATTTTTGGGGTGGGGGGGTTTAGTTTAAAATTTGACAACATAAAACACGTGCTGTTATCTTTTGCATTAAATAAAGTACAAAAACTGAAAATGTATGTCTTTAAGGCACTTGTTTCTATATTTCCCTTTTATCTCTACTATTGTTAAAGTCAAAGATGAAATTTAGGAGAAAAAATACCAAAACAGTTGAATGAATCACAAAGTAATAGCCTAAACTTCCTCCAAAGCTATGTCCAAGTCCTGTTCCTCTTCCCTCGCTCATTCATGGTGAATTAACTCCATGTGTCACTTGAAAATTTTTTCTAAATATTCCTGTCTTTAATGCCTTTGAACCCCATAGCTTCTGGTATTGCGATGATTATTCACAGAATAGCTGAGGTCTCCTTCCTCAAAGCACTTCATTATATTGTTACTAAAATGTAAATATTTTCCACTTTATCTTTCCTGACTGCCTGCAGAAAAGGAAATAGAAAAAGAATGATAAAATTTAAGAATGTCTTTTAGAAGAGGTATAACCTTAAAACGAAAAACTAGTAGTGAAATACTTTTAGAATATTATTTTTAAATCCTTTTGATAATACTACAATTAAAACATGTGATAATGAGTCCATCTATTGTAATGATT
The DNA here is from genome assembly GCF_012274545.1 of Fukomys damarensis. Classification (NCBI taxonomy): domain Eukaryota; kingdom Metazoa; phylum Chordata; class Mammalia; order Rodentia; family Bathyergidae; genus Fukomys; species Fukomys damarensis. Next base: position 30,934,355 of record NW_022900940.1, read on the forward strand.
CTGCGGGTCAGTGTTGTAAGAAGTAAGTAGAATACTGCCCATTCAAGAGGCCTCCACCAAAGATGGGCAACACTACAGGACCAGAAGCAAAAGGAGCCTTTCTACCCCAAGGCCAGAGGGAGAAGGAAGATGGACTTCAGAACTCAGAGAGGGAACTCCTATTGCGAAAAAGGCCCAAAATGGCCACTGTTACCCAGGGCAACAAGGCAGTGGCAGATAAGATTTTGACTTCACTTCCCCCTACTCAAAGGTTTCCTGCTAATATCTCCACCTCTCCAGTAGCTCAGTCCTGGAAGAACAGAGAGAACAGGGGACCCACTGAGGCACAGCAGGAAGGTTAGGCTCCCAAGCACAGAGCAGAGGAGGGACAGAGAAATAAGTGTTTCTGGAGAGGCAAACTCGGCGCATACAGTGCATGACATTGCATTTTTAAAGCATACTAGCTCCCAACACCTTTCTTCATATGTGCTTGCCCCTTGGTCCTCTGGCAGTTTTTATTATACCTACCAGACTAACTCAGCCACCTTTTCTCAATCAGATGACGCTCAATGCATTTGATGTTAAGCCATGAACTTTGTTTTCCTCGTATGACCCCGCATCGTTTTCCTCATACTGATGCTGTAGTTTCTCTGGCTGATTCTTTCTCTCTTCCAGCTAATTAAGTATATCACAGGGTCTGATCTTTACTACTTTGCTGTTGAAAGAATGTGGACCAGCAGCAAGTTGGGATAACATAAATATAGAGATAGGAAGTTAAGTATGTAGACTCACAAATAATTCCAAGGACGGTACTGTTGATTAAATTATTTCTTCCACTTCTTGTACACGTAAGTTCAATAATCATCCCTACTTAAATTTAAAATGCTACTTTTAATGTCTTTTAAATTTCTTTAGAATTGCATGTTTTGAAGTTATTTTTAAATAATAGCATAATTTATTAAAATTATTTTTTTCATTGAAATTATTTCCATTGAATAATTGAAAAAAATACATGAATTCAGAATTTAAAATCTGGCTGCAATTTTTTTGAGTTTGATAAATGCTGCAGGACTCTTACATTAAATGTTTAATATTAAGACTATAAACTAAAATGTATACTTATCATTTTTACTTAGGAGAAAATGTGAAAAGTTATGATAAATATAAAAGCTTTTTTTTTAGTGCAGGCAGATTTAGGTCCATTTTACTAAAAAAAACTTGTTCAATATTAATTAGAAACTAAAATCTGTACTAACCTCATTTTATTCTAAAAATTAAAAGTAGTTTACTACCTATAAAAAAACTGTCACTTCTGTTTATTTGATGTAATAGTTTCAATTGAAATTTAAAATGTCATTTCATTTTTCTTTAAAGTCAGTGATGAAAGTGTAAATGGGATAGATTTCAATAACAGCACACAGCATAGCAAACACTGGGAATAATCTAATTACATGTGCTAGTATAAATACATGTTCCTAGTGCACACATACTTCTTTCACATTTCAGTTTTTCTGTTTTCTCTCTGATCTGCTCATGTCCTGACAGTCTTTTTCTCTTGTATGTGGGCTTTGAGATCTCTAAAGTAGCTACCTACAAGTTTGATTGTTCTCCTTCATAGTGTCTGAAAATGAGTGTCAGAAGAAAGCTAGAACTTTGATTTGCTGTTTTCGCTTCCTTGATCCTTGCACTGATGGGCAACAAATCCCCGGTGGGTGAGTCTACGGGCGCCTTTTACTGGGCAAGCGTCGGTAAAGTCTTCATCACCATTTGCTTGGAGGTGTTTTTTTAAATTTGTGTTTGTTTGTTTGTTGGTTGTTTTTTTGAGACAGGGTCTCACTATGCAGTTGAGACTGACCTGGAACTCACTATGTAGCGGAGGCTGGTCTCGAACTCCCAGCGATCCTCGTGCCTCAGCCTCGTTTTATTTCAGAATTTCTCCTAAGCAGCAGCAAAAATTATTTATGTTACTTAATCTCGAAACTTAAAATCACATATTTTAAATATGCTATTAACAAAATGGTAATGAAGCATGGAGCATTTCTACGCACCAAAGAATGTCAGCTATCTTGAAGAAAGGCAGTTGTGTGACTGAATTCCAGGCTAAGCTTGTAAGATTTTTATCATGGGATGCCAGTTGTGCTTGAAAGAAAAACTGACAAACTATGGCTATTCATACACTGACATTTGGCAGAATCAACTGAGCATATCATTTCAAGGAAAATAGCTCTCTCTGTTTGCTGCCAGGCAAATTCAAGGCTGAGGTGAAAATTGGAACTTTGGAAAACTTGAATGTGGCACCATTTACATAACTTTATATTTCTTAATTCCTTTTTTGATTAACTCAGTAGTGACATTAGAAAATTATATTTAAAGTATAAATACAGTAAAATACACCAGTATTTGGAATAATTGGAAAATATAATAATATTTGGAAAATATAACTCAGACTGTCATTTTCTTTTTTTTTCTTTTTTTTTTTTTAATTGAGTTTATTGGTACATTTAGGGATACAGTACAGTTACATTCATTGTTGGGATCATGTACCTTTACATGGCAAGTCTAGACTGTCATTTTCTAAATGAACAATATTAAGAATCATGCACAAATATTTAATCAAAATACAGCGTGATTGCTTTAAAATAGTTCTCTTTTGCCGGGCATTTAGCTCAGTCGTTCCACCGCCTTCCTTGAAAGCACAAGGACCCGAGTTCAATCCCCAGTACCAACAAAACAAAACAATAAAATAGCTCTCCCTTTTTAGGGAAGTGAGGACTGAGCCTAGGGTTTCATACTGAGCCACATCCCAGCCCTTTTTAATATTATTGAAGACACTTTACACAGTATCTCAATCACTAACTTGGTCAGGTAGGCTTCGATTTATGATCCTTCCGCCTCAACCTCTCAGAGCGCTGGGACTACAGGTGCATTAACACAATGTTCAGGAAAAACAGTTCATTTATATGATTTCATAATTAAGTGCCTACTAAGTTTTATAAAACTATCATATGTTGGTTTTGACGGTAAGAGTATCCATAGTTACCTGCAAAATATTTCAAAGACTTTCTTTGTCCAACACATGCCTTCAGGAGATCGAATTTTCTTCACGTGCTTCAAGCAAAGCAATACATTGCAACAGATTGAATAATGAAAATAAAAATATTTTTCACGATTGTGAAACAAAGCTGTTTTTCTTCCTAGTTATATTTTTTGAAAATATAGATTTTTTTCATAAAATGTGTTATTTTAACGTGTTGGATTTCGAACTTTTACTTTTAAATGAATAAATAACAAAACAGTATCTTTAAATTTTCATTTCTACATGGCAAATAACAGTAGATACCACCCACATAAATGCTCTTTGGCGTTTCCAGTTATTTTTGAACTATAAAGGAATTTGAGAACAAAAAGCTTGAGAACTGCTGCAGTAAAACAAACTCATTCATAGATTTTTTTCGGGGGGACTCATGAGTTCAGTTGCCCAGGGAAGACTTTCGTTTTCATTATTTCAAAAGAGTGATGCATTTGGTGCTAAGAGCAAAATATTTTACGATATTATGCAGAGTAAATATCGGTTTCTTCCACAATAACAACAACATTTTCTTTCACAATTTCCTATCCCTAATCTTTTCCTAAGCAGTTGCAAATCCTGAGCTGAGAAAACAATGCATTATTTCTTATTTTGCTCATTTAAATATTGCATAAATGTGGCTTTACAATTTCTTTTCTTAAATATATCATCTCCTAAGAGCAAAATCCATCTCTAACATTTAAAACTTATTCATAGTAAAAGAACTTTTGCCCAATATTCTAATTAATTTGGTAAATTTGTATTTAAATTTGGCTGTGGCAAGATTAAAAATGTAATCTATTCTTTTTATAAAGAGTCAAGTTCTCTCTGCACTCCTGAACTTTACACTTACAGTATGCTCCAGCTTCCATTGTACCTATATACGAAACATTAAGGTCTGGGTCACTTTATTTAACAACTCTCTTGACCAAGCGTGGCGGCATACACCTGTAATTCCAGCACTTGGGAGGCTGAGGCAGGAGGATCACCTTGAGTTCCAGGCTATCCTGGGCTACACCATGAGTTCAAGGCAAGCCTGGATACATAGCAAGGCTCTGTCTCAGAAAACATGCACACATGCATGTATGCATACATACATACATAGCAAGTCTTTTTGAGGCACAATGATGTTACTATTAAATATTTCCATGTAACTTTAATGAATCACAAAACATGAAAGATAAGTAATATATTTTGTAGCACTGGCTGCTTTTTTTTTGGAAATAGAACTAGAAAATGATTTGGTACCAAAGTATGTTATCTTTGAGATAGTCAACAGAATTTTGTTTAGTTCTTCAGTGTTTTAATCATAATATGTGATCACAAGTTCTGGTATGACCCAAGTTCTAGTCTCCACTTATTTACCTTTGCAGTTAGAGTGGTAAAATGAGTTAAAAGAATGACAATTTAACAGAAGTGTTGAGTGGAAGATTGACAGGATGGCATCTTCATATGTTTTGTTCAGATGTTAGGCAGAGTGGAGGTGTTCTAAATTATTTTCTTTTTTAAACCTAACCCTCTTAAAATGTATAGATTGCAAATAGGAAAAGCACATATGTATTCTAGAAAAATCTACACTAAAATGAGAGGAAATAAGGAAAAACCAAGGAACTGCTAAAAAGGCAGAAGAGGACATGATGCTATTGTTCTACAGTAGGGATAAGAAAGTTTTAAAAACTGGGCAGCTGTGCACATTATTGCTAGGTTTTTGAGTGTAGAATTAACAAACCTTCTTAAGGGATGGGTGACTGTAGAACAGGCTGAAAGTAAGGAATTTATCAAAAAGAAATTGAAAAATATGAAGGTAGAGTTTTATCTAGCAAGACCAAGAAGCCTATGGACTGCAGCTGGAAATTACGTGGGAGGGCTTGGGAAAGCCCCCCAAGGTTGGAGCATTTCAGCTGCACATGCCTCCTTTGTGGTCCTTGTAGTATCAGTGCCACCTGCTTCAGAAATTGTTTGATTGACAAACGCCTATTCATCTATGAGTTCTTAGGTTACAGTTAACTTTTTCTCAAAGGTCTTTCTTAACCAGAAAAATATTTTCTGTCCTTACAAACTAATTCTTTAATTGTACACGATTTGAAAATGTGGTATTATATGTCTACTTGTGTCAGAATCTATCTTCCTTAATAAGATATGGAGCCCGTGAAGGCAGCTGTATATCTTTATATGTATCTAAGAATGGTGATAGTAATTGTCTTATGAAAGACAGTCATTAATGATACAATAAATATATGGTAAATATAGCATCTGAGAATTTTTGTTATAGAAATACAGTCTTTAAGGGCAATGGGATAACCATTTGGCAAGATAATAACTGTTACAACACAAAGTACAGTAACAGCAGCAAATATTTTGTTATAAATACTGTGATTTATCACCATCTCATGTGTAGACAGAAACTAAATTGCTACCTCATGACTTGTACCTACATAGATTCCACATCAATAAAATGCAGGACTTTATACTCAAAATGAAAAAGAACTGTCTGAAGTGTGGTTTCATGATTAGGCCCTCAAAAGAAAGAGATTTACAGATTCACTTTTAGGGAAAAATCAGTCTTTCTGTGTGATAATAAGTGAAGCCTATGGGCAAAGGGGAAGGGGAAATGGGAGGGGCAGGGGAAAGGAAAAAAGGAAATTGAATTAATAGCAGAAATGAAAAAATAAAAGCAAAGTCTTTGTCGATAGGGAGGGCAGGATAATGGGAAAAAATAAGACCCAAGATGGATTATGTAAAGGGGCAAATTTCCAATGATGAGTGTCATTATGTTGTATATCTTAAATGTACCAATAAAATTAACTTTAAAAAATAAGTGAAACCTTCCTCCTTAGCAAAGTTAAAATGTAAATAATAGCATTAAAAGTGCACATTTTGGAGAGACTTTTTTTTTTCAGTAACATATACATCACTAAGGAAAACCTGAGTCCCAATAAAAAAACCGTGTGAGATTTAAACTCTCAGGATAAAAAAGTAAAACTTAATAAATATGCACAAAACTTTATCACTTCTTAATGAAATATATATTAATGGATAATGTAATATAAAATCCTTACAGACTGAAATTTTAAAATGTGTTACAGTATTTTAATGACTAAGAAATAAGCATGAAGTATAAAATATGCCACTATTTTTATATCTATATACATTACATATCAAAATCTTTTTTTTGTTGTTGTTGTTGTACCAGGGATCAAACTTAGGACCTTGTGCTTGCTAGATAGAAGATGACACCACTGAGCTAAATCCCCAGCCCCATATCAAAATCTTCAAAAAAACTTTGACAAAACAATCTTGTTCAGAATTTTTTAAAACTTAGTTTACAGAAACCTTTAATAGATTTAGGTGGCCTTGTTAAGAATGGGAGAGAGAATCAGCATTGAAGTGAAAGAAGCCTTCAAATAATTTACTCTCTATAAGACAAAGTATACCCAGAATTATAGCAGAATAACAACATATATCTATGTGTTTGTTTGTATTAAATAATAAGAGGGAGAATGCAACTTAGTGTTTATGATACCATTTTGGGGGGAATTTTATGATTATAAAATCAATGTCAGCATTGATTTGCCTCAAGGTATTGGCGATTACAGACATTTTGGGAGAGAACTTCTTAATATTTTTATAGTTTATACAGTAAATAAAGTTTGCTGTGTATTTAGGAATGATACATATTTTAAAATGAAATATAGAAACAGAAAACCAAATGGCACTAATATAAACACATAGAATACAGGTGCTGCTGAATTTTGTACCACTGTTAGTGAAAGTCAAAGTGAAGTCACATTCTTCAGGATTGTGCCACTGGAGAGAACATCAGTATGTATGAACTCTGACTAGGCTGAGAAATAAAACTAAATATATGCATCCATATTTGCCAGCTGAGTAAGAAAATTACCCATTACTGCTTTAATTAGCATAATTATGATTACTAGTAAGACTTACGAGTTTAGAAATATTTATTGCTCATTTTAATTTCTTCCTTTATAAATTGTTTGTATATTTCTCTTGCTCCATTTCTTTCAATAGAATTTCTTTTTTTAACTAAACACAAGGGAACTTTTTATATTAAAGTTATTAATGCTTGGTAGGTTAGGCACATTATTGATATTTCTCTAGTTAATTATGTGCTTGTTTAGTCAACATACAGAAAAAGATAGCTTTTATATAGTTGTAGCTATTGGAGTTGCTGTTATGAAAGTATGTGTTTTTTCTCTTGGTTAGTGAGGAGAAATCTAATGTGATTTTTCCTAGTAGTTTTATTTTTCAGTGGCTTTGAAATACTTCTTCTAACCTATTGTTTATTTCTGGAGTTTTCTATCTGATTCTGGCAGTGTTTGGCCATTTTTTTGTGTCCAGTGCTGTATTGCTTCAGTAATTATAGTTACCAATATGTCTATTTTTACAATATTTTAGTTATTCTTATCAATTATTCTTGCCCTGAATCACTAATAGGCAACCCAAAATAATTTTATTTGGAGTTTCAAACTGTACTGCATTAAATCTATGAAAATTTCATACCAGAGAATTAGAATTTTGTCACTGTTGAGTCTTCAGGCCATGAGAATGTCATATGCCTTGCCATCTTGTCATCCTCAGCATTATAAAAAGGAAAACTTGTAATTGTACTGGTTGAGAAGTTTGTAATCTTTGTAGCTATGCATATAACTAGTATGACAATGTCTTTATAAGTTTATAGCTAGTAAGATTTTGAAGTTGGAATTGAAATTCAAAACGTATTCAGACTTAACTGGTCAATGACCAAGTTACTTTTTCCTTCACTCTTACCTTTCTAACTACTTACAGATAATCTTTATCATTTCAATTGCAATCTATTCTGTAGTTTTGATGTCTTTATTTTAGTTCTTACTCCTCCTCACCCAACACCAAATCCAACAATGTACTTACAGTAACTGTCCTGTCTGCCAAACTTAACAGCTTTCTACTCCCTGAAGTAATTTTTGGTGTGGGTTCCTTATTTAAGTTATTGTCATGCTATCCCTTCCCTCTGGGGTAGAAGACCACGATCAGTCTAAAACAATTCCTCCTTCCACATTTCCTAAGATGTATCGGCCATCAAAATCCCCTTACACATGAATTCAGATTCACGTTGTGCCACTGGGGTCACTTTTGTGAGAATAGACTTTACTGTGTCATGCTGGGCTCCAACACAATCATTTGTTTTTCCGATACTTTCAGTATAAGAAATAAAACCTTTAGCCTGTACTAAGACATTTTTACAGTCTTGGTCAGTGTGACTTGATTTTCACTTCTCTCTCCTCAAATAAGAAATAATACCTATGTTTCAGCTACACTAAACCTGTTCAACTTATTCATACACGCCTCGTGTTTTTTAGTTTGCTTGTGTGTGTGTTTGTTCGTTTCTTGGTACCTGGGATCAGACTCGGGTGCTTGTGCTTGCGAGGCAGGTGGCGGAACCACTGAGCTAAACCCCATCCCTACGTCTCATGTTTTAAAGCCTGTCGCACGAGTGTTGTTTTTTCTGAAGTGCACTACACTATTCTGTCTCTCTGATACCATACATTTGTATCATTTTTCAAAAGCCAGTGCCGGCTTCTGTAGCTTTGCTTACATAGCCTGTTTTAGCGTCCCAGACAGTGTTAGTTAAATAAGATAAGACGTACTAGCCCTTTAGCACAATGCTTAGCAGCCAGTAATTCTAAATAAATGATAATTTCTTTTAGTGTTAGTAGTTTTTAATCTTTGCTCTCATGGATGCCTTTAATAATTCACCATACCGCTTACTTTGTAAAATAATGATGTGCTTGCTTATTCACTCAGCTCACATAGAAACTAGGATTCATAGGAAGTCAGGCTCTGCACCTTAAGCATCCTGGTGTTGAATTTATTTCCCCCAAAGCACAGTGGCCATGTACTCTTTTTTTATTAAGTAAAAGAGTATCAAATGATTTTTTTAGCTTGGGGGAAATTCAGTACATTGGCATAAAGTTTAATGATCAAGCCAGTTATGGTGTTGCATAGCTGTAATTCTGGGAAGCTGAAGCAGGAGAATCACAAATTTGAGCCAAGCCTGGGCAAATTAGCTGCTTAGTAAGTCTGTCTCAGAAACCAAAACCAAACCAAAGCAAACAAACAAGTTTTGTGAGGTAGCTCTGTGGAAAGGTCTTGGATTCACTCCTCAGCACCTGGGAAGTAAATAATGACCTGTTCTCCTTCCCTCCCACTTCTCTTCAAAAGAATAAGCAAAAACATATGCTTACACAGAACCATGAAATTTAGCTTTCAAGCAATTCTTTGAAATTCTGAGGCAACAATTCATCAGAGCCTAGAGTCTGCATCCAAATGGAGGGACACAAAAGTATTCAGATTTGGAAATGCATCATTTTCCTCTTTCTTCTCTGAATTCCTGATTCTCGTTTTATTGATTTGAGTTAGGTTGCATTTCAATAGTGGTTTTTAAATAACACTTCTTGGATGTTCATATATGCCAAGTACTAAGCTAAACACTTTACAATCATTATCATTCAGTCTTGGCCAAAGTCCTGTAAAGCTAATCTCCAAACTCTAATTTACATAGGAGACTGAACTTTAAAGAGCCTGTTTGAATTTTCCACATCCTTACAACATCTGAAAAATGGAACTGAAAATGGTGTGTGTCCGATCCCCATCCTGTCCCTGAATGGCTGTGCCGTGTCCCTTCCATGTGTGAAGTAGGTGGAAAGTACTTGTTCTCGTGAAATTGCATCAAGTGATGGGAATCTAGGACTGCTGACCCAGCACAAAGCCCAGGATAGCTTTCCACAACGAAGAATTATTTTATCCAAAGTGTCAATAGTATCAAAGTTAAGAAATCAATGTCCACGGTGAAAAAAGAGATCCTTCTACAGATAAGGAGTTACTCAGATATCCAAGGAGAGGAGTGAGTGAGGGAAGGGCTTGGGAAAGGGGCTGCACATAATGAAGCTTGGTAATGGAGAGGTTTCAGTCTGTAGTTGGCTGGCTCCAAGGCAGGGTGGTAGCAGAATGGCATGGCAGAGGAGAAGCAGTTCATGGCCAGGCAGGCAGGGAGTAGAGAGAGGGATCCAGGAAGTGGGAAAGATATGTGTGTGTACACACACACACACACACACACACACACACACACTTCCAGACCATGCTCCCAGTGACCTACCTTTTCCCACCAGGCTTAACCTCCCAACATCACACTCAGCTATAAACCTATCCGTGGACTAATCTAGTATCCCTCACTCATGATCCAGTCACCTCCGGAAAGTCCCACCTACGAGCATATGAGGCTTTGGGGGCACATTTAGATATAAACCGTAACAGCACATAGGGGTGGGAACCCATTTGTGGAGGTGTTTGGTACTCTTCAACCCTTTTAAGATCCTTAAAATCTTGAGTAGCAAATTTATTGAGGGGCTTTTGATTCTGTGACTTAAAGTTTTCTTGGCCGGAAGGGTTCCATTTTAAAAACACTGAGGTACTCGCAGATTCACACTAGGACTTTGTAATGACCTTGTATTTCTCTTTGCTCATTTGGTCACTGAATTGTTCTCTAAATATTTTGTGGCCAGAAAAATGTGCAGCAGTTATGCTTATAACATCTAAAATTAGGGACTTCAGAGATGCTGAATGGACATGGCTTGTCCATTGCCAGGGCTGGCTTGGTCGGGCATGACCTGGAAGAGTGCATGGGGCTGTGTGCTTAGGAGGATCCCAGGCTGTGTTGAAGCTTCAACCTCATCCTCTTGAAATTCTTAACATTTGACCTAGAGGCTTGCATTTTCATTTTTACTGGGGCTCCAGAAGGCATTACTGGTTCATCTACAACGAGTACATTTTGTCTGTATATTGTTAGGTTGCAAATGCAGAGTGTTGAAGGTGATATTCCATTGCATTCCTAATGGATCAGTCATTTCAATTTATATAAACGCCATTAAATTTTTACCAGTACAAGAAGTGGTAACTTATGGAGGGTAACAGCCAGAAATACACCTGTCCAAAAAAAAAATCATCATAGTACTCAATGTTTCTTAAAATCTAAATTGATAAATTTGTTTTAGCATCCCTATCAAATTTAAGATGAAACATTTTTAAAGACTGCGTTTCTTTAACAAAGCATGATATTGCCCACTTTTATAATAATAGAAATCTATAAAAAGTTTTAACTTCTTTCATTATATTTATATATATTTATATATATTTAACTTCTTTAATTATATTATATATGTATATAGTCCTGTGTTTTGCTGTATATAAAGAAAATTCAGGGAAAATTCTTTGAATTTATCATGTCTCTGCCTTATTCTTTGCTGCATTACAAATCTGAGAGTGAAAAACTACAAAACCCTAAACATAGCCTTTATTTCTTGCCATGTGAAGATTGAGATTTATTTTTGATGGAAGTACATTTTCCTTCTATGTACCTGCTTCGGAGAATTTGACGATATCCCCCTGATAAAAGACATGGTGGACAGTTGGTCTTGAACGGCTGATTAGTGTGCAACAGTGCGAATTTGAAGTTCAGCTTTATTTCACATGTGAGTTTATGCATTTCTCTGAGCTTTGAAAGGATTTCTCATAAGCTATTGCTTGCTAACTCTTTGGTTCTTTGTGGATTTATTGACAGCCTATCAACTGATATCCTTAGTAATTTTCAGCATGACAAATTAGCTTGCCTGACGTCATCCCTGAAGTAACCAAATGACCAAGGAGAAAAATACAGTGTCATTGGAAAGTCCTAGTGTGAATTGGTATGTTACTTGACTGGCTTTAAAGAATGGTGTACAGTTGGATAGGCGTTGCATTATTGTACTTAGATAATTTTTAAAAATAAAAATTCATAGTATTAGATTTCCTAAATTTAGTTCGGAATTATGTTGCAGGAATGTCCTGTAAGTTGTTAAATGTCAGTTGAATGCTTAACAGACCATAAAGTATGGTATTTAGTATGTGGCCTGTTATGAATTTATGAAAAACCATATAATGAAAATGCTCCCTTAGTGTCTATGATACTTAAGATGCAGTCCTATCCACTTGATTTTTATTATGATAGTGGCTCATATGAGTGGAGAGGATTCTCATTTTTTATCGTAGCACAACATACTAATCCAAAACTTAATGGCAAAAAAATGAGGCAGTCATGCCCATAGTTTGTAAAATTAGGGATCGAGATTCTGAATGCTCGATGGCTTGTCCACTGCAAGTCTGGACTCTGAGCTGGAGAGATTTGAATGGCTGAGAGGAAGTACAACACTTGGGACAAAACAGTCAGAGCTGGGCTATCTGTTATCAAAATGGCTTCTGTACTCTCATCAGGAATAAATAAACTAGAATCATTCATCAGAGATCTGAAGGCAGTTTCTTCCTGATTGGGCTTCTGTTATGGTCTTAGTTGTGGTATGTAACTAGTTGTGTGACTTTCTTTAATGTTCATCCTCCTCCTGTAGCACTTTATGAACGGCAAGGGATGAATTATATATATATATATATATACACATATATATATGTATGTATATGTATGTGTATGTATATATATGTATGTGTATATATATATATATATATATATATGTATGCCTTCTTCCCTATATTCTCAATGTTTCACTGCATGATTAGCACAAACTAAGTTCTGAATAAATGCTTGTTGAATGAAAGAAACAAAGTTCAGATTCATCATGTATGAATAAAACTTGGCTTTTCCTTGAGGCAACTGTGTGTTTCTGTACAAAATATGCGGTTGTTACCTTCCCTGCAGGTGGTTGGTGATAGGTCTCTCTCCTGTTTGCAAAGTGCATGATTGACTAGAATAACCTTGATTACATTAGAATGCTGAATGTTGGGGTGTGCCTGATGCCAGGAAGCAGAATCTTCAGAGAGCAATTTTTATAGCATCACCTTCACCAAGGATGACCAAACAACATTGCCATTTTCCTAGTAGTCTTAAATCACTACTGCGTGCTTTTTGCGAGCTTATTTGCTCAAGATTCATTATAAAATTCTTTCTAATGCAAATACTCTTGAATTCATGGGAAGTGTGCTGTGCAAATTGTCGTATTAGAAAATTGTGAAAATGTTTTATAAATGATAATCTGTTAATGGTTGAAAAGCAAATAAAAATGAGTTGAAATTTTGATTTTTTAATAAATGACACTATTGGTCTAATAGTATTTCTAACAAATCTTCATCAGAATATAAATTTCTAAGATCTCATATTATTCATGATATAATCATTATCAGTATATATCATTTGGAGCTTAAAGCAGTGTTAGCAATGGTTTTTCACGTGGTTTAAAAATCTGGGTTGAAGATTGTTGCATGCAACTATTACATAGGCACACTTCCTTTTTTTCTACCATTTTAACTTTAGTTTTTAGATATAGTTTAAGGAAAGATGTTTTTGGTTTTTCAATTACTGAAAACTATCATTTTTCCTATTAATTAGTTGGCTTACTATATTAAATAATCAGCACTCTAAAGAACCTTACAAATGAGCCCTAATTTATGAAGGGTTGGCTTATGATTTTTTTGACTTTATGATGCTGTGAGAGCAATATGCATTTAGTAAAGACTGTGCTTTGAATTTGGAGGTCTGGTCTTTTCCCAGACTAGTGACAGGGCAGTACAATGCTGGTTCTTGATGCTGGGGAGCATCAGCACCAGTCTCAAGCCACAGCTCCCAGTCACCTGCAGGTGCACAAGGATAAACATTCCATACTCTGCAGAGCACTGTATTGCTAAGCTATGATTGCTAAGTTAGTAAATGTAATTTAGAGATACAGTATTTCCTATTTATAATGAGTTTTGTAGGGATGTAACACCATCATAACCTGAGTAGCCTCTAGATTAATAAATAAAATGAGAAAATAGCATGTTTATGGCCCAATTGAAATAACTAGTAGAGTTCTACCCCTCAGTGTTCAGGAATCTAAAACCTAACAGAAAAGAAAGGACAGATACAATTGTGTATGTGGGTACATGTGTATAAACAAAACTGTGAGTATGAAAACAAAATTGTATATTGGACAGGAGATAAATTGAGTTGCCTGTATATGTCAGTAGAATTCTGTGTATGTGTTCATGTGTGTGTGATTGACAGATACACAATATACGCCACCAGCATATCTGTACAGAGAATGTCAGTCCTAAAAAAGCCATTGAGAAGTTAAGTCTGATAATTAGCATCTGTATTGATATGGAAGAACAGACATTATTTATGAACAAAAAGGGAAAGGAGTGTTCAATACCAAATGAGACATTTAATTGGTACAATGTATATCAAAGTCATTCATGAAAGGATTTCTTTTTCTCCCTCGTTATAGGTTTTAAGAGATGCGATAATCTATTAAACTTTCATCACTAATGAGAACAATCAAAGCTATTAAAGCTTTTTTGTTTGAATGATTGAGTGTGAATGTCAAGCAATTTAGATATTAACTTCAAATCTTAAGTTAAAAATCTATATCATTTTAGTTAAGTTTATAACAAACTCATTCTAGGATTTGAAATAAAAGGAAACACATCTTTGTAGTGTATTATCACTATGGTCATAAGTATTTTTCTCACTTGTTGATTGAGTATCCTTTGGTAAAGGTGACTGTGTTACTTTCCACTGCCCCCCACAGGATAGTTCCTTAGTTTATACTTCCTAATGTTGAGATGTTTTTGAATTTTAAAAGTTATCATAGTGAAATTTATTATAGTAAAAGACGCATTGTCATTAATCCCCCTCAAAATACTCTCAACCTAGCATTCTTGCCACTTTCTGAAGCAGAACTGGAAATCTTTTATGGATCTCTTTAATTGCACTATTATGGCTGCCTTGATGTTCTGAACTAATTCATAATGTTTCCCTTTCATGGTCTTTGGCTAATACAGAGGTAGCTCAGTGTGAAATCCCTGTGTTCAATCCTCAGCACTGCAAGCGGGGGGGGGGAAGAACCAGGTGAGAGATGTTGTAGAGAAAGATACAAAGAGAAATGTTTCTTCCTGTGTGAGCCATTCACATAGCAATAACTGAATGAATGAATCAAATGTTCCCAGGTAAAGCATCCCCTCATTATCCATGGTTCTAAGAGTGTGATCCAGGTGTCTCTTACAGTGTTTGGGTTCCCTGGCCAATGTCGTGGGCCAGGAAGTGGAAGTAATTGTAGGCTGGCTTCCTGCCAGTGTCTCTGGGCTTGGTTGGGTCTGACTTCTCCCTTCAGAAAGAGGGAAGATTGAGCCATGACATTTAATCTAAATCACTTTGTGGATTTTCCTGCAAGTGATTCAGACGATTATTACTTGATTAGAGTGGTTCTTCATGTCAATTTCAATCACAATTCCTTCTAATTTGTGGCAGACTCAGGAAGTGTATCATCTTGTCTGATAAAACAGGTGGGAGCAAATATTTTCCACATGGACTTAAAAAGGTTTAAAAGTACAGAAAGAGAAAAATGAAAAATTTGCTGAACCACCGTTTTCTTCACAGTTTTCTCTAAACCCTTTTGGAGTTGTGTGCACTTATCCATCTATTGCGTATTGATGTAAGCTGTCCAATCTGAATTGTTTTAAAATTAAAATGCTTTAATCATTTGACTTTAAAATGGAAATTAAGGAGAAGAGGGAGTATGGTCTCTTTGTTCTCTCTCTCCTCCTCTCCCTCCCGCTCTTCCCCCTTTTTTGTTGTTTATCCTGTCCTTGAGAAGTCCAATAGCTGAGTCATACTGCATTGCCTCCAAATATTTTGGGAACACTCTGGCATGTATAATACTTGCTGCAGTGGAACCAGCAGTAAAGTTTTCCTTGGAAAACAGGAATCACGGCTGGTCCAGCCCCAGGACACTCGTGTCAAGTGGTAGGAATGTGGGGGCCAGGATGTTGGTGAAATAAAGCACTTTATAAATCCCATCTCTCTTTATTGTGCAAAAGAAATTTATATCAGGAGTAACATGAAAGCAAAGAAAATAATAATAAACTTGGTGGTATTTATTTACTTTTTCTCCAAACTCAAACCTCAACATTTCTTTGAAGGCCCTATATAGCATTTCTTGTTTGCCCCTGAAATAGGACTTAGAGAACATAGCTTGTCCCCTCTCACTTGGAAGCCATTGCTTCATTTTTTGGCAATCCTGATAGGAAAAAAGAGAACTTAAAAGGGCAGACAGTTTTGGATCTGGTTGTTCCAAGGCTACCGCTCCTCTAGCACAAATTTTGGTATTGCATCTGATCTTGAGATCTTGGAAGACCCAGTGATACTATATTTATTCAGCTGGGTGTATGCCAGTCCAAGTTGGATAGTAGATGAACTAAAAAAATAGTATCAGAAATTCCCCCCAAATAATAGCTGTACCTGGAATGTTTTTAGTACTCGCTATTACTTTTGAATGCATCTGTGAAGTATGAAATACCTACTCTTGGAAAGTTTTATAAAATAGTAAGTTCAATGCAGGCTTGCATACTATGAAAACATTAGAATTTACAGGGCATTTGAATATCTTTGAACCCCATCCTATTTCAAACTTATCAATTACACTTTGGGAACTAATGTTCCAGAAAAGGATATTAAATATTAATCCTTCTAAGCATCTCAATTTAATTTGATTTGACTGGAATATTTATTAAGAAGTAAAAGATAGAAAATTTTTACTTCCTGTGTTGATAATGAGAATGTTTGATATTTATAATACTTTACTTTTGTTTATGATATTTCATATTTTGTAATTTTTTTGAAGTTCACTTATCTGGCATCACTTTGCTTAAAAGTTAAAAGGAAATATCTCTCAAAACTCTCCATAGACTGACACAGTTTCAAGACAAATCACTTCAGAAGGCTAAGGTTGTTATGAGAAAGCAACACACACTCATGTACCACAGGTATTGTACATCCCAGAGCAAAAGTTTAATAATGGCTAATATCTTTTTTGTTTACTTTAATAAACTTCTTGTACAGATTAACACTGTTTGGAACTGTTGGTTTATAGAGGCTTGTTGGCTTCATAGGGATATAAAAAATATCTCAAGGAAAAAAACACATCTCAAGAGGTTTCTCAGAAACTTTCTTTTTTTGGTAGAAGAGTACTAAGTCAATGAAGAAAATTACTAAATTGAAATGTTGGCTATTGGCAGGGAATGTAAATTCCTAGTCAGTATTATCAGAAATATATACTGGGGAAATTACAAAAGTGCTCTTATTTCCTGAGCACAAAGGCCATATTTTGAGTTATTGAGTGAATGTCCTCTTTGAAGGAGTGCTGAGCACCAATTTTGATAGGCCAAAAGTATTGATCATCTCTTTTATGTCCAAACCCATTATGTTCAAAACATCTTCACCTCACTTGCCTGTTCCTGAGAACAGCACCATTGTTTTTGCAGGCTCAGTGCCTGTGAATTGCCTTCCCTCTCCTCTTTCACACAATCCAGTTAGCCACTGTGCTTAGCCTGTTCTTGCCCTTCAAGAGCTCTGAAACCTTTTGACTTTCATTTCTATTGCCTCCACATGGTCCTGACTCATAGTATTTCCACTGTCACAATAGCAGGCTATTTTCTCACCCTATTTTCTGATGTTACCCTACTTCTTTTTAGATATCTTGCTCCTTTGCTCAGAAATCTTCGGTAGCTTCCTGTTGCTATCAAATATGACTATTTTTGCAGTCTAACAACAAGATCTTGAAATTCAAACCTTGACAACTCATTGTTCCTCCCTTCAAATATTCATCTCAGTAATTTAGCTCATACCATTCCTCTAATTTAGCGTGACCATAGGTCTAAAAGCATAGGCAATTTTTTGGTAGATTTGACCATGTTAAGTGATTACATTATGCCTTTGTTTAAGGATCTAGGCTAGGCAAAGGTCTCTGTGGGTGACTTTAATAGATTGATGTACTATGCTGTATTTGTAGTGGTGTAGGGCTCTTTGGATGATAATTCCCAGAGCTGGTTTGAATAAGATAGCCCCATGGAATGAACTGCTGGCTTCCCAGATCTGAATAAAGTCTCAGATGACACAGTAATGCTATAGGCCCAGGTTTACTTAATGAGATAAAATTGCAGATTCACATGTCAGAGCTGATGGAAATGTACTAACCTACCCCACTGATGAAGTTCTCCCTGGCACACAAATAAACTATAGACATTGCTAATGAGGGGTAACGCATAGAATATATCATGTAATGTTACTGAATTTATCTATTATGTAATATAAATTATATATTTTTCCTAGTTTTCCAGACATTTTCTACACACTGTAGAATGTTCTTTATATAGTTATCAAATTTCTTCCCTGTTTTTTCTTTACCTCTATCTCTAAGTTGGCTTCCTCTATGAAATCATCCCTAGTTGCTCAGCCTGGATTAATCCACTGCGCTGTAGCTGGAATTATGGCTTTGTTTGTGGTGGGATATTTCCAAGTGATAAATGTGATGTCCTCCCTCTTGGTTTTAATTCTTTTTCTCATTTGTACTTCTAAATACTCCCCACTTCCACGCCGTGCTCAAAGAGGAGTCTCTTGGTGCTTTTCCAGATGTCAGTTATCTTAGACCCACAGAATGTAAAGTATGAGTTCTTAGCACACAGTTATAAATCCTGATGGCACAGGGATAAAACAGAAATGAGTATACATTAGAAATAAGATGTTTCCTTTTCCTGGAGTGACTAGTAGTCTTTGGGCTGGAAGAGTAGGGAAGGAGATGGGCCCTGAAGACATGAGAACAATGAGGAGCTCACTGAAGTTCCTTCTCACTACCATCCTGAGTGAGCCCTCCTTTGAAGCTTGTTACTTCCTGAGCACTAGGAGATCTGAAGCCAGTTTGCACCCTAGGTGGTTCTCATTATGCTGTCCTTTGACAACCACCTCTCTCCCAGTGGCCAAAACTTATTGTGATGTGTCTGAAACCATCTGGAGAGAATGACCAGTGAATGAGTGATTGACGGGCTGATTTTTAAGGTTTTATTTAACTGACTTTAGATTATAGATACATTGATGAAATGTCATAAAAATGAATTACTGTATAATGACGAATACATTACCAATAATACAAATGATAACAGATATATTTAAAAAATCATTTCCAGATAAGGTCCAAAACATCCTGCCAAATCACTATAGAAGTGTATGCAAGCTAGCACACTTTATTTCCTTGCTAGCATGAACTCTACAGTGTGGTCATCTCTGGACCACACTTGATGTAAGTATCGCTGCTCTAGTTGGTCTCGGAAATGAATGGTGGAGCTGAGACAGCCAACAGTGGGAGAGGGCATAGAAAGCTACCGTTCCTGCAGTCTTCAGTGCCTGTGCCTCTGAGAAAGGCTGACTCATGAGGCTAAAAGAAGCAGCCTGGCTATCTCTCTCTCTGTCAGGATGGTGACCAAATACATTCTACTTCTACCGTCGCTGCTTCACACCTGTGCAGTTCACTTGATAATAAATCCTGAGCTGATCTCTTCTTAGAAGATTTATCATTTGTGGTCTCAGAAGTGTTTTAAAACTTGATTAATATTTAACCATTTTGTATTTTCCACTCCCCCCGCCCCCCGCAAAAGCCAGAGATTCTTTAGGGTTTGATAGTACATTTTATTTTTCTTTGCATGCCCCACATTTACTAACGTAATGCCTTACAAAATTGCCTGTGATTATTATTCTTTTTTTGACTAAAGAAAAATGCCAACCAATTTTGAAGAAGACACAGCAAAATCTAAATTGCTTAAAGTTATTTTTGGTTTTCTTGATTATCTCAGGCATACCGAGGCGGGAGAATATTTCTTAGGCTAACAGAAGAGTGTTGAGTAAAGAGGAACTGGACTTTGGTAAACTTCGCTTTACTTATAGACACAACAGCAGCTATTCTTTTAGGTTATTTTGAAGGTAAATTCAGACAAATTGCCTCTGTCATTGACCTTTGTTTTGAAAAGGTCTTGTACTTCAGTGTCATTCATGACTTTGCCAATTTCTAGATGTTGTTTTCAATGCTAGAATGTGTGTGTGTGTGTGTGTGTGTGTGTGTATATATACACACACACATACACATACATAAATATACATGCATTGATATATATATGTGTGTGTATATTTATATATATATTTGTGTGTGTGTGTGTATATATGAATGTGTTGTCTTAAGACATGATCATTCACATATTTACTATAATGGGGGACATTTTTCATTCATTTTTGCATTTCTAACTCAGAGTTTAACTACCCCTGTTTGAATCTCAACTGGAGTCTATATTCTAAGACTAAGAACTTCCAATCAGAAAAATTGTAAGCATGTAATCAATTCTTTAGACTCCCTAACTCTGTCACTGCTCTTGTATATTTGGACTTGAATTGAGCTTTTGATTTTCGAAAGATTTCCTCATGCTGTAAGTTGTTCTTTTGTGAATTACTCATTATTCTCTTGAATAAAGAAGTACTGCATTCATTCAAGGGTTGGCAAAAGCCAGAGGTTGGGCAAATTACAATTTAGCCAGTCACAAATATTCATGTTGTATTCTAATTGAGAAGTATATTTCTATCTCAATTGAGGGGAATAACTTAGTAATTTTAGATATTTTACAATGCATTCTGTACTGGTTACTTGTCCTGGTCATTGTGATCAGTCACTTTATAAGCTATATTTAAAGGTTTTAAATTAACATATTATGTAGCAAAAGTTTAGATCAGCTATATGAAGTAATTTTTTCTGGTACCTAGTAATAGACAATGCTTCCTGTATAAATTCTGAATTTTTTTTTTGTTTTCAAAAATTGTCAGTCATGCAGTTAACAGAGTTTCTTGATGCCCTTCCCTTATGTTATGTGCACATCTTACATAATCATAATAGTTTTTTCAAAACTAAGATGTTTAAATTGATATAATACTATGCACTAAAGCATATTTCGATTTCACTTCTTTTTTCCCATTGATTTCCTTTTTATGTTTCAGGATCCAATGTCAGATGCCATGTCGCATTCAGTTGTGATATCTTTTTAGTGTCTCCAAATCTACAACAGTTTCTCAAGTGTTTCCTTGTTTTCATGACCTTGCCATTTTTCAAGAGTGCTGATTAGGTGTCTTGCAAACTGTCCTTTGTTTCTAGCTTTATATTTGTCCTTGAGTTATTGATTTGGGGGGAAAAATACCACAGACACAAGGAACCTTTCCTTGGCTTCATATTGAAGTTTGCATAATGTCAACATCATTATTACTAGTGGCTTTAACCTCAATCGTTTGGTTAAGGTGATGTCTGCCAGGTTCTTCCCTATGAAACCACTCAATTTTTCCACTTTCCAAACTGTGTCAGTTGTAAGTTAACGAGTAACTTCAGCCCACCTTCAAGGGCACTTGAATTAACCTTCACCTGCTTGAGGAAGGCAAATAAAAAATCCTGACATAGGTTGACGCTACCAGAGTAATTAATAAATACTTTGGGGAAGTATGTTATAGTTAAGCAAATATCCTGTTTCTCCTTCAAGTTTTGCCCCCTACTTTCAGCATTCATGCATGAATTTTGCCAATAGCAATTTTTGTTATGGTGTTCCAATGGTGATTTTCTGTTCTCATTTTGGTACAATTATTATTTTGGATTCATCTTTAAGAAAGTTCTGTCTCTTCTGCATTTATTTTGGCCATTTATTAAAATAAGTAAGGACACATTTTCTTTAAGAGTTGGAGTGAATACCATCATTATTTATTTAATTTTTCAGATTCTTCTGGGTTTAGTATTGGGAGATAAGAATATTCCACAGTGGCCTTTTGGCACACTTCGTTCCTTTGTTCCTTTAAGCTTTGCCATTTTTTGAAACTTCAAGATGATCCATCCCCATGTTATTTTTTTCCTTGCTGCAGTCCTATAAATAGCCATTTCCCTAACCCTTCATTCATTTATTGGCAAAAGATACTTAAAAACAGAAATCTGAGTGCTGGGTGTGCTTGTACTTACTTTTTAGATCCCACTCAACTGAGCTCAGTTTTCTTAGCTAAAAAATGTATTTATGTACATTAACTCACAATTTGTCTGTCTTTATATCCATATATTAATCTAAGCACAGTTCATACTTAAATGTCTGTCTATTTCAACACCAAAGGGTTCATTGTAGCCCTTTCCTTTGCTTATTTGTAACGTCTTTGTCTGATATTGTGATGGATAGGTCCCACTGGCTACAAAGTACTTACTTATTCATTTCTCCACTGCATAAGAAATAATTCAGAATTACTTACTTATACGTTGTTTATATACAGTGCACTTTATCTTTAACCTTGCAGTATTCCTAGGAAACCCCATTCTTTAGAACTATTTAGATCAGCTTCTGTTTTCATCCCCTTAAGTGGGTTTACACTTTTGTAGTATAGTTAAGTTCTTTTTGTAATAATCTTATTTTGTGAATTTTTCTTTTTATCTATTTTTTTGTCTATTTTCCAATGCACTGTGCATTTTTCCTCAGAACAATATACCACAAAGATTGAACTTGATCATGTTAATTTTGTAAAGTATAAAGTCAATCAATATAGCAGATGATCCCAAAATCAAACAACTTTTAAATCAGAATTATAAATTCTCTGTATATACCAAAGTGAAAAGAGTTAAGCCTTTGTCAGTGATGATGAGAATTTATAGGAAAATAGTCTTACATACTGCTAGGAGAGACATGCCAATTCCAGAGAGCAATAATTTTACAAATAATTTGAAAATGTACATTTTGTGACAGAGTAATTGCTAAATATACAATAAGAGTAGTAAACAAAGATTTATCTGCAATTACTAAAGATTCAGGAGCATAAATATTAACTAAAATAGGAAGTTGTCTAGATGCTTACCTAAGTTAGAATGATTATATACGTTGTGGTTTAGCCACATTATAGAATATAGACTCTGAAAATTATTTAAAAAAAACTTAGTTACATGAAGATTTCAGGATAACCATTAAGTAAATAGAAAATAAAAGTATATATATTTACCTACACATATATATGGCAATGTGATTTGTTTAAATGTTTATGTGTATGAATAGAGAAACCTAAAAGGTATGCAAAAATGTTAATGGTCAAAGCTGGGGCAAATATGATGGTTAATTACAGAGATTCTGGAAATCAATTTTTAGAGCTTAATTTTCTTTTATATTTTAGTTGTACCATTTTGCGCAATTTGTTGTTTTGTGCCTGTTTCTTAATTTTAAAATGGAATTTATAATAGTTTATATTCACAAAGTTATTGAAAGAGATTAAACAAAATACATGATCAAGACATGTTGTTTATGTATCAATTACCCAAAACTAACATAATTGTCATATATTGCAAGTGTATACCAATTAAAAATAAGTACTCAATAAATATTAGGCAGTTAATGATGGTACTAGGATCACAGCAATTTCTGTTTTCTCCTGGCTACATTTTTGCATTTTACTTCTTAAAAGGGATAAATAATAATTACCAGATTTCACAATATTACAAATCATTATTGACAATATTTAACTTTGAATAACCCCTTGTACCTCAAAGATGGTTATTACTGCTAAGTACTTATTTTCAGAATCTTTATGACTTTGAGGTAGTATATATGGTGGTATTATCTGAATAATTTATTTTTCTCTTATAATCATCTCATGTATCCAATACATCACAGCTTATCATATGTAAGTTTACATACATGCCCCATCCCTTACTTTTTTCTGAGTTAAAAGGGCAACTAGATTTTTCTACTGGATAAGCAGAAAAAAAATACAAGGAAATCATTAATTTATATTAAAAATCATTAATTTATATGAAAAGATATAGAATGGTGAATGTATCAAAGCAGGAGAATAGAGACAGCAGAGTAAAATTTAGTCTCTCATTTTAAAATTCCAGATTCCCAGATCACTTGCCTATTTTGAACTTTGTTTTGCTTGTCAGATCATTTTATTCCCATCATAACTGTATAAGACTGTATTAAAAGACTGTACACCAGTGAGGCACAAGGAAGACATCCAAGTGGGAAAAATTGACGTTTGTTCTGAAGCTAGACAGCATTAGGGGTTTGGCAAACTTCCTGATCTTCAAAATAGCCTAAGTGCCTGCAGAACACCACCTAACCTGTGGAGTTTCGGGTTCTTCAAATGAGGAAGTGGAAATGATTATTGCATTTTAATTTCCTCAGTTGACTCTAGTACTTTACCAAGAATTTCTAATAGCTATTTATATCAGATTTTACCATTTCTATTTCTTTCACTCTCCATAACTTTATACTCTATAAACTACCAAGCATTTTAATAGATTAAAAATTCTTTCTGTACTGTTTTTCATCAGGAAAAGAAATTTGAAGGTTGGCATAGCAGCGGAGTTCATGCATGTGTGCATGGCAATGCACATCACACATGTGGATGTAATGTTTTTGCAAGGAAATGTTACATCACCCATTGCCTTCTTGCTAGTAGCTTCCAGAGATTTTATGTGCCCCCCATCTTATAAATTGGAAATTCCTTTCTGCCTGCCAGTTTGTAAGAATTTTGCTACTTTTCTTCATCATTTTCCACAAACTATAAAGAAATAATTTTAAATATTTTTTCATAAGTGATATATATGTTAGAATAAAAGTAGAAAAAATAAATTTAAATTGTTTTACAATCCAATAAACCAGATATAATAATTTTCAAATTATGACATATCTTCTCTCAGAAATGCCTGTTTTCCTTTCTTTCACTCTCTCTACCTGTTTCTGTCTCTGTCCTATCTTTTCTTCCTTCCTTGTCTGTCATTGGAATTTCTATTTGGTTTCCAAGGATCTCCACCGTATCACACTTAAACAATAAATACAGCTCTCCAGACTATGAGCCTGAAAGCGACGAAGTCAGTCACCACCCCACAGCCCACACGGATGGCCTCTTTTCCCAGAAGGCTTCCTTGGCCTCTCTTGTACCTTCACAGGTCTGTTCACTTCCTTGTCTCGCTTCCTCATAGTAAGTCCACGCTCCTATTGTTGCTGGTCAAAGTGAAGTTAAGTTTGCTTCTACGTCCGCTGTTGCTATCAGGCTAAGAATGCTTCCTACAACCCCACGTACTTCAGGTGATATGTGAATGTCTCTGTAATTAAATAAATTTATATACTTTGAATACTCGATAAAGAGCTAACACTTAGTAAATATTCAGTGTAGTTTGAAGGGTGATTAAATGAATAAACTTATTTTATTCTTAGTAACTCATCCAGTCCAATTGTTCTGAGACTTTGTGTCTTCTTTCCCCAAAAGTAAGTGCCAAATAAAGTTTTCAGAAAACCAAGCCCAACAGCGAGAGAAGGTAAACTAAGCATGGTGCCAATGTAGGAGGAGCATTGGTCCTCATAAATAAAGATAACCTGTAGAGGGCGCTGTCCCCTCCCACTTCACTGGTTTCATTTTTCATATTTCTCCTTGTGGGTTTTTTCCTTTACTGTTTTTTATTATTTACTTAATTTTATATATACATAATGAGAACATTCATCGTGCGAAATTTGTACCTGTATATATCTTAATTCTTGTTTTCTGTTTCCCTCCCCTCCCTTCAACCACTCTCCCCCTCCTTATTTACAAAAGCTTTGTTTCCATTTTTCCTTCTATTTTCTTTTTTTTTTCTTTTCCCTTCTTTCCTTTCTCTTTTGGTTTTGACTCAGGCTATCCTATAGTTTTAGAAGAGATGGAGACAAAATCTCAATAATAATTTAAAAATACATACAAATAATTTGAACAGATATTTCACCAAAGATAATAAATTAATGGTAAATAAGCATAGAAAATATAAATTAAAATCACATGAGGTACAACTGCATACCTATCAGAATAGTTTAAAAACAAACAGGTAAGCACCTATAGTGTGGAATGATAATATTGCAGAACAACAGAGACTTTGCTAGGGTATTATATTATTTTGCATTCCATTCACTGCTGGTAGTAATAGAAAATAATACAGCACTTTCTCTTCCTCCTCTCTTCCTCTTATTCTTCCTATTATTATTATTATTTAAATAAATTTAAGTATATGCTTGGCATGTGTCAAAATTCTACTACTCTTGATTCATACAGGAATATGAATGAATCTGAAATACATTTTGCTAAGTTAAAGAAGCAGACCCCAAATGGTGCATATTGTGTGATTGCTTTTATATAACATCTGATATAATAAAATTACAGTAAAAACAGACCAGTTGTTGCAGAACTTGGGAAAAGGAGTTGAATACAAAATGACCACACAGGATTTTAGTGGGGTAGAAATGTTTTGTGGTGGTGGGTAAGGTAGGAACATGACCAGGAGTGTGTCAAACACATTTTATCTATAATATATATTAAGCATATCTAAAGTAATTTTCACCAGATCTTTAAGTTTACTGCTGTTTTTATATTTAAACAATTTTAATTGTATGAGTATGCTGTAATGTTAAATACACATTTCTGACCTGTTGTGGCTTGTGTCTAGATGTCCCCCTAAAGCCTCAAACAGTCATAAGCAGGGCTTTTCAGAGGTGGATGGATCCTAGGGTGTGTGATTGATTCATGGTGTAATGCTGGGATTAAGGCTGCCCCACCCTGGGTGTGAGTACTACATTCCCTAAGGCTGGATAGCCTGGGTAGGATATAAGGGACAGAAGTAGGGTCATTCTTCATTGCTTGTGGTTTACTGCTTACTGCTTTTGCTGCTTTTGCTTTTTCCTGCCTTCCATGCCATGAATTGTTCTTCTCCTCTGTGATGCCTCTCTGCCATGCCACCCGGGCTTGGATTCACCTGATTTTGAACTGAAACCTCTTCGAACTGTGACACCCTATAACTTTGAGTGTCTGGTATTTTGTCTCAGTAATGAGAAAAAAGTAAGGCACGGTCCAAGTTTAAATTGCTTCTTTAAAATTCTTCCACTTCCTCTTTTGTAGTATTCTTCATACTTAGTTGATCATCAGTTTCTTCTGTTATCCTAAAAACCACAAATTCAAACTTATCTTAGGCACCCATGAGAGCATATAGACAGAAGTATTAAAGAGTGTTTTGGTTGGTGTTAGAATTGCACTAGCCTGTAAACATTAAGTCCCAGAATGCTAGGTGGCTAAATATTTATCTGGAGTGACTAGGGAAACATTTTGCATTATTGAAATCCTCAAAAATTCTGTCTTTTTAAAAGCATTTATTTTGCATATTGTCTCTACTGGCTAATTTTGTTGCAGTATGGTATGTTATAACCTATTTAGAAATTCCTTTCAGAAACTAAGGTTTTCATAATTTATATCTTCCTAACCAGAGTTTGTATCCCAAAGATTCACGTTTTTTAAATGTTTCAAAGATTTCAAGATCCAGAGAATCTTCCTATTAATTTTTCACATATGCGTAACCTTAGATGCTATTCACATTCTCTGTTAAAATCACTCCTCACATTTAGACATTATCTTCTTTTCAAGGAAGAGAATTGTCTTTTCTATAAACATATTGTGACATTAGGAACAAAGTATGCAGAACTCTGTGAAGTAATTCAAAATCCAAAATTAGAAGTTTTTGGAATAGAAGAAGGGAAGTACAGACTACTCACAAAACTCAACAACCCCCCCAAACCCCAGATAACCCAGTTAATAAATGAGCAAATGATTTGAGCAGATACTTTTTAAAGAAGTAAAAATGGTCAATTATTATATGAAAAATTTTTGAGCATTTTTAGCCCTTGGGGAAATGCAAATCAAAACTACACTGAAATTTCATCTCACCTCAATCGTAATGATTCTCTATAAGAATTCAAAAAACTGTAAAAGCTACAGAGGACATGGGGAAAAACAATCCTGCCTACAAGGTTGGAGGGCATGTAAGTATAGCCAATGTGGAAATCAGTATGGAATTCCCTTTAAAAAAAAAAGGTAAAAATACAACTACAGTACAACCAGCTATACTGCTCTTCTCATATACTTGAATGAATTAAAGTCAGCTTACCCTAAAATACCTGCATAGCTGTTTTTATTGTGCTGCAATTCACAACAGTGAAGTTATAGAAACAGTCTAGGTGCCTGTCAGTAGGCAAATAGATGGTGGTCTGTATACAATACTGGAGGGTACTTGTCACCTATAAAGAATGAAATCATGTCATTTCTAGGAAGATGATGGAAGTAGAGATATGCTAAGTGAAATAGAGAAGACTCAGAAAGAACAATATCACGTTCTTCATCATAGCAAAAATCTAGAAAATAAGAAAGAGGACCTGAAATTATAGAGGAGACTGCTAGAGAAGATGGAGGGGTTACAGGGAGGGAGAGGGCGGTAATGAAAGAACTAGATAAGTTAAGGTTATGGTGTATGCAAATGTGAATATGCCACAGCCAAACCCAATTTTATGTGTAATTGATATGTAATGAAATAATGAATAAACAAAATGTACTGTATCCTTTTAGAAGGAGAGTATCCAACCACAAGTAGGACTGAAATTCTGATCCTTTCTAAAATATAGATGGATCTCAAAAACATTATTCTAAGCCTAAATAGCCAGACAAGAGACCACCCATTGTATGCTTCCATATATATGAAATACCAAAGACAGACAAATCCATAGAGATAGAAAATATTTTAGTAGTTGCTAGGGGTTATGGAGAGGAAGGCATGAGGAGAGACTGCTAATGACTGTTTTCTTTATTGAAGGATAATATTTTAAAATTAGATAATGATTACAGTTGTTTCTACTACCTTCTCAATATACTAAGAACCAATGAATTATACTCTTTAAAAGGATTTCTTTTATAATAAATGAATTACAACTCAATAAAAAATTTGGAGTATACAAACATATTATTAGGTTTTAAATTTTCCTGTTTCTTCTAGTCAGTATTCTAGTAATCATATCAATAATAAGAAACAATTTTATATATAATGAAGCATATATATTTATATAAATATACACATATAATTTTGTACACACATATATACACATGTATACCATAAAATTCTCTTTTGCTTATATGATTTTTGAAACTTTTATTTGCACTTAATATGTTTTATTATTTGTGTTAGTTGTGTATTATTCTAGGTCCCTCTTTGAGATTTTTCCAAATTCCTTTCTATTAAATTCAAAGTTACAAGATTCTTGATGTTATATCATGTACATTTTATGAGCACCTCTTTATAGGAAATTTATAGAAATAGTAAACTTATAGAAGTGAAATTGTTGGTTCACATAACGTGTGGTTTTGAATTTTAACAATAAATATTTATACTTATTTGTGAGACATTAAAGTAGGTATTTATTTCAATAGCTTTTTTCATAATATCCTTCAAATAATTGTAACAATTTACATTACCACCATCTTACAAAATTTTGTTTCCTTCTGCCCTTGCTCTAATGGAGTGTAATTAAGCATATTAATCTTTCATAAGTGGATAACTGCATACTTTTGATTTTTAATTTTTAGTTTTGATTGAGCATACTTTTTGATCCATAAACACGTTATTCATTGTGCCACTGGCCCATGCCGGATTGAGCATATTTTTTTGTTTATTTGATTTTTATTATTTTTTAAAGAAATTGAAAACATTATTTCACCACTTTTCTTTTGATTTAACTGTCATATTTTAAAAGAGCTCTTTAAACATTACGAAAAATTTTTCTTTAGCGGAAGAGTTTCATGTTTTACTAGTGTCATTTTATGATCATTTTAGGTCATTTTTTTTTTCTCTATCAATCAGCCTTAACTTCCTTAAGCATTATGAAGTTACAGCTAGTTTTATCCAGATTTTTCACATTTAAATCTTTGTTTCCAATTTTAAATAAGTAAAAAATCTTTTAAGTCAAAATGTTCACTCCTTTAGAGAAAAACAATACATAGTTATTGAAAGTGTGCAGGAGGCACATATTTTGGGTCTGGTTGAAGGTAGCATTCTGGGTTCCTAAAAAAAATTGACATTTTACTACACATACACATAGACAAAACTTTCTCTCTCTCTCTCTCTCTCTGTATAGATGGACAGATAGAGAAATAGATATATAGTTGTAGTCAGGGTTTTCTCAAGGGAATACATTAAATATAGGATACATAATTTCTAAGATTATTTTATGATAATTACCCAAAAAGTCAAATGCAAAGAAGTGAAAGAGAGATGAACCTCACACTAGTGGCCCAGCGGTTCCAGCTGAGGCCTTGGATCCCAAGAGTTTCCCACACAAGCCTAGCAAAAGGCTTAGAGTTCAAGGCAGTGTGTTCCATGAGTCCAGCCAGTGGCCTGGAGCCCACAGCCATGTGTCATGCTTGTCCCTATTGAGGATCTGCACCTGGATGGCCCAAAGGCCAGTGGCAGAAGCTGGAAAACCTATGCCGGTGAGATGAAGGATCTGTGCCACCAGTCTGAGGGATCCACATGGGAGCCAGGAAGTGATGCTCACCGTGAAGGTCAGAGCTCCTCTGATGAGAACAGCAGCCATTCCCAGGGACAGCGAGGTCCTGAGCTCCTCCTACCGTGAGAACAAGTTCACATCGTCCGCAAGCAAGCTTCTACTTGAAAATCAGCAGCCCAAGATCTTCCCCTCCAGTTCTCTTTTTATGGTGATTGACAAATACCCTCAGGTGGATCCTCCACCCCCAGACAATGCTGATTCAGTTCAGATGGGCATTACAAGTTGACCATTAGTTAATCCACCATACTTACATTTAATCAACTTACTGGGAATTCTTTTGCCAAAAGTTAACTGGTTTAATTTTTGATTCAGGCTTTGGTGGCTTCAAAACATACTGAGATTATTTAAGAACTTCCTGTTGGTGTATATAATGAAATTAAGAAAATATTGTGTTCACTTATTTGTTGTTACAGAAATGTTTACAAGAAGGTTTCTTGCCTGGCTAGATGTTAAAAGTAGTCTTTAATACATTATTTGAGAAATAATAGGACTATTATGCAAGTTGTTTGATGAAATACTGTACAGTTGCCAATTTTTTATTGAGGTGTAGGTCTATATTAGCACTCTGTTACAGAGATATACTTTGTTATAAATCAAATTTATTGAGAAATAATTGCCATCCAATTATATACTAACCTTATACTGATATACTGACTTAATTTTATTTTAATTTTTGGTGTTGGGGATTGAACTCTGGTCCTTGTGCTTGTAAGGCAGGCAGTGGAACTACTGAGCTAAATCCCCAGTCCTATACTGACTTTGTGTATTCAATGAAGTTTAATGCATGTTTATACCCATGGAATCACCACTACAATCAAGATTTTTTTCATTATTCCCAAAAGTCCTGTTGCCCCAGGCAACCATTATAATGACTTCTTTCACCACAGACTAGATTTGTCTTTTCTAGAATTTCTTGTAAATGAAATCATATGGTACATATAATTTGATCAGATTTTCAAATGATGTTAGAATAAAACATATGCTGATACACAAAGAACTAATCAGCAAATTCTGTGTATCATTTTAATAAGACATTCTTGTCCTCTTTCCTCAAATTTCCGACCTGAATTGTATATTTCTTTATACAATTAAGCTTTGCTTCTTACAAGAAAAATCTAGGCCATTTGATATGCATTTTCTCCACTATCTTCTTCCCAACACAATTCCTGACATATTCTTTATGTCTTGAATGTTATTTTATTTTTACGGGGCTCTCTAATTTACTTGAACTTGCTCTGATTAAAGAAACAAATGTTTTGTTTTTGCTTTTGTGCTCAGGTTAAATTCCCTGTTTATACTCTTATTTTATGGCTTTTCAATTCTTACAATTAGTGATCCCTTAGGAATATTTTACCATAAATTCCTTTCTGCTTTTCTTTCCTCTTTTCTTCTTTGCTTATTTATTCTTTTTTTTTTTCTTTTTGTGTTACTTGGGATCAAACCCAAGGGTTTTGCACTAAGCTCCACCACCAGAGCTTTTTATTTTTATTTTCAGACAGGCTTTTAATAAGTTGTCCAGGCAGGACTCAAATTTGTAATCCTCTGGCCTCAAGACTCCCAGAGTACTAGAAATGTAGGCATGTTCCCCTGAGCTTGGCTTAAATTGTTTTCTTTATAGCATGTCCTCTTTTGTATTCTTTTATTTGCTTACAAATATTATCAGATTTTTGTTATCTGAAAAAATAAGAAATTATTTTCATTCATTGGTTATAGCTCCCACTTTACCTTCCTAAAAATATTGCATGAGAGCATATTCTACATAATCGACAGCAAAATAAAACAGACTGAGGAACAACATGAATGCATCTCAAAGCCATGCTGAATGCAAAAGCCAGTTGACCGCATAGGCTGTGAAGTTAGAAAGTGAGGAAGCATCATTTAGAACATTAACATGGAGGTCTAGATGAAGAATGATGAGAAGTTGAAGGATATGTGGAGCATAAGAAAGGAAATGGAGTCAGGGAAGAGGGAAATAGTTGTAAATCTAAGAACACCCAGTTCAGTGAATTTTGGGTGAATATAAGATGCATAAATTATAGACCATTGTTTCCTGTCATTGAGTTACTTTGACAACTAATGTTTTCCTTTGTTGGCCTGGAATCCTTGGAAGAGCCTTTGGACTGGGACCACATGGAATTCCTGAGATGAATTCAGTGCTATCTGTGCTCCGGCTTCTCCCTTTTCCTCTGGTTTGAGCTGCCTAATGCCACGTGGTCCAGCACTTCTCATTTCTTCTCTGTGAAACCTTTCCCACCTACCACACGACCCTGATCCATTAGATGAATACCCTTGGAAAGAAAATTTTAAGCAGCTATTTTTTTCGGGGGGGTGGATACTGGGATTTGAACTCAGGACTTTTCACTTGCGAGGCCCGCAGCATAACCACTGAGCTAACTCCCTATCCCTGTGCAGTATAAATTCCATTATTGGCATTTCCATTTGTTATGTTAAATCTTCTCAAGCATATTCGGTAGATATTAACATTGGGAAGTCTTATTAAATAAATGCAGCTTCTGATGCACCAGGTCTGGGATGGGGTCTGTGCTAGGGGCATGAATCACACCGTGAACATCCAGGATCTAGCCTGTATTTCCCCATCTTGGCCTTTGCGGGCAGAAGCATGTCAAGGAGGAATGAACTCAAAGATATGACTGAAGCCTGAGTGGAGAAAATCTGAAGATCATAGGATTTGTCAGCGTTGCACCATTAGATAGGAGAATCACCGCAGATGTTACCGAATGGCATATAATATAAAGACAGAAGATGTGGTAGAGAGAAACGCAAGCCAAGTGAAGAGGAAGAAAGAATGTGATGAGAATAAAAACGTGATTGACAAGGATGTGTGGAAGATGCTATAAATGGACGACCTAGACTTCAAAAGAAGCAATTGTTGAAGGCTTTGCCTAGGGGAAAAAAAAATCATCATAGCAACACATCGTAATCATACTCATCTGCCCGGTAACACAGATTCCTAAAAAAATAAAACTAATTTATTATATGTGTACTGTCAAGGTTACTATTGTCACAATTTTGAGTGTTTCCTCACCTGTCGGTAGGAGAGCAAAACAGCTGAGCTTGAGAGGATAATTTCTGATGGCTGTATAAAATAATCATAATGTTCTAGGGACCAGAGCGTCCTCTGCTATGTTCTGCTGTCCTTGTGCTTGTCAGCTCTCACGTGAAGGGGCCTTCCTATTTTCTGCACATGGTTCTAAGGCTTCCTAGTGTGCCATGCAGAGCCCCATGCTTGGATGTGCCTTTGTCACAGCTGAAAGCTTGCTTGTAATTTTTGTTTCTAGCTGTGGTAAAAGTGAATACTGTTAACAAAGAAATTGAGGGTTTTCTTTCTGTAGGATCAAACTTGGAAAAGGGAGCATTAATAAAGTAATATTTATCCAACATTTTTTTCTCCTATTCTATTTACTTTGGGAGAGATAAGATTCTTTTCCGTTTATGTTTTGTGCTCATGCCGAGTCCTGCAGTGAAGGTACAATACTGTGTGTAAGGGAGTAGTCAGTGTGGCTTTAATTTCAGTGAGTGTCAGAGGTGGGTGAAGGGGAAGGAGTGGCTGGGCAAACCCTGGTTATGTTCTTTTGTAATACAGTATGAACTACTAAAAAGAGTGAAATGTGCACAAGTCATTTCAGTTAAACATGTTAGTAATACTGACCAGGATCATTTCGTAGGTATTAACAAGATCAACTGTGCAAGTATCAAATGATTGCTCGGTACATCAGAGATGAGTGTGAAAATGTGGTACTCTGTTTTAGTTGAGGTTACCTCAGAATGACAAGGATCTAAGATTACGTCGTTTATTTTAGGGTTGAAGCCAGAAAATATTGCTAGGGAAATGTATAAGTGAGACAGGGAAAAGCAGTCCTTTGGGTATATAGTCATACAGCTATGAGCAGGGCAGTTGTTACTTGATGCTTATTAAAAACCAGTGGAGTCAGTGTAGAACACACCCCTCACATCCCTTAGCGTTACCTCGCTGCACGCCTAACCTCATACACATCCACGCTGAGAATCAGAGCACGGGGATATTTATATACCAAACCATGGCAGCCATTGGTTGGAAGCTGTTCCTAGTGGGAGAGAAGACTTAATTTTCTGGCCCTTCTGCATTATCATATGGGTGCAAGGTGGGCTTGGGTTGCAAGAGAGCCTCAAACAAAGAAATGCTGAGGAGTTAAGGCTGGCACTCAGTGAGGCAGGTGGGGGCCCCTCCAACAATTTTGGGGGCACATTGTAATGCGAATTCCCATTTGCCGGCATCATTTTTTCTGATAGACTCCTCAATCAGAATTATGTTTGAATGTAAGAAGGAAAGTAAAGAGGACAAATAATTACTGCAGAAAGGAATTTATTTATGAAAATGTGACAGAAAGCTTTCTGAACTTCACATATATATTTGATTGTAAATGAACGTCCGTTATTAATATAATTAGGGATAGGTCAGACTCTTGAGAGTAAGAACTACAAGGAATATGTTGATATTTTCAGAAACCAGATTTTTTTCTTTTTTTATTAGTACACATTTTCAGTACATAATGTTTACATTCATCTTAGGGAGTAGGTACATGTACTTACAATATCTTAATTCTCTTTCCATTGATAGATCTTCTGTCACTTCTTAAATTCTTGTTTGGGATAAGTAATAGTTACATTTCTTGTGGGTAGTTGGGAATGTACATGATGCAAGTTAATTCTCCCTGTGTCCTCTTTTCCTTTAAATCTCTTGGTCCCTCTTCCATCTGCAAAACATGTATTTGTTTTCTTTATCTTTATTTTTACTCTTTAATTTACTTATGCTTGGGGCTTCTCATATGAGAAAACCCATATGATATTTAAGCTAATTTATTGTCTAATTTATTTTGGTTAACATTACGGTTTCAAGGCCCATTTATTTGCCTACAAATGACCCAAATGTATCTTTCTTCAGAACAGAGTAGTACTTCACAATGGATGAATGCCGCATTTTCTTTATCTATGCATCTGTTGATGGGCATATTTTCTGATTATATATTTTATTCTTTGATAACAAAAGTAGACCCCAAAATTGATATTCCCATTTGATGGCGAACAAAGCTTGTAGGGAGACTGAACAGCAGTCAACAGGTGACTCGAACATGGGTCTGTGGTTGTCTATAGAAGGGGCAGTGCTCAGCAAGTAGGGGAGCCTTCACCTTCTGGAACCAGAGGGTCCCGAGTTTCACCTACGTGGGAGGAGAAGATTGCCACAGTACAGTAAGAACAGCCCAGCTTTTCCTGCATGTTGCCATAGCTTGCTGACAAAGGTCTTCCTTGCCTCCTGTCTCCCTGCCTTCCCTGTAGTGTTTCATTGGCTTCCCAGCTTGTGTGTCACTGTGTCTCCACTGCGTGCTCCCGGGGCCTGTTAGTACTTCCTTATCCGTCACCAGACAGTGCTCAGCTTTGTTTAATAGACACTGTGCATTGTCAATCGTCCCTTCAGAGTCAGAACAGTAGCAAAAGCACTTGAAGTGTCTCGAAGGTTGGTCTATAATAGAGGGAGACAGGACATGATATGAAATTGAGTGCTTGCTTCCGTCAAAGACGTTTAAATTCAGATATTTTAAATGCTCAGATAAGATACATGTGTGGGGTATATTAAACTGGAAAGTGGCTTGGTTGGAAATACACTACAACTCCAAAGAAAATTTAAAAATACAAGCTGAGAGAAGGGGGTACACACCTGTAATCTAAGAACCCTGGTGGTGCTCAGACAGGAGGATCACAAGTTTGAGCCTAGTCTTACCAACTTAGCAAGTTAGAAAGACTCTAAAAAAAAAAAAAAAAAAAAACAAAAACTAAAAGGCTAAGGATGTAGCTCAGTGCAAAGGCCCTGGGTTCATTCCCCTGTGTGTGTATGTGTGTGTGTGTGTGTGTGTGTTATTTCAGTTTACCTCCCTCTTATATTTTATTTTATTGTCTCATTATGAATGTCTTTTTTCCTCATTCTTTCTTTTGAGGATCAAATTCAAGAACAGTTTCTCTTGTCTGACAATATTTAGACAAGTATCTTGCATATATTCTGGATGAACAGGATTTTATTTTTAAATATATTTTCATGGTGTAACTCTGGAATTATAAATATGATAAAAACATGGTAAATGTTTAAAATTTTAAAATTTATTACACAAAAAGACACATTGCAATTAATCTCCCTCAAAAACTCCCTTTCACTTCAAGTACATTTACAGCAACATTCCTGCGACTTACATAATCAGTTCTGAAGTCCTTTTGTGTTTTTTTGTTGCACTATTGTGGCTGCCTCCATATCCTGAATTGATTCAAAACATTTACCTTTTATAGTCATTTTGACTTTGGGGGCAGAGTCCAAAGTTTCAGGAATGAAGACACAATGTAATGCTTCTGGAAGTCTGCATTTCCATTGGGTGACACTTGGCATTACAAAAGAGGGCTTCCAAAACTGCTTCAGAAAGCATCAAGAACAGTTATAACTGATCAGAATGAAGGGGAGTATTTTGAAGGAGATGAGAGGCAGTGTGCCTTTTTCTTTAATAAATTTTTAAAAATTGTAAACACTTATCTTGTATTTTGGTTACCTATTGAGTAAGGTGATCCAGGGATCAAATGCTGCAATAGGCAGTGTATAACTGTGACTAAGGTTAGGCAAGGTTCTCGATTTTACAAGTTTTCATTTTAATGAGGTTCTGATATAGTTACAAAAAATTAGAATAATAAGAATATTTTAGGAATTATGAAAAAATGTATAGCATCTCTTTTCATGAATAATTGTCCAAAATCATTAAGCTATGCACACTCAACACTTAAAGTTCTCACTCACCTTATTTTCTATTGATACATTCTTATTTGTTATCTTATGCACTTGTTTAAAATTAGTAAAATATATTGAGTATTAAGCATAGTGACTGTTGCATACATAGTATGCTTTCAGTAAACACTATTATTGTTAAATACATTATGTTCTGCTAGTGGTCAGGCTCCCTGCTGCATGCTTTCCAAGTACCTCTATGCAATTCTCACAGTGATCCTATGATATAGTCGCTAGTATATTCCTAATGTATAGATAATTAGAGGCCCAGGAGAAATAAATACTGTGCTCAATGCTGTGCCATTCAGCAAGTAAGTGTTATAATGCAGATATAAAGATTTGTTTCATTTTAGACCTTATATCTTAAACACTCTGTACAGCAGGTCCTGGTATACTAGTTTGTCAGAGCCATGACAACATCTATAAAAACTCAATAATTTCTATACAAAAAGGCAGAGACAGAAAACATGAGGTCTGGGGATTTAGCTCAGTGGTTCCACCACCTGTCTCGCAAGTGCAAGGACCCAAGTTTGATCCCCAGTACCAAAAGATAGAAAGCATGAAGGAAAATAAACACAATACATTTGATTTCTTGCTACTTGTCTATTAGTTTTTCATTGACCCTCTTTTATTTCAGATGAGCTGAACACATTTATAGTGAAAGCCTAACTGTATTCACTTCTGAAAATGGAAGGAGGACTAATGTAATATAACACTGAAGTATAATAGTGATAGTGTTTACATTCAAAATTTAAATGATCTCATACCAAAAATTAGAGATTGGTGAACCTAAACCCTTAATGTGTTCGTCTGATTTACATCACTGTGACAAACGCCCGACATAAGTCAGCTCAAAGAGGGACGGTTTGACTCACAGTTTGCACTTCATGACTGACCCCCTTGCTTTGGGTTTGTGGTGAGGCAGCGTAGCATGGTCGAAGAAAGCGCTTACTTCAGGGCCAGGAAGGGAAAAGGGAAGCAGACGGGGGCAGGGTCCCGCTGTCTCCTTCAAGGGCGGAGCCTCCCGTGGTCTAAAGGCTGTCCACCAGGCCGCACGTCTTCATACTCCCAACTCCTTTCAGGAAGGACCGAGCCTTTGCTATGGAGATATTTGGGGGACACTTATAATTCAGACCATAACACCTGATGTCATAGATAATGGAAATAATGGCGTTGGTCACTGAGCTAACTTTGGAAAAAGGACGATTACATGAAGCGTGACTTCAGGGATAATTATCAGTGGTTAAAGAAAGCCACACAAAAGTGGTGAAAATGTGTCAGCTTAATTGTATAATATCAACACCATAGCTAATACTATGCTGAGTCTTAGAAGCAAACAGGCTTTAAGGGTCTCAAGCTTTTTATTATCATTTTTAAAAATCTCCTGTGGCTCCCTCACTGGAGGAAGGATACCCTCTTTAATAAATGGTGCTGGAAAAATTGGGTTTCAACTTGCCAGAGATTAAAACTAGACCTATACCTCTCACCATGCATTAAATTAAATTCGAAATGAATCAAAGTTCTAAATATTAAAACAGAAAAACAAAACTAGAAGAGAGGTCAGGCAAAACTCTTGAAGACATTGGTATAGGAAAGACTGAACAAAACCTCAGTTGCACATGAACTAGCACAAAGAATCTTATTAAAAAGAATCTTATTAAAAAGCTTCTGCCCAGCAAGAGAAACCACCAACAGAGTGGTAAAGAGACACCCCACAATGTGGGAAAAATTTTTACCAGCTGTTCCTCAGACAACAGCCTGCTATCTAGAATATATAAAGAACTAAACAAAAACCAGTCCTCCCAAATTTAAAGACCCATTCCAAAAGTGAGCATCTGAAATATTGTTCTCTCCATTTTATAGAGGAGATACGGACATTCAGAGTAGTAAGTGGTTTGCACATCTTAATATAGCAAGACTCCTATATTGCTAGCGTCTTATGCAAGCCCAGTCCAGTTTTGGAGACCTTAAGTGTAAAATGAAGTTGACTCTTCCATGTCTGACTATTGTGCTTAGAGAGATAGATGAAGTGACCTTTACTTTCAGAGTCCTTAATGTGAGTATTGTTTCCCTCAGAACTATTACTGAAAGACTTCTAAAATAGGTGGACATAAAATTTGTCCACTCACTAAGCTTTTGTTTTATACTTTTTGTTTTCTTTTCTTTCTTTCTTTTTCTTTTCTTTTTTTTTTTTTTTTGTACTGGGAATCAAACTCAGGACCTTGTGCTTGTGAGGCAGGCGCAGTGCCCCTGAGCTAAATACCTGACCCAACATTTTTCTTTTTAAACTTGGGGCTAGGTGGTAAAGGCTAGTGGCTTTTGTTGTTAGAGGAATTGTATTCTGTTAATGAAATCTGTATGAATAGTTTTTAAGATGACCATAGAACAATTAGGGTTTCTCAGCACATTCACTGATGGCATTCATATCTGTTACTCAGCCATGGAGATGTTTCTGTTATGGATATTGTAACAGTTTTGATGAATAAAGAAGACAAGGTTTAAGTTGAATCAGTCACACAAAGATGAAATAGATTTAAATTTTTAATCATTTTACAAGCTTTTTGTACAAATATTCTATAGTTATTGTCACCCATGCAGATTATACACCTTTAGGAAATCTATATTAGCAAGTGAAAAAGAAAAAATAAGTTGGCTCTATTAAAAAGATAAAAAATACTTAATTACAAAAAAATCTCTTATCACATCGTGAAGTAGAAATACCTATAAAAATAAAGATTAAATTAAACCATCTTTTATCAAAATTACCTCAAATGCATTTGAAAATTAGTGACAATTTTGTCTTAAGAACATTGTGCATATGCAGATTATCATATTTATGAATAAAGTGTTATGATATCTGAAGTTTGCTTCAAAATAATGAAGTTGAACATGAGGAATTATATATGGGTACAGATGCGATATGAGGGTCATGAATTGATAATTGCTAAAACTGAACAGGGAATGCATGCGTTCTTTGTAACAAATTTTCTAAGTCTGTAAGAAAAGTAAAGAAAAAGTTTTCAGTTTTACTTTCCTGTAAACATTAAGTGCATAGACATATAGTTTGCATTTATATGCATGCAGGCAGTGACAGTGGAGAAAAAAACTGAAAATTAGTTAGAAAATGAAAATAACTCATGTTGAAATGGCTGTAAAAAAGAATTAAGATTTGTGCATATGCCAATTCCCCCCGACAATTGTAATCATTATGTACTGTGAACATGTGCTAATAAAATAAATTTTTAAAAATAATCTATTTTTATTAGTCAGAAATAGTTGAGCAAAAAGTTGAGATGTCATTTATAAAATGTATAAAAGTAAACACTAAGAATAAATTTAATTAATGGGGTTAGAGTGCTAGAATGAAAATAATGGAATATTATAAGAGAAATTAAGAAAAATTTTAAGATACACATCCATATTTCATAGGTGAAAAGATTCACTAATGTAAATGTGTAATTTCTTTCAAATGATTCTAAGTATTTCATAAAATCCTAAATTAAAACTCTTATAAAATATCAGTAGAATTTATAATTTGATTTATATGGACTTTTATTGGGTATTTGATTAATACACTTGGAATGGTTACAAAATAAGCCTACTATTTTTGTGAGGAAAATAATGATTTAAAAAATGCGGTGTTGATCACTGTTTTATTTATTTATATCCATTTATTGAGTACTACTTCTAAGCTTTCCCACTCTGAAGTTATACCAGCAATAAACAAGTAGAGGTATGGTTAGTTTTCTTAACTAGGTAGCTCAACAACATGGCCCAAACTAACTTTGTACATTTCTCCCCCAGATCTAGAATTAAATAAACAGCAAGATCCTTTCAATGGCAAATAGTATTTAGATCCCACAATCTAAGAATGAAGAATATTAATTGGGACTCAGTTACTATTACTTCTATAATTTTTCAGTGTATTGAGACAAATAGATATTATTAAATGAGAAAAAGCAGGAGTTAATATTTAAATTCAAAATTAAATTGTTTAGCTTTTTGGAGATACATATTAAATAAAATTCATTATTAATTATGTCACTGATAACCAGGTATGACAGACAGAGAAAATCTTTATAGTTTTCCCTTAATTTTATGCCAGACATATTGGTTTCTAACTGCATTAACACAATTTGTGTTGACTGTATCCTACATTTGCCTACATAATGTTAACCTTCGAACAATAACAATTCATAAAGTTTAAGAAAACAACTGAGGTTACCAAAGACACTCTTGAGTAAGAATAAGTTGAAAGTATTTGCTATTAAAAAAATTATCATTTTTGAAACATGGTGATAGTGTCACTTGACAAGACAAATAACCCAGTAAAAATAAGAGAACAGAGTAAGTCTCATGCATAAGAGGATACGATTTTCACAGTAGAGCACTAGGGAAACAATACTAGAACAACAGAATACTTATTTAGGAAAATCTGAAATTTGGCTCATATTACGAACAAAAGTCAACTCCAGTTTCATTTTGGATCTGACTGTGAAAGGTTAATGTGTATCCCTTTTAGAAGTTCTTGGGGATAGATACCAAAGCAATATCCATATAGAAAAATATTAATAAACTGAACTCTGTTAAAGTTTTAAATTTCTGTTCAGCAAAACTGAGGTGAGAAGTGAAAGAGTATATTCGGAAAATTACTCGTATCCAAGATAGATTGAAAAGTTTACAAAGTGATCATAGACTACCTAGAAGAGATCTGAATATGTTCTTTGCAAACAAAAAGATATTCAAAAATAAAATGACCTGTATATCTATGAAAACATATTTATTAGTAAAAGAATACAAATTACAAATTAGAATCTAATTTTTATAGCTATCATGCGCTCTAAAATAACTGAAAGGCTGACAGCATGAGACGTGAGAGAGCTTAGGCACCAATGATGTCTTTAATTCTCTAATGATATGAATTTATAACACCATTTAGAACATATTATTATCATTGTTTTCCTGTGACCTCACAATTTCCATTAATTGGTAAATCCTCAACAGAAATGCACTCACGTGTTTGTATAATCACCACAAGATAGGTCCAGTAAGGAGTGAAGTGGCATCATTTGTAGTAATTCAGGAAGAAAAATAAAGCATATGTCCTTCAGCTGTAAAATAGATAAATGGTTGGTACAGTCATGCAGTGGGTAGTAATGAAATGTAACAAAACGGTGCTGCAAACATCACTACTGCTGCACAAAAAATAATGTTGAGTGAGGGAAATGAGGCATGAAATGTGATGTATGATATGCAGATGTGTCTAAAAGGCAGAATAATAGCTAACTTTGGAGGGAAGGCGAGATTTGGATGTGAGGGGGCAGCTTAAGTAGCATTTTAGGTCCTGGCCATGTTTATCTTTTAATTTGGGTGATGTATTAGGTGTTATTTAAATAGTAAGTTATGTTTAATCCTATATGTATATTTCCTTATACCTTTTGTTTTTCTTAAATAGGGGGGAAAAAAGAAAACCATATGTATACCAGAATTAAATTTTTGATGAAAGTATATTTTTTACACACACATATATGTAAATATCCTTCTGGAAAGATAAACGCCAATACAATGTATTTCTTTGTGAAAGGAATGGAATAAGGTATTGATTTCTCTAAAAACTAATAAATTTTTGCTAGTTATATGATGAGAATATCTTCATATTTTATTTGTATCCTTGCTTATATGCAAAATACTTTATTTTTAATAAGATTTTTTACAAGTTTTCGATCTTTACTTTGGGTTACTAACTGAAGTATCTCCTACTCAAAATTCATTTGTGGGATCCCTGATTGTTGATGTGATCATATTTGGAGATGGTGCATTTGGGGCATGATTAGGTTTAGATGAAACCATGAGAGTAGGCCCTGATGAAAGGATTAGTTTTCTTACAAAAAGAGACACTAGAGAACTCTCTTTCCCTGAAATGTTGGAACTTTTCAGTGAAAAGTCAGCCATTGACAGAGTTGTCCCTGGAAACAAAGCCTAGCATCTTGATCTTGGACTTTGAGTCTTCAGAAATGTGAGTTCTCTAGAGTTTGATCTTTAAATTTGAAGTTCCTCTAAATGCTAGCAAGAAAGACAGACACGGTTGGAAAGATAATTAATTGTGAGCCAATTTCTGTAGAGGCACAACAGGACTAAGAGTTGCTGTGGAAATAAAAATATGAATTTATAGAAACAAAAATAATAGTTTTTAAAGTTTTCTATTTAGAGAATATCATTAAGACAGAAAACCATAATACCCATTTTGGGAGGAACTTGAACACGCATATAGGTTTTTCCTGTGTCCTTAATATCTCACCTTATTCTAATTTTTGATTCTCAGGTACAAGGTTTATTTTTTGTTTTGTTTTTTAGTACTGAAGTTATTTATGTAATGAATGTGGTATATTTATTTATATTTACTAATACATGTATTTAATGTTTTCTAAAAATATAGAAATACACAAACTTAAAAATTGGTTGAAGTATCAGGAACACAAACACTTGAAATAATAAAAACAGCAGTAATTATAATGGAATAAAAAAATTAAGACTACATTTACAAAATGGAAATTGTAATGTTTAGAAACTTGGTTAAAACAGTTATATTCATGAACAAATTCAAAGCCATAAATTTAAGAGCTACACACAAAATTAAGATATATAAACTCAATATATAACAATAAAGGTAGAAAGGGAACATTGAAATAAATCGACAAAAATTTTGTAGGGAAATTATTAATTGAGTTGTAGAAATGAATGAATTAGAAAATGTTGAATAATTCAGTAGCCTTTTAAAAAAGCCAGCGAAATTAGAAAACTTCCAGCGGTCATAAAGAAGAGTATATATAACAAATTTTTGGAGGAATGAAAAACTAATATATACCGGAGCTCACATGAATAATTTATCAGTGTCTGTAAACAAATCTTTCAAAATTTGAAACATCACAAGGAAGGAATTGAAATTCTGAAAAGATAAAAAAAATTGTAAGATACTAAAAAACATATCAATTGTTTCTCAAAAGTGCTTCTAGCCCAGCCAGATTTTCAGTGAATAAGTAATTACCATAATATACATGTGACTTAAAGTATACATAAATAAGATATAATTGAATATTCTGTTTTGTAAGATATATAACTGATATATCATTTACAAATCATAATATTTACTCAAAAGTTGTTGATATGAAACTAAATTCAGAGATGAATGAAATACAGCATCACAGAAAACAAGTAGTTGCTCT
Source organism: Fukomys damarensis (assembly GCF_012274545.1). Classification (NCBI taxonomy): domain Eukaryota; kingdom Metazoa; phylum Chordata; class Mammalia; order Rodentia; family Bathyergidae; genus Fukomys; species Fukomys damarensis. Next base: position 30,978,741 of record NW_022900940.1, read on the forward strand.
CAAATTTAAGTAGTATAATTAATTTATAAATATATCACAATCAGAATCTACTGTTCATCTCAAAGAAATGGTTTGTGATTAAATTCAATGTTCTTCTTAAAAACGTAGAGAAAAACCTACATTAGTAGAATACTTCTTCCCTCCAGTTGGTAAAATGCTGGAGCATTTCTACTCACATTAGAAAGATTATGTCTTCCATTGCTATTAATTTAAAAATTGTCCTGAATGCAACTATATTTTCAGGAACACAAAAGAAATAAAAGAAAGTATAAAAATATAGAATTCTCATTATTTATAGAATATACGTGAAACACTCAAGAAAATTAGATGATAATCTTTCAGAATTAATAGAAAGACAAGATAAATATATGCTAATCGGTAGCTATGTATGAATGTCAGAAATGCATATATATTATTGAGTTATGTATTTTCAAAAAGTTTTTTATCAAAATGCCCATCTAATAATAAATTGGATACAGAAAACTGAACTCTGAGGAAAACAATTTTAAAAGGACCCTCGAAACATACTCATATATTAGATATCAGTGAGAAGGAACAGCTAACCCTGGAATACCTTCTTATAAAATAAGTTAATGCAGGACAAAGGCAACTACTACAGAAAGAATGATTTAATTAATGGAGTTAGAATACTTATATGATTCATTGGAAAAATATTTTCAAGTGAGGACTTTACTGCATCTAATATACAAATATAAATTCCCAATCATTTAAAGAACTGGAGGTAAAAAAGAAAAAAAAAATAGATAAAAGAGAGGGAGAAAATATGGACAAATGTTAAATTTTTAATCAGGAATTTTAAACATAAAAAAATTGAATGAATCATAATATTTAAATCATACAAGATTTATGTATGGAGAGGGAAAAGCCTGTACTACAAAAAATATATTAAAAAGACAATGGCATTTCTGGAGAAATATTCAAATGAACATAAATGATGGTAATATCACAGTCATGTGAAAAGCTCTTGGAAAAAAATGAACAAAAATCCAGTGAAAAGATAGACAAAAATAATGTTAATAAGTAATTAACAAAAGAAAAACCTGAGTGAGAAGAAAAGATTGCCCCTTGAAATCAAACAATTACAAATTAATACACGATACTACTTTTTGTTAATTTTTTTGTTTTTTATTTTTGAGAGAGCGTCTCACTACGTAGGTGAGACTGACCTGGAACTCACTATGTAGAACAGGCTGTTCTCAAACTCACAGCATTTCTCCTGCCTCAGCCTCCCAAGTGGTGGGATTATAGGCGTGTGCCACCACATCCAGCTACAGATACTTTACTTTCATTTACCAGATTTGTCCCCATATTTTTTATTCTGGGGAAATATTTACAGTAGTTTTATATTGGTGCACATTGTTGAAAAGCAATTGAGAAAAATGTTTTTGTCTTGAACTATTTCTGTTAAGAACCTTTCCTTAGGAATGATAGTTGTGCATGTATGTACATTTGGTGTTACCTAAATGCAAGAAATCTTAAAATACCTCATGTTTTTTTTTTTTGTTTTGTTTTTTTACCGGGGATTGAACACAGGATCTTGTGCTTGAGAGGAAGGCTCAGTACCTCTGAGCTAAATGCCCTGCTCCATTCAGCCTTTAAATCTTCAATGAGTGGAATTATGGGGAAAGTAATATTAAATTGCCTAACAATTTGAATCTGTTATGAATAATAAGATATAAACCAAAAATGGTTGTGTTCTTCCTTATCCAGTTTTTTTATTAAATTTCTAGAATGAGCATATTGTTTTAAGGTACATTTAAAATTATTTAAAATATGTGCTTCTTTTTATGGAATTTTCTATAATCGTTCCTTTCCACACTTTTCTTCCTTCTCTGACTACTGCTATAAATAATTATATCTGAATATATTCATTCAAACAGACATATATTGACATTCACAGACATACTTCAATATTTGTATCTATAAAGGTTTGATTAATTAGCTCCTGGAATTAAATTTTATGGTATAAATATAATCAGCCATTAACTTTCATATAACTGATGACTTCGTTTACATTTGAAAAATTAGTAAATTAGTATGGTGAATTTTTTTTTTTTTGGTACTGGGGATCAAACTAGGGTCCTTGAGCTTTCAAGGCAGGCGGCAGAACCCCTGACTGAGCTAAATATCTGACCAGTATGGTGAATTTTAAATCTAGCTTCCGGACAAAAATACTCAGTAACATATTTTTGAATCAATTGAAAGAAAGTTCTGTAGTGGTTTCAATCCTATTCCACAGATTTATTCCCAAAGAACAAAACTCGCTCATCTGGAAAAGATAGTTTATTATCCTGTCTTATGTCTATCTTAAATTGCTTTGTACACTTTAGAAACGTTGTGGAATGTCTAGATTCATAGCATCCAAGCAGGCACTAATACGATTTTTCTTCCATTTATCATTGCCACAAACTTTAGTACCTTCAGTTCCGTCTCTTTTGAAAGCACTGATAATCACTGATGTGTTACAGTGAAAGTTGCATGTTCCATAGGCAGAGAACATGTAGAATGACAAGGACTGACGTGTTCTAGGCACCCTGGAGCTTCGCTCACAGATGTATGGTGAGCTATGGCATCTCAGTACTCTTGAGGCAGTGACCATGTCTGGTTTGCCTCCACACCCAGTACAGTGTCTGGTAAATGATAATAAATACTGTCTTTCAGTGAGTGATATTTACTAGTCTGCAGATTTCATGTCTAGACAACATGAGGTAAAAGTTAGCTTGTCATGTACGCTTTCCTACCATCTCTTGTGGTCTGGATGGTACTTGCATCTCATTTAGAGCCTGAAGGTAAAGTTTCCCAGCTAGTGCTTAGGAGCCGTGCTTAGTGCCTGTAGTAAAACCAAGGTCACTGCCCAGTGGAAATGGGTTATTGTTAATGATCTTAGCTGCTACATAAGCAGTAGTGCAAAGCTGAGCCTCTCCGTTAAAATTCTAGGAGTTACAACTGCGCTCACAGTGAGATCAAAAACAAAGTTAATGCTGTGTATGTCTGACTCTTAAAATATTTTTCCAGCTGTGAGATACACAGGTAAGCCATTTAATTGATTCAGCATGACGGATGCACAAAAAGGAAATGCTGCTTGCTTTGGTTGTTAAATATTTTTGATATCCCTCCCTTTGAATGAGGATTTTCTATTACTTGAATATTTGCTGGTTGAGAATGTGCTATGTTCCAAGTGTGATTCTAGGCACTATTCACATAACTACTTCATTTTTCATTTCATCATCTCAACAATGCTAGGCCTTGATGTTTTTCACCTGGGACTTGGAAAAGCTAGTTGTAGAGAAATCTCACAGCTTCTTAGGATTGATCAATGGCCAAACCAAGACTAAGGAGTATGTATTCATCTCGTTTAGGCTCACTTAATTGTATTTGTTCCAGGGAAATGTCTTTCTTAAAAGGACTCTTCAAGTTCATTTTTTGAAATTGTGTTTCAAAGCAATTAAACATCCTCAGAAAACCTTAATTGTACCTCACTTTGATCAAAAATAGTTATGTGTTTATCTATGGTAACAGAAAATAGCTGTAGCATTTGCTTTTTGCCTTCTGTTAAAGATGTTAGACCTGGCCAGGGATTTAGCTCAGCGGTTCGTTGGCCTGCCTTGCAAGCACAAGAACCCGAGTTCAATCCCCAGTAACAACAACAAAAAAAAGATTTTTAGACCTGTATGTATTCTTTCCACTTATGGATTTTAAGTCTTATGAGGGCAGAGGTGGGTACAATGGCCCATTTATTGCTCCTGTAACAGTTTTCACAGTGCCTCCCTTTGGAGGAGTAGGAGCAAAATAAATGTTCACTTAATGACAATTTAAGATGATGCTAAATCTTGTATTAGTGTGCTAGTATTACCGTAACAAAATACCACAGACTAGATGGTGTAAACAATGAAAAAGTCTTACATTTCTGAGAGATGAAAATCTGAGATCAAGTTATCCCCTGGCTCTGAGACAGTCTGTCCTGTGCCTCCTTAGGTCTAGGGGTTTGACTGCTATTTTTGTTATACTCTGCTTTCAGAAGGATTACCGTGATCTCTGCCATCATTTTCCTATTGTGTCCTACCAGTTGTATGCTTTTGTTTAAACTTCCGCTTCTATGAGAATAACAATCATATTGGAATAGATCTCGTATTAATCGTGTTTTTTAATTTTTTCTGTATATTATGATTGTTTGACATTTTTGCACAGTGCTAATCATAGAACATCTGCCTCTGCCAGGGATAGCTAAATCCTGGTGATGGTAAATAACTTCAGTGGGAGCAAGACTTTAATTTGTCATTTTCTTCATTGCTGAGACAAAATGCCTAATACAATAAAAAGGAGGCGAGGTTTATATTGGTTCACAGTTCAGAAGTTTCCATCCTGCTTCGCAGGCTTAAACACAGAAATGGTGTGGCAGAAGGGCCTTGGTACAGAAAAGATGCTCATGCAATGGTGGCCAGGAATCAGAGAAAGAAAAGAAGCTAAGGAGGAAAACATACCCTACCAGGTCACACCACCCGTGAGCAACCTCTTGTCTTGAAGGTGTTTCTCCTCCTTAGAGGTGGCGATCTCCGCTTGCCAAGTCAGCTTGAGCAGACACCGACCATTTGGGTGTCACAAAGAACTCTGCATGGCACTAAGGTTACAGTGCTTTTGTACTGGCAGTGAGCTAAGAATTACTGCTGGCATTTCTAAAAAGTTATAAATACAAACAAAATAAAAACAGAAAAAGATGCAGCGGAGACTGTGTGTGGCATTTTACAGAAATCATTTCTGAACTCTGCCCCAGATTTGCACCCTATGAGATTATTTTCATTTATTATCCTGTGACTAATTTCCAGTATTAAATATGTTCCTTGAAAATTGTCCTTTCTATACAAAAAGAATACCCTAAAGGAAATAAATATAGTTTATAAGTTTTCACAGATTAACTTGAATTTTATTCAACAGAAGCCTAGAGCAAACCAACAAAAACCACGGAATCTTATTCACCATACCCACCAAAAAAGTGATCTGCCCATTGTTTTCACAGTGTTTTACTGGTACCAAAATAACACACCTTGTCTTTTTTACACTTTAATTAATGTAATTAATTTGTATGTTGACCTTAAACTAGTGTCTTGGAGTTAAATATTGCATGGTGATTACATTGTAGAAAGTACATATCCAATACAAGAAAGTATTTTTAGCTTAAAGAGTTCTGTACTAACTGTAGCTGTACCACTAGCTTGTCTTATTATTAGTTTTCTTATTCTAAAAAAAAGGTTTTCTGAATTACTCATCCCTTCATGCGCTTTCATTTACCTTTGCACTTTCCCACCCAAATCATCTTCCTGTTGACATTCTGAACGGCCTTTTGACTTGTTTAAAATAGTCACTTAAAGATGAAACATATTAAGCCTGATTTGTTTAATGATGCAGGAATAAAGCCTGACATTTTAGAGACACACTAGTTTAAAAAAAAATCTCTTAAGTGAAACATCACTCTTGTGCTTTCAAAAGGTCAAAGATTTATTACCTCATCATGGGTGGATCAGAGCCACTTGATCCTGGCTAATCAGTCGCCATCTTCCTCCAATCTTCCTGGTTAAAAACTTGAAGAAAGACATATACGTGTGATAATGTGGTGAGATGGCATGAAGAAATGCCAGCATACTGGTTTTGTTGTGGTGGTGGTCCTTTGTGGAGCAAGGATTGGTAGATGGGCAGAGCAAAGGCTAAGCTGAGTAAGTGGAATGAGGCAGCATTTTATGGTCCACTTCCTTATATACCACTGTCTTGTCTTCCTGGTCATCGTTCTTTTGTTCTCCCCCTGGGAATAATTGAGCAAGAAACTGCTGAACATTTTTTTTTAAAGAAAAGAATAGAGGTTTGGGAAGAAGAAAACTACACATAGTGATGCTACAAAAGTACAACTTATCTACTGCCACAACATTTTAGGGGATTGCCACTGTGTAGTTATAATGACTTCTTTCCAGAGATTATTTTCAGGGAGAGAATATTGAGGATGAATTCTGGATGGGACACCTGGTTTAGTCACTGGCCGTCAAAGCCAAGTACAATGTTTGAATTAAAAATATAGTGAGTAGATTGAGAAAAGAGGAGGTAAGTCAGGAAATCTAATAAAATAAATAGAATGAGGTACAGACTGTGGTATGAGAAACTTAAGTCCCAATAAGTATGTACTCAAGAAATATAGTCTGTAGCCACCAGATCGTTTCTTGCCCTCTGCCATACTGTGCTTGCTATTTTCTATCACCTGCTTGCTTTTCTAGTCTCTCTTTTCATTTTTATTTGTCTTTTTTTGGGGGGGGTACCAAGGATTCATTGAACTCAGGACCTTGTGCTTACAAGGTAGGCATGGTGCCACTGAGCTAAATTCCCAGGCCCTTTGCATCATTTTTATTTGTTTGTTTGTTTGTTTGTTTTGTTTTGTTTTTGTATAGTCTTTCTTCTCTTCCATACCTCCTCCTTTTTTTTTCCTGTTGCAAGGCGACATTCTGCTCTCTTCCTATGTATTCCTGATTTCTTCCATCCCAAACAGAACAAACACATACAGAGTTGCTCTATATATCCTCCTAGTTCAATCTCCCAAATAATATTTTGAGTTTAGTCTCTGGATCTAAATTCTAAATGTCAATTTCATCACTATTATGTGTGGGCTAGCTGGATACCCATAACACAAACGAAATGTACAATATCTAAGGTGAGCCTGTGTGTTCCATTGACCATTCCGGAAGACTCAGGGAACTAGATTTTCTGAAAAGACAGGAGACCACAGTGAGAAAAGTGACTACTGACATTCATATATTCAGAAAATATATGGGTTTGCTGGTCTGTTGTTGTGAATGTTGAAGAGTATTTATTGTGTCAGCAGGTATTTTACTGAGTATCTAGTATGTGCTATAGATAGGATTAATAAGATATAATCTTTGCTTTCAAGGAACGTCCAATCTACAAAGTGTAACAAATAACTGGAAACATACTCTACTGAAATCAGTTCTTCAGAATGGAAAGCATAAGTGCTCATAGATGGAGTTTGGGGACGCTCAGATTTCTTGGAAAAAGAATAGAGTGATAAACTACCGACTATAAGAATAGTGGTTGGCCAGATGAAGAAAGCTGGGGAAAAGTGCATAGGAAGTGATAAAATCAGGATATGAACCCACTTGATTAAGATCATTGACCAGAAAGATCAATTTGTAAAAGATCCAGTGTTCTATCAGATGTGTTTTAAGGAATAATTGTCCTTTCCCCTTTGTATAAATACATTATGTTTATGGATACACATTTCATGTTTAATTTTTAATTGATTGTTTGCTGAAATTGATGTTTAATTAGTCATGCACTGCGCTGACTTCAGGTATACTGGCCTACTTCAAGTGCGCTAATCCAGAATTGAGGAGGAACAAGCTCTTGTTCCATAGAGGCAAATCATAAAATACGAGTGGGACTTAGCTCAGCGGCGTCATGCCTGCCTTGCAAGCACAAGGTCCTGAGCAGGATCCCCAATACGGAGAAAAAAAAATAATAAGAATTGAGTAGGACAGACAAAGATGGTTTGCAAGCAGGGAGGGAGATGAGTTGCCTCTGAGTAGGCTTTTGTGTATTGACAATTTCTGAAAAGCATGCATAATAAAAATGTAATACCAGAAACACCCTTGCTATATTGATATTATGTTCTTCCTTAATCATTTTCATTCTGTTGGTTTCTGGGCTCTAATACAAATTACTGTTTCCTCTTTCTAAGGCATGTCTTTATTGGTAAGGTAATATGGAATATACATACTTTCTTCTTTTTCAACTTTGTGGGGTCTTTGGATGGTTGAAAAATCTATTTTAACTGTCTAAACCTTCATGCTCATTGATTTAAGTATAATTAGATTTTTCTGATTCCCAATTCACTTGTAGATACCTTTATTGCTTCAGAAATATAAGCATGGAACTATTATGAGGATTTCATCATCTTTCTTGCCTTTTGAAAGAGAAAAAAATCCTGCAAAAACTTTAGGTACTAAAGACATTAATGTAAATGCATAACCAGTATTTTCCGTTGGAGATTTATCTTACTTTTTGAGTGTAGGTCACTAAGTGAGCAAGAAGCCCAGGCATGTGAGCTCCTCTGTGATTCCTCCCCTTGTCTTCCGTGGACCCCTTTCTTAGGGATTGGCAGACATAAATGTTTTACTGTTAGATCTTAAGTTTCCCGTGGGTTCCTTTCATTGTAAACATCTTAGTACATAAAATATGATCTTGAATCTAATTCAGTATAACGGAATGTAAGTATGAATGAAGGAAATTTTAGATAGGTATCTTCTCATTGTAATTTCTATACTCTATGTACCACTACTACAGTAAACAGTTGGTATTTCAAATATTTGTGTTTATACCCTTTCCCATGGTAAGGCTGAATATGCCTTGTATAATTTTCATGTATAGTTGCCTATTATATAGTATGTATATGTTTATATTTTTGCTTAGTTAAGTGAAACACAGTGAAATTGTTATTGTATCAAAGCTTAAGTCATAAATGAAACACAGGTAAATAAGCACTGAAGATTTTTCTGAAGCAGTTCTCCCTTGTGTCTATAAAATGTGATTTAAAAAAATACAGTGAATGTATAAAAAGATACTAATATAGATAACACCAGGTACAGTTGCAGTGGTGGGGAACTTTTCATAATTTTCAGTGATATCAAACAGCCTCCTGTAGCATATGTTCCATAGGTTCATCACCACTGGAGAGGATTTTTAAAGCCATTAATGAACTATATACAGAATTTTTGCTAAATATAGATGGCTCCACATGATGATGGATTCTATAATTAAATTAACTCTTACTGTGTTCATCAGTCTCTTTATTTAGCTTTACTATTTGGTTTATTGTAACAGCTTATTCAGTAAGTATTTCTAAGGCTACACATGAGTGAGAAGTCTTACGACATGTCAAAAAGAAGCTTTCTATTTTGTAACTTTAAGCTTTTCAAGGGAATGAGTCATATCTGTCTCCTTTTTGCCACTCTCCCAAGATTAGGTGTGTATTACCTTACTATCTCACAGTGTGCTTGAGTAAATATTATGGGCTGACGGGATGAGCCTGAGCAACAGGATGCTTTTATAGCCTGCACGTCTCCATAAACCATCATCAGTGACTCCAGGTGGCCGTATCAAAGACTGAGACACTTAACATTTATAGCCTCATAAAGTGGGGATCACCTTGGAATCTGCAAGTGCCACTGTAAGCAGACCACAAACATTACAAAACTGGCCACAAAGATTCCCTGATAATCTGATTACCAGGCATTCAGCTTTAAGAACTGTGATTTAACTCATTGCCACAGTATATTCTGGAAACTGCCAATCACTCCTCGGCACCGTTCCTGGCTGTCGAAAAGCTGTCCTGCATGATAAACACTCCAAGCCCCTTCTCCCATCCCTGACCTGGCGCACCTCCCAGCACACTTCCTTGTGTGGCACCAGGAGTTTATGCTGCTGTTTTCTATCATCTTCCTTTTTTATTGGGATAGTCGCTTCCACTTTTTTCTCTTATAAGTAAAAGGTTTTTTTTTATGACTTTAGAGTGGAAAAAGTGTTTGGCTGTTAATTAAACTTTAAAAATTGCAGAAGAATGAAGCAAAATTTTATCACCATTGCATCTATCATTTTTTGGTGATTAAGGTTGAAATAAAAGTGAATAGAGTGATCTCTTCTAATTAGCTAATGAAGTGTGTTTTTTCTTTTAGGGAAGAATAGTGTAATGGTTGGGGCAGGGATTCTGAGGGTCATGTTCTTTCTCTGGCAGCTTCTAGGTATATAATCTTGACCTTTCTGTGCCCTCTTAGTGCCTATTTCATAAAGTTTGATAAAGTACAGGTAAAAATCTCAAAAAGACTTTCCAACAAATAATAAATATTTGTAATATTATTGTTGAATCTCCTATAAAGTTATACTTTTTTCATGATTACTAAACAAATTCTGCCTATACATCAGTTATATGCATGTGTTTGATAATATATTAATTCTCCAATTCATAACAATATCTCATTTAAGTCAGGACTCTTTTAAAAGGCTATGTTACTTGAGGAAATCACTTTATATTCTTTATTTTAGTTTTCCCTCCTGAACAATGAAGATAACAAGAAGTCAGGTTTCCAGGGTTCATGCAGTCCCTCCATATAGTAATAATTTATATGCACCACTTACCTCCTTTTCCTTTTTGAATGTGTATTGTCTTGTTTTACAGTAATAGAGTAATAGTATATTTGAAGTTAATAGATTAATTCCTTGACTATATAAACTGCCAAGTGAAACTTAAAATTTGGAATATTTTCATTTTGTTGTTTTGCAGGCACAAACATTTTTGTGATATCTCTTGCATTCAGCCTTGTTACCCAGTGTTGTTAGTGATGTTGCCTCTTTAAATATACAAAGAGTAAAACATTCAACTCATGTTAATTATATTTTCTGTATTTACTTCCATACTTTATCCAAATCTGACATGTAAAATGTAACCTGTACCAGGCAGGCCTATAGCTTGGTGAAACAAAGGGACACAAAAGAAGGGATAAAAGCCCTTCAGACCTTACAGTGGAAATACAGAGCAGAGATGGGATTGGCAGATTGTGTTTCTTTCCCGCTGTTTGTGTGTTTGCGTGTGTGTGTGTGTGTGTCTGAATCTCAGAGCTAAGAAAGTCTGGTATTTGCAGAAACAGAATGGACTCAAGGTGCATGAGATCAATGTGGAGCAGTGTTGTAAAGATCAATAATCATGAGATATGTGTATGAGCGGTAGATGGTGCAGAATTTCTATTTTTATAGATGTTGAAGTCAGATTCATTGAGATGTACAACTCTATACAGAAAAAAGGATGCTACCAGTTGTTTTCTAGAGTTAATATGGAGCATAGAAGTATGCATCACATACTTCTGTGAATTTAAAAATCAGTTTTTCAGAACCTCTGCTGCTTTCTGGACTGGCCATGCTAATTTCCATTCCCGCTAGCAGTGTAGTGTTCCCGTTTTCTAGTCTTCACCACAACTTATCTTTTGTCTTTTTAGTTAACAACCATTTGTACTAGGGTGAAGTGATATCCCATTGTGATTTTTGACTTGCATTTCCCTAATATTAGTGATATTGAGTGTTTTTTCATACACCTGTCGGCTATTTGTATGGTTTTTTTTGAAGTGTTTATTTAGGCCTATTGCTCTTTTTTAAAAAGTGGGTTTACTTTTTTTCAGTCTTTAGTTTCTTATAGATTATGAATATCAACCCCTTGTACTGTATGTACTTTTTTTCTAATCTATAGGTTATATTTATTTCACTCTGATTATTGTTTCCTTTGTTATACCGATGCTCTTTAGTTTGATACAATGCCATTGGTGTATTTTTGCTTTGATTTCCTATGCTTATGGGATCTTTTCCAAAAAGAAAATTTGTCATTCCTATGTCTTACAGTGTTTTCTCTAATGTTTTAATAGTTTCAGGTCTTACATTTAGATCTTTTTTCTATTTCAAGTTGATTTTGGTAAGTGGTGATAAAAGGAGGTCATTGTATTTAGTGAAATAAGAGTCATAGAAAACACGATCTCACTTACAAATGGAATCCAGAAAAAGTGATCTCATAGAAGTTGAGAGTAAACCAATAGTGTCTAGAGGATGTGTAGAATGAAAGGTAGAGGAAAATGGAAAGAATCTGATCAACAGGTACTTCTGCTTAGACAGGCACGTTTGGTATGTATTCACATGGTAGAATGACTACAAGTAGCCATAATGTGCTGACTGTATATTTCCCTTGATCTTATATGACTGTATATTGCAAGGAGCTAGAAGAAAGGACTTTGAATGTTCTTACCATGAAAAAATGATATATGTTTCAGGAAATTTCTTAAGCTAATTTAAATATTACACAATGAATACATGTATCAAAATATCTTATCCCTTAAATATATGTAATAGTTTTGTGTCAACTACTATCCCCCAAAAAACTTAGTTTCTATTTAAAGAAAATGATGAGATATAACTAAAGATAAAGGATGTCATGTTTGGGTAAGTTTTCATATGTAATGACCAAGGGAAGGTTATGTGTTCAGATGTTTATTTTATATGGAATATATATCCTATTGTCATACCTGACTTCAAGGTACATATTTTAATAATAGTAATTTAAATACATGTCCATTTGCTTAAGCTGTGTGGTGACATAAATTATAAGAAAAAGTGATGTAAAATATCTAAAAGGAGATTCTAAATATACCAAAGCAATACTTTTGTTGAGATAATTTTTTTATATCTTTGACTTTATACACACCTGAAATTCAATAATAAAATAGAACTTCTTTCATTTTCCACACCTGTTCCCAGAAAGCATGTTTATACAAATAACTATTTATTATCTCCTGTATATACTTACAACTATCTCCAATAATGTTTAGTGTGAGAGTATTAATTATCCTTCAGTTATCTCTCATTGAATATACTTTCACAAATCAAGTTTACTATATCTCTCATATCAGTGAGACAATGTCTGAAATGATATTCTTCACATCATTGTTATCCTCTCTGAGTGTGAAATCTCCTTTAATTTTACCTTTAAAATGTACAAAAGTTGCCAAATGAAGCTATTAGAAATTTTCTATTCTTTTTTTCATATTGTTATCTAAATACTCTTATACCTTCATAATTCTACACGTAATTGACATCTGTTCACTGACCTTTATCCTGGATTATTGAACCTTTTACTTTCGTAATAAATTTTATAACAGTGTGTCTTTCTTAGGGAAATAAACATGCAAACTGTGGTATGTTTGTACCACAGAGAACCTCAGTAAATGAGAAGGAATCTAATGAACTATAGACACTCAAACTTGGAAGGATCTCAGTAGTATTATCTGAAGTTTAAAAGCCACTATTAAAGGGTTACACCCTTTTTCGTTCCATGTATGTTACATACTTGAAACATCTCAAAACAAATGACTGTCCTCCCTGACCCTAAGCTGCAGGTGCTGTGACCCTCAGCCAAGGGCAGAGATGGGCAGGGGGAAGTAGCCTCTCCTTCCACCTCTAGTGAAAAACTAGGCTTAGGCAGAGGCGTTTCAAGGGTGATCCCAGGTGCCCTGTAGCAGAGTGGATGGGATATGTTGATGGCCACCCTACTATGGCCTCCCAGTGCCACCATCCGTTCAGTGAGTCAGCAGAGTTGTGGCTGTCGCTCATCCCTGCACTAGGCACCAAGCAGAG
>NW_022900940.1:30992479-31002737 GCF_012274545.1 Fukomys damarensis
CCATATTTCTGTGACTTCTGTCTATGTTCCTGGTTTGGTATCGAAAGGTAGAGTTTGGGATTTGGATTGCAACTTTATCAGTTCCAACAAAGCACTACTTTTTATCAACTATACCGTAACTTTTTAAAAAGAGCTGTTAGTATAAAAACATTAAGATATGGGTATTAGTAGAGTAGTGCCAACTGCTGTAATGAACAGAAATGCCAAGGGACTCATACGATAAAAATTAATTCTTGTGAAAGCGTTCAATGATAATCTGCAGCAATTTGGGGACTCAGGATGCTTCAATCACTTTCCCCTGCAAGGCCCTAGGCCAGTGACATTTCTGCAGCCTGACAAAAGAAGGGGAAGAAGCCAGTGTGTGTGCGTGTGTGTGTGTATGGGGTAGTCATCATAGGAGGGGATTTATATTTCATGAGTTGATTTTTGTGAATTAATTATGGTCTTTTAAAATAGTTTAAACCACCCAAAGTACCCCATTAGTTAGCACGAGTTTGAGAAATAGATACGTATTACCAGATAATTGCAAAGCATATGGTGTTGATTAGTGTTTATCCCTCTTATTTTAATAGGCTTCAATTAAATAAATTACAGTTATATATTTCTAGACTACATGATGCCAGTTAAAAGTTGGTGCTAGGAAAAGGTAACTCAGACAAGAAATAAGGACATTTCAATAAAGAATCGCCATGTGATTTCTACAGAATTACTCATGCCTTTGTATATGTGGAAATATTTTAGACTGTAGGCTCTTCTTATTTGATACAATCTAAAGTGATGATATCATTACTCAAGAGCCAGACCCCGAATTCATAATTCAGCTCTGCCTCCCTGATCTATGAAACTATGAATTAGAGAGGATCCTGATAGCTACCTCATTTAATCCTCAATACACGGTCAATGTAGTGTGTTTCACTAGTGTATGGCAACTAAGAACTAAATACCACCTAACAGCTTCTGAAGTATTAGTGTTTTAAAAACAAAATGGAAAAAACTGACATTTTTATGAATGCCATTCATAAAATGTCATTTAACTATCAACACATCTCAGATATGCTCTTGATGCCTATTTCTCTAAACACTTGTCTTGACCCAGCCATTATTTTATGAATACTGGGGTTCAGAGCATCCAGTAAGAGCATTAAATAATATAAATGCCAGTTTAGTAGAAAATCACAAGACTGGGACCACAAATATTTCAATTTCTTACCTTTAGCTCATTTTCCTCTTGTATACAAATCTATAAGAAAAACATTAGACAAAGTCAAAAGGTTGCCTTGATGGCCTTAACATCAGAGCAGAAAGAGTAAAAGTTCAGAGCATGCAGCCTTTGACCTCTTTCACAGGTCAATAGCCAGGACGGATCTCGTCAGGGAAATACTTTGATAAAACCATTTACCTTTTTCTTTACTGTGCTTCCATGGTTGACTCATCTCTTAAAGTCATGTTTCTTTTTCATGTCTCTAAATGTCTTTATTCAAGTTACATCAATCTATCTCTGAACTTGTCTCAATTTGGAGAATGCTTTTTCTCAAGGTGATTTTTTCAATCTTTTTTCAGATTACTAATGTATACATCTGAAAGATCAATTCTTCAGATACTTTCCTTATGTTGAAATTATTAAAGAAATTTTATATTCTAACTCTAGTATATATTAAGTAAACTTCCATTATTAAACAATCAGAATATAAACCTAAGTGGAATTATTACCCAAAATTTAAGAGTGTACCTACATCTATAATTCCTTTACTCTGGGAGGCTGAGGCAGGAGGATCTCAAGGTCAAGCCCAGCCTGGGCAATTAGCAAGACCCTGCCTCAAAATAAAAAATAAATTAAAAAATAATACTAGTAATGTAGTTCAGTATGAAAACCCTATGTTCAATTGTGAGAAAAACCATTCACTCAGAGAGTCCCAGTGTATGCCTCTTTCCAATTTTAGTAAAGTATTATTACTAAAAATTTTACTAAAACAAGCTGACATGGTTGTATCACAAGTCTGCCATTTAATATTTGCTTGCAGTAGAAACAATTCTTGGGTTAACACATAGTTTGATATGGGGCGGGGGATTTAGCTCAGTGGTTCTGCTGCCTGCTTCACAAGCACAGGACCTGAGTTCGATTCGTGCTACCCAAAAAAATTAACTTTCCTTTTTCTGAAAAGATGTCAACAAAGCATAATTAATGCCATTCTTTCAAGGGTGTTCTTATCTGATGGGACAGAAATTCTTTCCTTAAAACAATGGATGTGAACCATGGATGATTTGCAGTGTATTTACATATTTGTGTAGTATTTTAAAAAGAAAGTTGTATTGTCTATGCTTTTTGCAATTAAAATTTAGCTTACACTAAGGCTGCGATAAAAGTTGTTCTACTGATAAGCATCATGGAGTTAGAAGCGAATGTGACATGGGGAAGATTATATCTAAACATTTTTCTACTATTGTGCTTCATTTGTCTTAAATGTTCTCTCAGCATTTCATTTCTGTTCCAGATGACTGTTAATCTATAAATTATTCTTTAATATTCACAACTTTAAAAGCTCTATAGACTTTTCCATTTTCATCACGGTAAGTTTAGATCAGATAAGCTCTTCCTTGATAGATTAAGAGATAGAATGAACTGAGATTGCTATTTAACAATATTAGGTGCACAGCAGCATTACTGATTTCATCATTTCTGGAAAGAAATGCAGTTTTAGTTAAAACATCTTTTAATTTACACATACTTGTAAATTCAAAGTAGAATAAACTAGAAGAAGAAGATTTTTGTTTTAAATAGCAGTATTACATCACCATATTAAAAATGGAAATACAACTCTGAAATTTTCGAATGTGAAGGACTTCTGCTCCACTTTTCTCATCTTGACTCTTGCACCATCAAGCAACTGCTTGAGTAATTTAGTTCTGAGCAGTGTCAATCAAAGGCAATAATCTCACTAATTAACACACGTCGCTAAAGACTTGAGATCGACAATTAGAAGAAAATTAAATGAGGAAATGTATATTAAAATGGTTATCAACTCTGAAAATCCAAGCAAATATTAGATTAAAAATATGCTAAAGACAAAAAACCCTCTTGCACTGATGCCAGTAAGAGTAACATGAACACGAGGGTAAAACTATCATTTGCTCAAGTGGGAAAAGTTTGTGCATTGAAAGGAAACATGTCACTTGCCCAACACTCTTTGTTTTATAAAAATGGAAGTAGCCAAATGGTTACAGCATTGGCTGGAGGGGCGAGACAACTAGAAAATGTTAGGGACGGAACTGTTTGGTGAACCTTACTTCTCATACAGCTGCTATAAATTCATGATCAGAACCCCTTAAAGGCATCTTTAAGTTCACCAGAGACCCAGAATTAATTAAAATCCACATGTTGACAAAAGATATCTTATGGTTTTATACCTCTCATTTCTTATATAAAATATTAACCTGAGTGAAAAGTGAATATGTTGCTTCAAATTGTCAATATGAAATATAGAAAATACAGAACATGTATATTGTTAAAAAGTGAACTTTAAAAAGTAAGCTACAAAGATGGTGAAAAACTCACCAATATCTCTGACTCACTATTTTGCTAAATTCTTTTTTAATTAAAAAACATTCAAAGGTGTAAATTATAGGTAATTTACCTATTCAGCTTATTTTTAAATGAAAACATTTATTAATGGTAGACTATAAATACACTTTTGTAACTGTTAATCATAGAATAATGAACAAGTATTAAAAAACAAAATGAGGAAAAAGCCCCACCAAACAATATCCCTTCTTAATGATAATACTATGTTGCAACCAAAATTATTTATGCCATACTTTAAACTCATTAGTTTTTAATAGAAATGGACCAAAGCCTAAACACATCTTCAATTTAATAATATCTTTCTATATACTTTAAAAATTTGTTAACTGATTTTTTAAGTTTTAATTGAGGCACAAAGACATAAAATTTGTATATA
Organism: Fukomys damarensis; assembly: GCF_012274545.1. NCBI lineage: Eukaryota > Metazoa > Chordata > Mammalia > Rodentia > Bathyergidae > Fukomys > Fukomys damarensis. The sequence continues at coordinate 30,996,436 of NW_022900940.1, forward strand.
TAGAGTACCATCTAATGTTTAAGACAGATACACACTGTATACTCTTTATATCAGATTAAACATATTTATCCCCTCATTTATCATTTATTTATAGTAAAGACATTCAAAACTTTTTCTTCTAACCTTTGAAATGTATAGTACATAATTGCAATCTCTAGGCCCCATACTGCGCAGTTGTATTCTAGAGCTTCTTGTTCCTAACTGTAACTTAGTACTTATTAACTAATCTTTCCCCACTGTTCCTCCCCCTCCTCACTAAGTGTCTGGTAATCACCATTCTTTCCTGCTGGGGATTGAACCCGTGGCCTCACACATTGTAGTCAAGCATCGACTCCTGAGTTACAGCCCCGCGCACCACATTTCTTCTTAGACTCACTTTCATATTCATCATGTTCTCTTTGGAACTTCAGTGCAATTACAATGCCCCTGAGAAATGTGAATATGATGATAGAAGTGTCTATTGTGTGTGTATATAGTTATTTTTTGTCTACCACTCTGCATTACTTTTTATTTTTAACAACTGCTATAATTCAATAAAATAATTTTCAACTTTGATTCTTTTTATACTCTCTAGAATTGAGTTTTACAAACCTTAAACACCCACGTTCACCATTCAGATAACAGACAAATATCTTCATTGGTTTTATGATGAGAAATTACCCCACATAGTTTCTCTTCATGTTTTTATGGGTTTCTACTCTCAACGTCCAATTTGGCAATTACATTTGTCAAGGTATAGGAAAGAGTTTCGGTTTTTACAGCGAATTAGAATAATTGGTGGATCCCTATAATGACAGAGTGAGTGTGTGAAACCAAATCCGTTCTCTGAAGGAAAGGTGAGCAAAGGTGATCAGTGACCCCTGCCTTGGATGCGTGTCAGAGGATCTAGCTCTTCACAGGGGAAAAATTCACGCGTTTTTCTCCCTATTGTATTCAGATATATTTAGGATTATGGATACAGCTTGGGTTTTCCATTTCTTTTCATTTATTTAAAAAATGACTGTGGCCATATAATAATTTGTTTGGGGCCTTTGTCTTGACAGATACTTTTCCTGGGCAATTTGGTTAATTCCTAATTTCAGTATTAATGCAAATGAGTTAGTTTGGGTAGTAACCTGTTGCAGCATAATATTATAGCAAATTTAATGGCTTGAGAAAGCACAGACTTAATATCTTTCTGTTCCTGAGGATCAAGAGTCCAGCTATTCTCTAGCTGGCTTCTCTGGCCGGTTGTAGTGCCGACATCAGTTGTGACCGAGATCTTACCCAAAGATCCCTGTCCTCGTGCATGTCACTGTTTGGCATGCTTAGTGTGGTCCTAGTTCTGGCTGGCTGTTAGCTAGAGAAAACCAAAAGCTCCTTGCCTTGTGGGCTTCTCTGTGGGGTCACTCATAATTCGGCAGCTTGGTTCTTCAAAGCTAGCAAAAGAGAAAGAGTATCTCCTCACAAGATGGGAATTACAGTTTAATGTAAAGTAATCATGACCATGGAACCTCATACATACTATCCCCTTTGTGATATTTTATTGATGGAAGCCACTCACAGGTCCTGCTTACATTGCAGAGTGAACTATGAAAAGGTCTTGTTATCACAAAGTTGAAGGTATAGGAGCCATCCTGTAACATATCTACCTTAGTTTGGGAGAATAAATTTTCAGGGAGCTTTCCTTGTAAGAAAATATACATCAAGCAGCTTCAGTGTATTCTGAATCCTCTGTCATATCTGCTATACTTTGATAGTGAGAGGGGAAAGACCAGAAAACAAACATCAAACTAAAGGCACTTTTGCCATTCATAAGCATGGTTATGGAAAAAGTAGATGTAGCTAATTTATGAGAAAGTCTGTATTATAAAGGAACCAGCCATGGATAATCCTTTAAATCATCAAAGTATGAGCAGATTCTGTTTTTGAAGGTAAAAAGGATGAAATAAATTGTATCCTACGATTTTAAATTCTATGAATGAGAGAGGGATTAAGCAAAGGTGCCTCTTATAATAAATGAAAAATAGACATACATCTGATAAACTTCCAAGTCCAGATCTTATAATATATACCACAGTTCTACTCTGTCTTAATGGTTAACTGGTTATCAAAAGCCATCTCCCTGTCAGTATAAGCTACATTTTCTCCTTTCTCAAACTCTGCAGGGATCTAGAAAGTTCATTAACATGATGTACTAACATCCATATCATTAAGAGTGCTGGATACAGGGAAAGTGCTTAAAATATATTTGTCTTAATCACTTTTCAATAATCTTCAATGTACCTAGTTCCTTCCTTGATATAAGTTTTAACCAGAGAGAAGCCAAAACAATCTTTATTAGATCTTCAGAAATTTTTCTGCGATGAACCATTCTTAACTTTTCTATAAGCTTTATAGATACAAAGTAGGTTAGAGCTTGCTGAAGGCACAAAATATTTGGTGCATTTTTAATGAAAAAAGGTTAATACTTTAATCAGCTTTTAAAGAAAAAAGGGGCCTGAGAATTCAGTGTGGCCCTAACCCCGCTGGTAATGTGGTTGGTACTCTGAGGCACCGCTCCAGGGCTGTGTATGGCCAGGAAGGCCTGGAGGACATAATTGCCTCAAGAAAAGGTTCGAAAAACAAAATAGGTCCAAATATTGGAAAATATTTGCACACTGTAAACAAATTAAATGACAGCATGACAATTTGTATTGGGGTTTCTAGATTCTAAAAGCTAACATTAGTTGCATTGAAATATAAGATATGTCTTAACTAGTTGTTGAACAAAGATTTTGGTTGGAGAGTTTACTTTTCCTTTTAAAAAATAAGAATTGTTTTCTGTTTTCACTTTTGTGATTAAATTATGTGTCATCTCTGTAGCCTCAAAGGTATTTTGATGATTTCATGGTGAGTCACCTCAAGGGTAAAGTAGAATTTACTTCTTCTGTGGTTTAAAATAGAAATTCTGATTTGCAATTTACAATTCTGAAAGATACTGATGAAAGGGAAAAAAGAATATGCTTGAAACTTTCACTCAGTTTTCATGAAGCCACTCTGGGTTTACTTTTTCTAGGTGAATCTTTGAATATTCAGTGTTACATCACCTTGTGAAAACTTCATAACTCATAACTATCCTGGGAGAACAGATTTAGTTTGTTGCCGCGGTGTGATTAAAAACTGTAATTGAAATCCAATCCATTAAACTTGATTTGTCTTCTGTAATCCTTTATAATATCATTTCCCATCATAAAAGTGAGACATTTCTTATTAAAATGTCCTCATTCGTAAAGTTTCCAAATTATATTTAATTTAGGAGATTACATAAAGCAATTGCTGCTTTTGAATAAGGAAGCATGTGACAAATGATTTACTTTTTGTTTTTTTTGGTACCGGGGATCGAACTCTGGACCTTGCGCTTGTGTAGCAGTCAATGGAACCACGGAACTAAATCCCCAGCCCACCACAAATGGTTTAAATTGCTGTTCAGTGACTTTGCCCCAATTAATCTTTAATGTCTGATTTCTATATTATGTAGAATTCATTAACTTTTTATCTATCTATTTTCATGCCACTAACAGTAAATATTGTACTAGTATATGTGTGTATTAGCTCTTCACAGAATTGCAATAATGTTTTTATGCCTTGAGTTATGGGAATTTCCAAATTCCCCAGTTTTTAAATTTTAATTTCATACTGCACTCTAGTGGGGAATGAGATCAATGCAAAATTGTTCCAGTGTTGGTACTTAATAGCACTGTGGGCTTTTTGCAATTTAAACAGTGAAATGCAGAACAGTGTTGTAGCGTAATTTTCACAAAGGTGAAATGCTGTGAATGTAATTTCTGTATCATGTAATATATATATTTAATATTTCCTATGACAGTAAAATGCTATTTTACTTGAATTGGCCCTAAAAAAAATCAAGGAAAATACATTAGTGAACTAGTTAATTTGATTTTTTGCAGAATATTTAGAATAAACAGAAATATAAACAAATAAAAACATGTATCTAGAAATATAACAGATACTATATAAATCCTAATATAAGGAAATGCTTAATAAAAATTTGTTTTTTTAAGCAAGTGAATAAAGATGAGACTTTAAAATATTCATTTACCAAGTTCTATTTCTGGTCTTAATTTCATCAGTCCTTTTTATTGAAACTCTGAATGGACAGACACCTTTGTCAGCAATGGCTTTGTCATCCCTAGAATCTTTTTGAATTACTTAATAGCTTTTTAAAACTTTTTTTTTCTAAGTAACTTCAAATTAAATTGAATGCTTTTAAAAATTCATGTATGATGTTGCGTCTAGAAATAATTTTCCAAGTACAAATATTCAATTTCATAATATTAGAATATTTTTCCATTTTGCTGTATAAATGCTTTTTGTGATATCCATACATTTTACTGATTTGGTTTTTGGAGACAGGGTCTTGCTATACAGTTTAAGCTTGCCTTGAGCTCTATGTACCCCAGGCTGGCCTTGATCACATGGAGATCATCTTGCCTCAGCCTCCTCAGTGCTGAGATTACAGGCATGTGCCGCCATGCCCCACACATTTTACTAACTTTTAAGATGATCTTTAAAAAATTTAGATGTATTTTACGTTGCCATGGTGTAGCCTTGTAAAGAATTGCTAGATATGTTGTATTTTTTTTCAGCTTTAATTGAGTTTATTGGTACATTTTAGGCATGCAGTACAGTTACATTCATTGTTGGGAATTTGTACCTCTACATGACAGGTCTTGGTTCTCATTTTTCCCCTTGTCCCTGCCCTCCCTTCAGCCCCTCCTCCCCTCCCCATCTACAAACACTTTATTTCCATCTTTTCATTATCTCACATTTTTTTCTTGTCCCTTATTACCCTTCCCCTACCCATCCCACCTTCCCTACACCTTTAGCTCCTTTCTTCCCATTTCTCAATGTCAGTAATCTTATTAGAATCTTCTGTATTATTGCAGATTATTCACACCAGAGAGACTATTTGGTATTTACACATGTGTGCCTTATTTATTTCACTTAGGATATGTTGTATTTTTTTAATCATCTCTTTTATTAAGTCAGAAAAAGTTGCCTAGGAACTACAGGCTCCAAAGAAATTTAATTTGTTCAAATTAATTTTCTGTTTCTGTAAAATAGTCTATGCCAATGTATCTTCCTCATGCAATATTTTCCCTCAAAATAAATCTATTGAGAAAACTGAAATAGAATGCACTCTATAAGGGATTCAATATTATATAGATTATTTTCTGAAGATAATTATTCAGAATGAACCTTTTGTTACATTTGCTTGTATTGTGAAGTATACTATTATTTCCTCAGTGAAATTTTGAAAAAATGGCCAAACTATTCATGATGAATGTATTCATTATGTATCAGATGTGTACTAAAATATATGGCTAAATTCTATCACCTGTTGCATTTTGTATAAATACATTTAAACTTTAAAGAATTTTAGCTGCTTACCAAGTATGTATTTTGTTTTTTTTAAGAAAATTACTACTATTTCCTACATATTTCAACTATATCACCAAATATTTGTAGGTAAATTCTTTTTCTTTCTTTATTTTGGACATATATGGTTGCTAGGTACAGTGTAACACAAACATTTCTATCTTAGTTACTTTCTCATTCCCAGGACAAAATACCTGACGTGCATAAGTTAAAGGAGGGAAGTTTTATTTCAGCTCACAATTTGGAGAGGTTTCAGTCCCTACTGGGCTGGCTTTAAGGCAGAGCAGAATGGCAGAGGAGAAACAGTCCATGGCCAGCCATCCAGCCATCCCTCTCTCCCTTTATATGCCATCAAGCCTTCTGATTGGTGCCACCCACACCCACCACCCACCCCCAGAACAACGCTAAACTGATAAGTGGAGCACTCCAGTTATCACACATCCCTAATCCAGGTTCACATACCCTAGATGCAGGTACCTCTGAAAAGCCCCACCTATGAGTGCATGAGGCTTTGGAGGAACACCCAGATACAAGCCCTAACACTTTTTAAGGGAATTTTTAGTGTTAGTATTAGTTCTATGGCTCTTTGTGAGAGTATGTGACAAATATGTTCTAGTCTCATAGGTCTCTGTCGCCTGGGTTAAAAAAAAATTATACTTTAGGGAGGATTGTTGTAAAAGCAAGCATTATTTAGTTTACTTACACCATTTAATGTTGTATAACTTCATAGGTTATATGTAGAAGTTAATATAACTTGGTTTATTGTACTGTATACTGCCTGTTACTAAATGTCATCTGCTGGGCTGGGGGTTTAGCTCAGTGGTTCTGCCACCTGCCTTGCAAGCTCAAGGGCCCTATTTCAATCCCCAGTACCAAACAAT
>NW_022900940.1:31003910-31046808 GCF_012274545.1 Fukomys damarensis
ATATATATATATATATGTACATACATACACAATATATATATATGTATATATATACACACAATACACACACATACATACACATACTTACATATACACATATATACAACAAAATATATATGTATAATAGAAACACACAAAGACTACAATTTTTAAAACTAAATGTCATCTACTGTCGTTTAAGACTATCTTAGAATCTCAACACTTACTCGAGTGTGATCCATCCTCAGACTCCCTAAAAAGAGGGATGGCTATGGTTAAACAAAAAAAGACAATAAGGGCAGGGGATTGAGCTCAGTGGCACTGCACCTGCCTCACAAGCACAAGGTCCTGAATTTGATCACTGGTACCAAAAAAGGGAAAAAAAGACAACAGAGACTCGCATAATTTCAAAGTATATGGGGGAGCCAGGGATTTGGCTCAGTGGTTCTGCCACGTGCCTCGCAAGCGCAAGGACCCAAGTTTGATCCCCAGTACAAAAAAAAAAGTATATGGGAGGCAAGGGGATCAGTGACTCAGAGCGGGCAAAGACAAAGTCCCTCTGAGCTGGCCTCTATTTATTAGGACTATCAGGTGCCTCAGAAGGTGGTGATAATCCTAAATTGATAAGAGTCTTATAATCAGAGGAAGAATCAGATGACTTGGAGGGTGGTGGTGACCCTATGATGATGAAGATCATGGGATAGTGAGCTGAGTGAGATGAGTGTGGTAATTTGTTAGTAGAAAAAGTTGAATTAGGGCAAATGGCTTAGAACTGTGCTCCTTATTGAACTCCTGTCCTTTCCTTCTGAATTGAATTTAACTGCTCAGTCATAGGGAGGGCAGCTCGGGAGCACTGAGCCTTCCATCAAGGGATGAGAACCTTCACACTGTCAATTTGTATATGGCAACCAAGAAGATAAGATAATATGACTTTAGGCTACACTGAGGTACACAGCCAAGATGGTTGACCACCCAAGAGGCCTTGCTCCTCATCCTCCTTGTCACATGATTTACTTTTCCTGTTATGAATTGAATGAATGAGAGAAGCAGAAAATGAATTTCTTTCTCTCTTGGTCTTTCACAGAGCACGGTGTTCTTGTCAAGGAGAGAGAGAGAGGACTCCTGCACTATTTCTGCCCTCTTTTAAAAATGTTAATAAATCTTTTTTTTTGTTAGAATGATTTTAGATTTGCAAAAACATTGGAAAGTTAGCTGAATTTTTGCTTTCTCTTCAGTTTCTTCTATTGTGACTTCTTACATTAGTGTGGTTCATTTATCAGTACTAATGGGCCAATATGAATACGTTTTTAATGAAACTCCACACTCTATTTGGACTGCATTAATTTTTCCTCTTATGTTCTTTTTCTGTTTCGGTATACTACTCGGGATACCACATTTCATTAGTCGGAATACTTTCTTAGGCTCCACAGGGCTGCAACCACTTTTCAGATTTCTCTTGCTTTTCATGATAGCTTTGATGAGCATTTTTCAGGTTTTTTGTAGAATGTCCCTTAATTATTGTTCATCCAGTGCTTTTCACATGGTTGTCGTGGATTGTATGTTCTTGCAAGGAAGCCCACAGAGTTGAAGAATCATTTTTAATACATCATGTCAAGGATTCATGCCTTCAACCTGACATCACTGTCAGCGGTCTTGGGATTACAGGGCTAAAGTAGTATTCTTCAGGTATCCCCATGGCGCTACCCACTTCTACCGTGCGTACCACTTGTTCTCTTTCTGTACTGTACTATTTGGAAGCAGGATACTAAGAATAGTGTGCATTTAAAGGGGTAGGGAATTGTCTTTCCTCAACCAGGGAATACCTACTTAAATTTGGAACACTTCTGTATGAGGCATTTGTATCAACTTTCTCATTTAAAAAAGTATTACTATGTACACTAGTGCCTCAGTTAATAAACTTTTGTTTGTGAATAATTTGGTTTACAAACAGAAACATTTGGCAGAGTTTTGTTTTTGTGTGCAAACTGTGCATCAGGTGGCAAAGAGCCCTGCAGCCATCTTTCCTGCCTGAATATGAATGTGGCCATCATTTTCAGAATCATGAAATAAATTAAATTCGTGAACACAGGTACCATTGTATTCACTGATATTATTTTATACTGTAGATTATCATCCATGTCATTTAGGGTTGTTGCTGAAGTTAGTGCAGCTTTGGCCATTGGGAGCTTTTTCATTGGTTTCTGAACTTTTGATTCTTAGTTGGGTGACCCTAGATTTAGAGGACGCTGTAGGTATAGCTTGTCACACTGGGGCAGGGGTTAGAGAAGATGAGCAATTCTCAGGGCAGTTTTGATACCAAGAGCTTGATATGAGTGGCGACATCTCTTCTCTCAAAACCACATACTCAGCCAATCAAATGCAGAATCCACAGTGCATCCCGGGGTGGGGTGGGGGGGACTGTTTCAAGTTTTGTTTTTTGTTACATGTTGCTCAGATATATTAATATATCTTAAGAAAAAAATGAGCTCTTTTATGTGCTACTTTTAATTATTGTGAATCTGGAGGATTAAGTCTGTCTTCACATTGAGAAAAATCAAAACACACACACAGCTGATACCTAATCCCTACAATTGTCACCACAGCACAACTCCAGCCTGTGACCTTCCCACAATGGAGAGCCACATCCTTCCCCTGTCCTAGCAGTTCTGGTGGATGGGGTTAGATCTTTAAAATATGGACAAATAGTTAAGACATTCTGGGTTCCAAGACTTTTACCTATAGCTCACCCCCTCACCCCACCCCCTCACCCCGAGGAAACTCACGTGAGCAAAGCTTCCAATCTAGAATTTAAACAGAAGGTTTTTATCATATTAGGAGGAAAATTCACATTTCCATATTAACTCCTACATCACACGGTGCCATTTGAGTCGTCGTAGTTTTCTTACAGAATTTCTAAATGTTTCATGTCATACTCCAGTCCCAAGAATTTATTTGAGGTTTCCTTTTTCTCCAAGTGTTTTCCTATACCACAGCTAGCGTATCTTTCTGCTTCCCTTGAGAAATGTTGTCTTGCACCCCCACAACAAGATTAATTGTTCACGCTTCAAGTCACGTAGTCTGTACTTTCTTTTGTGAGCCGAAAGCCCCTTCATCTAAGTAAGCAAATAAATCTCATAGCCTGGAAAGAAACTTTCTTTCTCTAGTATTTCCCTCTGCTAATTTAGTTGGCAGACGTTCTTACTTTATGATCAAGATAGAAATGTGAATCACGGAAGAAACTGCCTCCATCCAAACGTCTGTCACAAGGGTTTACCTCTGGGACTGTCTCTGCAGCATGGCCCGGTTCTAACAAATCTAGGTCGACGTTCTGCAGGACACAGTCACTTTTTCTTTTGCTTATTTCTTTGAAATACACTTATTTACAATAAATGTAGTGGATAGTCATTGAAAATTTTGAAAACACCTCAAAACTAAAGGAAAAAGCCAGCTTTAACCTTACTATGAAGAATCGAATACTAATATTTTTACTGTGTCTAGGTTTGTATTTTACATAGTTATAAATATATTCTTTATAAATTTACATTTTATGTTTATCTTTTTACTACTAGTATTTGAGAATCCCCAAGTTAATTTTTCACAATCTACTTTGTTTTGGTTTGTTTTGTTTGTTTTTTTTCGCTTTTGTTTTTGGTACCAGGGATTGAACTCAGGACCTTGCGCTGGTCAGTATACTTTTAATGGCTATATAATATTGCAATGATTAGGTACACCATCATTGACTTAATCTTCTTCCTTACTGAATGATATTTGAGATAATAAATGCAACTTATAAATGAGACCTCAAAACATATTTGTTTGAGCATAATCTGTAGTATATACTTAAATTATTTTATTTATATGGGAAAGGTTAATATGTTCACATTTTATGGTAACTAAAATTATATGATAACTTCACAGAGCCTTGGAGTTTTCCTTTAAATGTGGCCCTTTAAGTTATAAATTTAATATTATTTTCATAGTTATGTATGGATTATCGAGTCTGGGATGGGTATCCAGGTTCTTGTACATAATGAGCAAAACACTAAAATGGCCCATGATAGAAAGTAAACAAAAGCAAAGTTGATGAAGGTGTTAGATCCTGGGAGTGAGCAAGATCTTGCATGCAAAAGGGGAATGGCGTGAGCACTGAGGGTATGGGGTGTAGAGGCTTAACGTCGCGTCTCACATGTAAGGTCATCTTACATCCAGGTCTTCTAGAGCACGATTGACGGTGCTGAGTCATGTCCGCTGCATCCATGATACATGTCCTGCTCCACGATTCACTCTGTTATAATTACATGTCTAAGATGCAGTCCATCTAAGTAAACCTTCAGTGAGCTCCTGGTGGAGAAAGTTTATGCCCGGCCCTGTAGGGAGTTCTGGTCCATGCGAATCCTGTTTGGAATTTTGGAATATCGCAGGGCAGGCTTGAAAATCTTTGTTTCCCTTACCTCAGCCACCCTATGGTAAGCCCTGGGATGAGGGTTTAGGAGGTTGGACTTGGGTTGTTGCCCAGGTTCAGGAGAGTGCAAGGGAGTGATCCCACAGCTACTGGAGAGGAACAGCCCCCTAGCTCCCAATTGTGCTATCAATTTTAGTTATAAGAATGATAAAGTTTCCTTTGTAAAAGAGAGGCCAAAGCACTTTAAATTAGTCTGAAAAGTACTGTATAATATACTTAAAATCTTTCACTCCCTTTGGAAATTGAACAGTGCCTTCAATATCCTGATGTTACTGAGACGGGAGATTAGAGTGTGGCAAAACTGACTGGGAAAGTGACCTGTTAATTGCAAGATGCAGGAACACATACACAGATCAGTTCCCAAATTCTTGCACATGGACTTCTCCTGCTATCTCAAGCAGGTTTTCACCAGGATGGCCTAGACCTGAACATCAGTCCAAAATGAGGGACTCTAGCGCTGCCTCTCAGGACTTGTATGTTTCCTCGATATTTAGAAACCATAAAAGGACACAAAGGTCGTGAAGAACTTGGTGTCACGGCTTTCCTCACAGTAGCCTGCCCTGTGTCCTCCAAGGTGTTCATTTATTTTACTTTTCCCTCTTCCTGGGCCCAGCCCAAGTTTGCTCTGCAGAGCCAGTTTCTCCCTCAGTCTTCACTTTTACTTTTACTTTTTCAACTTTACTGCCCTTTTTCACTAATTGTGTCAATTCTTTGTTTGAGACAAGAACCTGAAAACCAATTCCAGAAGATGTGAACACCACAAAACCTGGTAATATTTAATTGGCCAGCCACTTTTAGAAGGAGCTACCCAGTAATATGCCTGTAGGGTTCTGAGCTTGTGGTTCTGCAAATTGTGAGGAATGAAGACACAAACCAAAAGAGGAGGGTTAGGTAAATTTTATTAGAAATAATAATAGGAAGAAAAGTAGCTCCTGGGTTTCCAGGAGGGGTCCCAAGTGGGTGGCTGCACAGCCTCTCAATCCAGAGCTTATTATAGATAAATGGAGCATAGAAATTACTTAGTTGTGTAGTGGCTGCTTGTCACAGCTAACTCTATGGATTTAAAATAACCAACTGGTACTCAGCCTTCTAATCTAGTTCTTCAATATGTAGGGAATATTACAGGAAACTGGGGCCTTAGGGAGAAAAGTGGTTAATTTACTTTATAATTCCCTCAGGACTCGGGAACTCAGTATGGAGTGGCTACATGTTCTTTTAGGAGGGAGTAGGGTTCATTCTGTGTTACTTAAGGAAGTGTATTATTGGTCCAAAGTCCAAGTGTACTATGTATTCTTATTTTAATTTCCATCAGTATGCCTGATTACCCAATTCTATTTCAGGCTCTTTCCCTAGTTAGCTTCCTCACTCCTATGCTAACTAAATAAACCATTTTCTACACTTTGATGAAGTGTTAAGTGGTTTGTGTGAGTTCACTAGTTTGATTTTCTGTAAAATTTTACAGGCAGGGGGCCGGGGATTTAGCTCATTGGTTCGATGGCCTGCCTCGCAAGTGCAAGGACCCGAGTTCGATCCCCGATACCAAAAAATAAAAATAAAATAAATAAAATAAAATTTTACAGGCAAAGTGATCCTTATCTATGGTTGAAAGTACTCTGGCCTGTGTTACCTCACTGAGTGCTTGCTCTTCCTGTTATTATCAATAAGTTCACATAATGTCAAGGACATTTGCTTTTCTTGCAGTTTATCTCCAGTGCCTGTAAACGTGCTGGCGAAGATAGGCAATTAATAAATGTATATTGGAACAATAACTGGAGCCAGGCAAGGTGACACATGCCTGTAATCCCAGTACTTGGGAGGCCTAGCGAAGAGGATAGCTGAGATTTAAAGGCCAGCCTGAACTACACAGTGAAATCCTGTTCAAAAAACAAAAACACAGTAACTGCTTTCTACTGCCAATATTTCCAAAAATTTACTGCTTAAAGAATTTGGAACTTGGTAAGGTGACACAGGCTTGTAATCCCAGCAATTGGGAGGCTGAGGCAGGAGGATTGCCATGAATTTGAGGCCACCCTGGACTACATAATGAGTTCAAGGCCAGCCTGAACTACGTGGCATGCCCTGTCTCAAATAAAACAGAACAACAACAAAAATTGGAGAATTGGAAATGGAGAATTCACACCTAGACCATTAGGGTTTTACTAATAAGACCTGTGTAATAGAGACAAAACTTTTAGAAAAGAGCTATTATTATTTTAAATAATTCAAAAATGAGTAGTAAAAAGGCCTTGCAATGGTTACTTTGTTGCCATAGTAAGCTGAAATATACTGAAATTGTGAGTTGTCCTTTTCTCTTTGGTTTGAGTATAAAAGGAACATGTTTATCCAAAAATAAGCTCTCCAGTATATCCATATATTGATTACACATTTTTGCACCCTGTTTGTGAGGTTGTCTTGAATATTTAGAATATGTTTTGTGCTTCTTTTACCGCATTTGACATTTTGGGAAATTCTTCCCGGGTTCTTGATACCCTTAACAAAGAATTGGACAAAACACACAAAAGGGAAGCAGGGGTAAATGTTTATTGAAGCTGGAGAAGGCCATACAGAGCAGAGCAAGCCAGTGAACAGAATCATAGCAGCCAAGAGGATAAGGGAGGGGAGGGAGTCTTTTGTGTCTGGAATTCCTAGATTGGCTTCTCCCTCAGGCGAAAAGGCATTTGGGATGCTTGTCCTATCAAAAACTCACTGTCCTATTTAAGACCCGCTTGGCTTCATGCCAGATGTAAATGAGGAATTGAGAACAGCACTTTTCTGCTTGGATCTGCATGCAGTATTCAGAAGCTGCAGAGTCATCCCAGATTCGGTATTCTGCACCTGTGCCCTGCGTCTCCATGATTTTGACAGATTTGGTCCAGTTCTTTAACAAATTTGCCCTTGCCTTCATCTCCTACCTCACATTAGTCAGGAAATATATAATTTGGGATATTGAAAGAGCTTAACATTTTTATATGTGTAGAGTATGCCCATCCAGATATAAATCACTTGAATTAACTGATAAAGATCTTTAAGGAAATTTTATTTAGCTGAATAAAAAGGAAAATATTTAATGCATTAATACATTCTCAAGAACTGCAAATGACTGCAAAATGGGAATTTAGAGATAAATAAATCTCATTCCACCCTACACATGAAATAAGTTGCAGGTTTGTTAGTAGGGTTTGGGGGTGCTGTGGGGCCTTCTAGAAAGTCCTTCTTGGTTCTTCTTGTACTAAACAAAAAATTTGTCAAAATAAGCATAGAGCATAAAAGTATTAAAGATAGGACTAAATGTAGGAAAGGAAATGTAGATATTCTCTTTCAATGACCTACCTGTTTTGATCATGGCTAGTTGGAGTTCTATATGCCTCACTTACCTGTATATCAAGTTCTTTTCCCCTACTTGGGAAATTTTCTGCCATTACTTCTGTGAACAGTTTTTTTTTAAATGTCATCTGCACCCTTTCCTGTTTCTTCATTGACTCCGAGATCAGTCTTACATTATTTCTTTGCATCAACTAGCAGCTGCGGGATTGATTTCTTGTGGTCCCCTTGTTATTTTAAAGAAACTTTTCTATTCCTGGACACTAATTGCAATCCTGTCTTATCTGTCTGAAATTCTGTCTTCACATTGGCTCATTCTGCTGCATAAACTTTCAATGGAGTTTTTAATTTACTGGAAATCTGGTTGCATCTGTTTTTTGGATTCCATTTGTTTCCTATGTTGGGATTTCATCATGTTCCTCAACTTCTCTGTTTTTTTTAATCTGTGCTCTAGATTTATTAATCATGTCTTGTACTATGGGCATAATCTCTGTTGTTATTTGAGAAGTTATTTGATTTCATTTTTTCCAGATGCTCTTTCATTGCCAGTTCAGGAAGTCCAGGTGGTTGAGTATCAGATTGTTCCATCTCATTTCCCTTTGGGGTTGCCTTAGCTGATCTGGAAGTCTAGTTTTGAGACTTATTTCCATGTCTTCTCATTTCAACAGATGTAGCCTGCTGTGCCTTTGTTGGGGCAACTTTTTGCTCACCTGGTGGTCTTCATGTCTCAGTAAGCCACTGAGTGGCAGCTTATCTGCTGCTCACCACTGCACTAATCCTGGGTTCAGAATGGTTGCCTTCTGGATCCTTGAGCTGACCTGTTGTCTGGACGGGCTTCTCGCTGAGGCCTGTGCCCACTTAGGATGGTATTTAGTCTTGCCTCTGGCTAGGGCCTGCCCGCCTATGTAGCTGTTATCTGGGAGGGCCTTTGGCTGGGGGCTCTGCCTCCAAGTCCCTGGTGTCTGAGCAGGTTTTGGCTAGGGTCTCCACCCACTTACCAATTGTATCAGGGCAGGCCTCTGGCTGTTGTTTGTGTGCCTGTCCAGCTATTTTCCAGGCAGGCCCTTGGCTTGGACCTGTGTACCCAAGCCGTTGGCATTGAGGTGGGGCCCTGGCTGGATCTGCCTACAGCCATGCCACTCTGGTCCATATTACTGCTCCATGGGATCTGCGCATGATGACCTACCTGTTTAAATGAATATTAGGATATATAATTGAGACACACTGTTCTGACTTAAGACCCACTCCTCTGACCTCTGACCCATCTTTTTATTTTTTATGTCCAGTTCTCTACATCTTGTTTCTAGGGCCTTATGGCTTGTTTTTAGTGCAGTACACCTTGTTTATACAGTACTATAATTTTTTCTGATTGTACTGTACAGTACTGTAGTTTTGTGTTCTGTTATATATTGTACTGAGTGTAAGAATTATGCAAATAAAAGCATAGTCATCAATTTGGAGTTTCCTCTGATCTTTTCTTTGATCTGAGTATTGTAATGTACATACTATATACAATGCCTCATTTAGTGACCAATTCATTTAATGACCGAGTCACAGGAATGGGACTTGGTCACGAAGAGTAATGACTGTATGCATTGCAGAGTGAAGAAACACACAGAGAACACTAAGTTAATGGCTGCCGTCTTTTATATCCCTCATTCTGACATCAGATCTGGGCCATCCCATCAGAAACCTGCTTATCTGTGCTGAAATGAAGAAAGCATTCTCTGATTGGTCTTAAGTGCATGTGTCCTGGATCTCTGTGACTGACAGATCATGTTGAATTTCCCAGCTAGCTGGCCACATCCTAATCTGCATCATTTCCTCCTGAGAGACACAAATCCCCGTATTGCTTCCTGTGTTTTGATGGTGTGGTGACCTGTGTCTTCACATAGCTACTTCCAGTTGAAAGGGCCTGTGGGAGTTTGTGGTTTAATGACTGGGTTGGAAACCCTGTCAGAAGATAATAAGAAAGGAGTCAGTGCCTAGAAGACATTAAGAAAGAAGTCATTTCCCCTGAAGAACTGTTGAGCTGCCTGTTCAGTGGGAGAAAGATTGGTGAATTTGTCAGGAGCTTCATGTGCTGTAGTTAGAATAACTGACTCCCAGCACAGAAAAAGAATTTTCAGATCTAGTCAGTAAGAGGCACAGAAAGAACTTATTAGGCAGTGTAACATCTGGGGAAGGGTAAACAGCATGCCACCTCCTCACGCCGTGCCACTGCCCTACTGAAGCATGCAGCCCCTGGCAATCCTAAGCCCAGCATCAGTAAAAGATCTAAAGAAGCAGCATTTAAAATAAAAACAGACAATTTACTCAAAGGTGGGGAAGGAAAGGAGTGAGGGAGAGACAGAGAGCTAATTTGTACAAGTAGGGAGTATTCCAAAGGGAAATACTTCTGGATTTCTGTGTGCAACAACTTTTATTGGGTTTCTTCTCCATGTATAGGATCCTGGAACCTGATTGGCTCCCTGTCTGCTTTTGGTCCTTCCTTTGGAATTTTTCCTAGCCGTATGACCCTTTTCTGTTGTTTGGTGAAGGATTAGATTATGGGTGAGGGGTTTAGGGACAGGTATTTAGGTTTAAAGATTAAAGAGAAAATATGAAATTCCTTTGTTAATCATGCTACCTGGGAGCTCCTGAGCTTAGTTCCTTTGCCTTTTTCTTTCTAATTGCTTGAGTCTAATCTGTAGAGGCCAAAGCCACCTCTAGTAAACCAACTCTAATAGCCCTTAGTCTCTCCATTAACTTTGGAGGGGCTATATTGATACATTTTAGATGTACGTAATGATTACATTCATCATAGGGAATTTGTACCTAAACATGATATATTTTTCTTCTTTTTTTCCCATTCCCCTCCCCTCCCTTCAACCCCTCTTCCTCTCCTTATTTACAAAGGCTTTGTTTCCATTTTTTTATTCTCTTTTTTTCTTGTCCCTTACCTCCTTTCCCCCTCTCCCCTCCCTTATTTCCCTTCCCATTTGAACATTTTCTTCCCATTTCCCAATATCTGATATACACTTTCATCCTTATTTGCATTTTGAGTTTCTCACACCAGAAAAACAATGTGGTATTTAAACAGTGTGTCTGATTTATGTCACTTCAGAGTATGGTCTGAAGTTGCATCCATTTAGCTAGAAATGTCTCATGCTTATTCTCCATTAACTTTTATTTCTATTTATTTATTTATTTATTTATGGTACCGGGGATTGAACTCGGGTCCTTGAACTTGCAAGGCAGGCCACCGAACTGCTGAGCTAAATCCCCGGCCTCCATTAACTTTTAACAAAGCTTAATGTAGCCTTCATCTTATCTTTTCCCTCTCTGGTGGAGGCAAGGTCTGTCCCTATAGTAGAATTTTGGAAGTCAACATTCCAGAGTGGAGTGCTGGCATTCAGAAAAATGAGAGGTATCGTAGCCTGGAGCCAAGTATCTATATGGAAGATTTGGGGGTGGAAAACTGTAGAAATATAAATCTATAGAAAGAGGGGACTCAATCTACAGATGAAACCTAAAGCTCTTTCTCTAAGGGAAGGGTGATGGCCCATTGATGGGGAAAGTCTTACTACAGTATGGGACGAAAGAGGGGCATTTTCAGGTAGAAAGGGAACACCTGAATCCTCTTGTATGTAAAAGAGAATTGCCCAGGCTTATTATGCCTTGGGAGAAAAGAAATAAATATAAATTGAGCTTGTGTCCTCAAGCTACAGTTTTTATTTTTTAAATAATGATTTTTCTGTTTTTTTCTAACTATTTTTATTATTTCTATCTCATCTCCAAACTGTACTACTTAATAACTGTGTAACCTTAGCCAGATTAGGTAACCACTCCAAAATTTAATTTACTCAACTAAGAAACAGGGAAAAACTATAATGCTTATTCCACTGTTATAATAAACATATGAGATAATATATGCTAAGTATCTGAGCACTCAGCACAATATTGGCCATAAAAAAACAAAGGAAAATATTTGCCATTTGCATTCCATTTAAAAGGTTATCCGACAGGTGTGGTAACACATGCTTGTAGTCCCAGCATGCTGGGAAGCCAAGGCAAGAAGATTACAAATTTGGACAACTTAGCTACTTAGGGAGACATTGTCATAAAAAAGGGGAACAATTGTGGGTAGGAATGTAACTCAGGGCCAAGGCCCTGAGTTTGTTCCCCAGCAACATGAACACACGCGCACACACACACACACACACACACACACACATAGGTTTTGTACTTTTTGGATACTATAATGCAACCTATTTAAAGGAGAAGAAACCAGTTGTCTTAATTACTTTTCTTGTTACTAAGACAAACTATCTCACACCCAAAGTTAAAGGAGGAAAGGCTTATTTTGCCTCACAATTTGTAGAGGTTTCAGTCCATAATTGGCTGGCTCCAGGACCAGATGGCATGGCAGAAGTGCACTGCAGAGGAGAAACAGTCCATGGTGGGTGGAAGGCAGGAAGGGAGCAAAGCAGTGAAGTAGTAAACAGCAAGTGGCAAGTGACAAGTGCAGTCCTCTTTCTGCCCCTTATATTCTATCCAGTCTACCCTGCCTTAATCCTAGCAACACACCATGAACCAATCCCAGCATAACTGTCTAAATCCAGCCACCTCCACAAAACCCTGCCTGTGACTATATGAGGCTTTGGGAGAACATCTAGATAAAAGCCAGAACGCTGATATTTAATTCTTAAATATTTAGAATAATGTTTATTTGCTACTTAAATTAGTAAATAAATATAAACGATTCTGTAAATCATTTTCTGCTTATTCATAACTTTCTTTGTACCTTCAGATTTCACATGTGCCCAAGATGGGGAGAGTGAGACTGAATTAATGTCTGATGACTTTGAAGAAAAACCAGAAAGAGAAAAGAAACACACCAACTTCACTTTGTGCAATGTGTGTAACATTCAGCTGAATTCAGCCGCTCAAGCAGAAATCCACTACAATGGCAAATCACATCAAAAGCGATTAAAACAACTCAGCAATGGGATGCTTAAAAATGACAATGGTAAGCTCCTCTATAACTATGGTCTCAAGTTTACATTATCAACTTAAGTTATTTTGTACCTGCAGATGTAAAGTAAAAGAATAGATTAGCCTTTTTTAGTACCAGTAAAAAAATTATCAGCAAAGTACAATACATTAAAATCCATTATTTCTCTTCAGGAGAGAAGGACATGTATCTTTTGTTTTGTAAAATCATATTGTTTGATTTGTTTTAAGATTGTGGCCACAAGGAGGTATTCCATAATTTGAAAAAGTTAATGTTAGAATTTCTTGATGTTTGCCTTTAACATAATTGAATATATATCTGGATTTCCCTTATGGATACATATAAAATAGTGAGTTTTTGCTTTTTTGTTTCTTTGCAGATATGAGAAATTTGTTGGGTTAGTAAGATAACAATTAATATGAAGTACTATACATCTTTTTTAATATTTTGTTTAATTTGGTGAACTATCATCTGTTAGCACAGATTGTTTACACTAGTTAGTAAAAATTGATGGTTTGTTTAATCACTGTTTAAAAGTAAGTGTTTAATTTATGAGAAAAAGGTTTAAAATAGCACAGTTTTGGGAGGAGCAGATGGAAGGTTATTAGGAAATATGGGGAGGTGTGGAGAGATGGATGGATATGTGCAATGGGGGCTTTAAAGAGCTAAGGCATATCAATGAGATATACAGCATTGTGTTCTGGTCAGATGTTTCCTGTTTAATACGTAAATTATATTTCATCCAAATGTCGCTGACTTTTAGAAATGACGCCAAATTTTAATCTGTTCTTGTAACGCATGAAGGAGGTGGGGTCCTCAACTTAGTCTGCCCATTAGACAGAATGAAAGAAGTCCACACTCAGAGAAAATAAAGTAAGGGCCCTCAGACAGAAGAGCATTATTGTTTGGAGCTGGAAATATGTATGTATTTATAGGGTGGAAATCTATGGAATTTGCAAATCATTAGAAAGCTTGGGATCAATTTACAGGTAAAAGGTAATTCATAGATGGAAAGGTAATGGCTTATTTTTTACATGAAAGGCCCATTTCTGATCTCCCAATTATAGTGAAAGGCCTGTTTTACAGAGAAAGGCACAGGCCCAATGTATCGTATTTTTTAAGATGGATATTCCACAGTGTTTTACCTAAAACCAGTCTTTGAACCCATAGAATCTGTTTTTCTGTCCTAGGGCAGGTTAATAGGTTAATTTATGGACTTACAGTAGCTTTAAGGGATTTGGATGTGACTAAGCCTGGAAGAAAAAAGTACAAGGCAGTGACATGGAGAACAGATGTGGGAAGCTTGAATAACTTTATGTCTTCAATTCAAAGTCTTTTTAAAAGTATAAGTTTAGAGTTAAGATTTGCCTTGTCTTTCTACTTATCTTTATTTTTTCTATCCTATCTCATTCTGATATTGACATGAGGATTTTTAGTGTAATTTTTAATCTGTTTCAAGGCTATCAAAGAATGAGAAGAATAACTCAGTACATTTTAAAAGTGAAAACTGCTTCTCCCTTGCTCTGAGTGTGTGTGTGTGTGTGTGAATAAATTGAGCTGGATTATTCTAATTGAAAGAATTTCAAATTTCTCTTTCAAATAATATGGCATTTAGTTAATCAGGATTATAAATCATCAAAGATATGTAAGAAACAAAAATTTTGATCAGTAATTAAGAACTATTAAATTCTGTGGACATAATATGAACTAGAAAGCAAATGTCTTTAAGTGATTATTAAAAGTACATGTTACAGTCTCTACTTTGAATTTACTAAAAAAAAAAAAATCTATTTCCTATCATTAACTTTTAGAAGAGATCATCTTAAACTCAATTGTGTAATTCACTTCAAAGCTGTTTTTAAGGTTCTGTTGGTTGGGATGGTGTGAGCTTTGTTATTTTATTTCAGCTATCATGATGTCATACACCTCTTTTGGAGAAGTAATAAATATTGTTGAATAAAACTAGGACAAAAGATATTGCTGGTTTAGAAACCCAAATAAGAGTTAGTCCCAGGTAAAATTTGTAGTGGTCAATGATTTTCAAGGCATAATAATAGGAATGAATTTCTGTCAACTGGATATTTTAAAATAATTATATCAGTGGCCTTATTATGGGCTAGTATTGAACTAAAGGCTTCACGTACATTTTTCTATTCAATTTTCAATTTTTCCTCACCACTAACCCGAGAGGTATTGTCGTTATCTTCCTTTTACACACATGAAAATTGAGGGTAACATTGATTCAGTAATGTATTGAAGGCTACACAACTGCAAAGTGTTCAAATTGGCAGTCAAAACCTTCTCTTATTCATTCAAATGCTGTACGTCTACAGTCTATTGTATCTTAAAATGAATATTCTAAAGAAGTTGTGCCTCAATTTGTAAAAAGAGAAATTATTTTAGGAGAACATAAAAGTTAAGATTCTATTATATTCCCCTAAATTCTTTGACCAATATAGTGCTCAACAAAATATTTATTGTTACCAGGAAGCCTGGACCTGATGCAGTGAGGGTACCCTACTTGCTCGGTTCTTGGTTCCTTGGGCCCTTAGTCAAATAGTCAGAGCAATATAGGTAGGTCATACACAAGTATACATAGGATATATTTTAAAGCGGATATGTTACCATGAGACAGATTTTCAGGTTCTTGTGTGTGATGAGCAAAGAATTGGATTTGGCACACAATGGTTAAAAAAAAAAAAGCGAAGTTGAATGAACTTTAAAGTGTGAAGGGATGTGCTCAGAACGGGCAGGCTTTATCTAGCAGAAAGGAGAATCGCAGGAATGCTCAATATGATGATAGGCTTAAAACTTTGCAATGTTGCACCAGGCCTATCGTGCCTCTCATTGGGTCTTCCACAGTGTGACTGACAATGTGATTGACGTGGTGCTGAGTTGTATCGGTTGTATCTACTACTCATGTCCTTTCTCATAATTCACGCTGTTGTAATTGGACCTATGAGATGTAGTCCATATGCCTGAACCTTCAGTGAGCTCCAAGTGAATGAAGGTCATTGTAGGTCAGGCCAGCAGGTGTAGGACACGTGTCCTGACATTAGGAATTTCCAGGGGCCTTTGTTGTTCTCTGCTTCTGTGTAGTGGGCCTTAGGACAAAGGTCAGGAGGGTTGGCCCTGTGGCATTGCCCAGGTTCAGAGTAGCAGTCCCATAGCCTCTAATTGTACTATTATACTACCTATATTTTAAATATACTTTAAGCAGGAAAGTGGGCGGTGTCACAAGACATCTGTGCTGAGTGAGTTTGGGTGCCTATTTATGCACACAAAAGTCACTTCTTAGGTGCGGGGAACTACTTATTGACATTTCTCATAGGGGTGTCTTTGGAATGTTGATATATCAAAAATGTGTTCCTTGTTCATTTTGGATGTTCAGTGTTCCTAAATCATGCAAGAGTCTGAAGCATGTAAGAACCTAAATCCCTCAGCCCAGGAAGGGAGACTTGATTAAAAAATGATTCCTTGATTAAAAAATGTGTTTGGGTGTAGGCCAAGGTGCCCAGAAACACTGTGCCTTGTTGTGGAAATAGACTGGTAGGCGGCCAGATATCCAAAGGAATGTGTAACCTGTATAACCTTAAAGTGTCACTGTACTCTGAAGGACTGCTTTAGGTCTATGACCTAAGAAATTATGACAAATATATTTTACATTAAAGTCTTTCTTTGATCACCTGGCAGTTCATACTCTTTTGGAGCTCCTATTTCATCTTTCATGCCTACTAATGTCTGACTTTCTGTCTAACATTTATCAGGAAATTTTCTATTCAGATTGTTTTTTTCCAAGCCTTTTTAAGTATTGTCATGTTTGTAAATAAAAAACTAAAACCAACTATGATTAATGAGAGCCTTTGGGTTAGGTCACATTCTTTTGGCCTGAGATTATGCATCACAGGAAGGTAGATGTGGTTTGAGAAAAAACATGAATGTTAGGGTCAGGGCCACCTCTTTGAACTATTGAATTAGAGAAGATTCTGCTGTCACCCGTGTCAATAACAATATCTAAGAAATTATGGTGGAGTTGGCCTTAATTAGAGTAGAGACTTCACCTCAAATCACCATCTCACTGTTCACAGGAGGGTAAAAGGTTTTATATCAGGAAACAGGGGAGAAGGAGCACAGAGAAATAATGCAGATTTTCACAATTGCTTTATTCCTTCCAGTCATGTCTTCAGCTTGTTGTCGTTTTTCTTGTGGAAAGGAACCTGGGCTCCAGCCTCTGGGCTGGTGTCTGTGTATCCTATCACTGCATATGGAGAGAAGCATATATTGCTTATGTGCTTAGCGGGAGGAAGTGTTGAGAAGTTGCTTATCTTTAAAGGAAAAAAAATCTATCTGTTAGCATTCCATTTTTCAATGCCAGTTAGACAGTCAGCATTTTACACCACAGTGGCACACTTGCTACATTTGATAAGCCAACACTGATTCGTCATTATTTGCCCAAATTCATAGTTTCCATTAGGGTTGACTCTTGGTGTAGAAAATAGTTTTATTTAATTAGCTTACGAGAAAGGTAGCTAGCTAGTGGAAAAGCCTGAGATATGTTGGGGTGACTGGCCATACTGATTAAACTTAGAACAGTGAACTAGGACTTTGGACAAAGAATGAACTTCATCGGGTGGCACAGAATGCAGCCCACCCCCTACTAAAGGAAGCCCACTCCCTACTAAAGTTTCTGAATTTTGAGGAAATTATAATCCAAATTAACCAGTTCCTTCTGAGATCCCAATATCCTATAAAACCTATAGGTCAAAGAATTGAGTTAAAAGCCTGAGTGTCATTCGATCATTTTAAATCCACAGAGCCACCCGTGAGAAGTGACCACTAAACAGTTGCACAATTCCTGTTCTATAATTAGCTCTAGATTGGAGGACCATCTGGCTACCCATGCCAGACCCCTTCTGGAAACCCATGAGCTGGTCCCTTATTTGCAATAAAAACTCTCTTGACCTCCTTCTTTGGTTCATGACTTCATTCTTTGGTGTTTACAAAACCACGAGCCCAGTATCCATGGTATCACTGGTATATTCTACTTTTTATGGGTTTGGACAAATGTACGATGGTGTACGTCTATCATCACCTTATCTCTCAGAGTAATTTCAAAAGTCCTGTGTGCTGTACCTATTCAGTCCTCCCTCATAATTTGGAACCACTGATATTTTCATCATCCGTAGTGTTTCCTTTTCAAGAATGTCATACAGTTGGGCTTATACAGTATTAGCCCTCCCAGATTGACCTCTTTCACTTGGTAAGATGTATCTAAGTTTACCCTGTCTTCTCATTACTCAATAGCTCATTTCTTTGTAGCTCTGAATTACAGTGGTTAATAGAAACTATCCTGACATTTTATTTTCCTTAACACTGTGCACATAAGGTGCTATGGTGATTACCAGATTTTTCTAAAAGCTTGCGGGGAAAAGTAAATTGTAATTTAAGAGTAACACGGTAAAAGATAAAACAGTTTTTCCACCTGGGATGATTTTTGTCTCCAGACTATAAATGCATGGTTTAAGTCTTCAAAAATAATTTTCTTTGGATGTATTTGTCCTTTATCCCTCAACTTTACTTAAAGAGGTACTCCTTTTTATTACATCTGTGGAGTGTACTAAGTAACACTTACCTCTAACTATACAAAAGACTGTGTCAATCTCAAGTGAGTTACTACTTTATATTAATGTAGAACTGCATTATTTATATATATATATATATAATCTCCTGTCTCTCCACTATAAAAATGTGCCTTTCCAGGCTTGTTGACATTAAGAAAGGAGGCCAGTTATGAGAATTCTATACCTATTATTCCTTTAATGGTTACTCCTAATGCTGGGGATTCATGTAAGTATTGGATCTTAATAAGAACATCATCATTTCAGATTATTTAGAGAAAGATAGTCGTTCCTCTCTTTGAGTATGTGCACTTGCAAAAATGATTGTTCTGAACTTCTAACTTCAGAAAATTTTCACCTCAATTTAGATTTCAAATCGAAAAAAAATTATAGTATGTCAACAAGAAATATGACAATGGAGATTTATAGCTAAATTAATCCAAACTATACATATTTGTTTAAGGATGCAAGTAAAATAAAAATTGAAATTCACATAAATTTAGTATTCATTCAGGACTATCGACGTGGAAAAAAACGTACCATATTATCTTTGTTTTGAATGATATGTAATTATAGGCCTTGCAGCATATTCTGATACATACTACAAAGAACAAGAATGAATAAGAGAGCGTATATCATATCTAAAATTTCTGTATTTCTGAGAAAAATATGGCATTTCACATGTCATCTCAATTATTAAAGACAATGATCTTCTGAACATCGTAGTGAAATACTATCTGATGTAGACAGACTAATGAGGATGCTCTTGTGTCTGCAGGTAAGACTTCACTTTAATTTCTGATATTGATGCTCTTTTTGTGGAAAGAGTTATATAGAACATACATTCACTCTAGCGTGACCTGAACCTTCAGGGACCTTCCTGCTGGGGTGGGAAGGTTGTGTCCTCTCTCCTTCCTCAAGCCTTGCCCCCTGGTTGACAAGAACTCTTTCTGACCAGCCTGCATTCAGTGGCTGGTCAGAGCTGATGTACAAAAGCTGGGGCTCTTGCTTAAAAAAGGAGTAGGTGTATCTGAGAGTCCATTCCAGCTCCATCCTTGCTGATGCATCTGTCCCGGTCTGGTCACGCACAATTCAACCTCACTGTCTGTGCAGCCGTGCTCTCCTCCGACCTTACAGGTGTAGATCTCTAGTCTTCTGCCTGTGAGCAAAATCATCGAAGCCACTCATGCCTAGCACGTGCCTCAGACACCACCAATGCATTTAGTGTCTTAATAAGGAATACACGCAACTCGTATCATTGTACAAATGCAAGAAAATTTAAAACATTTTTCTGTACTTATTTTCTATTTGATGTCGTGATTTAAGATTTAGTGTCGAAAATACAAAACAAATGACAAGGGAAGTAGTATCAATTGTTTTAGGTACTTTACATGCATTATCTATTGAAAAGCAGTCAATGATTTTGGAAAGTGTCATCACCTCTATTTTACAAATTAGATAGGCAAGGGTAAGAGACAAATAGATTTGCCAGTAGAGCGCTTTGTCCGTAAACCTGCCATGTCTACACCTTAATCTCGTTGGATAATCTGTATTCTGTGGTCAACAAAATTATACCATGTATTTAGGTATTTTCTTATGTTATTGAGTTTGTCAGTTTTAAAATCATTTATCTTATAGTGTTACAACAAAGCTGATGTTTCCTTTAAATTTTCATTTTGCCTCAAATACTAAAAATATTTTGATCAGAAAAGTCATGTAATTAAGTCTTCTTGTAATTAGTCACTCTGCATGTGCTCTTATTTCAGAAATGTACCTTGCATGTGAATGCTCTTTTTTAAAGATGAGGTGGAGTAAAAAAGTGGCAGAAGGAAATTTTATAAAGATTATTAAATATGTAGACTTATTGTACTCTTCTATCATTTACCCTATCATGAAAACCACAGATCTCAGAAATTATAACGCAGACAGCTTACTACGTCTCTCTTTGGAAAGACTGCATTTTGTATGCAATTAAGTTTTTCAAATAATTGTTTTTTTCTCTGATGATTCATATAATATGGCCAATCTAGGCTGAACATAAATATATAAAAATAAATTTAAAATCACCAAAAATCCTACAAAGGTAATTACTTCTAAATTTTTTGTTATAATTCACCAAGTATGCCCATAAATATGGATAAGTAATATATGTACAATTTTATATGCATTATGGCCTAATAATGTTTGTGTATTACTATTTTTAACATGCATATTTAAATTAACATAAGAAATTAATAATGGAATTGAGATTTCTGCATAAATGATATTTTGCTCTTGTCATTTTGTTTTCTAACTATATGATATGTTTTGTAATGGAATTGGGCATGGTGATTCATACCTGTAATCCCAGTTCCTGGGAGAGCTGAGGCAACAGGATCACAAGTTGGAAGCCATCCTGGGCTACATAGTCATTTAAAGGTCAGCCTACTACACAGAGAGACCCTGTCTCCAAAACCAAACATACCCAGAAAAACCCATAAACAGGAAAAGCTTTACAATAGAGTGTAAAATGAGATATTAAAGTATTATAAGGAATTTTTATCTGAAAACAAAACCTAGAGGATTAGAATAAAATGATTCTTTGATTCCTAACAGGATTTTGAGATACATATTTAAAAAGTCACAACTTTCGGGATGTTTAAAATATACACAATCAACTAATTTAATTCAATTCACCCTGGTTAATTTGTTGTCGAGCTAAACCCCCAACCCTTATTAGACTGAAATTGTTATCAAATATTTCAATTTTTATCAAACGTTATTTGAGCATTGTTTGGTGCCCTTTTCTTTTGCGGCACATAAATCTAGAGTGTTGCCACCTTTACCTCTTCTCTTAGCATTACATTTTCTTTCATTTAACAGAAAAGGTAAATAAAATTTTAGTTTCTAGCTCTCACTGGTCTATTCTCATTTCACTTTACATTGATTGTCCCATGTGATATTTAAAGTGTCAGTATATTTTCAATTAAGGGATCCTTTTCCTGCAACATTGGCAGTTAATGAAAACAAAATAGCTGCCTAGAATTTTCTATTGCTTCAGGCCTTGATTTTGTAGTATAAATTTATCATTTATATATAAATTTGCCTCATCTTTTGATTTTCAAGGACTAGTTGTGCTTTTGTAGAATGTTATTAGACAAATTAGAACCTGTCAGTACATTTGTGGATTCACAGTGATTTCTTTTTGGGGAGTGATTTTTTAAAAAATAATAACTGCTTTCTTCATGGTACTGTAGCCAGATTAATATATGACATATTGCAATGTGACAAAAATTGCTTTGCTCATATTTCTCTTACCAACTACATCCTTTACAAAGTTCAGCCAAAGAGAGGCAATGATCTGCTAATATCAAATTACCCAAAATTATATAATGACATACTGTTCACATTTGTGTAAACTAATTTTTTTAATGATTGAAGAATAAGAATGTAGGAAAAAGTGACAAACACTGATCGTGTTCAAACTTTTTGTAAATTTTTAGACTTTGGCTCTTTCTTTTTTCTTCCTAAATAGAAAACTTGATTATATGAAAAGTAATAAAGTTCCAATCAATGACTACTTGATTCATTGGACTTAATAGGATGTCTGTTGTGTTTTACAACACGAGATATATTTATCCCATATATGTCTGTAAGAAATCACTTTCACTAGAACACTTACAAGATTTTTAAGTCTGAGGCTGATAAAACAGATTCACCTTTTGCTGGAGACCATCTAGTAAGTTACTGTGCCCAAGATAATATGTACTCAAGATCTCCATAAGCAATGTTAGCATGAAAAGTTAGATGACATGAACACGGAGGGGGAAGCCTTAGCAGAAAAAGGAATGGATGAAATGCATAGCATTTAGCTTGAGCATGGAATGTATTTGTCATTTAACAAAAAAGGTTTTTGTGATTCTGTGTGTATGTGTGTTTGAGGAAGTTAGATCACCTACAGGAAATGGGAGCTTGTAACAGTAATAGTGTGAGCCCAGAGCACAAACAATATTTTATGTGTCTGAATTTAAAATGTTTAGCATAAAATAGGATTACCTCTTATTTCGCCACCTTTAGCTTCTCCTAGGCATCAATAATTTCTTACTACAGCATCTTCCAATCCTAGTGTTTCTCTTCCATCAAACTTAGGATAATAATAAATTTTCTACTTTTCTATGTTTGAAACTAGATACTTCTCCACTTTTCTTCTCTTTTCTTTGTTTACCCTAAAAGTAATTTTCCCTTTGTAGTAGAGTTAGTAGTAACAGAGGGTGGATTCTTTTCATGCATAAATTCTCCTTTCATGATTTATGCCCTGAATAACTTATTTTGCTTTTTTGGAGACCAAGCCTACTGAAAGCAGCTTTCAGTTTTCTCTTGCTCCATAAAAGCATTATGAGCTTCCTCTCAGCCATCATCTCTTTTTGTGTCGTTTTCAAGGACACTAAACACAAGCAAGGCAGAGAGAGAGAGACAGACAGACAGAGAGAGACAGACAGAGAGAGAGAGACAGAGAGAGAGAGAGAAACACTACAGTTTTAGGTTACTAAATACATTTAAAAAGTAGTTGTCTTCAAAAGAAAAACCAGAAAGCAGTTTTCAAAAGTAGCAGTGTAGACACTTTCCTCTCCTTCCAATGAAATGATGTGGCAGAAAATTTTAGAGTAAAAGCAAATAAATCCATAGCAATGTTTTACACTTAGAAAGAGTGAAGTAGCAATGGATAGGAAAGATGTAAAGGAAATCGGATGAAAATGAGTTGTAACAATCAATCCAGCCACAAATAGAGAAATCCGTAGAGATTGCATAAAAGGGACTTAGCTTAGGTTTCCAACAAAACTTCAGGATATCTCTAATATGACTCTGAAGTATCCACAAAGGGAGTGCTTATTTTTTTCAGAAGCCGTTGCTGAATTTTGTTATTTTGCAGTTAGAAGCTGGAAAATTGCTAACCTGATCAGCTCTGTCGTCAAAAGTAAAGAGTTAATAAATCTGAAGATGATAAGCCAAGCAGGTCAGAAACTGAATGTCCTGACGGGGATAAGACTAAGGGGATAGAGAGAATAGACGCATCTACCATAAATTTTTAATTGTTTGGTTTTGTAGTGTGTGCTGTGATTCTGACTTCTCTTTCCCTATGGAATTTTTAGAAAAGATGACTTTGCTTCCTGACTCTTTTTTATATGAGATTTAAGGTCTTCCTTAAGAAGAAACAGGCCATAAGACTCTCTCCTGGTTGAGACCAACACTGCTTGCAGGCAGAAAGATAAAGGCTGGATTATATATACATTGCTTGTTTATAAATAATTACATTGGGTACAACATTAAATCAAAGAAATAAACAAGACATGTTTACTACCCACTTAAAATGTGCTAGCCCTGGGAAGAGAGAAAACGTACATAAATTTCAATTCCATAATTTACTTGAGAGAAAGCAGATTTACTTCACAATTTTATTTCCGTGATTCAAAAGAAGTACGGAAATACAGAGAATGTGGAAACTAATTAATGAACAAGAGCTTTAAAGGCTGTGGTTTCAAATGGAGAATAAAAGCAGAGTTAATATGAGCATTTAATTTCCTTAATGTATATTAAATGAACACTGTATACAATAACAATTGTGACCTGGGTTTTATCCTCACTTCTTGACTAGTGACAGGTGAAGGAATTGTGAAGTAGTAAAAAGAAGAGAAAAGAAAAGGGAAGTAGCTTTAAAATTTAATTCTTTCCTTATAGGAACAATAGAAAATCTCTCCTTAGGAATATCAGAGACCTCAGAAATGGAAAAGATAAATAATATTATGCATTTACTTTGTTCCAGGTATTATTCTAATAACTCAGTGTATAATTAATGTAATTATCATTTTATAGTAGCTTTTACTATCCATTATGTAGATCAGTAAACAGATATAGGAGTAATTTGCCCATTGTCCTCTAGCTAGAAGGCAAAGGAGCTCTAGAGACCTTCTTATGTGCATGAGGCTGTGTCAGCTCTGAAATGGCTCATTTTTGGATGCTGAAGACGTTCTTCAGACAAGTCAAGAGATGTGATATCTTCTAGAAACCTTAAAACTGTAGCATGACACATTATCTTTGAAAAATTGTGTCTGTGAAATAAGGAAAAGCAAAACCAATGTTTCTGCAATGTTTTTATTTCTAAATTAATTGTATTGGTATAATTTAAATATACATAATGATCACATTCATCAAAGGGGATTTGTACCACTACATGATGTATCTTGATTTCTCTTTTTCTCACAGTGTTTTTCTTTGGACCATGATTCTGAATCCTCCTGGGTATTTTTTAAAAATTGGGATTTCAAAAAAAATGGGTTCCCTGAGTACACATTCTAAGCTCCTTAAGACTAAATTCTTCAGTAGATTTAGTTAGAAGAAGTAGAGGATCGATCATGGGGAAAGGATGGGGAAAAAGACTGAGATGGCCGCATACCTCAACCAGTGGGAAAACCTCAGTTATAAAGGCACTTTTACGGCCAACTGTATTCTAACGTGTGCTGAGAAAAAATAATAATTGCCCATCCGTGAGACTTATCAAGATACCTTTTGTTGTTATATCTTTAGCCATTTTAGGAATTTTTATCAATCTACCAGTTATGAAACAAAAGAAACTTCTTTCTAAATCTAGTACCAGTGAATGAGGGAGACCTGAGCAAGCGAGATGATTTGCGAGGCAGATAATCCGCCTGCTCCAGAAGGAGACCTATTCATGTGAATCACAGGTTGTATCTGGACTTGACATTTTGACCATCAAATTTCAGAAATGCATTTTATGAGTCCAAATACGTATATTTTACCTCAAACTACTTCAGCAAATTTTGTTTTATATTTTTCTTGCTTCTTTTATATCTCTACTTTTTGAAGATGTCTCTGTATGATAATATGTTTTCTTTTCTTTTTCTTTCTTTCTTTGTTTTGTTTGAGCCAGGGTCTCACTATGTAGTTGAGACTGCCCTGGAACTCACTATGTAGCCCAGGCTGATCTCGAATTCACAGTGATCCTCCTGGCTCAGCCTCTCGAGTGGAGTGCTGAGATTACAGGCGTGCACCACCACGCCCGGCGATAATATATTTTCTAGAAGTAAATTTAACCTCACAAATACTCACTGTGTAAATTTCAAGCAGTGCTATAATCTTGCATATCTGTGTGTCATTTATTCTTTTCAATAGCAGTCACAAATATTTTAAAATTGCTAACTCGAGGGCAATTTGTATGTAGGTTTTTTTTTTTTTTTTTTTTCAAAATCAGGGCAAGGGTACTTTAATATTTTTCTTTTCATTTTATCCACTGTTTACAATTGAAAGTTCAAATAACTGGATAAGTTGACTTTTATGCTAGGTTATATGAATGCTGTTTTAAATATTTTTACCTTTTCTTCTAATTCACTCACTGTGATACGTGAAACCCACCTCTTTGAAGAACTGATAATAGCAAAGTATATTTTTTTCAGCTTTAATTGAGTTTATTGGTACATTTTAGGGATACAGTACAGTTACGTTCATTGTTGGGATCTTGTACCTACACAACATTCCCCTCCCCATCTACAACCACTTTATTTTCATCTTTTCATTATCTCACATTTTTTTCTTTTCCCTTATTGCCCTTCCCCTACCCATCCCACCTTCCGTACACCTTTAGCTCCTTTCTTCTCATTTCTAAATGTCAGTAATCTTATTAGGATCTTCTCTATTATTGCAGATTATTTACACCAGGGAAACTGTTCGGTATTTACACATGTGTGACTTATTTATTTTATTTAGGAATATATCTTCAATATGTCACAGAGAAGTATGCGCATCCATGTTTATAGCAGCACAGTTTGTAATAGCTAAATCTTGGAAACAGCCCATTTGCCCATCCGATGGAAAATGGATAAAGAAGATGTGGTTTTTCTATAAAATGGAATATTATTCAGCCATAAAGAATGAGAAAATAGATTCATTCATAGGAAAATGGATACATAAAGTATATTTATTTTATTTCAACGCAAGTTGAAGGACTAATGTTATTTATTGTTTTGATTAGCAAGACAAGAGGACACTTGAAAGCTATGCTGAGCTTTTTGGTTTGTGTTTGTGGTACTGGGCATTGAACCCAGGGCTTGGTGCAGGCTATTCAAGTGCTTTACAACTAAGCTACATCCCAGATCAGTATTTCTAATCTTAACATCAAAATTTTTTAAAGCAGAGAAATCACAAGTAGGAACATTTTCTCTTCATTATTTAAATAATTTAGTCAGAAGTTCCTAAATTTGGGACAGTCAAGTAGAATAATGTCAGAAAAACCTGACCCATCATATAAGTGCTTAGTAAAATGGCAATTTATGATTAAAATTTTGTGAACACACAATTTATTTACTAGTTAATGACTTCCTTTATTTATGTCACTAATTAAATTATTTCAGTGTTAGTAATTCCATCTATCAGGTCTTTATACCTACCTTTATATTTTCTTACCTATTCAAATAAAATTTCCTTAAGAAATCTTTTTTTTTTTTTTTCTGTACTGGGGATCGAATTAAGAAATCTTTTTAGTTCCAGAAAAATTGTAATAATAAGACTTCACTAGTATGAGCTTTGAAGACTGTGTTAACCCTGTTATATTTCTGATTTATGTAAAATTGAAAACAGAGACCCTACATCGTATGTGTCGATGACCCTAAAGTAATTTTTAAATTAATTTTTATCGGTACACAATTGCACTACGTGATTCCATTTATCATGGGGAGTCGGTACAAGTACCTAATACATCGCCATTCTTTTTTGATCCATCTCCTACCATCGTCCCTCCCTGCTCCTTCCAACTCTTGATCCCCTTTCCATTTACAAAAACCCTATTTCCATTTTTTCTTCAAGTCCCTTTTAATCCCCCTTTCTTCCCCTCCGTCCCTTTCCCTCTATCACTCACTCCCCTTCCCAGTTGAGAAAGTTCTTCCCCTTCCTATTACATATTCTTCTTTAGTTGTATCTTGTTTTTCTCACATAAGAGAAACCGCACAATATTTAAGCTTCTGTGTCTGAATTATTATACTTAATAGTATGATCTCAAGGTGCATCCATTTATCTATAAAATTCTCCCAAGCTTATCCTTCTTTATGACAGAGTAGTACTCCATTGTGTATAACTACACCCCATTTTTTGGTACTGGGGATCCAACTTGGGACTTTGAGCTTGTGAGGCAGGTGGCTCTACCCCATTTTATAATCCATTCAGCTTTGATAGGCAGATAATCTGTTTTCAAGATTTAGCTATTGCAAATTATGTCGCTATAAACATGGGTGTGCATGTATCACTGTACTATGATGACTTTAACACTTTAGGGAGGATATCTAGGAGGGAAATAGCTGAGTCAAACAGGATTTCTAATTTTAGTTTTTGAAATAATTTTTTTAACCAAAGTTATATTGTCATCATCTGTCACCTAAAGAGATTGGTTGACATATTCACTGATACTTAAAAAATATGCTTTTCCCCCAAGCCTTGCTAGATTGCTTCTTTCATTAACATAATATAAAAGCCCACTGACAAATCTTTACGTGCTATAATATCAATTTCTTTGAGGTTCAATTATAATAAAATTTTATAAACCAAACAACATATTTTGTTTACATTATGGAAGATAAATGTTGTTTCTTCTATGGAGAAATGGTTTTGTTAGGAAAATGATGGTTTAAAAATCCTGAAATTTTGGGCTACAGATGTCGTTTAGTGGTGCTGCACCTGCCTGACAAGCGCAAGGTCCTGAGTTTGATCCCTGGTACAAGAAAAAAAAATTCTAAAATTTCAAGAAGGAGGAAATGATCTAAACATTCCTGAATTATTAACTATTGTGAACAGTGCCAGAGATTTGCTTATAATGTGTGATTTTTAAGGAAGTATTAAAAATTAAGTGATGGAAGGCAGATGTAGGAGACAGCTGGAAATAAGACATTAAGTCCCAGATAGGCAAGGTACACTGATATTGTTGTCTCTGTCTGTCTCTGTCTCTCTCCCTCTCCCTCTCTCTCCTTCCCCCCACCCACTTTCCCCAAAGGAGCTTTTTGGTTCATACATCATTCAGGACTCCAGGACAGTTCTATTTTCATAGAGAGTTTGTGCAGAGTAAAGAGATTAGATGAAGAGGACTTCGATGGCACCCCAAGCCCTCATCGATTGCCTTACAGTGGAGAGGAGGTCTCAGATGCCCCCCTTACATAATGAAGCCTTATGTAGCTGCATCGAGAGATCTTTGTTTTCCTCTAGTACTTGGCATGGTGCACAAAAGGAAACCACGACTTCTAAATAGGTTATGGTGCAATGATGTAGTAGAGACTGAAGAGTGATTCACAATGGCAGCATCGTCAATATAAGGTTAGCAAAGCAGATATTCTTCCAGTTTCAGCTTCAGTTTTAGCAGCAGGACTTCAGCAACCGGACCCCTAGGATGACCTAGCTAGACTCTAAAGAACGTACAGCCTACATCTGAGATGTGAACCCTGGTAACTGACTTGACAAACAATTATTTTAGGGGCCTGAATTTTAGTGGTTCTAATCAGCATCATTTGAGTACATGGCAGAGTTTGTTTCTTGGGGCCCCCCCCTAGATTTATTGAATCAGAAACTGATTGAGTAATGGGTCTCGAGAGTGACTGTGTTGCAGGCTCATGTTTTAAAATCACTGTCTTATGTCATAAACACCTTCTGAGCAATAATTTTAAGATTGAATAAAGAATTTGTGTGTGAATATACAGATACCCCTTGATAAAATATTGACTATAAATGTGGTTAGTCTTTGTTAAATGCTATCAAATGCTTATTAAAAGCTGGAAGAAAATTCAAGATTGGGAAAGTAACATATATAGACAGAGACTTAGTAAAAGGTGAAATCTTTATAGGATCTGAAAAGAAGACAGAGTATAGACATAGACAGGATTTATCACATCCTTAAAGAAATACAGAGTCCACTGAAAACATGTGTACACACTTCAGGAAAAGAAAAACTTGTATAAGGTCCAAATTCTTCTGATTTAATATGTGCGGGCTTTTATCTGTGGGGAACCTAAAAGATGTCATACATCACAGAAAATCCTCTACACTGTTGACTCTTACAGAATAAATTGAAAATGCATGTGCAGTAATCTAATGGATGCTTTGACCAAGCAGCAGTTCGCTGTACTTATAAATATCTAGAAGCTAATGGTTACCACTTTGAGCCCCAAGGGTAACTTGTATGCATCTCACAATGACTTAATAAATTTAGTATTAAAATATTTGTTTTTCTTTTCATTATATATATTGCACAATATATATAATGTATTAATATTAATTATAATATATTGTGTTATTATATATTATAATACATATTAATTATATAATATATATTTGTGGACTCAGACTCTGTAGGTTAGGTCAGGGTCTTCCTCACATTTTGATGTATGTGCAAATGGCCTGGGGATTTAAAATGAGAGATTCTTATTCAGACATTTCTAACCGGCTTTGAGGTGGTGTGCTAGCTGGTAGCCTTGGAACCACATTTTGAGTTGAAAGGCTCTGGCCCATGGCCATTTTCCACTTGACAGTCCCTCAAAGAATATTAAACAGAATTCTGGATAGTCATAAAAAAATCCATAGGTAAGAAAATAGGTGGCAAGTTGAGGCCCTCTGGAATTATATCATCTCCTCCCTTGAGTTGAAAAAGATCAGTTTTCTTTGGAAAGCAATTAACACTTCACAGATAGGAAAGTTTGGAAAGTAGGGATAAATTTAACCTTTTATGAACATTTTCTATTAAAGACAGAGCTTTGGAGGGAGACAAAATGTACTGATGTTCTGTAAAAGGTAAGACAGATCTTTCAGGCAAGCCATATATAATAGCTATCACTATGTAGATCGTATTTGCAAAACTATTTGAAAGAATTCTTGTTCTTGGTTTATATGGTTAACCTGATCTGGTATGTTTGATTTTCAAAAGCTGCTCTTCTTCTGCAGCTAACTTAGTTTTGTTTACTAATATATAGTGATTCTTGATGTTTAGCCACGTGGATGACACTAAGTGGAATTTCAAATTACTGAAATTGTTGAAATCATGTTCAGCTCAAGCTTCAGCAGTCATATATTTTCTTTAAAAAAGATTAAATATGTACTATATTTGAATAGAGGAAGCTGGGTGGTCTTGAGTAAGTGGTTCAGTTCTTTAAACAGCTGGTTATTGTTTAAAATCAGTGGTATAGCTCAATAGAACATGACTTATTTAAGTGGAATCTAAACAATAGGACTTTCTACTGGTTCTGGTCTCTGTTCTTATAGTCTAGGTAAATTTGTAGTAATTGTATTTGACCAGTCATCATGCATAAGACAAATTTACAAAATGCAAATTGTAATTCAGTTGGGCTTCCTTGAGTTGTGTGGTTCTATGTCAAGGGTCTTGCAAAACGTTACATAACTGGAATTTTATTCATGAAGCACAGATAATCTAGAGTGGTATGGAATATTAATACAGTACAAGTTAGCTGTAATCAAACTTTTTTTTTTTTTGCCTTACTGGAGATTGAAATCTGGGCTTCACGCATGTTAGACAAGCACTATACAGCTGAGCTACATGGTCAGCCCCATAATCAAACTATATTTTAAAATAAAAAGTCATAAAACAATTATCATAGAAACAAAATATTTATTTAGTGCCAGCCTTAGAAACAATATCCCTAAGTCTCCATCCCTCACGTCTACTTTAATGGGTTAAAGCCGTCATTGCCAGCCGCTCCAGGCTTCCATTTTCCTAACTTTAAGCTCAAGACAAAACAATATTTCATTCTTAGTTATTATGACAAAAAGCCTCATTTACCACTGAAATCTGTGACAACTGAGAACTGTAGTTGCAAGTATCAAAAAGCTCAAAATGACTTAACTTAAAAAGGGAATTTATTGGCTCATTTAATTAAAAGTTGAAGTAGGGTAAGGGAGCGCAGAATATATGAGACTTTTAGCCCTTTTACATTTCAGGCCTTTGAGCCTTAATTTCTTGGACTATATAATGCATAGAAGAATGACGTTATCTTCTTCAGTGTTTTGTGCTAATACAGATGTTAATTCAGCCAGTGTGTGTAAATATCACAGCAAGTCCTTTCTCACCACATGGGCTGTGCTCTGTGTTCTGCTAACATCACCAGCAGTTCTAGGCTTCTGTTTCCCATCAAAAGAGAATCTCTCTTCCCTGTGTATTACAGCAGAACCTCAGGATAGCATTCACTGAACTGATTTAGGTCATGGCCATGCACCAATGCCAGAAAGCATATGCCGTATACTAAAAGACCAGCTGTGGGTTACATGCCCTCTTTTAGAATGGGCACTGATCCCACACAGCCTTGGAATGGGGGGGGGTTCCAAGAAAAATTCTCTTTACCAGGAGAGAATGAAGTGGATTGGGGCGGACAAGAACAAAAATTGTTTATTTTTAAAGTTCTTTGATATTTATTCTGTCATCTTCACTGTGTTCTTAATGTTTATTCTAAATTATTTGTTCTGTATAATTGTGAGCCTTTATAGGATGTCAGTAGCCATATTTTCTATGATAGTTCTATTTAGTATAATATTCACAAGCAGCATAAAGCTTTGTCTCATCAAAATTTTGTCTCATTTGAAGAACTTATTATTTTTCTATTATATCTTTTATAAATAGTGAAAAACAAAGTCCCCAAACACAAAAAAAGGAAACACTTCACAAATATGTGTTATAATTTAGGATAAATTCTAGACATATGAGTTTCTTCATTTTTATAGAATTTTCATTGAAATATACTATTTTGTCTGTTTTGTAATTTATTGTGAGATTTATTCAGTTTGCTCTGGGAAAAATCTATTCTTCAGGTGTGCAGAGTTTTAGATTTATAGCCCCAGAAAAACAAGACTATAAGAATCAACATGATTTAAGGTGTAATCATAAAGATGAGTTAACTTAATGTGTTTGTTCACGCAGTCATTCATTTAACGAACATTACAGAGAGGCTCTTATTTTCCTAGCAAAGATCATCGCTTTCACACCACTTCTAATTTAATAATACACCAGATGCCAAAAACGGGCACCACAAAAAGTAAATGAAAATGTAATAGTATATAGTATAGTATAGTAACACATAGGAACTATATAGATTTTACTCAAATACTCAAATCGACTTACGTCAACCTTAAACAAAGGAGAAAGCAAAACATATTTAAAATGTTATTCTGTATAGCCTTTTTTTGTAGTCTATCCGTTGGTGATGTCACGATGGACAATGTCCATAGAATGCTTATAAATACAGCACGATTAAATAATAGGAAATAAAATTATTCTAACTATAACTATTCATCAAATGAATGTTACTCTATATCTGTTTTTAATGGTACAATGTAGAAATGTGAGGATAAAATATCTTGATCATTTTCAATTTTTT
Source organism: Fukomys damarensis (assembly GCF_012274545.1). Lineage (NCBI taxonomy): Eukaryota > Metazoa > Chordata > Mammalia > Rodentia > Bathyergidae > Fukomys > Fukomys damarensis. The sequence continues at coordinate 31,036,692 of NW_022900940.1, forward strand.
TCACTCTCTCTCTCTGCTTCCCTTTTCCCTTTTCATCTTGATCCACTCCCCTTTCTCCAAAAATCTCCCTTTCATTGTTCATTTATGTTTTACAATGATGTTCAGTGAAATATGTCAGACACAGAAAGTTAAATATTGCCTGGCTTATATTAAAAAACTAAAAGTCCACTCCTTAGGAACATTAGCTTGCCTCCATACTTATCTGAATTATATATGTATAATAAAAACACAGACTGTGTGTGCTGCTGACTAGTACATACTATTGGTGCTAGGGACAGAGAAATCCTCCAAATGACCTCATCCTCTGGGTCAGTACCTCCTACTAACACATTCAGCAGTGAAACCTACACCTAGCAACCTGTGATCCATTCACCTCTCCAGGAGTCTTAATCAAGTAGACTATGAAGATTAACTAGCACAGCTCCTAGCCCTAAAATATCTCAACATATATAGGCAAATATTCCAAAACATAAAAAGGTCAAAATCTGAAGCACTTTTGCATACAAGATTCTCATTCTGCAGTAGTTACCTCCAGAAAACAGAGGTGTGGGGTTGTGAAGAGATGTCTTTTACTTTTTAATTTGTGTTTGTCTTTATTGCTTTAATGCCCAAAGCACGTGGATAATTTAACAGACCATATTAAATGAATGTCTGTTGGTGCACCTGTATTTCATTGTCGTTGTTTGTAACTCAGAGGAAGTGAATGACCCACTCAAATGTGATAGTGCAGCATCTCTGGGCTCTTAGTGGGAAGATCATCACTAGTATTCTTGAAGGGATAACAGGAGAGAGCTTGTTAGGACCTAGGGAGGAAAAATGCAATCATGTGGAGATTTGTGTTGTAAGAAATATGTTCTTAGTCTGGTGACCCACGGTCAGGGAATGGCAAGTAAATAACATTAGTCATTGATCGTGTTGACCTAATTCTTCCCTGCTCCCTTCTCCTGTTAGGAGTCTTCTCTGGGTGATGGCTGCCGAAAGTCAATGCGTAGATGTAGTCTGCATCACCGACAGGGCCCGCGCAGGTCTTTTCCGCAGCTGTGAGAACAGAGCAGTAAATGAAATACTATAAATAAGTGCTATACAAATACTATACCTAAAATGTTAATAAATAAATGTTTATATACATATAGAAGTGAATCGCCTTAATTTGATGGACACTTTTGTTCATGACTTAGTGTTTGACTTGAACTTTATTACATAGCACAACTTAAATTTTTCATTTTCAGATTTTAACAAAATTAATTATGGAGATAAAACAAGCTAAAGGAAGAGTAACTGGAATTTGAGATGAAATCCAAGAAATTAAACTTACACAAACTCTTAGTAAAATCTACTAAAAGTCTTTTTTATAAAGTGAAAACCAATGAAGAAAAGAGAAAACACCACGATAGTGAAACAAAAGAACAGCAAAACCTACAGTAGTACTGTGGGCTAAACACTTTACCCAAAATAGAAATGTCTTATGTGGGAAGCTTGGATGTTTTTCAGGTTTCTTTCAAGCTCTGTGTCTTTTCTTACCTGACACTGAGTCTTCTCATGTTTCAGTTACTCTGAATAAGCTGTCAGCCTGATGAGGCTTTTTAAATATCTGTAAAATTGACTATCATGTAACCATGTCAGTCAGTGTCTTAGGACACACACCTGCTCAAAAAAGTAAAACAAACAGAAAACCAAAACCAAACCCACAGGAGTATCATCTTTGGTATTGAACACAGTATATTTAACTTTGTATATTGTATGGCATTGGCTAAGCTGTTAAACCTTAGAGTCTTCAACTTAAATTGAAAAATAAATGACGATGTCACTGGGCTGCTGTAAATTCATTTGAGATACATTCAACAAGTTTTGGCAAGAAGTATTTTTACAAGAATCACTTCTGTTTCCTCGGTGTCCTCTTCCTCCTCCTCTAGGGACCTTGTTTTCAGGCCTTGCCTTCATTTCTGCCTCCATGTGCTATGGGGCAGTTCAGTAAAGTACATATTGCTGGTCCCTCCACAGATGCCCTGGAGATTGAGGATTCACCGGGTAGTTTCCGTGACAATACTCTTGCACTGGGGGAAAATAATTGAGAACTTGCCTCCTAAATTTCAGAAAGTTCAATAACTTGTAGCTAGAATTGCTTCTTTGAATTCATTTAAGATGGAAACAAAATCAAGTGCAGTACAGGGTGGGTAAGAAACCAATGCAAACACTTTCAAAGCATGCATTTTTATTATAATTTTTTGAAGTATTAATGAGAAAATTTCAAGAAAAAGAAATTATATTCTTTGATTGCTAGTGTTTTTTTAAAATAATGAAACATGAGTGGTATTTTATTACCCTATAAAGAAATAGTGAATTTTTATATTGGTACATACAGGATTCAAGGAAATATTTTAAATTTTCTCATGGTTCTAAAGTATCTTTAGGGGTTATATAAACCTCTCGTGTTTTTAAATAATGCAATAGGTTGTTCTTTACATTGTTGGCTTCCAAACAAGGTACAGTAAATCTCTTCATCTCTGAGTATTTACTGTGTAGCACTCTAAATTGTTTATCACGTATCCCAGTAGTATTGATATATAATTTGTATTTATTCTGAGTAGTTATATGAGCTTCAGTGTAACTTATTCCATGCAACTGTCAGGACCAACAACCCCTAAATGTAAATAATTTTTTAAAATGCAACACTGCTCCATTTTCTTCTAATAAAACTCTAGGTAACACAACTGTCTTGTCTTAGGCCTTCAAGAAAATAATTTTATAAATGGTTGTATCATGAGACTCTGTATTCATTTACATTTATTTTAAATTTATCAACTCCATTTTTTCACATAAATTTAAACTTTATTTTGAAATAGTTTAAGATGCATAAGATTTTGGAAAATAATACAAGGGTATTTCATATACTTCACCTAGCTTTCTTTAATGATAACCTATTAGAAAACCATGGTAGTTTATCATACCCGGAAATTGGCATTAGTACCCTACTAAAATGTGAATTATTCAGATTATACCAGCCCTTATACGCATTTTCATGGTGTAGATTTATGAAATATAATTACATGGATGTATTTCTTTAGCCATTCTCACAAACAGTATACAGAGTTGTTCTATCAGCGAAGAGAAATTGCAAACTTCCTGCAACACTAATCTGTAACACTTTTCATCAACCACCAAACTGTTTTCTATTGCTATAATTTTGTCAGTTAAAAATATTAGATAAATAAAAAAGAATTCTCTACTTCCAATTTTCAAATTAATAGGGGAGCAAGTGATAGGGAAGAAAGAAAAAAGGAGAGAAGAAAATTGAAGAAGCTAGTCAACTGTGTCTTCCTTTAAATGATTTTTGAAAACTTCATAGGTAGTAAGGGATTGGGGTGGAATTCAGATTGGCAGGCTAAAGTCAAAGCTGAAGCACTTAGGTGCTGTGTAGTATATTATGAGCTTGTCATATATGGCTTTTTTCAATCTGAGGAAAGATCCTTCAATATCTATTTTCTTGAGGGTTTTTTTTTAAATCATGAAATGTTGAATTTTGTTGAAGGCTTTTCTGCATCTGTTGAGAAGATTATTTGGTTTTTTAATCTTCAATTTTATTTATGTGGTATATTACATTTTTTGATTTATGTATGTTGAATCATTCTTACATGAGATGAAACCTACTTGATGATAGTATATGACCTTTTAATGTGCTTTGAATTCTAGTTGCAAGAATTTTATGAAGGATTTTTGCTTCTATGTTCATCAAGAATACTAATATTCCTTTTTTGCTTGGTCCTTATATCTAGTTTTAGTATTAGAATAGTGCTGGCTTTATAGAAAATTTTTGGAAGCAAGCCTTCCTTTTTTATTTCCTGGAAAAGTTAGAGGATATTAGAGTTAGTTCTTGTATGGTCTGGTAACATTCAGCAGTAAGTATATCCAATCCTGTCATTTTCTTCTCTGGGAGGGCTTCTTTTTAATTACTATTTTAATATCTCTGCTTTTTTGGTTTATATTTTTACATTTTTTTGTGCAATTTTTGGTAGGCCATCTTAGGCTAGGAATTTATTCATTTAAGACAAATATTAACTTTTTTTAGCATTTTAGTTCTTGGAAAAGTACAGATTGAGTATCCCTCTTTAAAAAATCTGAAATAAAAATGTCCTAAATTCCAAAATTTTTGAGTTGTATGATGCCACAAAGTACCCTACTATGAAGCATTGTTTATTGCACAAAATTATTAAGCATATTATATGAATTATCTTCAGGCTCTTTTATAAGGTATATGTAAAACATAAATTAATATTTGTTTTATGCTTAGACTTTATAAAATCTAAAATATACCATGTATTTGCAAACATTCCAAAATCTGAAATGCTTTAGACTCCGAGCGTTTTAAACGGGATACTCAACCTGCTTAGGTATTTTCTAGTGTGATTCTTTCATTTAAAAAAAGAATAATTTAAGGAGTACTTGCACATTCTATATCTAACAAGTTGTATTTTTATAAGTAACATAATTTTCAATAAATAATTGTTAAATTTCTTTCTTTTATGTTTAAATATCTTTAATTCCTTATTAAGATACACTCTCTGGAACTTAAGATTTATCTCTTTTTTTGTTTGTTTTTGTTTTTGTATTTTGAGACAGGGTCTCACTGTGTAGTTGAAACTGACCTGGAACTCACTATGTAGCCCAGGCTGGTCTCGAACTCACAGCGATCCTCCACCCTCAACCTCCCAAGTGCTGGGATTACAGGCGTGCCTGTAATTACAGGCGTGCCACCATGCCTGGCTGGAACTTAAGATTTGGAAGAAATCACTGTTAATGTATGTCTTATATTTTATGTCAGATAAAAATCTTAAAATTATTTAGATAAATTGTTAAAATACTATTTTCTAGATATTAAACCATTAGGTAATAAGTTTTCTGTAATATTAGTAAATCAAAGACCTTTAGTAGGTGTTAATATTCCTTATGTTTCTTCACTTTATCTGTAGGAATATTTTCATAAAATACAGTCAATGAAATACTGCTTACATAGCATATGTTACATGTATTTTGAAATAAATTTGTGTTAACCATCCATTGTATTGATATTACCATGGACCCACTGAAATCCTCATCTTAGCCTTAGTTCTCTCCTTATCTATCTTAGATTGTCTGTCTTGTCATTTGTTTTAGTCCATTTGGGCTGCTGCAAAAAAGTGCCCTGTGCTGGCTGTATAGAAATTTAATTCTCATGGTTTTGAAGACAGAGAACTCCAAGGTTAAACAAAGCACTGGCCAATTTGTTGTCTGATAAGTGTCTGTTTCTTGGTTCATAAAAGGTGCCTTCTCCTTGTGTCCTTGCAAGTTAGAAAGGGCATAGGGTCTCTCTGAGGGTTTCTTTTATAAAGACGTTAATCCATCTCAGTCCCTACTTCCCTATAACATGACCTTAAAGATTCGTTGCAATACGTACTTGACATGAGTTTGAAAGAATATTATTGTGAAGTGAGATGTGCCACTAGTTACTCTATAAAATCCAGGCTCAATTGTTGTAGGGAAAAAATTTTCTAGAGTTCAAAATTGGATCACTTTTATTACTTTAAGGATTATATTTTCCAGGCATGTTGTGTCATTTTTTTTTGTAAGAAAAGACCACCCTATTCACAATGTACCATGTCTTTTCAGCCCATGACCAGGATGGCCACTAGATATTACTATTTGCTTTGTGCTTGTGCATTGGAGAACATTTATATATTATTCATACTATTTGTATTTCTACACAGGATCACCAACTCAAAGCCTTTTCTTTTCTTATTTTAACAAGTTACCATTTTAAGATTCTTTAATCAATACTTTTTCTCATTTACATCATATTAAGAGGCAATTTAAAAAGTTTAATCAAAGACTTCAGCAATTGTTGCTGATTATGCAGGCTGAATTAAATCTAGGTCTGTGAGCTGCACGGATTCGTACGTGAGGCCCTCTGTGGTAGGAAATGAAGGGAAGCAGGGCTTCTCTCTCTTCTGTAAGCATTTGCAGGGAGTGTATTGATCTCCTTGCCTTTGTGCTACAGCGCTTGGCCGGTCAGTTATTTACAGATCACCGAAACAGTGAACATTCGGGAATAGGCGAAAGAGGGAGGCTGAAATTGTTTTTCTTAGAGTTTGGCTTTAATGATGAAGCTGACAAAATAAGTGCATTCTCTTTTGAAGAATCATCACAATGAGCATCAACCAAGTACCTTGGTCAGGGTCTCTATAGAAACAAATAATTTTTATAGAAAGCATCCATGCATTTCTGTGTTATTTTCAGTGATCTCTCAGATATTGGGGATGATCCAGTCAAAAGAAAAACAAATCTTGACTTGTTTTTGTTTATGGGTACAAAAATAGGTCCAATTTTCACTTCCGTTTTAGGAACCCCTGTGTGGTTTTTGTTCGTTTGCGTTTGGTTTGGCTTTTGGTTTTTTGAGACAGTGTCTCACTATGTAGTGAGACTGACCTGGAACTCACTACGTAACTCAGGCTGCTCTCGAACTCAGGGATTTTCCTGCCTCAGCCTCCCAGAGTGCTGGGATTACAGGTGTGCGCCACCACGCCCGGCCGAGGAACCATTGTTTTTAATAAGGGACTCACTTGTTTCAATTATTATGCAGTGTCTTAGGGATATGAAAAATAAGAAAACATTTTGAACTTTTTGTTTTTTTAAAGGAATTACATTAGAGGCTTGTTTTGAATATTAAGTGAAATGAAAAATAATACTGAGGAAAAAATTTAAATGAAGAAGCTAGTCAACTTTCTTCTTTTAAATGATTTTTGAAAACTTCATAGGTAGTAAGGGGTTGGGGTGGAATTCAGATTGACAGGCTAAATCGAAGCTGAAGCACTTAGGGGCTATGTAGCATATTATGGGCTGAATTACATTCCCTTGTAACACACATGTCAAAGTCATAAACTCCAATGTGCCTGTATTTGTAGGTAAGACCTATAAAGAGGCTTATATGAAACCTATAAATGAGGTGGTAATGGTAGAGTCACAATACAATATGAGTCATGTCTTCAGAAAAAAATAAAAATAAAAATGAAAAAGATAGAAGGGCTGTGACACATAGAGGAAAGGTCATGCAAGAACGTGGTGAGTACAGCCATCTGTAGCCCGAGGAAAGAGGCCATCAAAGAAAGCAAACCTCCAACACTGTAATCTTACACTTTCAGCTTCCAGAACTATCTGGAATACGTTTCTGCTATTTAAGCCACTGAGTCTGTCCTGTTTTGTTATGGCAGCCTTAGAAGACCAGGACACTCTGCCATTCCGAAGTACACTAGAAGAGAGATATATATACAATGAATGATTCAAATTTGCTTCAGTACTAGTATACAGCAGATGTTTAACAAATAACCAATAATGAAGGCTTGTTAAACATCTCCCACAGTAATTCAGCAGAGAGATTCCTGCCAATCTGTGACAGAAAATCCAGTGGAGAGATGGATCAAAAGCAAAACAAAAGATTGTAAGCTATTAGGGGAAACAGTAGTTCATAAACGAGCCATGACTCTTAAAAAGCTAGAAGAGGAGGGCCCTGTGGAAGCAGAAACTATTGAAGAAACAGAACACAACAATAAATTCTACTGAGAATGACTAATAAAGCATAATTTGGGTATGCACAAGCATAAGTATGCTTCTCCCCAACCCATGTTTAAATAACAAATGTTTTCAGATTAAAGTAGAACTACTATTTTTTTTTTAGCATAAAATGAATGCTTTTTCGACATATTATGTCATATTCCTGGATCCTTCGCCAATGTTATTTGGGGGGGGGGAGCAAAACAAATGAAAAATTGAAAGCAGAATCATTAATGTTATCAAGTAAGGAAACAAATTAAGATAAAGCAACCATTAGCAAGAATATAGCAAAGGGCCAGGGATTTAGCTCAGTGGTTCCACTGCCTGCCTCACAAGTGCAAAATTCTGAGTCTGATCACAACTACTATTTTTAAAAAGTGAATTACTTTAGAGTTTCACCTCAAATGCCAAAGAAATGTGATTTATTAAAATTGATATATTCTATTTCTGCTTAACATTTCTTCTGACTTAGTTTTACAGCAATGAAGATGTTAATTTACAGCCTTAATCCATGTTGAGTAACTGACTATTTACCTCATATTAACTTCCCAGCAAATCCTTTCTGAAGGCAGATCCAATGGCAGGGTTTATGACAGGTGGTGTTCTTGGCACACCTCACTGGCGGCTCATTGGTCCCTGTAGTCCTCTAGGATACTTAATCTGGACCTGCTTCTTTGGTATAACAGATGATTAATATTCATTTGTTTTAGAAGGAGCTAACCCCTGAAGAACAGTATATAGCAGATGAGAGTTCGCTGTACCTTCAATCATATTATATTCTAGGCAATAAAAATGTTTCAACCCAGTTGACAATAAGACATGACTGCTTCTAAAATGTTTATTCAAAACACGATAGAAAATATAAGTGGAATGCTCCTATTTGTATGTTTGTAGTATACCACGGAACTGTAATAATGCTTGCATCATGTTCCCAAGGCCTGTGAACTAAGCAGGGAACTGTGGCTGATAACGGCAGACGTGCTAAGTAGGACTGAGGATGTTATTCTTCACAGACACAACACCTATCTTAACCGTGTGAGGCTGCATTTCCTCCCGGCACCAATGCACTTTCTGAACCTCTTAGTGATATAATTGATAAAATTTTTTTCATTGCTTATTTCAAAATTCCGCAAGTGTCAGTGGTATAATTTATGTGTGTACAGTTACTTTACCATATTTGATGTACACCGCAGCATTTGTAGATACCACAGCCTAAACCCTGTAGCACTGAACAAACTGCATGACTGGACAACCCTGTTTGTACTCCCTCCCTCCCTCCTGCACCATAAACACAACCTCTTGTGTAGGCGCCATGCTTACATGTGTACTTATGTTTACAGTTTCCCAAGCTTTCTTACCTCTTGCTCCATGAAAGAATTTATTAATGATAGCAACATTTTATCATTTAGAAGCATTACCGAACTGCAGTCCTTTGCTCACATTCAGTAACTGGAGATTGCCACACTCAGGGAAACAGTGGCAGGCTGTTTCGGAAACGAGAGGGACATTAGCAATTGCATACTTCATAATACAAAAATAATATATTTTCCATTTATCTTATTTCACAAGTTTTAAAGGTGTGTCTAAAAACTTGTGACATTTAATGCATACCTAATATACTGCATGAAAAAATAACAGTTTTTTATTCTAGGGGATAATGTTATTACTTGTCATAGTATTCATTTAAACAAGATTTAATTTGTTGATCCTTCTTGAACTGAGGTGTTTAATCTTTGTGCTTTTGTATAATATCCAGGAGAGGGCAGTAGAGTACCTGATTCAGATGTTTAAAAAATTGTCACATGAAATTCTGTTTTTAAAAAATCAATAATCCACAACATTTGAGTACTATTACAATCATATTAGATTAAACATACTTTTACCCTGTCATCTAACTGCTGTAGAGTAAAAACAGAATATTTGTTATCAGTCTCCTATTGGCAATAATGGATATCATCTCATTTAAATGCTTTTATTCAATGGCAATGTTGTAAGTATGTTGATCAAGTTAAAGTTTTATGATCATTGGGTTTCTTTAAATGTAAATATCTGAAATACTTCATTTGTGCCTATTTTAGTTTGAGAAATATATTTTGTGCCTCTCCCTTTCCTCCTCAAGGCAGGGAGATAAGAATTATTTTACTTTCAAAAATCATTGTTTGTATAGCCATACATAATCCCATAATTTAGTTGGTTTACAGATAACATTCTCACATAACAATTTTTCTCATTCAATATGAGGAGCCTATTCTGGATGCTCCTTATCTCAGAAGGTCACTCAGAGTTATATTTATTGTCCAGAGGGTAGCTTCTCAGTAGTTTACTGAATTTCCATTTACTCTCAGCACAAATCGCATGATGTGAAAAACATATTTATTTGTAATAATTTAATATATCTCTCTGTCTTTTTTTTTTTTTTTTTTAGTCAGAGTCTCATAAGTAGTTCAGGTTGGCCTTGAATTCACTGTGTAGCCCAGGCTGGCCTTGAACTTGTGAGGATCCTCCTGCCTCAGCCTTCTGAGTGCTAGGGTTATAG
>NW_022900940.1:31047226-31061320 GCF_012274545.1 Fukomys damarensis
TTTTTTTTTTTTTTTTTTTTTTTAGTCAGAGTCTCACTATGTTGTCCAGGCTGGCCTTGAACTCACCTTGATCTTCCTGCCTTAACCTTAGGATACTGGAATCATGAGCATGCGCCACCACACCCAGATCATAACTTAATAGCTTTTATAAACTCTATGTTGCTGGATTTTTCTGCTTTTGAGCATAACTGTGTTTCAGGTATTGCAGGAACTGCTTACGCCTGGCATTTTAGAACTTGAGCTTGCAGTCAGTTTGTCTATCTCTGACAAGCAAATAATCCTTGGTAATTTACTTAATTTTTCTGAGCTGGTTTCTTGAACTATTTTGAAAGAGGCTAATAAATTTTATGTATTACATAGTATTGTTATGATAGTTAAGTAACAAATATTTAGTAAAGTGATTAGCAATTGGTAACAACTTTATAAATATTTTTGTTAACTTTAGAGTTATAGGTAATTTTTATAGAGAGATTGCTAGAGACAACTTGTACAATGTATTATCATTTTTCAAAATTATGTTTTTGAGGATATTATTGCTGTTTTATTAGGTTCTATAGAAGAAATGTATCTCTAATGTTAGCACTATTATAGTTCAGATTGTATAAGCAAATTATTTGGGTTCATCTCATAATTCCTCTGAATCAACTGTGTTTTATGGTAATGTCTTTGCATTCTTTGTTAGAAAGCTTACATTCAAATTTTGCCTCATTTCTAGGAAATTTTGTATAATTGTATCTCTCACATTTATGCTTTATCATTTATACATTTTCCTTTTTTCTATTTTTATGCCCACTCCTCTTAAACATTACTGTATATATTTTTGCAAGATGCCTTAAATTCCTTTTGAATGTGTTAAGAAACGTTCATCCACACAAACATAGGAACAAGGTGAATCTGAGTTGTTCCTGAAGGGCAGAATTCTTAATTTATCGAAAAGAAAGATGACATATATTAACCACTAAAGATGGCATTCTGTGGACTCTTATAATTATGACCTCAATAAGAAGTATCATTTACTATTAAGCACTGAATGGATTCAAGAGAGGCTGATTCTCTTGGGTCTGAGTATTTATCTATTATAAAGATTCACTGACTCATAAGGAATAGCATTCTATCTTGGTTTCTTTTCTTATTGGGTTAAACATTACCACTAGAGATTTCTCTGATGATTATCAAATCATCCAAGTGTTCCAGAAATTATATGGTTAAAGCTGTATATTTTGTCATTATGCTAGGAAACCTACTTCAGCTTATACTTGGGGCTTCATAGAAAAGCTAATAAAGCACCCACACCTCTCTACATGGTTCAACAGAAACTTAGGGGATTCAACTCCAGCAAAATCTCTTTAACATGCTCTAATTATTGGCAACATGCAACTGGTTCCATTTGCCATAATTAATTATGGCTGTCATGAAAAATTGTCTCATCATTTGAATTATCTTAGGAAGGACTATTCTTCCATCTGTGGCAAAATTAAAGGCAATAACCGTATGATATAGAATAATGTGGGTTTAAGTATTAAGACTTTCAAGGGTCATCTATGTTTCCTTTATACTTTGTACATTGTTTTTGTTCATTTTCTTTTTTATTTAATGAATTTTTTTCATCCCATTCTCCCCCCGCCCCTATGCTTTTGTTCATTTTCTTATTTGAATACAATCATTGATTTCCAAGGTAAACCTCTTCTACTTGAAACTCAATTAAATGGGAGGTGATTGCAATATTATTGATGCACTGACAAAATCCACTAGTTAGTCACATTCTCAAAACCACTTCTTGCTGCCAGGCTCTAGAATGGTTACTTGGTTGATTCTTCTGACTAGGGGAGAAAATACAGTGAGCGGCGTAGAAGTGTCAATCTTGTCATGTCAGGATGAGAGCCCCGCCTTAGGTCTTAGATCATTTATGCTGCCATGATAAAGTGCCCCAGACTGACTAATTTATAAAGAATAAGAATGTATTCTTTTAATTCTGAAGCTTGGGATGTCCCAGATCAAGGCCCTGGCTTGTGATGAAGGCTTTTTTGCTGTCTCTTCGTGTTGTAGAAGATGAAAGGGCAAAAGAGGGCTGAGCACTGTGTGAAGGGTCTTCTATAAAGACATCATAACCTAATCACCTCCTAAACAACCCATCTCAATGCTGTTGAGGTTTTATAGTGTGACTATTAGAGTGACACAATCAAACCTTAGCAAGCCTTCACTCAGAACTAGTGGAGAAAAATACCCCTTCCCCACTGTTTAAGTGGGAGAACTCTGAGGACCATTCTGCACACATACTGTTTCCAATGGCCACCAGTGGGACTGCACCCCATTTGTTCACAGCGGTGATCTGCTGCTTATTAGTACATCTTCCACTGGCTCTTCATAACTCCATTTCCTTTCTCCTTACCACAGTTTTTCTAGAGCTCACTTCCGAAATAAACTATGTGCACTGAAGTTTTAATCTTTTTATTACTCCTGAGAAAACCTGAAGTAAACCATAGCGTATGATGCTTGCATTGATGGATGGATGGGTGGATATAGAGAAATCACACCTTTATTTAGGTTATCAAATGTGCCTCTAAAAGAAAGAACACTCTGTTTAGATAGTAGCCGATTAGCTCAACCAGTCTAAACGTTTTGTCTCTGTTTCCTCAAAGTTATCTCTATGATTCCTATAATAACAACATAAGATAATTTAATTGCTACCCGAAGTGTCCTTTTCACAGTAATGAGAGAAGGAGAAATGCAGATTTTCCCTCATGTGCAGAAGCACCGATACAGCTGTTTTGCCCAGACATTTATGGAAAATGATACTACACTTTGAGATGAATTCTGTGGAAAAGCATGATCTATCAAGTTCTTGTCACTTTCAGCTAGAATCATAAGAAACCCTGAGTAATCACTATGATTGTGAGAAGAGAAATGAAAACAGATGGAAAAGAAAAGACACCTCTGTTGTTCCCATCTATGCTGACTTTTACTTAAGGAAATTTTGGAGTGGTATTTTGATTATTTTTTTTCCTTTTTATACTGGGAATCAAACTCAGGGCCTCCTCCCGCTTGCCAGGTGCTGCACCACTGAGCTACATCCCCAACCCTTGAAATGTTTTTTTCATTGAAAGTCACACTTTGTGATTTTGTAATATATAATCATTTTACGTGGTCTATGCACATTACTGTTTAGTCAATAACTTCAAAATTTTATCATAAATTAATAATTACAAATATATAACATTAGATTTATATAAATTATTAAAATTAATATAATTTTATTGACAGGAAATTTAAGAATTGTGATTTTTAATGCAATCACTGATAATTGTCATTCTTTATATATTATCTGTTCTATGCTATAGGATAGTTTTGTGCATTATTTCTTTATTTGTGTGCATTATTTTCTTGTGTGTGCATTATTTGTTTTTTATTTTTTTTAGTTCACTAAGGAGTGAACTCAAGGCCTTCTCACTGAGTATGATGTCAAGGCTTTTTTGTTTTTATTTTCTGTTTTGAGATAGAGTCTTGATAAGTTGCTAAATAGCCCAGAATGAGCTCCAAGTTCACATCCTCCTGCCTCAGCCTTCCTGAGTACCAGGATTACAGGAATAGTGGGAGTTGGTTGGAAAAAAAATTATCACTCTAAAATGGTTAATTACTACCAATATTTTTTGTTTATCCATAAATTATTTTAATTTTCCAGGCTATAAAATTCAGAAATAACTTTACTTATAATGTATGCAAAAGAGAGAGCTCTGATTTTGCAGCTGGAGGTAATCAACTGTAAGGATAATAAATAATACTCTAATGAACAATAACCTTAACAGTGTCTGAATTCAGGAACCTGCCACTCAGCTTACATTTACAGGTTAATTTATTTGCTTCTGGTACATTATCTTGATTTCAGTTTATCAGGGTTCAGGTCAGATAAATTTGATGGTAAGCCTTTTGTATTAGGGTACAGCAGAGTAAGGTATCTGATTAATTTACCTTTATTATTGCAACCACCTTTTCTACTTTTTAATGATCTAGGTGCATTAAACTGAATGTAGAATCTTCTAGAATTTCAACTTTGGTTTTTCTGCCAAGTAAACCCACCCTGTTTCTCATAGTCTCTGTGTCTCTGATTTATAAAACCAACAGAACAGTGAGTTAACACCATTTTTCACTGTGCACATTTTCACAGAAGTCCCAAGCAGTAGAATTTGCAATGTAGTCAGAAGAAAGAAGAGAAAACAAATTAAAAACTTGATCTGATGTTTTCAACTTTTTAGGTTTGACCCTGCCACCTTCTGACACAGGATAAGTCTAAGAACAAAACCACTCGTTCCGTTCACGGAGTCAGTGAAAGAAATCATATAGGGAATCAGCACTGGCGGAACACATGCCAAGATGGTAAATTAGGAAGAGTATTGAGCTCCTAGTCCTACAGTTTCCATCACATCAGTGGGACCTTTTCAGAGAGTGAACACCTTGGCATTTGATGGCTTCGTCACCACGTGCACTCCCCAGTGTGTGCTGTCCCTGTGGTGTGGTCTTCTTGCTCTTGTGTGCAGTTTATATGTCCTCAGCCTGGTTGCTGTCCTGCCAGCATCTCTGAGCTTTTGTATGTATTTAGTTGATTGACATTTACCAAGTATACAGTCAGAGCACTTTAGGTTTTGTGGACATTTCGTATCATTCCTTAAATTATTGCTAAATAAATAGAGTGGTTTAGAGACTTTTTTCCATATCAGGAGAGCATAAAGCAGTCTTCTCAGAGTATGAAAAAGCCAACTGGGAGCCTTGATAGGTTACTGCTTTAGTTTAGCTCATCATCCCTTTCAGGCTGAATTCTTTCAACAGTCTTTGTCCCAAAGTTTGAATTTACCCCATTTTAATCTGCCTTTGACAATGATGCCAGAGTGGCTGTTCTAAAAAATGTATGATAAAACTATATATGACGCCCTTGAAGACTTCAGTGCACCAATTTTTATCTACAGAATACAGTTAGCCCTTCCTCTCTTAACCTTGTTCTCTGCACTGTTGCCTTTACCAGCCCCTCACATGCCATGCCACACCCTTTTCCTTCACTTCAGCTGGAAAAACCTTGTTATTCTGCTTCCACTCCCATCACGCTGGCAAATAGCTACTCAGTGCTCCAGTTTGTTTTACACATTGCTTTTCCTGACTGCTTTCTCTCCACCTTTCAGGAAAATGTTGTGCCTTGCTCCCATAGCTCAAGCTTTACTGTGAATCTACTCTGTAAAGGTAGCTATGACGTTGGGTGCAACATCTTACGTTTATCCTTTTCTGTCCATATTTGTGTACTGCCTGGTACAGTAATAGTAAGCATTACTGAGTGAACAGTGAGGCAAATCACTGAATAGGTGTGGAGAGTTGGCACTGACTAAGCCGTTCACCCCCCACGATGCCATTCCAGCAGTAAAACTAGATTTGGGCTTTCTGTATCTTGGAGAAGCAGGAGTCAATTTGAGTTTTCTTCCCTGATTAGCACACCTCAGTGGAGAGGTGGTATTAAGGATGGATGCAAAGAATGACTTCTCTGTGTTCTATCTTTCATATTCATCTTGCTTTGACTTTATAGCAACTCTATGAAGTAATTATGGATTATGTTCAGTTTTCAGATGAGAAAATTCAGCCTGAAAACCTTAAATAACTTTCCTTGGGCCGCTGTAATAATGAATAATAAAGCCTCATTCCCTCCAACTGAAAAGGCCTTATTTCAAATGCAGTTTGCTCATTTTCCAGTCATTCGTGTTGCTTGAGATTAGTAATGTGTCCAGTCATTTGATTCTTTTCATGTCTGTCCCCATGAAACTATGGCTTCATTTCATCCCCTCCTGAAGAAGTTTAGGTCTCGGAAGACACTATAGGAGTATTTCCATTATATGTGTAGATTCTGTGTTAGACCATACACTTGAGTTTTATCCACAAAAGCTATGGATTGAAATGGAAGAGAGGTTGCTGCTAAAAATAAAGTGAAGTAAAAAAAATAATTGTACCCTCTATGAATTAAGTATGTATATGCAAACACGCACACATTTCAGTGCCTTCTGCATCTTAGTCTACTTTCCACAACTATGACAGAACATGTGAGACTGTGTAACTTATCAACAACAGAAACTTATTTCCCACAGTTGTAGGACTGGAAAACCCAAAGTCAAGGCATCGATGTCTACTGAGAGTCTTCCTTCTGGATCCTCACATGGTGAAAGGAGGAGGAAGGTCAAGAGAGCCAACACTACTGTGAAGTCTTATTTATAAGGGCCTCAAGTCCATTCACCAGAGGTGACTTCACAGCCTAATGACTTCTTAAAGGCTCTGCCACTTACTAGTATTGCATTGGCAACACCTGAATATTGGAGGGGCTGCAAACAAACCGTAGCATTCTATGTATAAATGTGTATGTAAGCCAGCATTATTAATATTGTAGCATATATATACATAAATGTGCAGAGACAAATACATGCATGTAGTTGACTTCATAGAGAACCTGAGCAGCAAAAAGATTAGAAGAAATTACAGCCATCATTAACAATTATAGGACATCTTTAACAACTGATAGGACTGCTCAGTATTTGTAATGTACATTTTTAATAGCGAAATGTTGTTCCTACAATTTAAACAGTTGTTTCATTTACAGTCTTGAAGTAACCTAATTTTAGATTTTATATTTGCATATAAAATAATTAAGTGGCCCTGTTTAATTTCAGAAAATCCTAGATTCCTTAAAATTTGGCAGTTTCTGTATTTCTATATAAAACCTCTGCCTTCTCATCATACTCTTTTCCTTGTATTTGTTGACTTTACAACTCCCACTCTCAGAAAGAATTTAGAAGATTTAATATAATTCTCTGACAAGTGGGAAGCTGCCTTTTTAAAACCATAATTGCATTTTTTTTTTTTGCAAACATAGATAAGGTAGCTGGATCAATGGGCCCTACTGGGAGCTCTTATCAGAGCTGTTAGAGAGAGAGCAGCAAGTGCCCAGAGCTGGCAGGAGTGGAGGCAGAGCTCAGTGACCACTCCTGTGAAGAATGAGTGTCAGAGTCACTCTGTTCCGGAATCACTGTGACTCAGACTAATCCATGTTGCTGCTGATCCACAGTGGTCAGGCTTCACGGCATTAGATAAAAAAGCAAGTTGGAGACCTACATGAGTCATGTGAGGCAAACTGAACAGATTCTGAAGATAGATCCAGCTGCCAAGATTAAATCCTACAATTTCTGGGCAAGAAACTAGTGTTTCAGCTGACTGGGCCCAGGCTCAGGATTGGGCTTACAGGAGCAGGTAAGAAAATCAAGTGACTTGCAGAGACCTCGGAACACACGCTCAGAAACTACAGTCATACTGGGTGAGAGTGCAGCCCTCACTCTCTACACACAGCGTGGAATGTGGGACTCTGGCCCTTACGTGCTGCCCGCCCAGGTTGGAGCATGCAGGAAGCAGGATTATAGTCCTTTCAGTGGGATCCCCAGAAGGGCGGTTACTATTTGGTTACCTATATCTCAGCTTCCTCATCTGTCAAAGGAAGCAATAATTATCCCTACCTCATATAAATCTTGTGTGAAATAATGCATATTTAGTCCATTGGTTTGTTACTGTGGAAAAACTTCATTTTGCTGACCAGTTCCCGTATAGCGTAATGTTTATGATAGTGATTTTCAACTCAAATAATAGTCCATGGAGATTTTTAGAGCTACAAATACTTAAAGTCACTATCATATAATCAAATCAGAATTTCTCAGGCTGAAATCAGAGCATCTGTAGTTCTCCCAGAATCCCAGAGATCGTTTGTCCGGTAAAGAATGATTAACCATGTGATTGTGGTGCTGCTTAACTTACAAAAAATAATTTACGATTACTTAAAATAGCAATAGTGGCAGATGTAGGCTATAAAATTAGGTAGATTTCACTAATTGCAAATTAGGTTTAGAATTCAACTAGCTGCTAAACTAATTCATTAATTTTACATGTCAACTTGTGTGGGTCACAGGATGCCCAAATAGCCAGTTAAACATGATTTCTGGGTGTATGTGAAGGTGTTCTTAGAAGAGATTAAAATTTGAATTGTGGATGGAGTGAGTCACATGGCCCTCCGTGATGTGAGTGAACATCATCCCATCCTTTGAGGACTTGAGCACAGCAGAAAGGTAGAGGGAAGTTAAATTACTTTTCAGCTTGAGTACTTGGTCCAGAGCATCTGTAATAACCCACCCTGTGCTCTTCCGGCACTCAGTCTTTCAGACCTGTCTGGGATCTGCATCATTGGCTGTTTCAGTGAAATCAGGCTTTTGAGTTACACCCCCAGCGTCCCTGGGTCCCCCACTGGCAGCTAGCACATTCTGGGACTTCTGAGTCTCCGTAGTCATGTGACCACTCCCTTATGACCCACCAGTGCCCTTCCTTTCCTTCCCTTCCCCCGTTCCTTCCCCTTCTCCCTTCCCTTCCTTTTCCCTCCTCTTGCCTTTCCTTTGCCCCTTTCTTCTCCCTTCTCTCTTTTCCTCTCCCTCTTCCAATCTTACCCATTGGTTCTGCTTTTTTGGAGAACCTTAACTTTCTTTCTGAGTAAAGAAAGGCAGTATGTAATTATCACTGGGTTTGTCCTGGATGGATTAACTGTACTCTATTTGGCACTCCTATTCTCAGAAGAATATAAGTAGAATTTAGATATACAGAAAATCATGATTTCTTCTGCCTGCCTCTTATAGCCTTTCCACATGTAAATAAATGTAAATAAGTAGTGGCTAAGAACAGACTTTAAAAGGATGGGCCTGGGATTTAGCTCAGTGGTGCCACCGCCTGCCTTGCAAGCCCAAGGTCCAGAGTTTGATCCCCAGTAACCACCCCCCCCCAAAGCTTATTCTCATTCCCAAGTCTCTGCATAAAGTGACTTAATTTCTTTGTATGGCTGAAATGGCATTTGGTTTCAAAGATGTCAGCGGTTTTAGTCTTCTGAACCCCCTTTGAATGTTTTAGAGTTCTGGGTTAGTGTGCGATTGTGGAAAATAGCAACAGGCTTTAGTAACTCAGTGAGCATCTTCAGAACTCTCTTCAGTTACATCAGCAGTCCGTGGATTCCCTGGAGAAAATCTGCTTTGAATGGATTCACTCAGGTTCAGGCTCTTTCTTTCAAACAATATACTTTCAGGCAGTATACCTCATGGCACAGAATAAGATTCATACTTGCTAGATGGTGCAATTTATCTCCCATAACAATTCTTTATTTTCTAGTGCTTTTGATTGGAACAATTTTTCTTCTAGCCTGAGCAGGAAAAGACTAACAACTTTTGCCTTATTTTTATGCCCCATTTCATGCTGTAGTTTTTATGTAGAAAGCAATTGAAATTCATACTTCTAAAAAATGAAGAAACAGAAACATTGCTAAGAAGTAAACATCCCAACAGGAAATCTCGGCCAAACTCAGGGGGTTGTAAAATATTGAATAAAACATTTACAGCTAGTGGAATAGGAGAAATAGCTGTGTTTAAAAAAAATGAATACAAGTATCACAATACTACCTGCAGAAGGACGTCATTAGTCTTCCTCTTAAGCAGGGCCGTGACAAGCCTTGACAGAGTAGATTACAGTCAACAGTAATAAAACATCCTCTTTTTTCCTAAGTAGTCTTTGATAGCAGGACACAGACTGAATTTTAGTGTGCGTGACAGGAGAGAGAGAGATGGCACCAACAGGAGACGTCAGAGGCAGGAAGAGAGGGTTTCACAGATAGATCTGGTGGAATCTGTCCTGGCAGTGGTGGTAACTGCACTAGCACAAATGCGTTTCCGTCAGAGCTGGACCAATTTGTCTCCTACTTGAATAATCGTGAACGCCTTTTAAAAAGAAATCAGATCTCCCTCTCTCCTCGAAGTTGGCAAATTATTTGTATAATGTGATTTCTATACATAATGTATGTTAAGTATAATATATATAAAACAAGGTTACATATTATATGCTATATATAAGTGGAGAATAAATTCCTGATGCACCTGTGGCTTTTGTACAGCTAAGGTCAAACTGATTTACCTGTTAAAATAAAATTTTAATATTATGCAATTAAAATTAATCATGTTAATTTAATAGGATAGATATCAGTGTGTTCTCGGTTGGGATTATCTCTTGTTCAGTGTGAAATTACTCTTCTTGGCTATGGTAAGGCATCATGTGCTATCTGACATAGGCCCCGCAAGGACTCAGTTTCTCTTCCGTTTATCTCTGGACTGTCATAAAGTTTTTACTTTGCTAAGTTGCTGGAGGCCTACAAATAGTACCAGTGTGACCACAAGCCCTTCTCTAAATGTGAGCAACAGAAATTTAAAATTACTCAGATGTAATTTTGTGGATTCCTCAGATGCTTCATAACACTGTTCATCTTCTGTATGGCCAGCATGCAAAGATACCATTTTAAAATGAATTATTGAAGAGAATTGTCTCATACCTAGTTTGAGAAACACAGAGATAGACCATTTACTAAGTGGGCAAGAAGTTGCTGTCTCCTCTAGATCACCCTAGAGCAGAGTGGATGACTTGGGTAACATAGGGGACAAATACTGATTTTGTAACAATATGATTTAACCTCTGTTTTCCCTCAGTGATTTACTAAACACTTACTACATTCCAGGCAAAGGGTGGGCACTGGTGAGCCAGTGAGATGATATAAACATGACCCTTGTTCTCAAGAAATTCAGTGTTTATCAGAGTTAGAGGTGTGTCTTAGGAAAATGTCAGTCAGCCTGTTGCAATGATCACAAATGTATGAATTTCCATGAGCAAATGTAGAGAGGAATATAGCTTTTCTTTAATCTTCTAGCTAGCAAGGAAATTAAAAATGAGGATAATTTTTAAAAGTTTCAGTTTCTTTTGGTTTAAAGATGGGTAAGGGCTTTCCTTTTTTCTTCTTTCAGTTGTCAATGTTTCCTTTACCAGGGTGTGTTTTTCTCATCTCTGCCTATGCCTCTGTGGCCAAGAACACCAAAGTAGTGGCTGACTTTCACGTGGGTTCCCCACTGGTTCAGGAGGGAGCTTCCTGCGATTCTGGAAGAAATGCCAAGTGAAAGTAGTGTGCACTGATGCACAGAACTGTGGGAGGAAAAGACCTGCTGTCACGTGGCCAGGAAGGTCAGGGACTCGGCCCCACCCGCTGGGATTCGGAATCCAGCTCTTACCATTTGAGCCATTACAAACTAAATGTTTCTCTCCATCTTGGCTTCTTCACCTTTCGAAGGGGAATAAAAACAATTGTCCTTAAGTCTGTGGTAACTAAAAGAAGAAAATGAGAGTAGTGTAAACATTTATCAGTGTCTGACAAATAGCAAATGCTCAGTGAACTCTGGCTAATAAGAGAAGTTCTCTGAGCTTTTATCCACACAGTGGTTAAAATGAATTACCCCAGGATGAGAACACAGGCCTTTCATATCTGTTATGGTCATCAATCCCAGGGCGTTTTGAGTTTCAAAAGGATATTTTTTATGGTTAGTGTTTTCCTTTCACATGAGGACTCTACTTTGTAATAGAAACCACTTTTTAATTTTTTGTTTTACTGTTTTATTTTAAAAGCCTATTGTGCCACAGTGCAAAGATAGCAGAATACTAAGTCCTATAAAACTTGACCTGTCTAGTAGTCCATTTCTTCACTGACTCGTTGTTACTTGGAGTAAATCGGTTTGGCTCTTTGGCATTTATTTATAAAATGAAAAGTATAGTCACCAGAGGGATTAGAACTATAACTTCTGCATTCCTTCTAAGACTTTCAAGAAGTATGCAGTTCTTAAATGATTTCATCTTTTGGGGTCCACAGTTTATGGGCAGAAAGCACTGCCGAGTTGATGCCTCTTTTTGCCGGAGAAACCTTTCTGTGGTTTGTAGCCAAACTGATACTTTGCAAAAATTACATGCTCCAGTTGTTCTTTTAGTAGCTATGGTTGGCAAAATTAACTGTGTCCAGTTCTATCTAGTCTTAGCATAGACTTAAACAGGACATATAGGTAAATGGTTCAGGATTGGAGTAATACTATGATATTTTGCAACCATTTCGATTAACATGCATTTAAAATGTATATTGACTTATTACTAGCAGTATGGTAGAAGGCATTACTTTACCACTCTGAGGACACCTGGCACCCAGAGTGGCACATGGACCCGGTCAGCAAACTGACATGCCTTTGCTTTGCTTTTTGTCCTGCATCTTACATACTAATGGAAGTCTACATGTGTGCATATAAGATATATGAAAATCTATACATGTATACCTATCAATGTATATGTAAATATATACCTCTCTACTTCAACATCTATATCTTTTCAGAGTTATTCATATCTCTTATATATATAATAATTCTATTCATTACTTCATGGGAAATTTTAGCACTTTTTTTACTCCCCCAAATCATTTTGAATAGTAATGGAAAAGATAGTAGCGTATTGATTTTTATAAAAATTTCAGTCCAAATAGAACCTTATTTATGAGCACTGAGACCCAACAAAATTTCATTTTCTTGGTTTCCATTAACTTCAAGCTAATGTACCTCTGAAAGCTATTTGGACAACCCATTTATAATAGGCCCCATATGTTGCAGCATGAGACTAAGTATTTGTATTCACAAAAGTGTTTCCTCATTTCACATTTACTATTTTATTTTTATTTCTAAAATCTGTAGCACCCTAAAAGTATGAAAATTTCTAAAAATACTTTACCAACTGACATTTAATATGAAAACTTTTCTAGAAAGATCACTTACCAGAATCTCTGTTCTTTGGCCAGGCATTATAAGGATTCTACAACCAGGCTCATATCTCTCTAAATTTTAGTGATAGCTGCCACTTTTACTTATGCCTGAATCAACAGCATTTTCCCACATCTAAGAATCTTATCATGCAGACTCAAATCCAATGATACATGTTCTGTGTTGCTGTGGAAGACCATATTCCCAGGGACCAAAATCTACTCCAGCCAGCCGCCATCGCTCAAGCGCCGGGAAGGTAGCCGCGTGGGCGACCCTGAACCCCCATAAGTCGGTCCCCCCCGCACTCTCAGACCTCCTGACTGTGCCAATCTTTGGACCCACTCTGCGAAGACAGAGGTGGTCATCAAGGGTATTTTCCTGAGTTCCCAACTTTGAACATCTTTAAAGAAAGGGCGTGGGAAACCTGTAATAGAACGTTGCGGAGTTCAACCATTCAGAAGGATGGGGAACTCAATCTGGGCCTTGCAGCCCGAGGTCAGTCAGCGTCATGGGGTTCAGCCATCAGCTAACTGAGATCAGGGGTCTTGCATCCTTGCTCTGTCTGAGCCATTAAATGGTAAATACACTATATTGAAAAGTTTGTTCACTGGAGACATGTTCTGGACTGCTTCTTGATTTCAATTTAATTCAAATGATTTAAGGGTGATAGACTAGTGACTACCACAGGTGGTCAATGTCCAAGTTGTGCTTGATCTTAATGTGTTGCTGATTATATTAGTTGGGGTAAAGCATTGTGCTTGATATGATGAGCTGTTTGCTCTGATGTTATGAAGATGAGAATGTCTGTGGGTCGTTAGAGACACAGAAGCTAGGGCACAACTGTATCAGGAAGATTTGGGTGATAATCCAGAGATTAAACCAAGGACAGTCCGACAACAAAAATTAAAATGAGAAAACACTTAAGCAAGACACAAGGACAGACTTCCAGTTTACCAATGGCAAACAGTAGGGCAAATGAGGATGAAAAGGCCAAGAATGAACCACCAGGACACCCTCAACTCAAAGCACAGGAAGTAACAAAACAGATCAATTAGGCTCTAGAAAAATTCAAAACAGAAATGATTTCCCAGATAACCATAGAGATAGTGAGCAAAATGGAAGTCGTGATTTGAGACTCTAGAGCAGAAACTCACAAAAAAATGGATGAGCTCAGGACCATGATAGAAGCCATGAAGGCCCAGCATAAGAAAGAAATGGAAAAAATAAACACCCAACATAGGAAAGAAATGGAATCCATAAAACAGATTCAAACAGATATCCAGGAGATTAAACACTCTATTGAAAGTGTACACAACAGAATAAAAGAATGCGAAGATAGGCTCTCAGATATAGAGAATAAGATTGCAGTCAGTGACCATGAAAAGAGAGG
>NW_022900940.1:31061711-31126924 GCF_012274545.1 Fukomys damarensis
GGATGGGGAAATAAGACACTTCCACAACAAAGAACACCTGAGAAACTACATGAATACCAAACCCGCACTACAAGCAATTCTAAACAAGATCCTAGAAAAAGACAATGAAGGCAACAACACCATGAGGCCCAACAGAGCAAATCAAATAGGCAAGGCAAGAAATTAAAAGGAGAAGGTGAAAAAGTAAAAAGAGTCAACAAAAGGCCAACAACATGTCAATAACTGATATGTCAGTACATATCAGTTATAACAAGCAATGTCAATGGCCTCAACTCACCAATCAAGAGAAATAAACTGGCAAAATGGAATAAGAAGCAAAATCCAATAATATATTGTATACAAGAAACACACCTAGTGCAAAAAGAAGCCCATAGACTGAAAGTGAAAAGAGAGAAAACAATTCTCCATGTGACAGGAGCCCAGAAGAAAAACAGGGGTAGCAATCTTATTTGCAAAGAAAGTAAATTTCAAACCAAAACTGAATCTAGTATTATTGATGTAGGACGGTACTGTATCATACCTCTATGAATGTAAAATATCTAGTACCTGCTTTATGATACATAGTAGGGACTGTGCTTTATCAGAGCTACATTTAATGATATTACTCTAGAATGTTCTCTTTCCAGATGATGATTAAGAGGCTAATAGAAAAAATGGTGCCAGGTACCACAACAGCAACAGAACTTTGCTGTTTTCTGGATATTATTCTTTTCTTTCTTTTTTTCTTTTCTAATGGAATGTGCTAAATGTCTATAATTTTGTTCAGATGACTGCAGAACCTGGAAAAGCTGTTGCTGCTATCAATGCATAACATACTATTACTAGTGTTTTTATATAAATAAATTATATATATATATATGTATATATTGAATTTTGGGAAACTTTAACGGTGCTGCCAACTTTGGAAAAAGTCATCCCAATTTACTGTGTTGACTTGGCATTGTACAGAAATGACAACCATATTGGTCTAGAAATGTTAATTTATTTTTATTTTTAATTTTTTTTCCATGTGTACAGGGGTAACACATCATACTAAATATGTAAGGTCATATCTATGTGGGTTTGATTACAGAAACTAATAAAGTATTCTCTAAATAATGAAAAAAAGAATGAGATAAGACTATAAGAGTGAGAAGCAATTTAAATATGTTCAGGGACCATTTTCATCTCCAGAATTAAGATTATTTTAATGTTACATCATTGCCTTTTCTCTTTTACTTTCATTTTTAGTTTCATTTTAGGATTCCCTGTTTTTAATGTTCATACAGAGATTTCTTTAACTGAAATACCAAATAGTTTCTTTGGTGTGAAAAACTATAATAGTACACAGGATCCTAATGAGATAATTAATTATGTGAAATAGGAAGCAAAGGGCTAAAGCTGTAGGGAAAGTGGGAAGGGTGGAGGAGAGGTAATAAGGGAGAGGGAAAAAATATGAGAAACTGAAAAAATGGAAAGAAAGTGTTTGTAAATGGGGAGGGGAGGAGGGAGGGGGTGAAGGGAGGGCAGGGACAAGGGGAAAAAATGAGAATCAAGACCTATTATTTAAAGGTACAGAATCCCAATGATGAATGTAATTGTATTGTATACCTAGATTGTACCAATAAACTCAATAAAAAGAAAAAAAAATATAGTCCAGTTTGTGTTGCTGTATATTAACTCACTTTAAGCAGCAGTAATATAAAACAAAAGTAATAATTTACTTTGCCAATAAGTCTGTGACTTAGACAGGGCTCAGCAAGAGTAGCAGGGCTCTACGTTATGCAGTAGCAACTGGTGTTGCTTGATTGAAGATAAAAGATTCATTTTGTGTGTACAAGTTGATGCTGTTATTTTCTCTCAAGGAGGGCCTCTCCTTGGGAAGCTGGAGCTTCTTCACAAGGTAGTGAAGTTGAATATCCAAGAGTTAATGTCCCAAGAGATAAGGGGTAGAAGTTTCTACCTTCTTAAAATGTGGGCTGGGAGAGTGGCATTAGGTCATATCAGCTGTTTCTTATTGGCATTCATTCACAGAGTACATATGCAGAGGAGGGGTTCATAGATCCTACCTCTGAAAGTGTGGGGTGACAAAGACTTATATAGTTATGTTTTAAAATTTCATTTATGTCAGTACTAGTAATTTTCTTGTTATAGTTAATCCATCTTGTTCCTTGTAAAAGAGTATAGCAGGATTGGGGAGGATAGGAATGTCACTGTATTCTAACTGCCTCAGAAAGAAGAGATGGCAGTCCAGGATGTCTTCAAAATTCATCATAAGCAAAACACCAATGACACACACCAAAAAAATTTCTTAAGAGTAGAATTGTATATGCTGAATGATAGGTGGAATGTTCCAGAAAAAAAATGCCTCAAAATTTATACTGAATTTACTTAATTTTAGGGATAAAGAAAAAAATGTGCTGGTGTGTACAAAGGAAAACAGATAACTGGCATCCATGATGATGTGTCTTCAAGAAAGCTTTTTCCATTCTGCAGTGAGAGGGCAGTTAGCTGACAACTTAAAACTTCACTGTCTTCAAGCTCTGTCACAGCATTTGATATGAAATTATAGATTTCCTAGTGTGGCCACCTCAGAAATCTAGTCAGCTCAGGCTGTTTTCTTCCAATCAATCTTATATTATTCTTTTTTGCATCATCTAGGAGCTGTTAGATTGATTTCTCATGGTCCCTTACTATTTTTAAGAGTTCTGTATTTTCATGGTCACTGACTGCCATCCTGTCTTCTGTGTCCGATATTCTGTCTTCAGACTGACTCAGTCTGCTATGAATACTTTTTTATTTTTTATTTTTTTGGCACAGGGATCTAACTCAGGACCTTGAGCTCATGAAGCGGGCGATGGCACCACTTAGCTAAATCCCCAGCTCTTGCTGTGTATACTTTCAGGAGAGTTTTTAATCTCCTGGATATCAGTTTGAATCTGTTTCATGCATTCCATTTCTTTCCTATGCTGGGCATTCATGGCTTCCATCATGGTCCTGAACTCATCATTTTTTTTTTTAATCTGTTTGTCTTCTAGAAACTCTAGTCATGTCTTATTCTGCTCACCATCTCTGTAGTTATCTGGGAAATCATTTCTGGTTTGAATCAGAGCCTCATTCATCTGTTTTATTACTTCCTGTGGTATCAGTTCAGGGTGTCCAGGTGTTTGATTTCCTCTATGGAATTTTTGCACCAGGGGTCTTCAGTGGGATGGGTGGATGCTCTCAGGACTGTATCTCACTCTGAGGCTCTTTCTACCCAGTCTTCCTTCCTTTCCTTTACACATGTCAGATGTGGATCTTGGTCTGAAAAATTTCCAGGTGTAATTCTGATTGTCTTCTCCCCTTTGTCTTTTATAGGAATCATCCCCCCAAATGTTTCCAAGTCTATCTTAGTGTCTTTTGCTGGTAAGACATATGACACAATGTCTTTATATTTATATTCCACAACATTAAATGACAGAGGGCAGTGATGCCGTGAATATTTATTTCTGCATTTAAAAACTGTTAAACTTAAAAAAGTACCTAGCCAATCTACTGTTCCAGTACATTCAAGTGGAATGGGGAGCTATAGCCTTCCTTCCCCTAGACACTAGGCTCAGTTGCATGGTGTGCTTTGGGGCACATTAGCAGATTTGACTCCAGCAGACACATGTATGAATTTATTCACTAGTGCTGTGGTGGGACCTTCAAACCCATGGACGTCTCTGGACAAGTGATCTGTAAATGCTTCAGGGCTTTTTGTTTGCTTGCTGGTTTTGTGGTTCTGGGGTCAACACAGGGCCTTGTGCATGCTAGGCAATTGCTCTCCACTGAGGAGCATAGCTGCCCAATGATCCAGGCACCTTTGAAGAGCACTGCCTCCAATATATGAGCCTTCTGAGGGACATGTATATCTAACCTATGATTATTTCACAAAAAATAATAAAACAATGTACTTATGTGAAATTAAAGTACATTCTTCAAATATCTCATGTGATGGTTTACTATAGAAAAGCAAGTAGAAAAGTCAAGATTTTGAAATTAGAAATATAAATTACACAGGGAATTATAAAGAAATAATTTGATAAAACATTATCCAAGTCTCTCTTTTTACATTTACTCATAACATGATTATGTGTGGAAGCTTTGTGAGCTTATGAATTAGGAAGTTTCTGAAACAAATTTTTCAGAAGAAAACAAGAAGAGTTAAAATATCCTTCCTTTATCACCCATTATATAAACATTGCTTGATCTGAAAGAATCAGTGATTGAAATTTATTTCAATAAATTCACATTATGTCAGAGTAAAATTTATTAATTAAAATAGTATATCTTTAATAGTATATATATGTGTGTGTGTGTGTGTGTGTGTGTGTGTGTGTGTAATTAAACTTGACATTTCTGCCAAGGTAATGGTAGATACATATACAAAATGGAAGATGTGTATACAAAAATGAGATGTCAGACCAATATATTTAGCTCCTCCTCACCCAGTAATCCTAAACCACAAAAAAGACACAAAAATAACCAAAAACATAAAAAGATTTTGCGAGAAAAACATTTTTGTTGTTATAAGGGCCACTGCAGTAATGAGAATCCCATCTTCAATCTGAAATGGAATGGGCGTAGGGTGTGAGCTGATTCTCATAGGTGTTACTCAGAAGCCTCCATTCTTGGGGAATGTGTCTGTTATGTAAAATTATGACAGAGCTTTTTATTTCCAGAATTGCAGCCATTGAGCCAAGGCACCTACTGGAGACAAAGATTTCATTCTAGATCAATATAAAAATTGGATTCCTTTAGAGAAATATTGATAGACAAAACAAATTTTTATTTAAGTTATATTTCATTCATGTTTCATATATTTAGTATTTTATAAATAGAACTGCACTGAATCTTGTACATTATTTTCATATAGTTATTCTTGTATTCTATTCCTACAGATAGGATAGGTTTACTGTATTTAACTTTTGAATACATTAAAAGAAATTATTTTATTAAATCTAGGTTGCTTTAGTAATTTTAGGAATAGATGAGTTATAAATAATAAAGAACTGCAAAATTAATGATTCCTGAGAGACTAGGAATAAATAATACTTAATTCTAGTGCATTCTTTATGTCCAAAATTCAGAATACCAAGATTTTAAAAGGTGTATGCATCAGAATTTGGAAGATGAACCCATGTAGTAACCGGAGTATCAGTATCCTGCTAAGTATC
Organism: Fukomys damarensis; assembly: GCF_012274545.1. Classification (NCBI taxonomy): domain Eukaryota; kingdom Metazoa; phylum Chordata; class Mammalia; order Rodentia; family Bathyergidae; genus Fukomys; species Fukomys damarensis. The sequence continues at coordinate 31,066,892 of NW_022900940.1, forward strand.
AAGATCTCATTCTTTCCCAACTAATGACCTAAACGTCACATGAGATACTTGCCATACTGTGAATTTAATTGCTGTTATAATTTAGCAACCCACACAAGTAAATATTACATTAAATTTTCAAAAATATCAGGCCTATTATTGCAATAAATAAAATATTCTTTCATGGTTTTCATGATGGCCCTCTGACCCTCACTAAATGACTTGAAATGAAAGCTTGTCATTTTTTTTTCTCTGAAAGTGCTCAAGTTCATGAACAAAAATCTATCCCACACCGAAGTTGTCCTCAGAGTCATTATGAAAGTCAAGTGCCACGGCCACTTGGGCTCTCCAGGTCCTTGCTTCAGTTGGTATTTCATCATAACACACTGGTGAGAGACTCGTTAATGGTAATGCCCCTGTGCTCCATTTCTCAACTTAGTAAGCTTTGTACTGCAGTCAAGCCTGGTGGGATGACCAAGCCGCTCCCAGTGTGGTGTTGCAAGGCTAACTCCCAAGGCCATTCTCAGGGAAGAAACTGTATCAAACTAGGAACGGGAAAAATTTAATATAAGGAATTATCAGTTACAGTGAGTTTTTGAATTAATGGAAATTGCCCAGTAGTGACTAAAGGAGACTCTTTAAAGATGCAAGAAGACCATGTACTGAGAACAACTATTAGCCATGGGACTGAAGTTGGGCACCCAAGGGGAGCACTCTCCCCTCCCCCAACACACCCACACATCCCCTGCTGCTGAGATCCAGACCTCATGGCAGAGACTGCATCCGTGGCTCACTGATGGCAAATATTTGACTATGCTCACAAGCTCCATGGGGAGCTGCTCAGCTGCTAGTACAGCTAAACGTACACTTACAGAAGACCTATGCTCTGCTGGAGCCAGGTGTAGACCCTGCGGGTACTGCAGGAGATTTTCCCTAAGAACTCACTCCCACGGGGGAAGGAAACCTTTCCTCCACCCATGTCTCTTTAGCACCCTCTACTGACAAAGTTCATCGTCATGGCAGCTGACAGAAGTAATAGCTGTTAACATTGTTACAGAATAGGCACTGAAGGTAAATTTAGATTAGACAACAATAAAGTATTAATCACTGTCACAGAATGCCTTCAAATTAAGGTTGTACTTGAAGGTAATTTTACCCAGTAAGTAAGAACATATGATATAGAGAATGTAGAAAAGTGAGGCATGTTTTCTCTTTTGATGATAAATGAGCAATGGTAAATGACTCATAGCCATGCAGGATACATATAACAGCAACAACACTAATACTACTAATGATAGAAGAGAGATTCTTTGAGGAAAACAGCTGATGCAAGGCCTTGTTGGCCCACCAAGCATGACATTTTAAGTGATACTTATAAGAATAAAAGGAAGACACCAATCATCTAAAATTACAGTAAATTGATAGATTTTTCTCTCAAGTTACCTGAAAGAAGCTTTGAATAATTTGTTTAGGTCCATTCTAAAATGTCCTGTTTATATATCTGTGTTGGTTTTTTCTATCTCAGAAATATTAAGGTATCTATAAATAAATTATTTTAATTTTGCAAAAATAATTTATAATGCTCTTTGGTACAATTTAAAGAGCAGTGCTTGGCATATATTGTCTTTAAATATTGTAAATATACAAATATACTGCCAGGGATTTAGGTCAGTTAGGTTCTTGCAAGCACAAGGACCTGAGTTCAATCCCTGGTACAAAAAAAAATTGTAAATATACTGATTGGACTAATTAACTCACACAGTATTTATATGTATATAGAAAATGTATATTTTGAAGGGTAAATTTAGCTAATTGATTTATTCTCTTATGATCCCTACCCACAGGTCAAAGGAAGAATAATAAAATATACATTTTATAACTACAGTCTTTAATGAAATAATTTAAAATGTCTTTAAATTCCATTCTTAAAAAAAATAAAGCCAGTTTTCTTGAGCCTTCTTTATTCTTCTTTTGATAGTATCAAAGTACAAGAGCAAGGCAACATCGCAATAGGTTAATCTCAATCTTTGTTAGTCAATGTTTACTGAATTCTTGTTGGATTTTACTCTGGTGTCTGATTTTCCTTTACTTCTAAAGATTCTAAGATTGTATCTTTTTTTTTCTATTTGAATTTTTTATTTAAAAAAAATTTATTTTTACAAAGTAATGGTTTCTACCCCTGGAAGCTACCTGAGGTCCTCTGTCGGAGGTCCCTGTGCATCAAGATTGGCATTCTTCCTTTACTCTGTGCCACCCACAGATCTCTCATATTTGGTGCCCATGCAGCGCAGCACAGAGCATTTTCATGTATCTCCTGTAGCATCTCCAAACAATGGCAAATGAGGAATCTGAATGCAGCTTCACCCAAATTCATCTTTGCTCTCGTACCTGATAAGATGGTGCCAAAGAGAGCCAGACATGAAAGTTGCTGTAGGCTACATCACAGCAAATAGCTCACTAGACCCAGCGCTGCCACCCCTTTTCCTGGATTTCAGAGTGGCTCTGTTTCTGATGCTCTCTTCTACAGAGAGCAATGTGGGAAGGAGATTATTCTGAGGCCTCTCCTATGTTATCTCGGATTTTGTCTTTCTTCTTCCTTTCACACTCCCTTGGGTCCAGACAGGCATATTTTGGATGTTCTCTATAGCTTTTGTACACTTTTTCAAAGTTAACTTCCTTCATAGACTAGTATCATGGGCAGAAGGATATCTCTGCAGCATGGAATTAAATATATGATTTCTGTCCTCCCAAGCTTTGTTTTGATTTATTAAGTTAATTAAGAGTGTAAAATCTTGTTTTAGACAAAACTTTTCTCCAATTCTAGTTACTGAATCCTATTTTTAACGTCAGTAGTTGACTACTAGTGTTCTTTCTTTTTGCATTCTGGCTATAACAACCCTTTCCCAGATAAATAGATGCAGTAGCACAGAATATCAGAATGTTAATAACAGAACTGCGAGGAAAAAAGGGCCGTTAATATTGTTAAAAAAATTATTCCTCCTACATAGGTTTTTGTTTTTGTTTTTGTTTTTTGGTACCGGGAATTGAACTCGGGTCCTTGCGCTTGCAAGGCAGGCCACCGAACCGCTGAGCTAAATCCCCGGCCCCAAGGTTTTTGGATAATCACTACTATATTCTATATTTTTATTATTGCTGCTGTTGTATTTTATTTTTATTTTATTGGTAAATCATTAATTTCAAACTCATTTCTCTACATAGGATGACATAGGATTAATTCTGGACTAAAGTAACAATGCCAGATGAAAACAGCTTAAGAAAGTTGAATCTATTTCTTCTCATGCAAAAGTAGGCAATCCAGAGATGATGTAATGGCTCAAATATCAAATGAGATTCAAATTTCAATTGTGTTGGAAAGAATTGACTAGCTCCGGCCATTGCATTACACTGCTTCAAAAGAAGAACAAAATATTGCCTTCCCATTCAGTAACACTTCTGGAATCTGCTTTCTTCATTTTGATTCACTTTATTTGGCCTGAATTTAGTCACATATCTATTTGTAAGAGAGACTGGATGATGTAATCTTTCCTGTTTTTTTTTTTTTTTTAGTGTTGACAAACAGGACCACAGTGGTGGGGAACCTAGACACGTGAGCTGCAGTGGGCTGTTTGCTATCATTGAAAGCTCTAAACTTTTACCATCACTCAGAGAAATACTGTAGATGTTTGCAGAAAATTAGCAGTCTCTGTCACAGCATATTTTACAGATAATGCTTATATAAATGAAAAAATGTGTTGCTTAATTTTACTCTCTTGCATGGAATACAAGACTTAGAATATTGAGAAATAATTTGTGGTGTCAAATAATCAATACTGCTTCAAAGGTCTTATAATTATACCATCTGCTGCTGAATACCTTCTAATTAAAAAATTCTGAACATTGCAGTTCCAAGTCATTTATTTTGGCTTTTGTATTAAAAGAAATTAACAACATGAAATCAAGTACAAAAATGAGTGATTTCCTTTAGGGCTTTTGGGGTTAGAGGAATAATTTGCTTTAAGAAACAATATGATCATTATGTTAGCTAAAGTAATGCTATATGCTGAAACAAGCAAATAATAATTTCAGTGGATATGAACAGTAGTGGGTTTGTGTTTCCTTCTACTTTTGTATGTGTTTATTTATTTTGCTGAAGAACAAGTAAGTAATTGTTTTGAAGGCCAGACAGTAATCATTTTAGGATTGTTTAGCTATAAAATTTCTGCCACAACTACTCTGCCATAGTGGTTACAAAGTAGCAATGGATGATGTGTACATATCTATGCATGAATATTTATGCATGCATACTTATTCATTTACCCAAATATGTCTGAGTTCCAATAAATTTTGCCTCCATAAACGGTAGCTGGCACAGTTTAGCTCTGACTTTCTGTGTCAAAAAGCAGCTACAGTAATCCCCCTTCTAGAACACTTAGTCTTCCAAAAGACCAATTTCTTGACCATTCAACTCTACAGCACTCCATCTTCTGGAACACCAGACCCATCAGTGTGCTTGAACACTTGATTGTCTATTATGTCAGGATTCCTAGGACACTGGATCTTCTAGGAAACCGATTTTGTAGAAAAGAGTAGGTTCACTGTGTGCTCAGAAGAGGTTTCTGTTCGGTGAATGGTCATCTCTGCCTTGGCCATTATCATAACAAATTCTTAATTTTCATATTATTTCAGTTTTAAAGACATATCTGCAGTATAGATGTATTTCACTATAAACCTATGAATTTGGTTCTATATTAATTTGAGTATCAATACTGATATCTTTTGTAGAAGGTGAAAGCTAAATAATTTCTTCAGAGAAATATATACAGCTATTAGTAGGAGAATGACAATTTAAACTCATGTCTCAGAACCAATTCTATATACACTATATCCAATATTTAAAATTGGAACCCACAGATGGGTAAATGAAAGAACAAATTTATGAACTATTCGAAGCTATCAGTAATCATCCAATACAAATTATTGATTAAATGACTATGTATTACATTTTTCAGGGTAATGAGAAGTAAAAATATTTCAGGGATTTATAAAGATGTACAATTTCAGGGATTTATAAAAATGTAGCAAGTGTGTGAATGTATACACACATATCCATGCTGTATATATTATGAGCTACTTGTTGGCTTATATATAACAAGCATTTACTCCTTGCAAATCTGTTGTCTCAAAAGTCCGAGATCAAGGGTCCTGTAGATATTTTTTTCTCATTGAATTTATTGGTACAATTTAGATATACAGTACAGTTACATTCATCATTGGGATCTTGTACTTTTACATAACAGGTCTTGGTTCTCATTTTTACCCCATACCCCTGCCCTCCCTTTACCCCCTCCTCCCTTCCCTATTTACAAATACTTTATTTCCATTTTTTCATTTTCTCATATTTTTTTCTTCTCCCTTGTTTCCTTTCCCCTACCCCTCCCTCTTCCCCTACACCTTTAGCCCCTTTCTTCCTATTACACATTGTTAATTGTACCATTAGGATCTTATTTACACTTTTAGTTTTTCACAAAAGAGAAACCATTTGGTGTTTACACATGTATGTCTTATTTATTTCACTTAAGAGTATGGCCTAAATATGCATCCATTTTCCTATGAATGACTCTAGTTTCTCATTCTTTATGGCTGAGGTAGTACTCCATTTTATAGAAAAACCACATCTTTATCCAGTTGTACCATTAGGATCTTATTTACACTTTTAGTTTTTCACAAAAGAGAAACCATTTGGTGTTTACACATGTATGTCTTATTTATTTCACTTAAGAGTATGGCCTAAATATGCATCCATTTTCCTATGAATGACTCTAGTTTCTCATTCTTTATGGCTGAGGTAGTACTCCATTTTATAGAAAAACCACATCTTTATCCAGTTTCCAACTAATGGACAAATGGGCTGTTTCCAAGTTTTAGCTATTACAAACTGTGCTGCTATAAACATGGGTGTGCATATATCAGTGGTATGATTTCTTTTAGTTCTTTTGGAAAGATACCCAGCAGAGGGATGGCTGGGTCCAATGGAACCTCTAGTCCCAGCTCTTTGAGGTATCTCCATATTGATTTCCATAGTGGTTACACCAGTCTACACTCCCACCAACAATGGAGAAGGGTTCCTTTTTCCCCACAACCCAGCCAACATTTGTTATTGATTGAGTTCTTGATAGCAGCCATTCTTTGTGGGGTGAGGTGGAATCTCAGTGTTGTTTTCATCTGCATCTCTCGAATGACCAGTGATGTGGAACATTCACTGTTTCATATCTTTACTTGCTGCTTTTATTTCTTTTGTCTGAGAAATGTCTGTTCACTTCAGATTCCCATTTTTGAATCAGGTCTTTATATGGGGGGGACCTCTACACTGAAAACTACAGCACTCTGAAAAAAGAGATCAAAGAGGATATAAGAAAATGGAAAGATATCCCCTGCTCCTGGGTAGGAAGAATCAACATAGTGAAAATGGCCATACTGCCAAAACTGCTATACACATTCAATGCAATCCTGATTGACAAATCTGTGTCGACTGATGTCAGCAAGCCAGCCATAGTCCACTGAAGTTCAGGCTGTTTTCTGGCTATGAGACTAGAATTGAGCTCCTGACCTCTGGGTTTGAACTCTGTACAGTTCTTCTATAGGATCGAGCCATCCTTTCTCTGCAGCAAGTCCCAGTTCAGGTTCAGGTAGGAGGTGTTGACTCCAACAATTTAGCAGCCTCTGCAGTCTGCTGTGTCTTTACTGGGGTGACTCTCTTCACTCTCCCACTGGGCTTTGATTCTCAACAACAGGCCCGAGAGGCTCTGTCTCTGCCACTCTCCAGTGTACCATCTTCCTGAGCTCAGAAGGATGGTCTTTCTGCGATCTTCCACAAGTTCTGAATCCCTACATCATGCTGCTCTCCTGGTGGTGGCTCCTTGGGATATGGCTCACTCCATGCTGTGCTGTGCTGCTCTCTGAGAGGCAGTGGGCTCAGTGAGCTCAGCCAGGAGGAAGTCTTGACCAGCTCAGACACAGGAGGATCCCTGCGTCAACCACGGCAGTCCGCCGCACCTTCATTGCAATGACTCCTCACTCTCTCTATTGGCTTCACTTGTCAAAAATAAGCCTCTGAGAGGGGCCTATGGCTAGGGCCTCATATAAATTTAACACACACACACACACACACACGTTTATATATAAATGTATATAATAAAAAGTTGGGGCACATGTACATATAAAATTTTGGGACATATGTTTACATGTATGTGGCAATCAAAATCAGCACTATACAATTCACACATATATATGTCTTTTAATGCCTGTAATTCCTAGGTCTTCATTTTCTTACTAGAATATTTGCTGCAGTTTTAAAATTCAAAATTTAAAACCATCCTCCAAGGAGACAATGATAGAAATTTAAGAGGATAGTAACCTGATTTTTGTATAACTTAGGCTAGTGGGAACAAAACTAGTGCACATGTGCCACAGAAAGCTGTCTGTATCATTGAAAGTTCTAAACAGGTCACCATCACTTATTCTATCAATGAAAACTGAAATTATCTTCTTTAGGGCAATATCTTCTCATTGACAGTAGGTTTCTGGCATTTTTGAGTAATGGAAAAGTTCTTATGTGCCCCGCAGAAATATGAGGGAAGACTTACGTTCGGCTTTTGTCTGCTAATTAGTAATTACCATTAATTCACTTCAAAAGTCTCCTCATTCTGGTTTCTAAGCACAACCCTTATTGAACTCTTGCATTTATACATATAGAAAAGACCATCAAAAGAATCTTTCTTCATTAAATATTATTTTTACTCAATTTGTAGTAGGTAAAATGTTTTAATCATGGAATTTATGTATTGGAATCTCAGCAGATATTTTTGCAGCACCACCTTTTAGTCAGATGTCTTTTTTATAAGACCTACAGTTTTTCTCTTATTTTTTGTTTGTTTCTTATGAATCATTTTCTTTGGTAAACTATTTTCATTTTAATGGTGGAGTAAATGTGTTCACTGTTTATCTACCATGGTACTCAAACTCAGATTTCACTGAAAAGATTAACTTACCAGTAATCCATGAAACTATGATCATTCTGTTTATTCTGGTTCATAGGCATTATTAATTTTGATTCCACCTCTGTCTCTTAGATCTTCTACTTGAGTTCTGGTGATTCTACAGATCAGGGTTTAATTTTTCAAAAATTAAAATAAGTACTGGGTGTGGTAGTGTGTGGCGATAACCCCAGCTATTTGGGAGGCTCAGGCAGGAGCATCACTTAATTCTGGGAGTTTGAGGACAGTCTAGGCAACACTGCAATCTTGTCTCAAGCAAACAAACAAAAAATTGCATAAAGAATCTTCAAGAATCATTAAGTAGAATATGTTAATTCATACATATTTATGGGTAGTCTTTTTTGTTTAGAAACATGATTGTACTCAAATTTTTAGGTACATATTCAGCTTTATGGAACTCATCATTGCTTATGTGTGTATATTGTTTTGCAGCTAGATTCTATATAGAGAAATTACTTCTTAAATCCTTTGCAAGTATATCACAGTTGTTTCTGCATCCTGCCATTGTTTATCATATGGATTCCTGACAGCCGTGCCTAAGAAGTAGGCTGCAAACACAGCGATTGTCATCACCTGTCACTATTAGGGGTTTCTGTTTTGAAGATAATGTCAACAAAGTCACCAGACTTTATTACTTTTGCTGCTGAATTTTCCTGCCTTTCTAAACACTATGCCTTCCATGATTTTCTTTATGAAGTACGACAAAACCTCTCACCATTGAAATTGGAAACAAAATGTCTCAATAGCAAGTTCTTTTTGTTTTTGTTTGTTTGTTTGTTTTTGTAGTCCTGGGCATTGAACTCAGGACCTTGTATTTGCAAGGCAGGCACAGTGCCACTAAGCTAAATCCCCGGCCCTTCAATAGCAAGTTCTTACCCACTCATCTTATGATAGAAAGAAAATTAATTAATAAACAAGAGGGCGCATAGCGTCTTGATTGTAGCACTTCACAGTTGGATCATTTCTCTTAGCCTGGTCAGCATCGCCCATGATGATCACCAACTGATGACTACTCATGGGTGTACTGGAACATTAGCAAATCAAGCTTTCATTTTGTCAACCTTCTAGAAATACAGACCTAGGCAACAGTAAACTCTAACATAGACTTGCCATTTATACTTTCTATAAAGGTCTATGCTGCTTTTATTTGAAAAGAAGGTTGCTAAGTATTCTGAACATTACGTTTTCAGCTAGCCATTTCAGTTACCGAGTATATGAGATCCTCCCATAATTTAAACATTCATGAAAAGGAAAATACTGCTCCAGAGAAATTTAAGATAGGTCATTTTCAGTTTTGAAATCTAATAAAAATACATGGTCTTATTTAACAAACATGTTTTTCTTTTGTCTTGAAATTTAGATTGTTAATTTCTTTTTGTACAGGTACCCCATAGGCAGGATTCTGGTTCTCAGAATTTGAGTATGTAGGAGTTTTCTACAAATGAGAAGGTTTCACTTAGAAAAATGGTTAAATAGTAACCTATCATCTATTATTTAGGATGATGCTTTGGACTCACATTTTATTCTCATTTCCTAACTGCTCCTGTGGCAGATACTATGTAAGTGGTTAGGACTGTGTTTTGAAACATCTGTTGAATCTTTGTATAAAGTGATCAGTAAATTCCAACCAAAACAACAGCAAATGTGTGCCAAAATGCAAAATGCTTGATTCTTTGCATCAAGGGAATATATATAGAACACCTGCTTTGCATTTAGATGAGACCTCACTTTCAGGGGTCTTCAATAAGACAGAAAAGGACCAGTTTGTATAAAACCACTGATTGGGATCCCAACCTCTTTCAGTCGTGGCTGAACTGGACAAAATCATAGCCACATAGGAGATGTATTCAGTTAATTGCCAAATTGCATAATTTGATTTTTTTTCTGTCATGTCCAAGATGGTTTTAAAACTATTATATCTCTACTATCAAAAAATGCTCTTTTGAGGACAGTAAAAGCTAGGAAAGGCAAAAGCAGAATTTAAGTAAAATTAGAGGAACAGAATATACTCCAGATGAATTTATATTTAGTGCAATATACAATGATAATGAGATAAACACTCATTTCACCTTAAGAAAAGCAACATCAGTACCAAAGTATAGAAAAACTTGTTAATATTTTTATGCTTTGCTCATTTTGGTTTATAATTGTCATGGATATTAATGTCTATTAATATAGTACATTAATATTAATGTACTATTCCTGAAGAAAACTCATATTTTTCCACCAAGGCCTCTATCCAAAGAGTACTGAGAACTTGGAAAGTGGCTGTTGTATTTTTCTTTCTTTTTTTTTTTTGTATTTGTTATGGTCATAAACCATTTACTCATTGGTAATTTCCTATGCAGATCTATGGAAAATAGGATCCTGAACTTCAAATATTTTGCTCAAGAATAAGTCATTACATTTTCAGTTATTTATTAAAGGAAAATGAGTAATGCTGCTTAATACAAACCTGATCATAACGTTCCTCCTTTAAAAAGTCTTGAACCCTTCCTTTGCATTGTATTCTTTAACAAAAAACAGATAAAACAATGTAGCAGACATGTCCTTGTGCTTTTAGCCTACTGGGGCTAAGAAATAGCACAAACAGTTACAAAGAGATACATACTCATGATGATAGAAACTGTGATGTAGCATAACACTGGAGAATTAATTTTAAGTGGACTGGTTAAAATAAACCTCTTTTCGTAATAAAGGGTCAAACTGAGATCTAGTCAATTAAAAAGTAGCCGGCCGTTGTAATAGCCAACAGAGGTGAGGTGGGGCATGCATATAACAGATAATGGAAGGAAAATCAGTAAGACTGAAGGAAAATGAGTGAGACTGGGGACAAAGGATAGCCCCTAGGAGAAGTTAAAAAGATGAAACATGATAGGCAGGATAAGAAGTGTGCCTTCAATATGAATGAACTGAGAAATTAATGAAAAGATTTGAGTGAGACAGTTATAAGACTGAATTTAGGCTTTCAACTTATTTTTCTGGTAGCCCAGTGAGTAAAGACTAATTTTAAAAGGCAATGGTAAAGGTAAGAAATCACAGTGAGTTAGATTCAGGTAATAATGTGGAGATAAAAAGGTGGCTCTATTTAATGTGTATTTTGCAGTTTGATTTTAGAGAACTTGTTATTCTTTGGGGAACACAGTATTCAATAAGAGAAAAAAGTTCTTACTGCATCCAGAGATTGAAATCCAGTACTAAGTTGGGGAGGACTGGCAGTGTTACAGGTAATAACTTGCTTTTCTCTGTGTGAAGGTGGAGATGCCTCTGAGATTTGTAGGAGAAAATAGGAGCTTTGAAGCACAGTGAAAATCTGGGATAGATTTGGTTTTACCCTGACATCAAAAAGCCAAGGAAGTGATCGAAAACTTCTTTGAGAAGAGAATAAAAGATGGAAAAGGGAATTCAGACCTGAGCTTTGAGGATATCCAAACTCTGGCAGTTGGAGGAGGACAGTTTCACAAGGTTTTAGAGAGGATATCATTTGGAAGGATGAAACCAAGGGCACAAGGTGTAATGAAATCCAAGGAAGAACAGTCGTTAAGGAGAGAGAGACAAAGTGAAGAGTGGTAACGGGCCGAAAGATAGCATTTGGATTTGGCAAGATGCAGTTCGCTGGCATGGTTGGAAGGAGCACTTTCAACTTAGTGTAGAGGATTGAATTCAGATCAGATTGCGTTGAAGAATGAGTACACGATAAGGGAGGAAAGTGATTGTGTATGATTTTAGATATGTGGTCTCTGAAAGGAAATCTTCAGGAAATTTGCAGAGGAAATTTTTCAAAGTGAGTAAAAGGTGCAAGTGTGTTGACAGGGATATTCTATTTGTAGGAATGAGACTGAGAGTTTAGAAGCTACCAGCATAAATGGTCTCAATCCTGGCAATGACATTGTAATCAGTTGGACTGTTGAGGCTAGTCCGAGAGCAGTTACACATAATCTGTGGGAATGGCACCCTAAAATTCTTTTTCTTTGCATATGGTTCAAATATGCACTTAATATTGAGGACTGATGGATTAATTCCTTGTTTCTCAAATGTTAAGAGTATGTCAGAATCACTTCGCTCTCCAACAGTTTCCCATTCAGATAGGTACCTGGGTGATGCTGGTATCAGTCATTGGAGAACCAATAAATTAAGAAAATGGCCAAGATCCATATAAAGTGTGAAAGGATAGGTCCCGTAGAAGGCGCCCTTTTGACAGGAAGAGGCTCATTTTTTCCACTTTCAAGAGAAGGGAAAGTGGTGATGGAAAAAGTAAGACCTGTGGTGGACAGGCAAGGCTTGAACAACTCAAAAATGTGTTTGTGAGGTATGCAACTGATCCCTGCAAGGCAAACAGAAACATGCACTTTAAAGAATGAGTAAAATTCTTATGTAGTGATATACATTAACCAAGCTGTGAAAATACACTGCAAATACTAGCCGTATCCTTTTGAGGCTTGAATCAGAAATTTAAAAAGAGGAAACAGCCTGCTTATGTAATTTTCTCTTAGAGCAATCAGGAGTAACCAATACATAAGATTCCTGTCCAACTATCATTTGTTAGTAATTTTCTCACATTAGGCAATGGGCTAGATGCTTTTTACTCAGATTTAGCCATATGAAAATTGAGAGTTGGCATCTCTGCCAAGTGCTAGATGATAGCAGTGGCTGAAATTACAGTTATTGAAATACTTCAAAGGCTGTTTATGGTAACCATGTATCTAATTATTTCTGCATTGACATAATCAATGCCTTCACTCCAGCTGATCGTTGTAGGCTCAGCTTGTCTTTGCCTTTTCTCTTCAGAGCAAATGAGCTGGCACAGGCAAATGAATTGCACAGCTGTTGACGCTTGTTTCTGCCAAACCCTTGGGAACCACACTTTCCATGTCTTCATCTTACAGGTAAACAGCATCAGAAAAGAAATATCCTAGGACAATATTAATGTCTACAAAGGATTTCTTAGGGAACAGGCATGCTAAACAAATGTTAGAATCGCTGGAAATGTGCAGGAAACATTAAATCAGTGTAGTTTAGTAAAAGCATTAAAAGAGTACTAGATTTAATAACTATGTTCCTTTCAACACGTGAAAGGATGCAAGACTATTAATAAATGACATAAAACAATCCTGCATACAAAGGGTCATTTTATAAAAGAGAAAATACTTCTCTGAGTTTCAATAAATTGCTTTGAAGAAACATGTATATGGGTTTGGCTGTTCACCTCTTCCTGTATTTTTATGATACTAAAAGAGTATGCTTTTTACCTATTCAGAGAGCTTCCAGATGTATTCATCAGTTGAACACATCAGTTAATCCTTATCATGGAAACTCCCCATTTTTTTAATCCTCACTACAAACTTATAAAATTAGCATGGCTGATAATGCTTCTGTTACAAAGCAAAGTTTTTTAAAAGCCTAAATCATTTGCATAGTCTTACAATAACTGGAAGAAATAAGTGCTTTTGTGTTCTTTGCCCATGAATTTTCTCTTCTTGAAGAATTGTTGAATATGGCTTTTTACACTCAAAGGAAAGAAAAAACAATTATTAAGTTTCAGGAAAGATTAAATTTATGGAAACTTAAAATTTCTTTTATTCTGAGGAATAAAGCAATAACAATGGAGAAATAATGACATTTACCTTCTCTCCTTACCCTCTGAGGAGGAAATAATGTACATTTCCCTTGTAAAATTGCTAATCTGTTTTTGTTGCTGTTGTTTGCTTTTTTTTATACCAGAATTGAACTCAGGACCTTGCACTTGCAAGGCAAGCATGGAACCACTGAGCTAAATCCCCAGCCCATAGTCATTTCTTTATATAATATTAGAGGTTAATTAAAGGTTACACTTACGGTAATTTAAAAAGTAAAAGCAAGGATCTAAAAGGAAAATATTATTCAGTTGTTCACAAATTGTACTTTTAGCTAAGTATTTGGGTATTAACAATTAAAGGGCTGGACTGGGATCAGAATCTAAGTGTACTTCAAGCAGGTGTCTCGTGAGGGCGCCTTGAGCCTTTGCAAGTCTTTTTGTACTGGCCCTAAAAGAAGCAGTTTTTCTCCTACTGAAGAGCTTTCTTTCTAGTTCAGGTGTGACTTGAGGTGCTTGGGGCTAGAAGTCTAAATTTAGGAAAATAATGCAAGTGCCTGGAGACCTAAAAGCCAAGTGGATCCTGGTGGCCTTTCTTTGCTGTGAGCTCAAAGCAAATGCTTTCATCTTGGCCCTGAGAGTCTTCCAGAACCTCCCTTGAAAGCAAGTAGCATAGCCTCAGGGAAGGATATGTACCCACAGCACTAGGAATCCGATTTAGACCTTTCCTTTTGTTGTCAGTGTCCTTATTTGCTCCCTTCTATTTCTTTTCTTCACTTCCCCCACCATTAATATTTTATTTTCCTTTGTTCTTGTCTGATTTATGCCCTGTTCATCTCTCTTAACTCCTCTCTTTTTAAAACTTTTTTTACTTCTTTCATTTAATTTTGCCGCATTTATATAACAATATATCTGATTCAAAAGTTGTTTTCCTTTAAAAGTTGTAACTCCGTAACAGTCACGCATAAAAGGAAAATTAGTAAGTGTAATAATTTATGTACCAGTTCTTCAGTAAGGAGCTATTATTCTTAGTTCTAGTGATCTTTGATAGAATTTTTTATAGAATTCTTTATTCTGATGTTGAAGCTTCTTATAGGACCAAAGTCTTGAATAGTTCAATAAAATGGTGGCACCTCTTTTTATTTTTCAGCCCACTAATAAATTCTATGTAGTCACAGTATCTGTTGCACATGGTTTTGCCCATGTCCAGTTAAGGAATTTTTTTGTGTCAATTAAGAAATTCTGTCTTTTTTCAGACTACGCTAAAGGCAGGGTGGCTTTAGTCTCTTTCTGTCACACTAACTTGGAATGAATTAGTTTAATTGATACTCCCATAATTCATTTTCTTCAATGCTTAATTCCTTCATAGTAGAATGGGGAAATGAAAGGAATAGCATTATTTACTTACCACATGTATTATTTACATGGCCTTTCTCAAAACAGTTTTGCATCATGTGTTTCTCTGAATTTTATAGCTAGCTTTCTGCAGGTTTCTTGGAAAAAATAATTAGTTATTGAAGAAAGACACTGCCAGGCCATGCATTAATAATATCCCACTTTGGAGGAATGGTGATGAGGCCATCATAAATACCCAGCCACGGAGGGCAGGGCAAAGGCAGTGTGAGTCAAAGGATTAGGGATTTAACTATATATCCATGAAGAGAGATTGGGATTTAGACCTTGTACTTCACCTCTCAGGGTCCACAGATAAAATATATTTTCTGTATGTTAGTTTTATCTGCTAACCCAGGAGAATGAGAGCTTGCTCCAGAATGAGCAGACTCCCATTGACTCACCACTGCCACACACCTAAAACCGCCCCCATATTGGAAAAGTTGTCCAGAATCTTTGCATTTCATCTTCACTTTGTCTCCTCAGGAAAAGGCTGTAAGATGAGGGAGCCATTGGTGGAGAGGCTTCATTCCTTCTTAAAGGTCAATAGATTTCATCAGACACCATGTTAAAACACTGATAGGCGTATACTGAACTTCCGTTTTCAATTATTTAAGTGCCTTCAATTTTCTGTTGCAGTCAAGACCAAAATTTCAGCATGCCGTTTTTCTTTGTTTTACTTTTGTGTCACCTGTGTGTTGTACATTTCAATCCCCATAGGGTTGTTACCATGCCCTTAACACGTTCTCTTTCCTCCCCCTCCCCTTTGAGGCTAAGACTGTTAATTTCCTATCCCCAAAAAACATTCTGTATCCCTCCCGCATATTTTGATCATTCTGTTAGACCTCTGATTTCTTGGGCCACTTGGTGAGAAACCCTTGTTTTGAGGTTGGGTAGACCCTTCTGACAATTCTAAGATTATAATTATTTGTATTTATGTGTGTGATTAGCTTGAGCCAGTCACTGTGATCTCGTTTTCTCAAAGACCTGGGTATAATTTTGGATATAATTTTTTGAAGATTTTTTTATCTTTTAATCTAGAATGCTTTTTCTCTGTCTGTATCCCCTGACATATATAATAATGGTAAGAGGCAGTAGCAGTACAACAATATTTAAATGTCAAAGCAGCATTAAGTCAACTTCCATCAAGCCAATACAATGAATTTAGGAATAACCATTCCACCTGGTACTCCCCCATGAGAAGGATGCAGTTAGCTGGGAAAAAAATGTTTTAAAACATTGATTTTATGACACAAGGGACATCTGTACATAGCCCTACTGTTTATGCTCTCTTACTAGTTGAATTTGGGTATAATTTCTAGAGACATGCCAGTCACTTTGTGACAATAAAAACCATGAATGAAAACAAAAGTTTGAAGCTGAGGGTTACAGAGAGTGCATGTAAAGCCTGTATATAATCACACTGTGAAGCATCTTGTTGTACCAGCCTGAGAAAGTGTCCCCCATGCTTTTTGTCATGTAATGTTATGTGTGACTGTGACCTCAGCTTCTGTGACGAGGTTCTCGTTACACGGCTGAGAGCATCGTCTTCAAGCTTGTGCATTTGCCTACACACCTGTAGTGTCCTTCTTCACAAGTCAGCTGTAGTTATCTCTGGCTAAGTTGGAGTGCAATCAGAGTTGAATTGTGAGGATGTAGATGCAACATTTATCATAAGAAGTAGGCTCCACACAAATGTGGGAAAAGACAGAAAAGAAGGTCTAGAAAGGACCAGAGAAAACCCACTCACCAGACTGTGAATGGATGGTATTCAGCCTGTTGGAAGCCGAGCATGTCCAGCTGCTACAGTAGATGCTAAAAAATAATAATAAAAATTATTTTGCTAGATTAGTAGTAGTTTAATTGATATATATTAGCGGGGGAGACACATAAATGAAGTAGAGACACAAAAGGAAAAAGGGAAATAGCTCTCCACTTAACGCACTGGCCACACGGACAGTGGACATTGGCTGCGTGGATGGTCCCCTTGGGTTTTAATGCCTGTGAAGTGTAGCTCAAAATGGTGAGCTGATCTTGATAAATTGTCCAGGTAGAACTTCAATTTGTGATCCTCCCTCCTCAGCCTCCCAAAGTGCTAAGATTTTATGTGCGCACCACATTTGTCTCAAAAAATAAAAATAACTAAAAACTAAATAAACAGTTCTGTGCGTATAACACAGTGGCAGAAAGAACACCCATGGGTTTGATCCCCAGTACCACACACACACACACACACACACACACACACACACACACATTGTTGAGCTAGAACTAAAACTACTACAAATTATCCACTCCTGTGAAGAGGCAGTGTTGCTAGGTGCAAAAAGTATAATACTGAGAACTAATATAGCTATCTTAAGGCCACCTGAAAATAAATGTTTAAGCAGATAAACCATAATAAGAATAATAAACCATAATAAAATGATATGTTATCTTGTTAAAGTTATTGAACCTTAAATTTTATATAATTTTTATTTCTATTTCAATTTTTAGTAACCACAGGTGGCCACTGGGCAGAGATGTCTTAGATATTTTTGAATTTTCTAAACAGTTGTAGAATTGACTCTTCCATATAATTTGAAGTTCTTGAAAAAAGGCATACTTTCTCATTAAAAACTTGATTTGTTTGCATAATAACATCGAGTTGTATAAATTGAAGTATGCCATCTCTGGGTTAACTTTAGTGTTATGAATCAGTAGAAAAAAGAAAATGGAAAATGCATTTCTGTCTTGCCATAGTGGAAAAGTAGGCTTTTCTGAAGCTCATGCCAACTTAAATTACGTTATACAAACCCATAGCGACTTCATTATCTATTACCTGTTATTGCCCTGCTGAACTAAAATAAACTGTTGTATTATGTGACCTATAAAATGATATTCTGCGTTTTATCACTTGCTTGCTGTCAATTTGAACATAAGACAGTTATTAAAGATTACACTGAGAAGATTCAGAGTACTACAAATGTTATTTTACAGAGATGACAGGTTGCCCTTAATGTCGCTAGTCATAAAAGAAAAGAAACTGGATGAATATGAAGCCAGTGATATAAACTCAACAGGCAATGTGATGAATAAAACAGACGTGAGCAATCTTCCCTTCCATAGTCTCTTTATTTTCCTAATGTTTATGCTATTACTTTAACGGCTTCTAGCTGATGTAAATTGGAAAGGAAGAACATTAAAAGAGTAATTCCACTGAAGAAGAGACCGCTTCTTTATAGTCACATTAGGTGCCTGTGTGATCTAGACTTCCATAATCCATTGCTCAATTGATGGATGTTAGAAAGTAGGGAAACTAAACAAGAAGAGGGCACTTCTGATTATAGGCATCATTGATTTTAATGAAGCCTTCAGTGTAGGTGAAACTTAGCAACCTGGATTCTGTTTTCAAAGAAATACATTTTCAATTTCTTTTTTCATATGACTTGCTCTCTTCCTAGAATGGACACATCTCAGATCATGAACAACAAACTAGGGATCATCTAGAAAACGTAAACAACTAAGTGCACACCAATTACCTTCTCAGCAGACCCTTCTTCGATCCACTGTTGTCTTGTTACTGCAATAGCCAGGCTGTCCTGGGGTTATGGCGCCCCCTGATAACCATGTGGAGAACCACCTCACTCAGCATCTTTTTTTTTTTTTTTTAATCATTGATTTTTCAAAACTATGTCAATTATTTCAGAAATTGACTCATTTATCTATTTATGGACATAGCTTTTGACACTATACCAACTTACTAAATAAGCCGAACATAATATGCCATGGGGGGGGAAATATTTTTTCTCCCATCATTCCTTTCAACTCTTGGTTGAGTTTTCTTTTCCTGCCCACGGAAGACATCCCTGGAAGATACAAAAGCACTTGTGTCTCTTTCAGTTGTTAGAACTGTCTCATTTTCTTGGTAATTCTCAGTTTCAAGAATAAACAGTTATTAGGGGTTCCAATTTCAAAATTGAGCCTCGGATGATGTTTGAAGCTTTTCCCTCTCCACGGGGCCAGTTGAGACAGGGCTGTGACCCTTGTTCACATTGTATCCGTTTTCCCATTTGACTTTTCAGAATCAATCTGAGAAGAGTAGAGAATAAAGGAAAATAATGAAACATCTTTAAATTACTGGTGCAGTTTATGGTTACTGGTGGCCTTCAGCAGGACATGCATTTATATGCTGTTTTCCTGAGCAGTGTATATTATGTTCTTTGGTGATGCTACCCACTCCCTCCTCCTCTGTGCATATCCCCAGATTTATGGTTGCATGCATCTGCCTGATTGGGGAAGATATTCATGCTCAAGCTTACCACCATGCCCTGTGGATGCCTGAGATCTGTGCAGATTTGACTTTCTGCAACATTGCAGGGATCTATCTGGATGGAGACATTCATTTTGCTATCTTCAAGGTGCTTGGTCCCTGTCAGTGATTCTTTGGTGTGGCTATTCCAGCACTATAAGTAGTGCAGAAGAATAAGCAATCCCTTCTTGAAGTCTAAAATTTACCAACTCTGTGTTCATCCTCTGCATTTACTTAAGCTCTTATTTCTATTTACAGTTATATCCCTCTGCTTAAACCTTCTGTGTTATATTCATATATATAAATAAAGGACCAGTTCAGTCACTTCTCAGAAAAACATGGTGAGGAATTACACAGAGGTGCTTTTGTCTCTTTGGAGTCCTCAGCCAAATTTCAGAGACATAGGGAAAGTTCCCCTCATGGAGCATTATGTCATATTTCTTCTTTGGCTTTGTCTTTCAAGATGGTCTTGTCTGGTACAAACATAAGAAAAATCTTTCAGTATTTTCACTTTGTACATTTATAATGAAACAGATGCAACTGTCAAATAATGAGGAGCTTTTAAGATGTGTTTAACACACAACAAGGTGTTTTACATGTTTCATTACTTAGTGATCACAATAATTTGAAATTTATTGTGTCATCCATAATGCGGAATGAAAATTGAAGCTTAGAATGTTAACTGATTTAAGGGCTTAGAGTTATCAAGTGTGATAGCTAAAACGTGAAGTTGTATTTCTAAAGTTTTCAAGTATATTACAATAGTACGCAATTGTAATTTAATTTGTACAAACCTGAGTAAGTCATGCTCCTGATAGAACTTTTCACTTTTTAAAAACAAGTAGACATAATACTTTTAAAAATATATGATGCATTGTTGTATACTATTGTTACGCTGTGCAGCAGATCACAGAAGCTTATTTCTGCTAATTGAAACTTTGTACCCTTTGATGCCCGTCTGAACTTTCCCCACTTCTCCCCTTCAACCTCTGTTAACCACTATTCTTATTTCTCTTTCTATGAGATCTGTTTGTATAGATTTCACATATAGGCAAGGTCACATGGTGTTTTTGTGGCTTATTTTTTTCATTTAGCATAATGTCCACTAGGTTCATCTATGTGACTACAAATGACAGGATTCCTCCTTCCTAATGGCTGAAAGTGTTCTGGTCTGTACATCTACCACATTTTCTTTGTTCATCGATTGACAGGCATTTAGATTATTTCCATTTCTCAATGGTTGTGAATAGTATTGAAATGAATACTGATTTCAGTTCCTTCAGATACATATACCCAGAAGTGGGATGCATTTTTTTTTTAAAGTAATACATATGATCAATGCATAATATATGCTTTTAAATAGTTCTTGAACTTGTTATGAAATAATTCTTCACATTATCAAAAAAATCTATGCTCCATTGTACTCTTCTAATTAAATTTCCTGTGCCACAAATAACAGCATTTGGGTTAGAGAGTAATCTCTTCCACTCTCCTCAGGGGATGGCCTCTGCCTTGCCTGACAAAAGTATGACGATGCAATGTCTTCCCTGAGCCACCTGCCACGCATGACTCTGCTGTTTGGTCAGGATCCACCCCACCACTCATGTAAGCAGAACTAGATGCAAGTCCTAGTGTGCACTGGCCCAAAGATGGGTTTCACAGTGTGCTGCATGAAGTACACTGCTCTCCAAAATGTCAGTTTGGGTTCCTGAGGAAGCACAATTTGATATGCAGATTTGTTTGCAGGAAGTTCATGGGGTAGGCTTTGAGGGCTATTAATTGAGAGGTGTAGGAGAGGAAGAAACATTGGGCTGAGGTACAGTCAGGCTGTCCTCCAGTCACAACAAAGGCCTGAGCCAGCCCTGTGAAGAGCACTGGAGCTGGACTGCTCTTCAGGGTTATACTGTGTCCTAGCAAAGGACCTGGATGTCCACAGAGCCACAGGAACCCATGGGTAGGTACACGCTTCCCAGAGGAAAAGGATGTGACGTAATGAAAGGCAACTGTGTTGGGCTGAGTTGGGTTCCAGCAGGGGGCTGATTTTAAGGGCTCTGAGAACACAACATGCCCAGCGGCTGGGGTGTAAATCCTGTCCCTAAAGGAGATCTGAGCATAACATTGTCTATAAACATATTACCATACTGTTGTTGTTACTTTGAACACAACTACTTTGAGGGACTTTGTAGAATTTAGTAGGCTTTCATAGGCTTTTCAAGTGTTATGTTCATATTATAAAGAATTTTTTGTGAGAAAATCTATTGCAGATTACAAATAAATAGCTTGTCTTAAGTCTTATATCACAATTCATTTAGAAATTAGGTTATTTGTAACTCAGGCTTGACTCCATTTTTGTCAAGAGAAGTAAACAAAAAAATAAAATATGTTGTTGGCTTCTCATTGATGAAAAATTAAATCAAAGCTATCAGAAATATTCTGGGCATTGTTTAGATATAATGAATTGTTTAATCTTCACAGTAAACTGATAAAATAGATAATATCCCTATTATTTAGAGAAGCAAGTGAGAGGTGAAATGAATGAATCAAAATGACACATTAAATGGCTAATTGAGGAACTTCCACTTTTAGTGAAAAGCTATATTATATGTGTCAGTTACCTATCACTGCATAAAAGACTATCCCCAAATAAATGGATTGTATAAGTAGTTACTATCTCATCTGATTTGTGAGTGATGGGGCTTAGTTGGGTGGTTCTGGTTCAGTTTCTCTTTGAGTTAGAGTTGAGACATTGCCCAAGCTTCAATCATTTGAACTGGAGAAGCTCCTTCCGTAGTGGCTCATTGATGGCTGTTGGACAAAGGTCACAGCAGATTAGCCAGGGGTGTTTCCATCTGGCTGCTTGTACGTTCTCACTGTATGGCAGGTACCATACCCTGAGGAGTCAGCAAGCAGGAAGTTGCCATCTTTTATGGCTGGTCTCATAAATCACACTCTGTCAGCTTGGCAACATTCTACTGAAATTCAAGTCACTAAGTCTGGTCTCTACCTGTGGTGAGTGGAGATAGAGTTCATCTGCACAGGGCCAGGAAAGCAGACTGGATAAGAATTTGTGGATGTCTTTTAAAACCATGAACATCTTAGTTATTTTAAACCTGTATCTATATTTACCTTTCAAATTTTAGGTTGTGAGTTAGATCCAATATTATTTGTAACAATTTTCTTCATTGCTGCAAGAAGCAGGACTTTTGGTAATATTTTCTTGGGCATGCACATAGAGTTGCTTATTTAAAAGATTATCAAGTAGAATGTATGTTAATCCTTCTATTTAGAAGAAAGCTTATTCTCAAATGGAATGATAAATATTTTCACATTTAGAATCAATTTAGTTTACTGAGTATGCTATTCACCAATACCATTTTAGATGCTTGAGATAAAGCAACAAATAAGATATGTCAGGTATGCCTTTATACATCTTCTTAAACAAACAACCACAGCTGAGTAAAGAATAGCAATTCTGATTGTGATCAGAGCACTGAACCTGACCAGGAAATATCAGGTGAAGTGTATGCGTGCTAAGGCAGCCTCCCTGACAAGGTTGATATACTGTAGGGTTAACATTTGCCATACAGATAAAATGTTGGGAGAAAGTGATGACAAAGGAGTTGGGAAACGTAACTGGATACCAGATCCTGGGATTCTTGAGGGCCTTAGAAGTTAAAGACCTTGGATTTTCTATTAAGTGTCGTGTGAGCTAGAAGAGGGTTGAGAAGAAGAGAGGGACATGATCTGATATACATTTAAAAGAACACTCTAACTGCTCTTTGGATAATAAACTGTACTGGGTAAAGTGAAGCAGGACTCCCAGCAGGGATATGAGTGTGATAAGCTAGAGATAACAATGTCTTAGAATGGGTAGAAGTAAGCAAGGGGAAAAGAAATGGTTAGATTCATACATTTGGACAGGGGAGAAATAAAAGAGTAAGGGATAACCAAAACATTACGACCTTATAGCACCTTTCCGCTAATATAGACTACTTTTCTTTATACTTTTTGCTTAACTATTGAAATGCTTTTAGATGTTGTTTTTCACCAGAATGAAATTTCAGAAAGCAAACTCAGTGTGAGATAATAATTCTTTACACTACGAAGAGATTAAAACATTCCTCCTGTTACATAAGCTACAGCCTCATTAATACTGCCCTATAATAAGGAAATCAACAAAGTCTTCAAATATCCAGGATCATCATATCATTATACATTTGCATAGCAATGATTTAGCAAAAATACCATTACTTTAATTTGATATGAAATTAGCTTTATCATTAATTTGCAGTTTATTTTTAAAACACTTTTTCTACTTTAAGAGCCGACATAGTCTTTGTCTAGTAATTAAACAATGAAGCAATTAGAACGGGAACTCAAAACTCCTTTAATTAATAGTCACTATTTCTGTAAAAAGTTTTGAATGTAGGGCTTTTCTTATTACATTTTTACTTGTTTTCCAATTGAACAGTATTAACACAATAACTGTCTAGTATGTTATGCATCTGTCTTTAATTTGAATAATCCAGACTGTTTCAGCATGCTTTCAAGTCACTAGACTCTACGGCTGTTAATGTTTTAAATGAGATCTAAAATGAGTACATTGGTAAAGCAAAATTTGGAAATGTGGACAAGTTATAAAGAAAAGTTTCTCAGAATTTTCTAGAATATTTAGTGTATTAATGTGTATTTTCAGTTCCCAAAAAGGAAATATTTATAAAATTAAAGCTTGCTTATGACCTAATACTTTAATTCCCTCATTGGAAAATGGCTTGTCTACCTTATTTTTATCCATTTACTAATATTACTCTGTTCATGTAATTGTGGAAAGTAGAGTCTGTAATAATTGTTGATTGAAATTCAATTTTAATTTACTCACAATCATTAATTTTCCAGTAAATATTTATTGACCACTGTATAGCTAGGATTCTTCAGATAGCAAAGAGCACTAAAATATATAAAGACATATAAGAAAAAGTTTATTATGTCATTCAGCTCATACAATTTTTGAAGCTATCACTCACTTTCCATTGCAGCAACAAAATACCCAATGTCCACATCCTAAAGGAGGACAAGCTTATTTTGGATCATAGTTTCAATGGATTCAGTCCGTGGTCAGCTGATTCCAAGCTAAAAATGTATGGAAGAGGCAAAATTTTTATAGCAGAGGCCAGGAAACAAAAAGGAGAAGCCGAGGATGAAAATACCCCTACTTTCTGACCATACCCTGCTTTCATATGTGAGAACTGAGGGTGGCGGCATCTTAGATCTAAATCATTACACTTAGGATTCTTCAGAGAAACAGAACTAATAGAGACATATAAGAGGTTTATCATGTGAATTAGTTCACATAATGCTGCAAGCTGATAAGTCCCATGATCTGCCATCAGCAAGTTGGGGAACCAGGGCAGCCAGTGATAGAATTCAGTCCAAATCCTAAATCCATGAATGTGTTGGAGGGACTGGTATAAATCCTACAATCCAAATGTGTGAACCAGGAGACATCTAACTGACAGGAGATGGTAGATGACCCAGCCCCAGATGGGGGTGGGGTGGCGGTAGACAGACAGAGAGAGACAAAGATAGAGAGAGAGACAGAGCCATTACAAATTTTGTTCTGTCTAGGCCCTTTGTGATTGGATAATGTCTGTCCTTGTTGGTGAAGATAAGTCTTTCATTCAGTCAACTGATTCAAATGCTGCTCTCTTCCAGAAACCCTCACAGGCATACACAGACATAACACTAGCTATAGGAACATCCTTAAGCCTCATTTGGCCCCTAATTTTAACTATTGGATTAGTCCAATTTCCCATTGCTGGACAAAGTACCCAACAGCCATATCTTAAGGGAGAGAGGTTTACAGTAGACTCTGGACTTACAAACTTGATCAGTTCTAAAGGGCTGGTTATAATTCAAGTTGTCTGTAAGCAAATACAGCCGTAATATGGGTGTTTACCTGGGTACATGCTATAGATCAAGAGGCAGATGAATCTTCCATTAACCTAATTAATTCAAGTTATTCATATGTTGGACCAGCTGTCACTTGAGGATTCACTGTATTTGGCTCAGTTTCATAGGATTCAGTCAATGATCACCTGTCTCCAAGGCAGAAACATCACAGTAGACATGTATGGTGGGGCAAACCTGCTTAATTTATGACATCTGAGAAGCAGAAGAGGGGAATGGTGCCAGAGAGGAGATGACAAACCAGATATAGACCCCAAGGTCATCCTGCTAGTAAGGCACCCGGAAATGTGCCTTACTAGTCTCTTACACAGCCAATCAAGTTCACACAATTAAACTTAACCACCACAACTATCATGACTACATATTATGGGTGTTCAAGGACTAGGGGAATGGTAAGCAAAACTGACAAAATCCCCATTTGGAACTTATATGTGACCTTAAATAATGTTCATATATGCTTTAAAAGATGCAAAAATATTTCAAGAAACTGCTAAGTGATCGTGAGGAAATGTTTCCAGATTTATAGCTCTGTGTACACTTTCTTAAAGTGGGTCTGAGGAAGCCCCTGGCAAATGATTCCCTCACCACCACCACCACCAATGATAGTGCTATATGACGAACACACTCTGGCTTTACAGAAAGATGGTCACTTGTCTTTTATCTTACTCATTTTATTTGTTGTGTTGTTTCATGGCAGAAAATCTTCTTAGAGCCAGTCTCAAGTTACTACTGATATTATTGGCTTTTAAAAGTTTATTGAACGCATCATAAATTTGAAATGGTATAGATTGCCAAGAAAAAATATTTCAAATATATTAAAATGTTAAAAATATGAAAAATATGCTGATGGCTTGTTGTTGTTTGGGTATCACTAAAATATTTAAATAGCAGCACCATTAAATTAGTTCTAAATCCTGAAATATGCTTTGGCCGTACTCATTTGCCCGACTCCACCTACAACTCTCTGGCCTCCCAACTTCCGGGCCTCCTTGACCGCTGAGGTATTAGAAACACAGACACAATTTCTGACATACCCTGTACCCAGCTCTGGGGAGAGACCACCGTCATCTGAGAAGTGAGAAGAGAGAGACTGAAGAAAGTCTCTTTCTCCAAGTCTTGCTAAACAATGGAGTTTGGAGCTCTGTTGTCTTGGCTTGACTCTTGGAAGGGTTAGTCTGAACAGCTGTAGGTAGGTGGCTTCCCTACTTTTTATCCTTCCTAATAAATGACATTGAGTTGAGAGTCTGCAGTTGAAAGTGAGAAGTATTCTAAGATAGTTTATTTTGCCCAACATAAAATAGAATTATATGGTGCCATAAAGTTAATTATTAACATACAATTACATATATTTTAACAAGTCATCTCTCTTTTAATCAGCATCAAATTCCTTTCTGCTCTCTGTCTGCCTGTGTAGTGTTGCTTAGAGAGGTCTACATGGCCAACTGCAAGTACTTCAGTTCTCCCATTCCTTCATTCTGTTGCTGTGCTTTATTGAGTCAGACAAATACGTGGCCTGAATGTCAGGCTTGACATAGTAAAACCATGACTTGCAATGGTTTTCTCCACTTTTGTATTTCATCTGCTCTTTCCATTACTGTTTCCATGGAGTAGAAGTCAGGAAATGTAAATTAATTTTTAAAATGATTTAAGCCAGTGATGGCAAACTTTTTAGAGGGAAGTGCCCAACCTGCTGCCCAAAACCCACTTTTTTATCTCAACACTTCAATTGAACTTGAATACTGAGGTTTCAGTTTAGAAAACATAACTCACATATTAACATCTCTTGTCTTAAAAGAAAAATAAAACATATACCCCATAGGTTTACCACCACTTCTTGAAACTAATTTTTCTCTACTTTGAAGCAATAGCATTGCAGTATCAGTTGATGTAATAAAAATATAATACCAATTTTTCTCGTCCTTTTCTAAAGCAATTAATGATGCTAATTAGTTTTAATTTCAATTAAGTGTTTCAGAGAAGGAGTAGTACCTTAAAATAATTATGTAATTTAATGCTTAGAACCTCTAAGGTTGGTATTATTATCACTGTTACTTCTACTTCATAGATGAAGAGAAATTAATTTATCCAAGGTAACACAGCTAGTGAATGGCTAGAACTCACATCAGGTCTAATGTCTTTGGAGTCTGAGTTTTTGTTTTGTTTTGTTTTTTGAGATAGGGTTTCGCTGTGTAGTTCAGGCTGGCCTTGAACTCACTGTATATCCCAGGCTGTCCTCAAACTGTGTCAGTTTCCTGTCTCAGCCTCTCAAGTGCTAGAGTTACAGGCATGCACCACCACATGCACCTCAGAATCTGAGTTTAACCACAGATAGCTTACCTAGGTTCACACAGTATATTTGGCTTGCTAAAGTATTGGTTTCAATATTTCATTTGTCTTTTATTCCCTTCTCTTCCACAACTACATGTAACATGGAATATATATCCCAACATTTTTATCACAGTCTTACCTGTGTGACTTGCTCTGTCATTTCAGTTTTGGTCAAAATGTGTTTAGAGATTTAAGTGATTAGGCAATTACTTTCTGGTTCTGAGTAGCTATGGCCCATTCACTTCTGGTTTCACAATGAAACTAATTTGAGTTGAACCTGTAGCCAAAGTCATCCAAACAGCTGAGATTAGCTGAGTCCAATCATTTTTTATAAAAAAATCAGAAGATTTTAGTTCAGAAATAGAGAAATCAGGTGCACTGTTATCTTATAGCCTGGAATATATCCTCTAAGTTCTACAATGTTGATTACTTGAAAATTAATTTTAAGATCCTGATTTTTATTTCTTGAAATGCAATGTAATCTAACCTGGACGACATATTTCCCTTATCTGTTGAATCTTATGCCATATGATAACGTATGAACATATCATTAATCTAAAGTTTTTCTGATTTCTGCTTTTTTATTTCATATTTTATGGAGTAAATACCATATCTGTTTGATAAAATAAATTGCCTTCCCAGATACAAACTGACTTGGAACATGCCTGTTATTAACTCTTTTGTAATCTTTACTCCAAATAAAATAATGACTGAAGGCATAATGTCACACAAGTCTACTCAGCATAGCTGGAATCCGTCTTTTCTTCAAAGATTAGTGAACATTTGTTGAATTTGATAGGAATTCAAAATAACTCAATAAATCTCAGTGTATTTGAAATTGCTTATGGGAATGAAGATTTTAAAATAATGTTTAGCTAATCGTTAAAGACGAAGAAAATTGCTTTCATTCAATGATAATTCTTTCAAAACTCTATAAAACAAAGATGGGAAATAGCAGGTTGTAGATCGTCCCTTCTGATTAAATGTTAAGCTAAAGTGAAGTTTAGTCTGCGATGTGTTTTTTTATAAGGGATATTATGGGGTGTTAAGATTGCCTTCTGCAGAGACTGATTCTGTTGAGTTTTCTCAATCAGTATAGAGATAGTGAAGACCAAGAGGCCTACAAACATGCAGCCTACTTAATGAGAGTGCAGCAAAATGAGCAGTTTTAGAAAAGAGAAGTTGATCTAGTCTGCAAAAATGTCTAGTGGTGTTTTGAATATTTTCCTTTGACTTTTTCCTCTTAGTGGCCATTTGTTTATCCACTTAGCAGATTCCCTGCTGCCCGCTTGCTGTCATTTTGGTTGGAACAGTTGTTCTGGGCCACTATCATCAATTTCCCTCGCAGTTGAATCTGCCAAGATTGACAATTATTATACTAGCAAGTGCCTGTTCAGTAATGTTCAGTCATACGGATTCCCTCCCTCATTATTTTTCTTCCCTGGAGGCAGTTGATATGAATCAGCCCCAGCTATTCACCTGGGGCTTGGAGACGGACAAATTTGTTTAGATCTCAGTTACATTTATATCTCTGATTAACTTCAAAGAGATTACCTCATGAGCAGTTGGGGTCCCAACTGTCCACGTATAGATGCCCCATCCTGATTTCAGTGCTTCCAAACTTTGTTGGTTTGCAGGAATAGCCAGGAGTCTGATACAGAGAAGAAAAGTCACAGAAGCATGGCATTCTGAAAAATCTTCAAAGCGGTTACAGCCTATTAGACATAAAATATTTTAATGTATCACTTTCCACCATGAGAAATGACAATGAAACATGTAGGACAGTACCTACATTGTAAGGTCGTATTAAAATGAAAAATGTCACATGAAGAACTCATACCTCTGGGTCTCTAATTACTTGGCTAGCAATTGGAAATGGAGTAAAAATTGAAAGAGAGATACGTGCTCATATTTTCCATTTTACAGTGGAAGCTATCCACATGCTGTGGAAGACCAGAGCCTCTGCTTGTGCTCTGGGTTGAATCTTCCCTCCTCATTTATAAAGCATCCCTCTCTTTTTTGTCCTAGAATATTTCTATATTTCCATGATGTAATATATATCTTTTTTGCTTCTGGTCCCGTTCTGTATTATAATTCTAATTTCATGTACTGCAAACCATTATAAAGAACTTTCCAGATTCATCGCCTCTTTCTCTTATCAAGAACAATTCATTTCCTCTCTTCCTCTTCCTCTTCACATTCAGCTAAAGTCCATGTCCTCTTTATTTAATGAGAAATTGGAAGATCTTAGAAGAAAAGCATTTTACCACCTGCTTGCCTACAGAGGAATTCACATTCTCCACCTTCCTCCCTTCTTATTAAAATCAGTTGACCAAATGGCTGTGAGCAAAGTGTTAGCCTATGCATCAAATCTACCCCATTTCACCTCTCACTAAATGTCTACTTCCAGATCGGTTATGATCCCCTGCACACAAGTACAGGATTGCATATCCAAATACCTTTCAGCACAATCTGGCTGGATGTGTAGCAAACATCTTCAAAGTTATCAAATATAAAACAACATTTTTAACCACCACCTCCTTCCAAACTGTTTATCTTCAAATGCTTCCAATATCAGGATTGGCTTAAGCCACCATTTTTTTCAAGTCAAAAAACCTAGGCCCTCATGGTCCTCTGCCTGTTTCTCCCTGAATATCCCAACAACCAACCTTGTAGAGTTTAATCAGAATAAATTTGACACTTGTCTACTTTCTATCTCTACTGTTAGCACCTGTTCATCCTGTTCTCAGCTCTCTCCTCATTCCTGCAACTCTGGTCTTTACCATCCTAGGTAAAATTTCTTATGAAATGGTAATATATATTTGTGTATATTTGTTTAAAACTGTAAAATGATCCTCATTTAAAAATTATGAAATGCAAGCTATTTTACTGCAGGACTTCATTTCTCTCTTCCTGTCCCTTGCCATTGTCCTGATTCTTTCACTGTGCTCAGGACTTTCTTTCCTTGCTTTTTCCCCTCTAATACATGAAGTATTTTTATTACTCAGAATCTTTGCTGTTTGATACTTATGAAATTCTCTTTTTCCTTCGATTTTTATGACAGATTTTTCTAACCTATGGTCTTCAACCTAAATATAAATTCCAGGAAAAAAAGGTATTGCTCCTGGAAGACTCTCCTTGATGCTTGCATTCTTGTTTTATCTGTTTATTTCCTTTTTTGTTGCTTTCTCATTCTGTCTTGGTTACTTCTCTGCTAGTTATTTATTACTATAGAACCATTACTCTAAGACAGGACAGTTTAAACAAAATATTTCCCCATTTCTCTGGGTCAGGAAAATGTCATGGATTTGTGCATCTCTTACTTTAAAGTTAGATAGATGAAGGACGATCATCTTCTAAGCTCATGTGTTTTGTGGCAGGATTCTTTCCTTGCAAGTTATTGAACCAAGGATCCCAGGTCCTGCTAGCTGTTGACTGGAGATCTCCATTATTTCTGGGTCGCATGGGTTTCTTGTTAGAAAAACCCATTATGACATCTGACTTTATCAACACTAGGTCCCAGTAGTGCTATGGTGCGGGTCAGGCAAAGAACAAGCAGAGTGTTAGACTTTTACACCCTAACATTGGGGTGACACCCTGTGGTTTTTGTCTTGATATATTGCTAGAAGAAAATTGCTGGGTTTGTAAGGGGGCGGTGATTACAGAAAGTTTTGAATACAAGGGTTTGGGGATGGCACTTATGAAGCTGCCTGTCATTCTTTTGCTAGAGCAGAGGGCAGAGGCCACTGTACACCTTCAGCTTTTAGAGAAATGCTTAGAACAGAAAAGTCAATAGATGAACTATAGAATGTAAGCTTAGTGATTTATCTTGATGTTCAGAGGGCCCAAGAAACTAGAGGACCCCAATTGATCCTACTTCAGAAAATCAGAATCTTAGCTTAGTTCCTCCTTAGGATCTGTTGGCTGAACTCTGGCCATTATCTTTTCTTAGAAGATTCAGACCTTCACAGTTTTACAGAGGTAGAATGAGTGTTGGGAGATACTCTGTGGAAGTTTTTGGTGGGCTTTCCCAGCAAAGAAAGTGCATTACCAGAAAGGCATCACAACTCTGTCACAAACTTAATGTGAGCTTAGGAAATTGCTTGTTGAAAGACTACATGAACAGCTTGTAGTCTCTTAGTCTGTGGAATGGTAACTTGAGACTTTCAACTTACTATATATTTTATAACATAGATAAACTTGTTTTTTTTTAAAATCTGATACAACTAAATACAGAAACCCAAATGTATAGAAAAGAATTTCAGATATCTATAAGCAACTGTATAATAATAATGATGGTGATGATCATAATAATAATGGCTAAAGCAGAGCACTTGATATGGGTCCTAAACTAAGAGCCCTGTAGGCATTAATAATTTAATACAGAACTTCCAAAAGGCAGAGACTACTATCTATATTTTACATATAGAGAAATGAGGCCTATCAGGAATTTTGTCCACAGTGTCATAATTATAAACATGGGAAACAAGTTTGGATTAAGGTAGTGAGACTCCTTTTATGAAGCTGGATGAACCTAAGGCTTCTGTAGTCCAGTGTTTCAGTGCAGTCCAACAATCCTTTCTAACAGCTTATCGAAGAAGTAGTTATCCAACCTCTAGTCAACACTGGCAGAGATGGAAAAGAAGGGTATTGGCTTTTACGTTTCACCTTTAAAAAAATTTTCTGACTTCTGTAAATCACTGAAATACAGCTGGAAGTTTATAGCACAACAATAACTGGGATCGAGGTGCTTTGTTTTCCATAGGAAAGTTCTTCAATATTCTAGTACAGATATTATAATCTTGAATTTCTGATTCTCCCATCTGAACACCCCAGCTGGTTTCTTAAACTATTCTTCAAATGTTGTATCTTCCAGGCACATTCATAAGTTTCAGTTCAGTGGAAACCAGCTCTTCAATGTGTCTTTTAAGCTGTGGTAGCACCTAAAATTATGTTCCAGGTGTAATCTGATAAGTGAGGCTCAATATAAAACTGCTTCTGTTGCTGTGAATAATAAATTCAGTCTGAGCCTATTTTAAGATCCAGACCACCCTGTTGGTTCATACTGTGTTGTCATCTAAAAACACCAAGGCCTTTTTAATATTAATAGTGCCATAGGTTTTTTCTTCCATATTTTGTCATTTTGAAATTATTTTTTAATTTTATGATTAATATGCTTTTTTATAGTGTTTTTGCCTGGTATTTCCCTCACTGATCTTTTACTTGATTCTTCCTCATTTCCTTTGCAGTATAGTACCTCCCTTACACAACTTGGAATTCCTGTGGGCGCATACAGCCAGCGTCTCTGGAGTGGGCATGGGATTCATGCCTGGCCAATCAGAGCAGCACAGACTGATTGTGGGACCAATGATATGCAACTCTGGTTTTAGAGGTTTTCTCTTTTACTGGCCCTGAACCTAAGAGCTACTACTATACCAGCCCTCATAGTAGCCAGAACTCTTTTGGAAGCCAACATATGAGAAAAGAGAGAAGAGAGTCAGAAAAGGAGGAGAGCCCCTAATGGCATCTTTTAGGCCTCTTCTTTTACTTATATTTAATGTAGGCTTTCAGAGTGTGAAATTATTTAAGCTAACAAATGCTATGCTCAGCTTAAGTCTATTTGAGTTGGATTTAAGACATGACTAAAAAACAGAGTGATCAAATTTTTATTGCTATTCAGTTTCATTTACCTTCTCTAATTTTTGTAGCCTGTCAACATTCTTAAAATCTTGATTCTATTAGCCTTCTATCCTAGCTTTACATCATCAAAAAATTTAATAAGTCTGTCTTTTTGGTATTCCCTTAAATTGCTGAAAAAAAAATCTAGAACAGCAAGTGACTAGTCTCCTAAAATCTGTTTTAGATCAGGCACCATAATATTTTACTATTATGAGACAATCTGTATGTTTAATATTCCATACCAAATCATTGGGAGCCATATTATTTTATCAATGTGTAAAGTTTCTGAATTTTATTTTTCAACACTTTAGAATATCAAGACACTTTCTAAACATCCATCAAGGGCATAGCCTCTGAAGTCAGATTGCTGGAATTCCAACTCTATGTCTGCAACACATTATTTGGTTGATCTTGGGCAAGTTAATCAGCCTCTTTCAGCTTTCATTCCCTTATCATTAAATAAGGATTATTTTAAAACATATTTAAAGAGTTGTAAGAGTTGCATGTGAAAAATAAACATACAAAAATGGATACATATTGAAGTAATGCATAAGATTCTAATAAGATTACTGACATTTAGAAATGGGAAAAAAGGAGCTAAAGGTGTAGGGAAGGTGGGATGGGTAGGGGAAGAGTAAAAAGGGAAAAGAAAAAAATGTGAGAGAATGAAAAGATGAAAATAAAGTGTTTGTAGATGGGGAGGGGAGGAGGGGGTGAAGGGAGGGCAGAGGTAAGGGGAAAAAATGAGAATCAAGACTTGTCATGTAGAGGTACAAGCCCCCAACAATGAATGTAACTGTACTGTATCCCTAAAATGTACCAATAAACTCAATTAAAGCTGAAAAAAAATACACATACAGAATATAGCCTTACGTCAGTTAAGATTTCAGCAGACAAAAAGGGCACACTCAAATTAGCATAATTTACAAAGGGCTTAATGAAGGATTTTATAAAAAAATGACATTTACTTGGGTGTAGCAGGGTGTAGGGATGTAACTGTACTGTATCCCTAAAATGTACCAATAAACTCAATTAAAGCTGAAAAAAAATACACATACAGAATATAGCCTTACGTCAGTTAAGATTTCAGCAGACAAAAAGGGCACACTCAAATTAGCATAATTTACAAAGGGCTTAATGAAGGATTTTATAAAAAAATGACATTTACTTGGGTGTAGCAGGGTGTAGGGAAATCATGAAGAAAATAGTGGAATCGATCTTACACTAGACCTAAGAAATGGAGGGGGCAAGTGCTGGCGCTCACAAAGGGGGAGGTAGGTCACCATGGAGAGCTTCGGAAGCGTAGTGGTCACTTAGAGGGGTACTTAAGAGCTTTGGACAACTCCACAAGGAGAAAGTAGGAGACCAAATTCTCGCCTCACACTTCTCCCTCCTTCTGTTCTGCCTAGGATCCCAGGGGCTGAATCTCACTGAAAGCCAGAAGAAAAGGTAGCCAGTTGTACTCGAAGTTGGTTAGCTTGCCTGCCAGGCACTGAAAGCATGAAATGTTACTAAAGGGGCAAATGAAAAACCACAGACAGCTCAATTCCTAAACAAGTGTACTCTAATGAAAGACCAATAGTTTTTTAGTTGCCATATTCAGGTTCTATAAACATTAGGAGATATACAGTGCCTAGATCTGGTGTGAGGTTAGCATGAAGTCCTGGTTCTCCTTTATCAACACTTTTTATTAAGTTAAACCTCACATAATTGGCATTTGTGGAACAAAAGGGACTTAATAGCAACACTATCACATGGTTCAAAGTAACATCTTGGGATTGCATTTCCTCTAATCTGATCGAACTAGGATTTAGGGTACATTATGAGTAAAGAGAAAATGATAGAAAATTTGAGTAGACTGTTAGCTGGAGACAAGTAGATAAGGACATTGGGGTTGTGCTAAGGCATTCTCAATTTAATGTAGACTAGTTAGGAAAGCCCTGGAGATGTGAAAAATGGTATGTGGCGCTGTTAACTGAATTTAGGAAGTTTACATTTTCTGGTAATAACATGCTATCTGCCACTAACAATGAGCCTGCTTATGCATTTTCTTTTTTGGCCTGGATGATAGCCAGAGAAGGTTTTTATTATTACTACTGTTTTTACTACTGCTTTGGGGCACTTCCACTCATTATTTGTATCAGCCACACTGACATCTGTAGAAGTTTACACTGCTTTTTCCAGTAGATCAGCCCTATGCTCCCACTTCTGGCTCCTTTACATGTTCTGTAAGTGGATGTTTTAACCTTTTTGGTTAGCGTTTCCTGGCGAAGGTCCATAATTAGACACTACATGAATTATGTAGTATTGTTGAAAGGTAAAAATCATTTGATTATAAAAATTTCTCTCCATACAGTTGTGCTTAATCATACCTCTTATAATTATCTTTGATATGATAGGCAAAATGATGAACATATCCATCACTGTGGTGCACATTTTTAGCATGTGGTTAACTATCAAACTTTTAAAAATGTAGTTCTTCCCTTAATGCATACGAGTCTGCAGTCTTCATTATTCATTATCAAGATTTAAAGTTCTCAATACCAATATGCTCACTGTTCTTTGTTAGAATCAAACCAAAAAATTGCTGATTTTATCAACCTTCCTATCGATTAAGTTTTCAGGAAGACAAATGAAGAATGTGTTGGAAACTTTGCTTTTAGTATAATAAAATTTACCCAGTCTGGATTATAATGATGATGACAGTACCAAAACTAATAACATTTGTCAATGTTAACTCTGCACTTGGCTCTGTTCTCACTGTTCTATTTGAATTATCTCGTTGAATTCTCTTCATCAACTCTGTGAATTTGGTGCTACTATTATCCCTATTTTACTGGTGAAATAACTGAGGCCAAAAAATACTAGGTGACAAGTCCAAGAACATTCAGATTGTAAGTGGAAGATGGAGTATTATTATACTGTGGAATAAATTCAACACATCCTGGGTTTATCTTACAATAATTTTTTCAATTACAATCTAAATTTTTTTCACCTATGACATTAATAACAGTTTTAAATGTATACTATAATTTTTCCGTAATTACTGCTTTCCCCTCATTTAATGCTCCTTATTTGCTTTAATATTTATTATTTTTTAATTAAAACATTTGTAAAAATTATAATGTTCTTGAAAATAGCATCCCAGTGAAAAAGCTGGTACAAATTAGCCTTCTATAATGTCACTTATGAACTTATTTGAAAGATCCAATATGAAACAGTGCTTTACATCTTTGATGTATATTTTTACAACTAAAACTGATTTCTTTCTTCCTTTCTCATTTTAAATTACTCTCTGTTAATAGTTCTTAATCATGTTAATTCTCTTTTTTGAGACCAAATTCACAATAATGATGATGGAGCTTATCTTAGTTTGGGCTGCTATAGCATGATAGACTGGATTATTCATAAACAACAGAAATTTATTTCTCCACTTTTGGAGGTTGAGTGAGTGAGTGAGATAAGAGTATTAACCTGGTTAGGTTCTGGTAAGGGCTTTTTCCAGACTGTAGACTTATGACTTCTTATTTTATTGTAAGATGGCTGAAAGCAGAGAGAGAACTCTATGACAATTATAAATGCATTAATTCCACTTATAATGGCTTTGCCATAAAGACTTTAGTCAATCCTAATTTCCTCTCAAATACCCACCTCTTAACAAAAACACTCTGAGGAGTAACATTTCAACTGATAACTTTTGGAAGGCTATAAACATCCAGTTTGTTACTGACAAGAGGATGTAAATATTGATATATCCATTATCCCAATACAATGATCAGCCATTTTGGTTTGCCAAGGCCTTACAGGATTCACTGAAACTAGAACTTTTAGCTTTAAAACTGGCACCATCCTGGAAAAACTCTCAGTTTGGAAATACAGGTTATGCATGAAATATAGAATTTTCAGTATTAAAATAAGAAAAATTTTTATTGAACCATGCTGAATCGATGACCTTATATTTTGGTTATTATGATAGTCTTGCATTTAGGGCATTTTTAGTCATGGCTCTTGGAAACAAAAGTTAATATTAGAAATAATCTAGTATAGCCTAATGCAGTCAGGTTGCTCAAATGAGAATTCCAAAGAAAATTGTTTTTTATGTTTTTAATTTCTTCTTGATCACAGATTGTTCAAGGAAGTATAGTAAACCTTTTCCCTCTTGTAATCACATTGACTTCTCTGATGGTAGCCTGTGGAGTGATTTCAGTTTGTGTTGAATTCTCAGAATATGTCTCCCCAAAGGAGTTTCACTGAGCCCTACAGTTACTACTGTCTTCTGCTGTGTGCTCATGATTGCAATGAGACTTGGAGTCTTCCAGAAGTAGTCCAGATGGATGCATTGTGGATGAGAGCTCAATGTCAAGTGAAATAAATCAGACGCACAAGTTTAAATATCACATGGATTCTCTTATATGAGAAACTCAAAATATAAATAAAAATATTCTATTCATTCCCTTTTCTCCCAGGGTTTCCCAAACCAATGTCTTAAACTTGCCACACTATTCATTCTGAACTCTTGAACCTCACACCATGCGATGAACACATTTTAGATAAGATTAAAATGTCAGAATCTCACCTCTGTCTTATTCTCTGTCTGCAGTGTTGTGTGGTGACTAAGAACAAGAGTTTCCTAATGAAATGACATAGCTCAAATGTATACCCTCTTATTTGTCAGCTGTAGAACCTTGGAAAAATTCTCTTTGACTCAGTATTCTTAACTGCTTAACTAGCATGATAATAAGGTCTCTATCTATTAAATTAATTCATATATAGCATGTAAGTTGGTCCTAAGCATATAGTAAATCTTTGATAAGCATTACAGTACTAATCATGACTTGTTAGGTAACATTGTGATAAGTTATCGCATACCTGAATGCTCCTGTCATGGCCCCCTGCTTGGATTTAATTAATCACTATTCATCAGTATATAAACTAATTTGGCATATTTCTGTTAAATCTAGGCATTTAAAAGTAGGAAAGTTGCCTCTGTTATCAGTTATAAATAGTGCTTAGGACTTTATATTCCGAGTTCCCTAAGAAATGCAATATCGTGGCTTTCTCTTGAAAAACAATACTGGGTGCAGGGCCCTTTTTCAAGTTCTTATGCTTAGTCTTTGTCTATAATAAATGATACATTTTACCAATTTCATATTCATATCGCCTGACTTGCAGTACATTAGAATCATGATAGAATGTAATTTGCATTGAGATTCACTGAATCACCAGTTTGATATAAAATGCATTGCTTTGCTTCCAAACCATATGTAGAATGCCTTTTTGTTTGTTTTGATCAAATTCTCTCCATTTGCCCTCAGCCTGAATCAGCTTCTTAATTTATCTAAATGTGCAGAGAGAAGAAACATTGTCACAATGACTCCATTTTATTCTCAGGGAAGATGGGTTTTGATATAAAACTTTAATTTGAAGGGAGAAATCAGATTTAGTTTCTCAGTGTGATCCTCTTTCATGTTCTCTGCTGCTGAGTTTTCACGTTAACATAAAAGTGGCGTGTGCATGATAATAAGGTTATGAGTGTACTCACCGAGTCCTGTTCTTGGAGCTCAAAGCCCCTGGACTTTACGTAGACTGAGCTAACTGGTGGCACTAGGTATAAATGGGAGTGTAGGGGTGGGGATTTAGCTCAGTGGTTCCACTGCCTGCCTCGTAAGCGCAAGGTCTCAGGTTTGATCCCCGGTACCAAAAAACAAAAATAAATAAAATTAAATAATTAATACATGAGAGTGTAGGTAGCACCTACCCAGGCTTAATTGTTTTTGTTTTGTCCCCCCACAATCTCTGTCTATTACTTCTTTTATCGTCAATACTGTGGTTCAATCATGTTGATGGGAAAGTTTATCATTCCATCCCCCTCAGGAAGGCAAAAGTAGGAAAAACCAAAATATAAAAGGTCTCAGTGAGGGAGGAAACATTTGTAAACGGCAGGAAGACTTGCTGTTTGTAAGGTACCGAGACCTGTGTACTGTTTTATCCTCTTTATTTGCCTTCTGTAGACTCCCCATGTTTGCCTTCAGGCCTTTACCTCTTCTCTGATCCCCGCTGTATGACCCTTAGCTGGTTGCTGCCGAATCAGTAAGGGAATGAATGCGCGTGTGCCACAGTAGCCTCGACTGACACAGAATTCACCGTCTTCCTGGTAACTGTTCTGCATGTGTGGTTGAAAGAATAGGTAATCCTATGTCTGTATAGCAGTTCTTCTAATGTTTAAATGTTCTCAAAATTTACTTTCTTCCTCAACTTCTGCACTCTCTCTCTCTATATATATACATATATATGTATATGTAACATATATACATATATATACATATATATACATATATAGAGCGAGAGATATAAAAAGATAGATATAGATATGTATTTCTTCCTCCTTCCCTCCCTAAATCAGTTTATTTCTCTTCATGTTTTTACAAACAAAAAAGATGTGTATAATGTAGAGCATGGTGAATTTTTTTAGGACAAATATTATTCCTTTTCGAAGTGCAGCATTCTCATAGGATTCACTGTACATGCTGTTTGCCAATCTTAGAAATTTATGATGTATTGTTTCTTTTTTATTGATTTCTTTTGAAGTGTATTTATTTTAGGTACCAATAGCTGAGCTAGGATCATAGTGTGGCATGTTATTTCTTGATGCTATTAGTGTTCCCTGAAATTCTGAGTAGCTGAGGGTAGCGAATTCATAGAGCAACTCCAAGTTAAAAGATCACATTAATCTTTTTAATATTAAAAATCCATGTTCAAGTCAAGAAATCAATATGGATATATGGGTGAAAAGCATGAATTCAATAATTAGCTTGTGGAAATGCTTGCAAATTAATAATAGTGATAAAGATAATAGTTTATATTCTTTACATGTTTAACCATGTGGCAATCACTAACTTTTATGCATTCTATGTGGATTTTTAAATTTGGTTTTTATAATAATAATCTGAGGTTAATAATTTTAGGTACCATAATTATGAAAGAGAACACTAAACTCTTAGAGAAACTAAATTGGTCAACTAGTTATCTCTAAAACCTTATCTACACTCAATTATTTCTATCTTTGAATCCAGTGCTACTAACCAGACACATGATCCTTGTTCTGAGATTTCACGAGTTTCACCACTGCACATGACAAGTTAGAGTGGTGCTTCCCAAACCTGTCTTATCTAAGGATTCTTGCAATGATTCCAAGATCAATCCACATCCCATCCTAGTTAAATCTTACTGTGAGGAAGTGGTGTCAGTACCTCTTGCCCTCCACAGGATTCAAATGTATATACAAATTTGGGAAACGTTGAGCTAGAGGCAACGCTTGTAAAGGACCAAGCTCTCCGCATTCCTAAACCAGCTGTCACTCTTTTGCATACGTCATTTGGTTGCTAATTCCTAAAAGAATCTTTCTCTCTTAATTTCTTTTTGAATACATGTTATGGTCTTGGCATGAACTAAATATTTTACCTGTGTTGTCTCTCTCCATATTCACATAGAATATATAAGAAAACTATGATGGTGAGAATTCACTTAGTCGAAGTCTTACGCATAGTAATTTCAAAATTTATCATTACTATAGTGATGATATCATCTCAATTTCACAGTCACTTTTCTTGGTTTCTCTTCTTATGATGCCTACCGGCCCATTTGTGTTCTGGTTTCTGACGTTTCTGTTAGCTGACCCAGGTTTGAAATTTGAAACATTAACATTAAGCCTAAGTCTGGCAGCTTCCTATGTTGAAAGTCTTAATCATGCTAACTGCTGTGTTTAGAACCTTATCTATATATAGGCTCCAGCTGTTCTTGCTAATGAAACTGCTGGAGCACAGAAACTATCTCCATCTTGTGTTCCCCATGTGGCTCAACTGAAAAAAATTAAAGAAGAAAAAGAAAAAAAGAACTTCCGCTACTATACTCGATATCTATGTGCGGCCTGGGTCTCCTTTCCATTGATACCTTACTGGCTGGCTCTCACTATTCTTAGGTCCTAACTCCCGGACACTTTATGAATCCTTTATCCTGGATTGTATGATAAAAGCACAGAATTATTACAATAGCAACCAGAATTTTTAAATTATACATTAATGAAATCCAGCATCCATTAGTAAATTATTATAGAAATTGAATATTTGTAATGCATTTTGGGAATTGTATGGATTTTATTTTGAAAATCAACAGCATAGCTAATTTTAATTTAATATTCATGTAATAATTTTATTACAAAATGTTGTCTTCTTTTTCCATTTTCTGTCACAGTATTTTGGGTCTAGAAAATTAACAAACACATTGAATAAATGTTTGAATTATATTTGCTGAATGTTGTAAGTAGTATTCATAGAAGCAAAGCCTGCTTAGGTGGCATATGACTTATGCAGTTACCCAGGACTTCATGCTCAGAGGAGACCTGTGCTTGGTTTAAGAGTCTGTTGTCACTCTCTTGAAATTCTTAATAATTTTCATATGAGGGCTCCATATCAAAATTTTTTCCCCAATTGCCCCTTCCTAGTCTTATGAAATTGGTCCTGCATAGAGGGCATACATGTAATCTAAATTTAGTCTCCAAAATACTTAACCAGGATTGGGGAGAATATTTTAAACTTCTGGTTTGAAATAGACAGAATAGGCTATAAATTCTTATGATTCTTCCAATACATATAAGGTTTAAAAGGGCCGGGGACTTAGCTCAGTGGTTCTGCTGCCGGCTTTGCAAGTGCAAGGTCCTGAGTTCGATCCCCGGTGCAAACTAAACAAAACACACACACACACTCACTCAGAATTGAAGAATTTCATTGAGTTAGAATTATCATCATGTTTTGTTTATACATGTTCACATTCTGTATGAATGTAGATATGATTGATAAAACAATTTCACTGGGTATATAGTGGCTCATGCTTGTTAATCCCAGCACTGTTGGAGACTTAAGCGGGAGATTACAAGTTTGACCATAGTCTAGGCAGCCTAGCAATTTAGTGAGACCCTGGATCAAAAACAAAACATAAAAAATTGTAAAAGGTCTGGGGATGTAGCTCAATGTGAAGGCCTTTGTTTCAATCCCCAGTACCACAAAAGCCAGTCAGTCAATTAACCAATTAGTCAGTATACAACTTCTTCTGATATCTCCATGAACTCATGAATGCTAGAAGTTTAAATACTGCCATGTAAGGCCAGTTTGACATGCATTTTGGATCTAAAATATTCTTAATATAAATAAATTAATGTTAACATTTCATCTGTGTTCATAGAGATAAAAGTATAATAAAGTATTGGAAAAATTTAAAAATATGTATTCTGAACTTAAAGAAGTTCTCACATTCTACAATGTTATAACATTCTAGAAGGTTAGAATAGGCTTAGTTATACTTCAGAAATAGGTGAGAATATCTTTCTGTGAAGGGTACCAAATCAAATATAGATCTCCCTAGGGCTTGGTTTAATACCTACCTATGTATAGGAAAACATATGTAAATAATTCTATGTGTCAAATTAAGAAAAAGTAAGAATACAGTTTTGATTTTTATGTGATACCTGCTAATAAATAAAAATAAAATTATAAGACAAAAAGAAAAGCAAAGATAATAGCACAAACTGAGGAGGGTAGTACATACAATCTCAGTACTCTGGGAGGCTGTGGCAAGAGGATCTCAAGTCTGAGCCCAGCCTGGGCAACTTAGTGACTTAACAAAACCCTGTCTCAAAATAAAAAAATCAAAAAGGGATGGGGACATAGCTTAATACAAACACCCTGGGTTTAATCTCCAGTACTGAGAAAAAAAAAAAAGAAAAAAAGAAAGCAACAGCATAGATACATACTTTTCACAAAGAATACTTGCATAGTGACAACAAAACAATACTTTAAAAGGAAATATTCAGAATGAAATAATACCCAAATAAAAAAGGTATTATACAGAATACCTTTTCATAAGAATTATTTTCTCTTTTCTTTTCTGTTTTGTTACTGGGATTGAATTTAGGACCTTACACTTGCAAGGCAGGCAGTGAAGCC
This sequence comes from Fukomys damarensis, assembly GCF_012274545.1. NCBI lineage: Eukaryota > Metazoa > Chordata > Mammalia > Rodentia > Bathyergidae > Fukomys > Fukomys damarensis. The sequence continues at coordinate 31,110,152 of NW_022900940.1, forward strand.
ACTGTGCTAAATCCCAGCCCAAGAATTATTTTCTTATGAAGGAAGAATAATTCACCAGGTATACATGTAATCCCAATCAGATGTGTACCTCAGGGTCAGCCTAAAACACACACACACACACACACACACACACATATATGGCAAAAGCTGAAAAGAGAAAAAGGGGCTTCAGTTGTATCTGTATCGTGTTGCTTCTTAAGACAGTAATAACCTGTAAATACATAACAAGCTTAAAACATTAACCTATGTTCCCTATCAGTGGCAAGTACATTGGTGTGTTTTTATGCTGGTCGGCACATTTTTATGTTTATAAAATTCTCATTTTTAAACATATAAAAGTTTAAAGAGTGGTTTTACACATTAAAAGAGTTTAATTTTTAAGTTGTTTCTTTCAGTTAATCAATCTTTTTCAAACTAAAACAAGTTGAAGATTTCTCTCTTCCTCTCCACCACCCCTTATTCTGCCTTTCTCTCTCTCTCTCTCTCTCTCTCTCTCTCTCTCTCTCTCTCTCTCTCTCTCTCCCCCTCTCCCCCTCTCTCCCTCTCTGTCTCCATGTGTGTGTGTGTGTGTGTACACACACATACATATTACTAAATGTCTATAATTGTACAATGTTATCTATAAGGACAAACTTAAAAGCTTGGCATTTAAAGCTGGATATTAGAAGAGGCTAGGTTATATTGCAGAAACACACACTTCAACATTTCAGTGCTTATACGTAGCAAAAGATTATTAGTCACCCATGAAATGACCACAGGACATTATAATGACTCTCCAGGGGTGTCACCCTCACCTGATGTAGGTTGAGAATGCCTTCATAAATTTATGAACACCAAGTTTTGGCCTCTTTAGGAAGGAAAATGGGAAGATGAGGAAACATGTACCATTCTGAAATGTTCTTACCTGTGAATTTTCTCACTTTTTTGTTTTAACACAGTGACAGAAGATAGATGTTCTTTAAGGGATGGTAAAGTGTCAGAAAGAAAAGGAGAATTAGAAATATGTGTTTGTTTTAGTGTGCAAAGACATAACTTTCCTGTCATAATCCAACTGGTAGGTAGAGAGTCTAGATCAAGGCATTTCACCTCAGCATTATCGCCGTTTAGGGCTGAATAATTCTCTGTTGTGTGAGCATGTCCTGTGCATTGTAAATGCACTGAATGCCAGTGACATCTCTCATTTGCAATAACTGAAATAGATCTGCAGATGTTGCCAAATGTCCCTTAGAGAAAAATTTGCTCCTACTTGGGAAGAAACTGGTTTAGAAAAATTAGAACTATTCTATAGGACAAATTGAAAAAAATCTTTAAGATTCTGTATTAAATAGAAAGTGTCAAAAAAGCTTATTTTGAATATGTATTGATTCTTATGTCCTTCATAAACTCTTCAACAGTATGATTAATTCTTACCCTTTTGGTTTGTGTCAAAATGATGGCAATTCTCCCATAGAATGTTCCAATGGAAAAGGATGTCTTTTTGGCCAGACATTATGTGTAATTTGGGAATACTTTTCTAGAACGTTGGTGTAGTGGTCAAATTTCAAAATCATGAGACTAAATCCAAGTCAGCATTCATAGGAAAGCCAGAGATGGAGAGAAATTACAAGAGATAATACAGGAAGAACATATTAGAAAAGTAAAGTCAAGAAAAAGAGCAAGGATCAGGATTCAGCTGGTTTCTATAACAAAACAATTGTTGATGGAAACAAAAAGGAAACGGCGGTATTTATGTTCGCTCAGTTTTAAGTGTTCGCAGACCCATTTCCAAGCTGACGTATGTGAGTGCTAGAGTGACTATTTAGATAAATGGATACAAATGGGTCTGAGAGTTCTCAATCACTAACTTGATAGACTACAATACTGGAAGTTAGTGTTAGTGAGTTTGGGGGCTAAGGAAGATGGCAGAAATGGAGACAAAGATGAAAGAATGTAGATAACAGTTGAAAGATGTTAAAAGCCTAAGTATTTCCCTTTAAGTTGCTTTAAATATTTATGACAAGAGAGTGTTTGTATCTTTGTATAATGTATTATGGAGCCTAGAAAAATACAAATCAATGCAATGTGCTTCTTTGCAATCTATATAGCTATTATTGATACTTATATGCTAATTCATGCTGAAGAAATTAATGAAATGCTAATAAAAATGCATAAGCTGGCATCATGTTTATAGTTGGACACTAAGCTTATTTGATTTAAATTGAATCTTCTAATTGCCAAGAAAATAATTTTCTAATATCTTGCTCAATAAATCATTTGCTTAGGTAAATAATAAATGTGAGACCCATCTTTACGAGCACAGCTATGTTTAATTTTTAGAAGGAATTAGATAATGATATATATTCCTTAAAATGATTCAGACAATAAAGAAATACATAAAGAATGAAAATTCTCTCTTCTTCTGCCTCTAATTTATCCCCAAATCTCCAGTCTATTTACACTGTTGTTTCTAGATCAATGTGTAAATAATTTTTAATTTTAGTTCTTTTAAAAATGTTATAGTTTTTTTCAAAAGAATAACTTTTTGTCAAGTATTTCTTAATACTAATTTTAATTGAATTATGCTATTTTTTAAATATTTACAAAAATTCCTGCTATCAAATAATATATTAAATTAACCACTACCCTAAGCAGTTTTTTCACTCATTCTTACTTCTTGTACTTGTTTATCAAGTTTTCATTTACCCATTTACTTTTTAATTCATTTGCCTGGTGTATTTCTTTTTGCATATTTTGAGAGTGGATAGGTATATAAGCTTCAGGTTTAAAGCCTTCTTACCTTAGCTTATTTCATATATGACTACTGTAGTATTTTGTGTTTTTGTATGCTTAACATCTTGTTACACGTTTGTTTGGTTTTTGTTTCTACGTAGGACTCTTCCTCTCACCTATAATTTATAGGATTGTTATCCCTGAATAATTCACTCAGGAGGAGTTCAGAGAGGTGAAGTTGTATTGTTACTGTGTATCTTTAGTTTGGGAAGAATGCCTTCCCTTGTGTTGAGCTTCTAATACAGTGATTCAATCCTTTGCTTTGGATAATTGTCTACTTTTGTTGACTCCTGCCCCATCTGTCTGTGTCTGTGTCTGTGTCTGTGTCTGTCTCTCTCTCTCCTTTTCCTTTTCAGAATTTTAACAGCTACGCTTTTAGTTTCTAAGAACTTTAGAGCTTTTGTCTTCTTTAATAACAGGACCTTCTGTGTATGGTTATGTGATAGCATCTTGAAACTTTTTGAAGATATAAATTATACATTTATTTCCCTCAAAGATTTATTCTTGTTCTTGATTTAGCTGTTTCTTGCAGTTACAGTTTGTTTACATATCCTTTTCCTGCCAATAGTTTTCCTGAAACACTTGATGATTTGGGCAGTCTGTTCATGTAAATAAATTAGGATCTTGAGTGACCAAAGCTGCTGAGGAAGAGGCTCAACCAGACAATCTTGAAGATGTGTAGTTAATAGATAAGGCTGTTGGGGATCTGCTATCTAGCTGACTGCTTTTCCTTCCACTATGGAATACTTGTTGCCAATAAAGTGACCCACACCTTCAGGTATTGAGTGACTTCATCTCCCAGGGTGAGTATCCTGTGGGACCCACTGTTTCATTTAACAAGTTTTACCTACAATTTTAGCCTGGCTGGAACATCTCAGCTAATCAGTTGTCAACCTATGAATCCCAAGAGTTGTTTTTTCTTCCAACTCTGCTGTCTCAGTTATTAGCTATCACAAAGTTCCACTGAAAATATTTATCATTTTCCAATCTTTTTTCTTGGAGTCACTAGCCCAAACATCAAACACATTGAAGTGTTTCCACATCAGCACAAAATACAAATATTTTATAGTTGAATACATCAAAGCATTATTTTAAAAAATATTTGGCCTAAAATAACTAATTTCATATGATCGACTTAGGTCACTCATGTCTATATCATGTATAGGAATTCGTGTTAAGTGGGGATGTTTAATTCCATTAGCAAATGTACTAGAATTTTATACAATTTTAAATTCAGAGGATTTTTAAACAAATACTGTGTTTATTGAGAGGTTTTATCTTTGTATTTTGAAGTCAATTTTGTTTTTTTTTTTTTTTTTGAGACAGGGTCTCACTATATAGTTGAGGCTGACCTAGAACTCACTATGTAGTCCAGGCTGGTCTCGAACTCACAGCGATCCTCCTGCCTCAGCCTCCTGAGTGCTGGGATTACAGGCGAGTGCCACCACGCCCAGCCTGAAGGCAATATTTTGTTTCCAATTTTCAAATGTTTTTATAGATCATAAACACTAACCTTTTCTCTAACCTGTGCAGTAACACACTTGGAAAGAAAGACACTCAGCATACTTTTTGAATCAGCTGTCTTTGTTTTGGAGCCTATGATCTCTTGATAGAGAAACTCCCACTTTTATCATTATATATATATATATATATACCAGGGATCAAACTCAGGGCCTTCACCTTGCAAGGCAGGCATGGTACCACTGAGCTAAACCCCTGGCTCATCATTAGACATTTTAAATAAATAGAATCTACTGCCTGTACTTAAATTTATATAGAAGTTGATTACCAATACTATGTTTAGTAACTTATGGTGAGCATTATTAACCATTTACTACTGTAGCACAATGGGGTGAGCACTGCTGGCGGAGTCCAAATGAATCCAGAGTAGAGACAAGTCATTTTCCCCTGCTGAGAATACAATGTGAATCCAGCTCTGGAAAATGTTCACCAACCTGATTTATCACACATACAGTCATATTTTATGATCTTTTTAGGAGTGACCAAACTTTTCACACTTTTAATGGGCTTCATACCTGAATAAAATCCAGAAAATTTTAGCTATTTCTGTCTTAGGTTGTGAAGGTAAAGATTTTATGCCAGTAATCTTAAAATGTCAGGAAGGGAGTGTATCTTACATCATTTACAGAATCAAAGATTGGAAAGAGGGTACTTCTCAGAGTAGTGAAATCCACATTGTATTGATGGTTTCAGGAGGTGGTAGGATCCCTGGATGCCATCTTTGGACCCCAAATCATGAACTCTCATTTAAGAATACAGATATAGTTTCCTGCTTGATTATATCATGCATCTGTACTAATTTTTTTTTTTTTTTGTACTGGGGATCAAACTCAGGACTTACCACTTGTAAGGCAGGCAGAAACACCACTGAGCTAAATTCCTGGCCCCTGTGCTAATCATTGAATGTGTAGTTACAAAAAAATTATTTGAAAAAAAAATAATTTTAAGAAAGAGTAAGAAGAGGAGGAAAGCTTTCTGGCACGGGCCCTCATTTGAAGTGTTTGATTTGCCCTCCTTGAAATGCAGTATACAGCATGTGTTACAGAAATATAATTACACTTCTGGAGGACAGATAGCTGTCCAACAGAATTTTAGGCCTGTAACGTGAGAAAATTATAGTGTTAGGTAAGTTTCATCTCATCTGTCTCATAACATCATCCTTAGAGTGGGGTAATTTCTGACCTTCCCTCACAAAACATTGGATGTATTAAATGATAGATTTTACTATCATGATGAGGTGTTTATGAACACTCTAATAAAATAAATTTCCTAATTTAATATTTACATTCCAAAATTATCATTTGATTAACAACAAACTTAGCTTATGCATCAAAATAAAATTTTTTCTGAAGAATATCTAACTACACTATTACCTCTTTCTCTTTTTCTATGTGTCCCTTAAATCTCATGATAGAGTTGTTTTCTTCCTGCTTCAGCTTGATCTCCAGGCTCATCGGTGTGAAGGAACAAATTTAAATGAGTAATAACCCCATGTTAGTCTCACTCGTGGGGGAGTGTGCTATTATTTTAATGATGGAAATATTTGGAAATAGGAAATAAATCACTGAGGAAATATAGACGTGGCTTTGTTTTCTAAGTATACTATTCTTCAATATTTTAGATACCTGAAAATAACCATCTACATTTATTTTCATTAAAAAACTTAGTTGGAATTTTTAAAATATAAATACTTATTTCAGGAACAACAAACATGAAATTTACTCATAAATTATTGTAATTATATGCAAAAATAAATCAATCTCCAATAAATTATTTATCATGCTTCTGGGAACAATTTACACATGATTCATTAACAAGTTGTAGAAATCAATGTATCATGTCTTAAATGAATTATAGTAGCAATGAAAGCTTTTCAGTTATGATCTGATTAAATGTTATATCTAGTAGTCTATTCCTGTACCTTTCCTTTTGAATAGATGATTTCAGTGGTAGGTCGTGGGATGGGATACAGGGAGGAAAGACAAAATGTTAGAGCAAGATTTGCTGACATGTCTTTCCTTTCTTTTTGTTTTCTGTTAAAAATATAAGCAACCCGAAGCAACATCTGTTGAAATAATAATTCACACACAAGTTCAGAGATTGTTAATGTCTTGTGCGGAGATAGTGCTACATCCAGAAAGATGTCTGCCTGTTTTCTCCTGGCTGTGAGTTGAATCCAGTTTGTACCACAGGGTCCATAGGAATAGTGTGAGCTTTCAGAGGCACAGAGTCTTACACTGGAATTCTAAACTTGCAATATTTTTATTTCTACTTCCCCTTTTTAAACACAACAAACTCAGTAGATGCCTCTTGATTTTTTTTAGTCAACTAAATGCCACATTCAGGGGGGAACTGTTATTGAAAGTAAATAGTCCTAGAGATAATATTTCTCTCCTTGGTAAGGCAGAATGCGTTCTTTTGGTAAATTATGTGTGCAAGCCTCTTCTGAATTTCACCCTGCACAAAATTTAGTATTGTTCTGAGTCTTGTGATACAGGTTTGTGGCTTTTATAGCCACAATGTAAAGTGGTTCCTGATCATACTGCCTTTTATTATTCTGGCTTTAACATTCACTCTGTTTTGTCACCATACTTTGTTTTATCCATACTTTTCATATGGATATTTTCTTCATGTTTTTATTAATTGAAATATTCGAATTCTGGAACTTTTGAGTGCTTTTCCATCTTTACTAGACTAATTATTGTAAATAAAGTCTGGAAGATGAGTAACCTAACAGTTCAAAAGGAGTATGTTCATCTATTTTTCTCTTTTTTCTTTAATCTCTTTATGTTATTCCCACTGTGTTTATTCCTACGTTGTTGCCACTTTTATGTCCCTTATTCTCTCTCCTATTTTTGTTTTTATATCATCACTTTGAATTTTAACTTCCTCCTACCCTCTATATGAGCTCCTTTCTTCAAATCTCATCCAATATTACAATTTGTGTGACATCATATCATTATTTCTTTAATTCTTGTTACTTTTTGTTTCTTTCATTCCAATTTAATTTAATTTATTCTAAGGCATTATTCTGTATTCTTGTGTTAGACCTGCCTCAGTAATTTTCACTTTCTTTGTTTCTAAAATAAGCTTTTACTTTTATAATTTCAATACACATCGATTTAGCTAATTAGCACTTATCTGGACTTGCAGTATTATAAATTTGTTCAGTTTTAAGCACTTCCCAATATTAGTTATTATTATTCTCTGTGCATGTCAAAATTTGCACACATATTATTTTTTGTTGTGTTTTGTTATTGTTTATCGCCTTGCTTGTATTGTGGCTAGAAAAATATGACCTGACCAAAATAATCTTTTATATCTGTTGAGCTTTGCCTAGGAATTCTTTGCCCAAGCCTACACTAATAAAAACAAGTTTCCTTGTCATCATCTTTTGTTGTCAAGTGGATATTTTTCAGTCTGCCTTGCGTTAAGGGTGTAACACTTTGGAGGTCTGATTTTTTAAATTGAGTTTATTGGTACATTTTAGGTATATAGTACAGTTACATTCATTACTGGGATCTTGTACCCTTACATGACAGTTCTTGGTTCTCATTTTTTCCCCTTGTCCCTGCCCTCCCTTCACCCCCTCCTCCCCTCCCCATTTACAAAAACTTTATTTCCATTTTTTCATTTTCTCATATTTTTTCCCTTATTACTTTTCCCTACCCTTCCCACTTTGCCTACATGGAGGTCTGATTTTTTAAGGTGCTTCAGTTCTAAAATCCTTCTAAATAAATAAAGACTTTAAAAAATAATGATATGTTACCTAGATAGTCATTAAAATTTTAACTTGGATCCTACTTCTCACCAAATGCCAGAATAAAATCCAGTTGCATCAGAGATCCAAATTTTAATCAAGGAAGTGAAAGATCTCTACACTGAAAATTAGAGTTCTCTGAAAAAAAAGATTGAAGAGGCTATCACAAAATGGAAAGATATCCCCAGATCCTGAGTAGGGAAAACCTAGACAATCAAAATGGCCGTACTTCTATAACTGTTATATAGATTTAATGCAATTCCAATCAAAATACTAATAGCATTACTTACAGAACTGGAGAAAGCAATCCGAGAGACCTAGAATAGCAAAAGCAATTCTGGGCAACTAGGGCAAGGCAGAGGCCACCACACTCCTGGAAGTCAAGTTATACTGCAAAGCTATAGTGAGTTTTTAAAAAAGCATGATATGGGAAAAAATAAAACAAACTCATTAATCAATGGAAGAGAAGAGAAGATACAGGAACAACTCTAAGCACCCTCAGCTATGTTATCTAGGACCAAATCCCTTTGTTGAAGGAAAGATTGCCTCTTTCACAAATGGTGCTGGTAAAACTGGCTTTTGACATGGTGAAGGTGGAACCAAGACCCATATCTCTTACCATATACTAAAGCCAAAATGGATCAAAGATGTAAACATTAAAACAAAAAATCTGCTGGAAGACAAAAATAGGTGAAATTCTTGAAGATACTATCTAAAAAAAATTATAGGTGCTTTCTGAAAAAAATTCTGGTTGCACAAGAAATTGTGCCAAGAATCAACAAGTAGGATCACACAAAATTAAAAAGCTTCTGCACAGCAAAGGAAACCACTAAGAGTGAAGACACATTCTAAAGAATGGGAAAAAAATTTACCCTCTACTCCTCAGACAAAGGATGAATATCTAGAATTTATGAAGTCAAAAATTTAGACCCCCCCAAAATTTAAAGACCCAATCAAAAAATGGGCATCTGCAATGAATAGACATTTCTCAAATGAAGAAATAAAACAGTCCAAAAATACATGAAAAACTTTCCACATTGCTGGCCATTCAAGAAATGCAAATTAAAACAACACTGAGATTCCATCTCAGGCCAGAAATAATGGGTATCATCAAAAACTCAGCCAATAATGAATGCTGGTGAGGGTATGGGGAGAAAGGCACTCATCATTGTTGGTGGAACTATAAAGCGATACAAGCACTACCATGGTGTTGTATTTGAGACAGGGTCTCACTTTGTAGTTCAGGCTGGCCTTGAGCTCACTGTGTAGCACAGACTGGCCTCGAATTCTCAGAGATCCTCCTGCCTCAGCCTCCTGAGTGCTGGGATTACAGATGTGGGCTACTGTACCCAGTGTCATTTATATATTTTAAGGGTTGGTTTTTATATACTGTCCAACATTTTTCCTTTTTTATAAAAGAGAGGTTTTTAGCAAATCTAAATAAACTTTTAAAAACAAAAGTAAATTTCTCCATTTCTTTTTCCATTCTATAATTACATTTTTAACTTATTGACATTAGTTTCCATTTTCCATCTGTGATTCAACTTCTTTTCTTTCATGTCCATCCCTATTCTTCATTTGTTACTATAGTCAAAAAGATAGTTGAATAATTATCCAAAGTCCTTTGTATACAATCATAAAAGACCACTTCAAAAATCATTTCTGGAAACACTAGTCTTTTTAGTGATACATTTGAAACAGTGTGTCATGCATATTTCAAATTCTGGAAGCATTTCATTAAATAAAATATTTATGGAAACACCAACCTAGATTATCATTTAATTAAGAAAGCCCCAAAGCCGTTTTGCCATTAACAGTTTTGTGTTGACATCAAGGACAGATATTTTATGTGAACACAACTCTCTAAGTTTCTTCTTTCTCTTGTCCTTTCAGATAGTTAAGTAGCACATTCATTGTCTCAATAATTTTTATTTTTTCCTCTTTCATAAACAACATGTGCAGAGGTCGAAGAAATCTCTAAGCCCAGGTCATCCCATGGAATTACAACCTGAAGGTGAGCACCTCAGGCTGTATTTAAATACATAAATAATGCTACTCTTTCCCACCCATTTATAGTCAAAGCTCAAAAAGGCATTTTCAAGATACGCAATTTTAAACAGCTTTTAAGACTAAATATCTATGAATAGTCAGTCTTTAGAGACAGGGACTAAGCACAAAATAATGGCCTTTAGTGTATTTCTTCTGCTGTTAAATATTCTAAAGTTCATTCAAGTTCTACAAATGCATATTGGAGCAAAAGCATAAAATATTAAAAAGTAGCCCTTAGTGTTTTAGACTTAATGTGCTAAAAATTGTCTGTTGGGCCTGTCCTTCCTTATATTTAATTTTCAGAGGGGGTTTTATAGAGACTACTCCTTAAGAGGGCAGGGGACAGAGTAGGGCATAAATAACAAGTGTTCACTTATAGTTGATGAACTCATATTTTATGACAACAATGTCTTATTTTTAAGCTCTAAGCAATTAAATTAATAAGTGGGTGTTCATGATGTCACATTTATTCTCCAAGCATGTTTTCAGCTCATAAAAACACAAACATGTTTCCCTACCAATTTGTTAAGAATGTATTTTATGTAAAATTTTATTTATATTTCATACAAAAGTAGTCATTTTTATCTTAGAAAGTCTAATTTTCCTGTGATAAAAACTCTCCTACAAACTTTAAATGCCACCTTACCCTTAGTTGTAAAGGTGTTTCTTCCATGCAAGAGTAAGAAAAATTAGCAGGTCTGTATATGTTTCTGTTTGGAAAAAAATGCTGTGCTCATTACCTCGTGTGCTCATTACCTCCCTAAGTAAATAACCGAGACTGTATTCTGGCAGTCACTTTCCACAATAATAAGATTTATTGTCAAATCATAAGTACAAATTTTGCTTTCTTGAAAGATTAAGCTCATTTCTTTAAAGCTCATGCCCTGATAACACCTTAAAAGGAGTAACATTATTTAAAACTGTGAATTGGTTAGTCCGGAAGATTTTTCTTTAAATGAAACTATCTTTACAAAACAAATAATATGAGGAATGGAGAAAATAAGGGGAAGAAGAGAGAGGGAGATGTAGTAGGATGAGGGAAGTGAGGATGTTCACAGAGAAAAAGTGATGATGGAAAATAATAGGAAGTTCTTGGCAACATTTCAATGTCATTAGTTCCTTTGTAATTATATTTTAATATTTATATTTCAGATATGTATTTAAACCCATCATTCTTAAAAGTACATAGGCTCAAATAAAGTCACAAGAAAATCCATTACATGTTCATACGCAGTACACATGTACACATAGCACTGCAAGCCTTTTGAAAAAGAATGATATAGACTTCTGCTGCCAAATTATGGACATTCTATTGAGATGTTTACTTGGTTCTCTGGATTTAGCATTTTTAAAAGCCCTCGATGCACCTCCTGAGTCCTGTCTGCTACTGCCAAGTGTACTCATTTCAAGTTAGCACTGTAGATGTCCAGCCATTCACACCAGTCAGGCTCACTGGGCTGCAGCATTCCCTGGAGAGTCTGTTGTTGTTTTTATCAGTAAAAAGTGAAGGGCATTGCACTGCATTAAAATGTCACATGGCAAGATATTTTCTAAGGTTTTCACTTATAAACTATTGTTAACGCTAGCTTGATGTCATATCTACTGTTACTTCTATGTGAAAGGATACTTAAGACAAAACAAAATGGATTTTCTTCTGTCATATATGAAAATATGGACATGATTTCATACAATATACGTATATGACATTAGAATATTTGATATTGCTAGTTTGATTTAAATAACTTCTTAGTATAATCTTCAAAGTTGAGAAAGAAATCAGATCATCATCAGTATTGGACCTCCTGTTTTCTATCAATATATTCATCAAATTTCTCAAGTTAATGGTATTAGAGGCCATAATAGAACCTATGGCACAATACCTTTCACATGGGGTTCTGCTTTTTACTTTTGAACTTGAACCAGTTAACTAGTATTTCTGAAAACTAATTTTCTTATTTATTAAATGACAATTATAGTATTTAATGACATTAATATTTCAAGGGTTAAATTGAATACACTATATATAATATATTTTAAAATACACATATGCTTATATGTCTTGCTGAGAACTTAAAACAAGTGAATGTAAATATAAGTGGAAGATATCAGCAGAGATAACTAATATGATAATATGATTTCAAAATCCTTGATTTCGACCTAATTTTTTAATCAACAATTAGAGTTCTTCATTTCTAGCTACTCAGATAAAAGAAAGTTTTAGAGGCATACAAATAAAATAATAACACAACTATTTTGCTTCTGCATTCCCATTTCTAATAAATACATGAATGTTTTAACACTATTTCCAGGCTTAAATTTTTGGAGTAATCTTGATTACCAGGTTTCCTTTGTCATGTATCTATTCTTTTGGTGAATACAGTTGAAGTAAAAATATTTTGTGTTTGTATATTCAGTGATCCAACTAATACCAGCAGATGACAAGCAACACACTTGTTAAAGTTGGGTTTACTTAGCTTGCTGCAGTGAGGGAGATAAAGCCCCAAGAAGAGACCTTAGGAGGGACTCAGTGATTAGATGTTGGATGTTTTATAGGTGTGTCCTGATGCTGAATGATTCCTGGCAGTGTTGGAAAGCATCAGCCAATTTCAGATGGCATACTTGGAAAGCATAGAGGACCAAGATTGGTCTCTTGTTGTTTTTAAGAAATCTTTCTTCTCATGATTGCTAACAGCAAGCCTGTCTTCTGTATCTTATATTCTGTCCTCTGATGAGCTTATTCTGCTGCATATACATTCAATGGAATTTTAAATTTCCTGGGCATCTGTATTTATTTGATGGGTTCCCTTTCTTTCCTGTTTTGGCTCTTCATGGTTTTCATCATTTTCCTAGACTCTTCTAATTTTTTATCTATACCTGCTCTAGAATCACTAATCATGCCTTTCATTATGGTCACCATCTCTTTAGTTATCTGATAAATTATTCCTGATTTGATTTGTTTCCAGAGACTCATTCATCAGCTTTGTAACTTCTTTTTTACTTCTTCAGAGAGTTCCAGGAGGGTGGCTTTCAAATTGTTGCACCTTATTGTCCCCTAGTTTGCTTTTAATAAGCTGAAAGTCTTCTTAACTGTCTTAACTGCTTAACTGTCTTCTCATTTTCTATTTCTTTTTTAGTTTAATCCCTGGGTTGATGCTTTTAAATTACTCCTGGCAATAAGCTTTATTGATAGTATTTAAAACCCTTGGGACATGACTACTTCTCAGAGATGTCTTCCAGGTATAGCTGGCTTTTGATTGTGCATCTGTTGTAAGATCCTTCTTCTTCAATTACTGGAGATGAGAAGATGCTGCCTATTTGGCCTAGCTTCTTGTTCTTTGGCACTGGTCTATAATATTGTTTGTGACCCTTAGGCAATCTTCCTGGGATACCAGGAAGAAAACCGAGTAGAAAATTATGTTACCTTGGCTAAAGTAGTAAAGTCAGCAATAAAAGCATCAAACACACCCTAGAAAATGACAAAATGTGGCACTATTAATTTGCTATCTTTAACCTATGAACTATATTTGTGGTTATATAACAAAATCTAAAACAAATAAACAATTGTATAAAGTATGTATGCCCTCAATATGGCGATTTTACCCTTAGGAAGAAAATATAAAAGGAGTTGGGGGAGAAAATAGAGAAATAGAATAAGACCAAGAGATTAAAGGCAAGGCTGGAAGACAAAAGAAGATGACACAATCTTTGGGAAACTGGTGAAGTAGGAGGGAAAGAAAGAAGGAAGAAATATAAATAAAAACTGAACACAACAACAACAACAAATACTAGAAACTGTGTTCACATTCATATAAAAACAAGAACAAACCACCAAGAAGAAAATATAACAAAAGAACAAGAAAAAAATGTCCAGTTCAGGATGCATCTCTGCTGTCACTGTTAGACAAATTGGGCAGACAGAATCCAGATCTGTGTTGATTAATCCCAGCAACCCAGCCCTAGATTTACAGTGGGGTAGTGGATAATCCCAGCAAGCCTGATCCTTTAGTTCCACTGAAGTTCAGGCTGCTTTCTGGCTGTGAGTGTGAAACCCAATTTGTTCAGACTGCAGCACAATGTATGCTTCCTACAGGCTTAAACTTGGCTGTCTGCCAACTTGAACTTGGTTCCTTGACCTCCTGCCAACTTGGAGGACTTGAACTTGGTCTTTGACTCACTTAAACACTGGGAATCATTATATGGAGCTGGCAGCTGCTCTTGATTTTCAATCTGTTATTCCCTCTCCAAGACAGCTAAGAGCCAGTCACCATTTCCTGGGAGACATATGAACATGAATAACTCACCAGCGACTACAGTCCACTGCATCCACTACTCTGCTACACTGGTGTGTTCCTCCATGGAGGTCTCTGAGGTTGCTAGTAGTCACTAAGCACCTGCAGGGTTGAGCAGCCTCCCATGCACTGAGTCAGAGCTCAGGGAGAAAGCACCACTTGCCACCCCTCCTTCTTTGATGAAGTCTCTTTTCACTCTCCTTATGGGCTTCAGTTCTCACTTCAGATCCTTGCTGGGTCTCAGGGACCCACTTCCCTCCTCCTCCTCTTCCTCACATTGCTACATTCCAGCAGCACCTGGACTCTCAAGAGAGGCTGTTTCTCTGCTGTTCACTACTCCACCATCTTCCCAGAAGTCTCAAAGTATAAAACTATCTTCTGAATTTTGACAGTCTCTGTTGTGATTTCACCCTTTTTATTTCTAATTGCTTTGATGTGAGTTTTTGTCTTTTTCTCTTGGCAAGTCTGGATAAGGGCTTATCTTTTTTATTTCTTCATTGAAAGAGGAAGCTCTTCAATTCATTAATTTTTTTTTGCAGTTTTTTAGTCTCGATTTCCCTGATTTCTGCTCTCATCTTTATAATTTCCCTCACTAATTTTGGATTGAGGCCAGTTAGTTGTCCTTTCTTAAGTATCTTAAGATTTTTCATAAGGTTGTTTATATGGGCTTACCTTGTATACCTAATACAAACATTGATTGCACTGAACTTTCTTCTTAGGACTGCTTTCATAGTGTTCCAGAGGGTTTGTGGGTAATACTGTCACTGCCATTACCTTCCAGAAACTTTTCTTTCTGTGATTGTTTGTTTAGGAGTGTTAATTTTCCAGGAGGTTTTGCCTTTTCTGAAATTTCTTCTTTCATTGATTTTTATTTTCATTGTACAGTGGTTGGATAGTATGGATGGGGTAATTTCAATTCTTTTATATTTACAGGCATGCTTGTGGATTAGTATGTGATCTATTTTGACAAAAGAACCATGTGCTGCTGAAAAGAATATATACTCTGTTGTAAAGGGTGTAATACTCTGCATATATCCATTAAGTCCACATGTTCAAAAATGTGGTTCAGATCTGAAATTTTTTTATTGTTTTTTGTTGTTGTTGTTGTTTAGTTGATCTGACTCTTTGCAAAAGCAGAGTGTTAAAATCCTTTCCTGAAATTGTGTTACTGTTTATTTGATCTTTTAGTTTCACCAGTTTTTGTTTTACGAAGACAGGTGCTTCAGTATTCTGTGTATATGTTTATCAATGTTATCTCTTCTTGTTGAGTTGTTCCTTAAACTAGTATGTAGTGACCTTTGTGTCTTCTAATATCTTCTAACTTGAAGTTTACTATGTCTAATGTTAGCATTGCTACACCTACTTGTTTTCAGAGTCCTGGTGCAAGGAACTATGTTTTCTATCCTTTAATTTTTAGTCTATGAATATGTTTTTGGATTAATTTCTTTAATGCAATAGATTATTAGATTATGTTTTTTAACCCAACCTGCCAGTCTGTGTCTTTTGATTGTAGAATCAAAGCTGTTAACATTGAGACATATTACTGAGATATGTTGATTATTTACTATCATTGTCTTCTTTATCTCTTGGTATAGTGTTTGATATTTGTTGGTATATTGATTTTTTGTTGCTTTTTTAATCCGTTGAGCTCACTAGTTTCCTTTGTGTTTTTAGGCGTGTACAATAATTTCTTTCAAGAATATTATTAATTATTTTCTCTAGAGTTGGTTTAGTGCTCATATATCTTCTGAGCTGGTATTTTTTCATGGAAATCCCTTGTTTCCCCATCTGTTTTGAAGGATAGCTTTGCTGGCTAAGTTATATGGGTTGGAAGTTATATGCTCTTAGATCTTGAAATACTTCACTCCAAGTTCTTCTAGCCTTCAGGGTGTGTGCAGAGAAGTCTGTTGTGATTCTAATTGGTTTACCTTTACATGTGAATTTTGGTTTCTCTGATTGCCTTTAAATTCTGTTGTTGTTGTTTTTTTCTGGATATCTGTAAATTTAATGAGGATATACCTTGGTGAACTTCTCTTTTATCATGACTGGTGTTCTATAAGAATGACTTATTTGTATTTTAAAATCTTTTCTTATATTTGGGAAATTTTTTTACAGGATTTCTATAACATGGTGGTGAATTCATGTGTGCTACTTTTTAGTTTCTCTCTGACTCCAATTAGGCTTAGTTTGGTCTTTTGGCCTTACATGACATAACCCACATTATGCAATAACTCAAGATATTTAAACCAAAGAGGTGCCTAATAAGAATGTTGATTAGATATTTGAATGAGACATTGGATATGTGATTCCTAAGTAGCTTTTTTGCCAAGAATCTGAGTACTCACACCCTAATAATTCCTCTGATCACTCTACCAAATTGAATTT
>NW_022900940.1:31126950-31169170 GCF_012274545.1 Fukomys damarensis
ACTCAGAATTTTTTTTTTTTTTTTTTTTTGGCCAACTTGCAGATATTCTTTCAGAGTGTGATCTAGACTGAAATCATTGCTCTCTCTCTCTCTCTCTTTCCCTGGGTGCACAGTAGATTAGACAGCAGAGTTCAGATCTTTCTGCAGAAGGATCACAAGGTTGAGCACAGCCAGGGCAATTTAGTAACTTAGTGAGGACTTGCCTCAAAAATAAAAGAATTGAGATATAGTTGAATACAAAGAGGAAAAAATAGATATCAAGGTATGAAATTAAGCAATATTTGTAACGCTACTTCATTGCAGTATAGGTAAATTAATAACAAAATAGATATATAAAATACTAAGTGTGGGCCAGGGATTTAGCTCAGTGATTCTGCTGCCTGCCTTGCAAGAGCAAGGTCCCAAGTTTGACCCCTGTACCAAAAATAAATAAATAAATAAACAAACAAAAATAAAAACAAAAAACGAAATGTTAGAAATGATGTATTATATTATATATTTAATACACAAATTAATTCATTTACCTCTTACATCAACTGCATGGGATAGGATTGTTTTCCACAATAAGCATACTAGGGAAAATAGTTATTTTAAGATCAGAAAAATAGCTAGTAGATAGGGCAGTGTGTAAGCCTTGGTACCCTGACCCCAGAGTTCCAGACTCACCAGTGCACTACCAATTAAAGAAACTATTGTAAAATGCATGCAGACAGACACTACAGCTGATTCATATAGCACTGAAACTCCACTCCCTCCCTCTCTGATTGGCGAACCTGACAGTAAATCTTGCCCACAGTGTGCCGAGAATGACTGAACAGTGAAGAGGGCGGACAGTTTATATTCCAGATGCAATCTTGCACGCAGCTTTCCTCATAAACATTCTCTAGGTGCCTCTTACTTCCTGGGCTCTCAGGAAAAGTGCCAAATATTGAGACTATAGCCGTATATAGTTATTCATCCTATTAGCTGCTGTGCTAGCAAGTTCTCATTTGTGATAAAAATATTGTTTCCCCAGCCTTTTGGCCAATTACAAATCATGTAAAACAATCAACACAAAGCAGTAAGATTACTTCCAAATTATTTGTTCTGTTAGATATATAATTACTACAGTTTTATCACATACACACACAGGTCTCAAATGTTTGCTAACAAGACAAAAGTGGTTTTTGTCTCATTTTGTACTTAGAAAATTCAGCTTTGTAATGACATGTGGTTCCAGATGTAAATGCTGAGCGCATGATTTCTGCTCTTGTTTTTGGGTTTGCTTGGCTGAATAGTTTATTATAACTATATTGAAAATTCCTTAGAAACATGCAGTAGTCTTTGCCAGGAGTACAACTGATTTCCATCTAAAATGCTACTATTTCGCAGTGTCTTGCAACGTTTTAATTAGTTTTGCTTATGGAACCCAACACATGCATAAAACACTGAAGGAAAGGAAGTCTCATTCTAATTACTTTTTTCAAAGGATTACTTACATTTTCATAATTATTCAACGGTTTTTGAACAGAGAATTTTACATTTTAAATGGAAAATTATACCTCCATAAAGCCACTGCAAATTAGTAGCTTTAGTATAGCATTTAATTTCTTGGTGCTGTGTATTGTTGATGCTAATGTCAGATCACACATTAGTTGCTTAGAAAGACAGATTGATTGCATCAACCTGTTAAGTTTGAGTTATTACTGGATCTGTTGTCCTTCATTATAAAATACTGCTTTTAAATGAAGTCTAAGCCGTGCCATTTTAGGTTTAAGAAGCTTAGAATTTTCCCATCTAGGTAGCCATTGACGTTTCAAATACTTTTCTTTAGAGGAGGTGGAGGTAGACTGAGCTCTCTGGAAAAAAACAGTAAGCTGAAAGAATGGGTAACATTTTTGTTTCTACTTTTGAATCAGTTGACAACTCTATATATTCTAGTATTAGAGTGGCTGATATATTTACTGCTGAAAAAGGGATATAGTGCATACATTATATATTAAGTACAAATATGATTAATAATATACATTTATGTAGTAGAATATAATAGAAATACATATTAACTCTTAATTTTCATAAAAATGAGAAAAATGAAAATAAACATCAACTCTAGTATATCATCTGGCCAAGAAAGGCATAGTTGACATTATTAGCTCTTGCTAGGGGAATACTATTCAGCCATAAAGAATGAGAAATTAGAGTCATTCATAGGAAAATGGATGTATATTGAGGATATACTCCTAAGTGAAACAAATAAGTCACACATGTATAAATACCAAATAGTTTCTCTGGTGTGAAAAACTATAATGGTACATAAGATCCTAATGATGTAATTGACAATGTGAAATAGGAAGAAAAGGCTAAAGGTGTAGGAGAAATGGGAACTGTAGGGGAAACGTAATAAAGGAAAAGGAAAAGAAACATGAGAAAATGAAAAAATGGAAATAAAGTATTTGTAAATAGGGAAGGGAGGAGGGGGTGAAGGGAGGGAAGGTGTAAGGGGAAAAAATGAGAACCAAGACCTGGCATGTAAAGGTACAAGACCCCAATGATGAATGTAACTGTACTGTATACCTAAAATGTACCAATAAACTCAATGAGAAAAAAGATAAATACATGCCCTAGTAATATACAAAATGGAACATGATTTCCAACTCTGAATTTCTGTAGCATTCTTTGTGATTCCCAATTAATTACTGGTGTTGACTAAGACTTTGCTAGATATAAGAAAAAGAAAACATTGATATTGATATTGATATTGCTATAGCACTATCAATGGACCCCTACAATGACAGGATAATCATATTAGCAAGTCTGAATGTTAGCTTAGGCATCTCTTTTTTAAAGGAAATAAACAATCTATAACAGTTATTCAGAAGTAATACATCCTTAGAAATTCTTATTTGATTTCACTGTACTTTTTAAATTTTTATTTTAATTGTTACATGTTTGCAGTACATAATGGTTGTATTACGCATGGGGAGTTAGTACATTTATAGAGCATCTTAATTCTTGTATCATAAATTTTAAAATAATTTCTCAGATAAGATTTGTCTCAAAGATGAAAATAAAAACAATAGAAAATTGTGATAGTGTGCCAAAAAGTTTACATGTAAACCTTTGCATTAAGTCAAACACTCACATGAGAGCTCCATTGAAAATAGAAGCTAAAAAAAATTCTCACTCAACAACTTACAGATATCATCAGCATAACTGTGGAAATGGTAAAGTTGTGTCAAAAGAGATAGTAACTGATCAAGAAGCTAATTTTTTGTTACCTGGGTTAGTTAAAAGATCTTTGTTTTGTTGTTGTTGTTTTTTTTTTCTTTGTTTCTTTTTGTTGTTGTTGTTGTACTAGGGATCTAACTTGGTCCTTGCACTTGTGAGGAGTTTAAAGATTTTAATGGGATTAAGTGAAGAGAACAGCCCAGGTATAGACTGGATTGTGTGTGTGTGTGTGTGTGTGTGTGTGTGTGTGTTAAAAAAAATGAAATATGGTATGCTAAAATATCCACCCAGTGCTTCTAAAGCTCAGAGGAAAATAGCTTTTTGTAATTAAATTGTGAAAGACTTTTGCAGTATATTTTATCATTTATTCAAATATTTGTTTCAAATCCACAACCCAAATATCTTCTGAGAGAATGATCATTTGCTAATAATTTTCTCTTACATGTCTAAACCAAGAGTAATGCACAAATAATTAGAAAACTGTTATATCAGAGAAGTGTGTCAGAAAACCATAACTATATTGTCATGTAGCTTGGAGGATAGCAGATTTATAAATAGTAAGTATATTTAAAAATGTATTCTGAGAGACCAAAGTCCAGTCCAAATCCAGAATGAAACAAGATGGTTGTACTCCTGTGTAGTTGGTTGACTCTATGAGGTAGTTGAATATGTTATACACATGCAACAACTTCATATAGTGTACCCCAATAATAGCTTTATATTTTATTTATTTATTTATTAGTTTTTTGAGACGGGGTCTCACTATGTAGTTGAGACTGACCTCGAACTCACTATGTAGCTCAGGCTTGTCTCAACTCACAGTGATCTTCCTGCCTCAGTCTACCGAGTGCTGGGACTACAGGTGTGTGCCACCACGCCCGGCTAATAATAGCTTTTTATAATTCCTATGGCACTGATTTTTACTTCAGTATAACATTATTAATTATCTACTTTATAACAAGTTACCCCAAGTTTTAGTGGCTTGAAAAACAGAAATTCGTGTCACAATTCCTATGTCAGGAATTCAAAAGTGATTTAGCTGGAGAGTTTTAGTTCACAGCTTCTCATAAGGTTACAATAAAGTTATTAGTCAGGGCTGAAGTTATGTGAACCCTTGACCACAGCAGCAGTGTCTACTTCAAAGAAGGCTCACTTAGTCATTGACAAGAAGTCATGGGTCCCTGTCCCAGTAGCCTTTCTATAAGGCTTCTTTGACTCCACAATATGGCAGATCTCTTAACCAAGGAAAGGATCTAAGGGAAAAGAAAGAAGTCCATCATCTTGGCTAGAAATCACAATGTCTTTTGTGACTTTGGGGAGTCAAGTACTATCTTTTCTAGAAAGTGAGTCACTGAGTTCATCCCACAGTCAATGCAAAGGGTGAGATTTCACCTTTTAGAGGTAAAAAAGAATTTTCAGACATCTATAAAAAGCACAATAAAAGTTCCTTTTGTCTGATGCTTGTTACATATCTTCCCACCCTAGTGCCATCTTTCTTTACTTGTCTCCTCTTCACTTCCGAATTTTTCTGCCAATTCTGCTAATTCTTCTCTCTCACTTTTCTAAGGATTACTCCTGAAATGGATTATCTGAACCTTATTTGATTTTATTTTTATATTGTGCAGTTTCAGGGACCTATGAGAACACAATAATTAGCCTTACAGTTTAGAAAGTAGTTTACTGGAGTGAGGCAAGGGGTTTCTCCAACCTTATTTATGCTAAACCTCACAATCATGCATTCTGAAAGGTGCTACCCTAACAGTTTCTTAGGGGAAAGCATCTTTACTGTGGGCCAGACATGAGTCATGGTTTCAGCTTAGTTACTAATTCCTAGCTGTTAAATGCTTGTTAGTATGCTGTAATACCTCTGTGTTCCTTATCTCTATGGTGGGGTTGCATCTTGTGATTTTATTTATAAGTTTATGATACTATATGGTTATGATTAGTAGTAATGTACAGAATTAAATGTATATAGTATAAGAGCACAGAACTTTATTTGCTTCTTTTTGGTGCAGTTATACAAGGCAATGACAAATACCTCATATCCTCCTTTTTTAGTAGTAGGATCTAATCCAGAACATTCTCTGGGAAAATGAATCATCCAACTAAGTATCATTTCGTCATAGTGACCATTGAAAAAGAAGAGTGTCTCGTACCACAGACAGTCACGACTATTTCCCATTATTCTCTGTGCCATCATGTCCCATGGGCCCACTATTGAAGTTAATGAATCTGGATTCCTGTAAGCTGTATACAGAGCAAAAAAGCTTCTAAAATAAAAAAGTCGAATTCTAAATGCTAACATGGCATACATATATTTTGTTTTTCCATGATTTTCCCTTTCTAGGACCTATGTATAAACTTCTTTTTAAAGAAAATCAATTGCTCAAAAAATTTGTGATCATACTCAACAGCTTTAAATGGCTTTTGCCTGCCATCTGTACTCAAGGTACTTTTTCAGAGGTTAGTTTTCTAATCTGTGATTATTGGGATGAATAAATCTATAATTAGCTATCTAGAGACATAAGGAAAATCTTCTGTACACATAAGAGATTAACAAGATAAGATATGTGGAAATTTTTACTAATATTCAGCCTAGACTAGAGACAAAAGCAAACTGTCATTGTAAAATCTTATGTTAGATCTCAGAATAAAAATTCTTCTAAACTCTGAGAAAATTAAGCAGGGGCTTAAGTCATGACATGAAACTACACTCATCCTTCCTTACATTTGTCAGTGATAGCATAATTCCTAGGTTATTTTTCTCTCCTTTTCCAGGAAGGGAAAAACAAACACAAAACATGTGCCATATCTAACATGCCACAATATTGTATTGGCTGTAACTTCATTCCCAGATTTAGGAGCAAACTATAAACATTTGTTTACTCCTTGCTTTTTGACAGGTGCCTATTTAGGGAATATAGAGACACAATTTAGAAACACCCTGCTCTAAGGGAGCTCAGGGTCTAGTATAAGGCGATTCAGCAAAGGAGCACAAAAGCCATTTGAACCAGGCTCCAAAGAAGTTTGGGACCCCTTCCCTGTGTAGACAGTGAAACAAACAAAAATGAAAGAAAAGAAAAAAATAACTCAAACCTTTATTTTAAAAAGAACATTGGAGATATCTTGATTTGTTTTTTATGAATCTAAAGTCATGCCATTAATAATATCTAATGTTTGAAATTTTTGCCTGTGGTTACCCAGACTATTCCTAAGTCTCCCAAACTCTTAGAAGAGGAGAGAATTTGTGTAATAATTTGCTTGGCCTCAAGTAGCCTCCCTTCTGCTGGCTTCTTCAAAGATAATGTAAAGATAAGAAGTACTCTTAGCTTTATCTACAAATGCGCAGCCCCTCAGTGAACCTGTTACAACACTAAAAAAAAAAAAAAATCTTGTCTCTCCTGATTCATTGGATTCCTGGAAAGCCAAAAGTCATCAATGTATAAAGACACCTTTTTAATTATGGGGAGTGAGAGAGATAAGCCATTCCAAAATCACTGTCACAAAAATCAGGCTTTAAATATTTTAAAATCTTTCTTAAATTGTTTTGGTGGCATATGTAAGCAAAAGCACACAACAATAAATCATAGATTAGTAATTTTCACACACAAAAAACGTACTTGAGTAACCAACAGTGAGTCAAGAACATTACCAGTATTCCTTGCAATCCCTTAACAACCTCTCTAATACAGTCATAAATTGGTATTACCTATTTTTGAGTTTTACATAAATCATACCATGAACATTTTATTTTTTTGATCTGGGTTTCTTTGTACAATACTGTGCTGAAGATTTGTTGTTTATAGCAGTGTTTCATTATTTCTCAACACTAAATAATTTCCCACTATATGAACATACAAAAATATATTCATGCTAAAGTTGGGGGCAGTTTGGGACTATTATAAATATTGTAGCCATGGGCACTATAATAATTGGTTTTGATGCATATCTGTCATATACATGTATTTTTAAAAATTAAGTTATTGGTACATTTTAGGTCTACATTATGATCACATTCATTATTGTGAATTTGTGCCTGTACATGATGTATCTTGGTTCTTACTTTTTCTCATTTCCCCTTCCCTCCCTTTCACCAGTCAGCCGCTCCCCATTTACATAAGCTTTGTTTCCCTTTTTCATTCTTTTACGTTTTTCTTTCTCATCTTACCTTTCCCCTGCTTTCCCTCCCTCGTTCCCCTATCCCTTTGTGTATTTTCTTCCTATTTCACAATATCTAGTATACATTTTGACCCTCATTTACACTTTTAGTTTTCCACACCATGGAAACTGTTTGATATTTCCACATGTGTGTCCTATTTATTTCACTTAAGAGAGGGTAGCCTCAAGGTACATCCATTTAGCCCTAAATATCTCTGTTTTATCTTTCTTTGTGGCTGAGTAGTACTCCATTGTATTTATTTATTTTTTCCCCCATTAAGTTTGTTGGTACATTTAAAGCAAACAATACTGTTGCATTTATCATTGAAATCTTGTACCTTTACATGATCTGTCTTGGTTCTTATTTTTTCCCCATGCCCCTGCCCTTCCCTCACCTCCTTCACCCTTCCCTGTTTACAAAGACTTTGTTTCCTTTTTTTTTAAAAAAAGTATTCTTTTATTTTTTTTTTAAACTTTATCCAGTCATCAGTTGGTGGACACGTGGGCTGTTTATAGATTTAGCTGTAACAAACTGAGCCACTATAAGCATGGATACTCATATATCACTGTGGTATGATGCTTTTATTTCTTTTGGGAATATACCCAGAAGGAGAATAGCTGGGTCAAATAGGACCTCTAATCCTAGTGTTTTGAAGAATCTCCATGCTTATTTTCCCAGTGGTTGCACCAGTCCGCCTTGGATCAACATTGGAGAAGGGTTCCTTTTATCACACAGCCCCGCCTACATTTGTTATTGGCTCATTTATTGATAATAGCCATTCTTTCCGGAATGACATGGCATCTCTGTTGAGGTCTCCTTCTAGAGGAGGGGACTTGGGGAGACGACTGCAGACCCATTGAATGACCAAAAGCTGATTGGCTAATGGCAAAGTTTATTTCTAACGCCGGGTGTTATATACTAGTTTCACGGCCACACCACAGACATGATCTCAGCGATTGGTAATAAATCTCAGTCACAAGGAGGCATGGTTAAGATAAACAATCCGTCACAAGAAGCGACGGGCAGATATACATTGTTTAAGCTGAGAATATAACATCAAGATAAGACAACATCTGTTTATGACCAGAAGGGAGTGTAAACTGGGAACAAGAGCAAACACAGAGTTCAGGGGGTTGTTTGTGGGTCAGGGGATTTGGCTCCAGCATGTCGCCTTCGGGACTCCTGTGCCCCGGTGAGAACCAGCATTCCGGGGCTCGGGGTCAGCACTTCGGCCGCCCGTCCTCTCGTACCCCAACACATCTCAACATTGTTTTCATCTGCATCTCTTCAATGACCAGTGATGTTGAACAATTTTTCATATGTTTATTTGCTGTTTCTACTTCTTCCTCTGAGAAATGTCCATTCATTTCAGATGCTCATTTTTTGGATTGGGTCTTTAAATTTGGAGGTCTTAGTTTTTAAGCTTTTTATATATTTGAGATAATACTTTGAGGAACAGCTGGGTTGTCTTCACTCTGTTGTAGTTTCTCTTGCTGTGCAGAAGCTTTTAAAATGAGATTCCAATTGTTGATTTTTTTGTGCTAGTTCCCATGAGACTGCGGTGTTGTTCATAAAGTCTTTTCCTACACCAGTATCTTCAAGAGTTTTACCTAAGCTATCTTCCAGCATGTTTAGTGTTTCTGTTTTGATAGATCTTTGATCCATTTCAATTTTAGTTTAGTGCATGGTGAAAGATATTAGTCTAGTTTTAATATTTGGCAAGTTGAAACTGAGTTTTTACACCATTTATTAAAAAGGTTATCTTTCCTTCAGTGAGTGTCTCCTTTGTCAAAGATGAGACGGCTGAGTATGTCTGGGGTTATTTCTGCAAGTTCTAATCTGATCCGTTCCTCCTCAGGTGTGCTGCTTTGCCAGTACTGTGCTGTTTTTTTGTTTTGTTTTTATCACAGTAGCTTTGTAGTATAGTTTCAGGTTGGGAATTATTATACCCTCTACCTTGTCTTTTTTGCCTAAAATAGCTTTTGCTATTCTAGATCTCTTCTGGTTCTAAATGAATTTTTGGATTGTTTTCTCAAGTTCTGTGAAACAGGCTGTTGGAATTTCAATTGGGATTGCTTTGAATCTATATAGCAGTTTTGGAAATATGGCCATTTTCACTATATGTGTTCTTCCTATCCAAGAGCAAGGGATGTCTCTCCATTTCCTGATACCCTCTTCAGTCCATTTTTTCAGAGTGCTGTAGTTTTCAAAGTAGAGGTCTTTTACTTCTTTCATTAGATTGATTCCTAGGTATTTCGTATTTTTAGATGCTATTGTGAAAGGAATTATTTCTTCAGTTTTTCTTTAAGTGAGTCTTATTCATGCACAAGAATGCTATTGATTTTTTAGAGTTGACCTTGTATCCAGATACTCTACTCAATTTAGTTATTAAGATTTCAGGTCATATGGTGAGTTTTGGGTGTCTTCTATATAGAGTATCATGTCATCTGCAGATAATGAAAGTTCACCTTCTTCATTTCCTACCTTTATTCTTTTTATTTCTTTATCTTATCTAATTTCCATGACTAATGTTTCCAGAACTGTATCAAATAGGAATGGTGATAGTGGAGATTTTTATCTTGTTTCTGATTATAGAGTGAAAGATTTCTTTTTTTGACACTTAAGTATGATGTTGGCCATTGGTTTTTCATAGATGGCTTCTATCAGGTTGAGAGAAAGACCATCTATTCCAGTTTTATGTAGAGTTTTTTATCATGAATGAGTGTTTAATTTTGTCACATTATTTTTTGGCATCTTTTGAGATAATCATGTGGTTTTTGTCCTTGACTCTGTTAGTAAGGTGTATTACATTTATTGATTTACATATATTGAACTATCCCTGAATCTGTGGGATGAATCCCACTTGGTCAGGATGTGTGATGATCTTTTGCATTCTGTTTGACAGTATCTTATTGAGTATTTTGGCTTCCATGTTCTTTAGGGCGATTGGCCTGTAGTTTTCTTTTTCAATTAGGCCTTTCTCTGCTTTTGAGATCAAGGTGATGCTTGCATCCAAGAATGAATTTGGGAGTATTGCTTCCCTTTCAATTTCATTAAAGAGTCTGAGAAGTAGTTTCATTAGGTCTTCTCTAAATTTCTTGTAGTGGGGCACTTTGTAGACATCTATTAAGTCCGTTTGTTCAGAAGTTCAATTTAGTTCTAGTATTTCTTTGTTGATTTTTTGTCACATTGATCTATTTGTGACAGTGAAGTATTGAGGTTCCCCACCATTATTGCTTAATGCTTACTTAATTATTCATGTTTGTTAATATTTATTTTATATAGTTGAGTGCACTAGTTTTGGTGCATATATATTTATCATTGTCATTTCTTCCTTTTCGATTGTTCCTTTTACTAGGATGTAGTACCCTTCTTTGTCTTTCTTAATTAGTTTTGATTTGAAATTCACTTTGTCTGCAAATGAATAGCTACCCCTGCTTTTCTCTGGGTTCCTGTCACATGGAGTATTGTTTTCCATCCTTTGACTTTCACTCTATTCATTTGTTTTTGAATTGTGTTTCTTGTATGCAGCATATTGTTGGACCTTGCTTCTCAATCCATTTTGCCAGTCTTATTTATTTTGAGTGATGAATTGAGGCCATTAATTGAACTCGGGTCCTTGTGCTTGCAAGGCAGGCAGCGGAACTGCTGAGCTAAATTCCCAGCCCGAGGCCATTAATATTAATGGTTATAACTGATA
The DNA here is from genome assembly GCF_012274545.1 of Fukomys damarensis. Lineage (NCBI taxonomy): Eukaryota > Metazoa > Chordata > Mammalia > Rodentia > Bathyergidae > Fukomys > Fukomys damarensis. The sequence goes on from NW_022900940.1 coordinate 31,138,017, forward strand.
TGCTCTGACTTATCCTTGTCATGATATTTTCCTGTTGTTGGCTCTTTTGTTTTCCATTTTAATTTTTTGCTCTTATTTGATTTTTTGCTTTGCCTGATGGCTTCATTTTGTTGGGGTTCATGGGATTTTGATCCTCACTATCTTCTTCTAGAATGTTATTTAGAATTTTTTTCAATGCTGGTTTGGTATTCATGAAGTTCCTCAGGTATTCTTTGTCATTAAAGTATCTTATTTATCTGTTTTTTTTTTTAAAGACAGTTTTGTAGGATACATCAGTGTGGGTTAGAGTTTTTCTTTTAGGGCTTGAAATACTTCACTCCAGGCTCTCCTTGACTTGATAGTTTGTGTTGACAAGTGTGCTGTGATTCTGATGGGCTTCCCTTTGTATGTGATTTGTTTATTTTCTCTGCTTTTAATATTTTGTTGTTCTGTTGAATTTCTGGAATCCTGACTATTATATGTGTAGGTGAAGATTTTTGTTACTATTATTATTGGCTAGTTGGAGTCCTACATTCCTCACTTATCTGTGTGTCAAATTCTTTTTCCATTTGGGAAATTTTCTGCTATTACTTCTGTGAACTGTTTTTTAATGTGATTGCACTCTGTTCTACTTTTTCATTGACTCTGGTCAATCTTATGTTGCTATTCTTTGCAACGTCTAGTAGCTATTAGATTGAGTTCTTGTGGTCCCTTGCTATTTTCAAGAAATCTCTCATTTCATGGTCACTAACTACAATTCTGTCTTCTATATTTGATACGCTGTCCTTACGTTGGCTCATCTGCTGTGTATACTTTCAGTGGAGTTTTTAATCTCCTGGATGTCTGTTTAAATCTGTTTTATGGATTCCATTTCTTTCCTATGTCAAGCATTCATAGTTTCCATTTCTTTCTTATGCTGGGTATTCATGGCTTCCATCATTTTCCTGAACTGCTCTATTTTTTTTTTTTTAATCTTCTAGAGTAACTAAGCATGTCTTTCATTCTGGTCTCTATCTCTGTTATCTGGGAAATTATTTCTGCTTTAATTTTTTCTGGAACCTTGTTTATCTGTTGCATTCATGTCTTTTATTCTATACATTTTACATTAAAAGTAAGTATCTGATTTATGAATTTTTAAAAGTAGTTTGTCTACCACCTTACTCATTTTATTAACTGTGTAACATTTGCCTCACTACCTATTACTTTTAATGTATTTTTTGGATATAATGTTCTCTCTATGTCTGTTAGGTCTGATGTCTGTTGCTGGAATTGAGGTATTGAAGTACTATTTTTTAATAATTTCTCTGTAATCTCTGAACTTTTAATACTTGTTATAAATACTTTATTTCAGTGCTTCAATCCTTAGTGCGTAAGCTATTATTATATCCTCTTGAAAACTGCCCCCTTTCTTCATATATACTGATTTTCTTTGTCTCATTTTATGGTTTTTCGATTTAAAGAACAGTTCTCCTCATATGAGTATCATTACCTTTGTTGACTTTTAGTTTTCATTTGCACAGAATATCTTTTTCTATTTTGTACTTTCCGTACATGTGTGTCCTTAAAGGCAGGTACTGAATGCATTGCAGGTTGAATATAGTTGGATATTTTTCCTCTATCTTCCTAAAATTTTTGGTTTCTGTCCCAGTCTTATGTATATAAGTTTTAATGATAATTTAAACTCTTCTTTAGCAAGGCAAAATGTTTTATCACTCAGGTCATATTACATCTTGCACTAACTTGAGGCCAGTTTTTAATCTTAGTAACATTTAAGATACCTACGATTCGCCCTAAACACCAATGGTGCATTCCTCCTAGAGTCCCACTAGAGCCTAGAATGTTTACGAGGGCCCCTCTTCCTTCAAGACCCCAAAGTGCAAATTTCACCTTCCTAGTGCTGTGGGTATGTTGAAAATACGTTACTCTTCAGCTTCTTTTTACATATTTTCTGTTTGGCTTCTTTTCATCTTGTGCTATGCAGCTTAATTAAGTAATGGTTCAATGGGATATATCTTGAGTGTCAGTCTCACTCTTTTGAGCCTCATTTGTCACTGGGATATTGGACAGTCACCTAGATGAGAGGCAGATCAGAATTCCAGTCTATGTCACCTGTGAAATCCCTGAATGCTTCTCTGAAGACTCTTAGCAGCTCATTTGCCTAGTTTAGATATATCTTGGCATAAGTCAAAAATCAGTAAATTCTTTACAAGGGAATCCATTGTGTAGAAAACTTATCTAACTCAGTAAGCTCTCCTGCTTTCTAGGAGCTAGACCTTCAAGACCAGCTATTTCAGTAGCTCAGTTGTACTTTGAAATCCACATTGTATAAAATTTAATCAAGATTTTTTTTATTCATAGGAGGACTCTTGGTCTCATACTGATGCTCAACATATTTGAAAATGGAAGTCCCAGTGAGATATTTTAAGTCAAACTTTTAGATGTAACTCTGAAATGATTATAAAATAAAAAAGCTGTTGACAATGTATAAAAAAGAAAATTTGGAAGAAACTTGTTGCCTTTATTATAGTATTTTACAGAATTTGGATGATGCAGACCAGGTATTATTTCCCTACCTGAGACTGAAATATGTTAAAAGCATCCAACAGTGTTGTTATGGTTTATATCTAGATGTCTCCCAAGATCCTCATGGACTCATAGTGGGTGCTTTTGAAATGCGACTGGACCATCGGGAGTGTTATAGCTAAATTGCAGTTGGGAGGTGGGGTCTGGTCTTAAGAGTCAGGTCACTGGGGCCATGATCTGGAAAGGTGTGTCTTCTTTCTCAGCTACAGACTTCTCTCTGCTTCCTCTTTGCCATAAGGAGAGCAGCTTTCCTGAGAAAGGCCCCTTCTACTATGCACCTGACCTTGTAAGGAATAAAACTTGTAAAGCATCAGCCAAAAGATACCTCTCATTCCTTAAGTTGCAGGTATCTGGCATTTTGTCCCAACAATGAGGAAAATGACTAAGACAAGTACTAAAGGAAATCAATTTAAATGGACAATATGGTATATCTGGATTTTATATTTTATAAGTACCCACTTTTCACAAGTCAAAGGTAAAAATTTGTAGTCTGTATAATGTCTAGCACTCTTCATGATTATTTGAACTAATTTTTCCTCTGCTATAGGTATTTTTAAAATTATGTGTGTTCTTTATGTTTCTATTCATGTTTTTCTATTCTAAAACACTAACTCATATAATCACATGCATATGTATGCACACTTATTAAGAAAAAATCGGAAGTAGTTCTCCTAGTTGACATCAGTTGGCTTACGTGTGGTTCCACTAATGGGAGAAATCTAGAAATAAATACAACCAACAGTTGTGATTGCAGAGACTCTGCTGCTTGCCAGTGGTGAATCTGATCCAGTCCAGGAAATACTTGAGTAATTATATTGCAAGCTACAGATGCAACTAACCTAAAGCTCCTCATTTCTCTCAGGTGTTAAAGGAAATAAAGATGAAGTCAGTTCCTTAGCTTTTAAATGTCAGCATGCCTTTGAAACTTGTTAAAAGTTTAGTTTGTTTTCAAAACAAAATGCCAGCTTGAGGAGCTCAGCAGAGTGTTTAGGGATGTTTTTCAACTCATTTAAGCTGGTATCATAACTCTACCTAAAGTTCTCTGCTGTAATTATTGATTTCCTCAAATCCATTGAGGTAGGACTGCACTAGATGTAGGGCATATCTGTTCCTCTTGCTGAAATTCTAAATAAAATTTACAAAATTTACTGCAGAGAGGTAGAGGAAAAGACAGAAGAGAAAAAGACAAATACGTTGAAAATATTTCTACTATCTTCAGTTATGTTTTTATTTTTATATAATTTCAAACTCACAGCAAATTAAGAGAATAGTACAATGATCTCTTGCCTAGAGTTTAGTCAGGTATGTTCATTGTTTGCATTTTTCCCCTTTGTGGTATTGTTATCTCTCTGCCTTACATTTCTCTCTGCTTTCTTCCTTTCATATTTTTGAACCATTTGAAGGTTCTTGGAAACATTTTTCTCTTCCCCTGGGATATTTTAGTGTATCTTTCTTCTTACCATAGAAAGTTATCAAAATTAAAAATTTTAATATTGATACAATATTACTCAAGCCACAGTTCATATTCAAACTCAGCCTTCTGGTAAGGCCATTTGTAGCTATTTCTCCCTTAAAATCCCATGTAGGATTATGTACCATATTTAATTTTCCTATTATTTTAATGTTTTATTAGGAACCTATTCTTCGGGCTTATTAAAACATTTTTTGTCTATTTCCATGCATATTCTCCTATAGATCCAATGACATCACATGGTTGAAAGATAACTATGACCTTTCACATAGATGGTATATTTCTCTCAAATGATCAGTGCATCAGAGTCATAAGTGGCACACACCAGTTTAGGCCAGCTTTTTTTTTTTTAATTTCTTAATTAGTACATGTTTGTAGCACATAATGATTAAATTCATCACAGGAAGTTGGTACATGTACATAACATATTTGTGTGTGTATGTGTGTGTGTGTGTGTGTGTGTGTGTGTGTGTTCTTCTCCTACTCGTGCTTATCCTTCTCTCTGTCTCCTGGTCTCCTTCCCATTTGCAAAAGATTTTTAATATCAAAAAAAATAAATGAAAAAGTTTCAGTATTTGGTAATTTTATTCATTTGAAAAATTATAGATTTCTTTGAAGAAAAGGTACTGCTTACAGCCAAGAATGTTGTTTAACAAAGAATTTCTCAAAGAATACAATTCATAAAACACCAGTGAGAAATGATTTGGAAAAACATATAGACCATATGCAAATATTTGAGGAAATGTTTCATTAGTATATCTCCCTTGCACATTTAACTAATCTTGAATCTAACATTAAAATGCTTATTGAAACACTGTCCAAATTAATATTCTTTATCAGTACATACAGTGTTAAGACCACAGAAACTATTGCTAGGCAAATAGACTACAAACACAATATAGTAGTTAATAACACTAGCCAGCAATCAATGTGACTGTTTACTGCATTTCCTTTTGGGAACTGAATTGCTGCATTCTACCCAAAAGAAATCAGTACTTCCATGCCTTATGTTCTCAAAAACGTAGTAAGAAATCGGATTTCTTCTGCTAAGTATTTGAAATCCATACCAAGGATCTCTGTGACATCATTTTACTACTTCTAAACATTCTACTTGAAACCTTTTCTATGATGCCTTGCAGGCATCTAGAGGTACATGTTTCCAAAATTAAATGCACACAATCTGTTTTCCATAAAATTTCTTCTTGCAATACTGCTGTCTTAGAGAGCTGCCCCACCATCCATACTGTTGTGTAAGCTGATAGCTCAGAATTCACTCTGCAACCCTCTTTTTGCACACACAATATCCCTTACCTCACTTATTCATCTTCCCTCTGAATCCACTATTTATCCACCTATCTCTGCATCCCCTGCCAGCACTCTAGTTAAATGCATAATCATCTATTCCCAGCAGTAGCTTCTTACCCATTTTCTCCCCATTTTTTTGGTTGTTGTTGTTTTGTTTTGTTTTGTTTTACATTTGCCTTTTCCATATCTATCCTTCAAATGTCAAGGAGGAAGATCTTTGAAAAACACTCTGATAACCATATTTTACCTCTGCTGTATACTCTTAAGTGTCTGCATATGGCTTGCTGTTTTATTAAAGTCCAGTTGTTAGCATGTTCCTGTAGGATCTCCTGATAGCCCATGTTATATCACTATTTGGGTTGACTTCATTACTTCTTGCTCTCTGCTCTTTAAAAACAAAAGTCCTTTTAAAATTTCTCCTATATCTGTGGTAACCCCTATCTCAAAGTTCTGCAAATGCCCTTCCTCCTTCCAGAATTGTTCCCCATTCCATCCACTGACCTCTTTATTAGTTAATGGATTTATGTGTGGTTTTTGAAACTAAAGTCTCCAAAAAAGCCTTTCCTGAATCCACAAACCTTGCTGGAATGTGCATGTGGATGTCAATCATTTACTTACAGAGTAATAGGAAATCAGTTATCCATCAATTAAAAGGCAACAATATCATGAATTAATGCATGTAGCCTTACTTTAAGTTTCACACAAGTGGAAGGCATTATAATTAAAATGCAAAATAAACTCATTTAGTTTATTATTGTAGTTGGCTATAACAAAATTTTTCTTGAGTTGCCATAGTTTTCAGTTGAAATCATTCTGTAGTTATTTAATATATAAATGTATAATTAAACTGCCTTGAAAAAAGACATGTAGTAAAACACGTTCTCAACAAAAAAAATTTAAAAACTGATTTAAAAATTTGTGAAGCCTAATATTCTTCAGATGCCATATGAAATTGGCCAGATTGATGTTTGCCTTTAAGTAAGCTCATGTTAATTTATAATTAGTTATTAAGACCTTTATTTTTTATGCCATGCAAGTCTTCTAGTGGCTGTTAAACCAGAATGCAGTAACACACAGGAAACACTTGTCCTTTTCAGAAGCTCCCAAGTGTGGGGTCATTTTCTCTTACTGGCTCAGATTCTTCATTTTGCCTCTGGACAAGGGGATCAGTTAAATAAAATTCTGTTTGCCCCCAGCATCCTCTGCTACTTCACAGGTCAACAACTTCTTTTTCTCTGTCCTGTATATGGGCCACTTGTAACTTGTGGACCAAGGCCAAGTGGTGAAAGACTTTCCTGGCTCGTAAATGGAGGGTCTTGGATGCATCACGAACCTCACGTGACTATTTCCAGCACTCTGAATATCTCATGTTGAAATGAATGATGAAGGTGTTGATTGCCTTCTTGGCTGGAGAAGGGAGATTGTATTTTTGATTATTTGATCAGAAATGCTGTGATATTTTACAACTTTATACATTATTTTCTCCTAGTGTTTTGGCCTGACAGAAAGATAAAATTATTGAAGGAGAAGTTGCATTTTTTTACTGCATTCATTATGTTCATTTGTGTTTATTTGACATTATATTTTATTATTTGAAATTTCTGTTTTCTATCTGTTATAAGCACAACATTTCATTCAGATTTGCTAATTTATATAGATTTCTGAATAAATAAAACATAATATCAAATTGTTATATACTAGATTTCTATCTTGGATATTATGTGTTATTTGTGATACTGTAAAAGCAAAAGCTTTCGTGTAACTGAAATATTGGTAGTAAAATCTTTTTAAAGCTGATTTAGTTTATTAGCTACATGGAATAAAAACAACAAATACCAGAATCCTGTATTTTATGTTGTAATCCCAATAGACATTATTTTGTAGTGTTGCATTATGAAATCTTGTGGCTTTAAAAGAAGAACATTATGGGTTTTTTTTCCCCTCACACAAAATATAATATAGTGTTTCATTAATGTTCAGTGCTTTCTTTTTTGGGTATTATATGTATAGCAAAAAAACATACTTGTGCTGGGGATTTAGCTCAGTGGTTCTGCTGCCCGCCTTTCAAGCCAAAGACCTTAGTTCAATCCCCGGTACCAAAAAAAAAAAAAAAAAAAAAAAAAAAAAATACATACTTGGATATTGTTTTGCTAAAAAAGGAAAAATAATATTATGTATATTCATGGTTTATATTTAGCAAATTCACTGATTTCTAACCATAATCATTGCTCTCCAGCATAATGTTTATTTGGATTTTTATTTCAATTGTAAAACTTCCTGCAGTAATTTGGAAAAACAGGTTATCCTGTTATAAAATTTGACATAGCATATAGTTCTACCAAGGGATTGCATTACAGGTAAAAATGTTCCTTTTCATTGACTAGAGGCAAATGATTTATTCTTATTAGGTAAGTAGGTTTTTGTCAGTAACAAGTGAGAATGACGATATCTAGAAAATGATGATATCAAGAAAATCATTCAACATGTGCTCAGCAAGATGGCATTATACACATTCTTGCATATACAAAACAGTTGAGTTTGAGTTCTGGCCTGTCTGGCAGCAACAACCATTTTCTGGATGCCCACTATAGCTAGCCAGTATCCTTAACTCAAAAATGTGTCTCTAACATATTGATTGGTATAATTATGTTGTTCTGTTAGCCAGGGGCTCACTACCAATTATTGAAAAGTTAGGTATAATGAAACATATTTAGTTTTTCCAAGGTCAGTTGTTAGTAGTCTTCCTGTTAAATATTTATAATTAGATTACTTTCCTCTCTTTTACCCACCCAAGCTTTATCATTTCAAAACTAGACTCATTATCACTGCAATGTAATTTTAAAATGAGCAAGAATATCACATTTGGAAAGAAAGCCACAGAAGCTAGGATTGGCCAGAATCTATACTGTGTCTCTAACATGAAAATTAAAACAACTTTATAATAATATAGAGGCAGTTTTACTTTCTAATAAATTAATCATTAAATAATTAAACACATTGGATCAGATTTTATATAATACTTATAGGTATTTACCCTTACTTTTAAAGTAATAATTTTATATGGCTAATTATATGTTAATACTTGACAGTTTTATGATATTTTTAAGATAAAATCCTATACCAAATGAAAGATTCCTTCCAGATCTAGAAAAAATAATCAAACTTTAGAAAGTTTATGAGCCAAGTTCAACTCTCACAGTTTTCTCTGTTTTAATAAACTGCTTTTAGAAATATTTCTCTTGGTTTAGACTTTTAATTCTTATGTGTACATTGAAAGGCATTTGAACAAGATAATGTAACTTAACAACAGCCAAACTGGGAGCGTCTGAAGTTAGCATATAGTTTGAAATACTAGAGGGTAAATTTTAAAATCCAGATAAAAATATTACACATGGGACCTAAATATTGTAGCACTGCTTAAAAGAAAGCCAAAATCTTTCTCATTATTTATAGATGTTATAATAATTTACTTAAGCCCTAGCAATCTATGTAACTATGCCTATAAACTATATGCCTATTAACCATAACTATACCTATAAACTATTTCCATCATTTATCTATGGTAAATTGGCCCATATATGTGTATATATACACACATATATGTGTAATGATAAATAAATGTATCATATATATTAATGCAGTACTTCGTCACCTCCTTTAAAAAGTTACTGTCACCTGACACATTACCCATATAGCTGACAAGAGGCAATAATAAATGGTATAATGGATTTGTAGTTTGTCTGCTCTCCGGGAAGGTATCACAGGACTGAAGGCTGTGTTTTGGCCTGTTTGTTGATTGCTTTAATTCCAATGGAGAGAAAGAAATAAACAGATTTAAATAAATTGTCTAAGTCTTCTTATCATGTTTATTATTGCCAAGTAATATTTGATGGCCCCGTAAAATAAGTTTCAAAGATGTCAGTTTGACTTTTTGGTTGTTAGCTAATCAGGGCTATGCCATACATTCAAACATTGACTATTAAAAAATAATCAATTAATAAATACATATAGAAGTATTTATTGAGGAATGCAGATTGTCTTAAATTATTTTTGCCATTGTAAAAATGAAGTTTTCAACAAATGAGAGGTAAATATGAAATATCAATATATTCGTATGTATATTTAAACTTGACACACTGTTGGAAAAGCCTTCAATATTACAATGCTAGAAAGTTTTTCATCATATTCAGGAAGTGTAAATGTCTTCTGTAAGTGATATCCCTTATCATCATTCTGAATCTTCTAGTAAATTGAATAAAAAATTAGAAAGACACATAAATTTAGGAATAATATTAAAGCACCACAAATGATCACAAATTCAACACACCATTGGTTAAAAAATAAAACCAATTATATTCTTTCTACTCATTCCAAACAGATTCAAATTTTTTCAAGGTTTTTTCCATTACTGTGAATTGAGGCAAGGTCTTCTCACTGAGCTACATGCACATCCTTTTTAAATTTTTATTTTGAGACAGGTTGTCTCTGAAGATTCAAGTATGTTTTAGCGTAATAGAGAACACTTCTTAGTCTTGGTGGGGACTTCTTTCCTGGCACCCCTGGAAGATTCTACCAGGCTCTCGGAGTTCTTTAAGGTCTGGCCCTATGGGGAGAGATTTGGAGGCCTGATCTTTGTTGCTGCACTGGAACAGGGATGTAGATGGGACTCAAGGTTTGGGTACTGAAAAAATAATCTTAGGTTCTTATCTACAAGTCAAAACCTTGGAAAATGCCCTTCTCTGAATTATGATTAATAACAGTATCACTACTCTTAGTACGTGGCATATACTAGTTCATGAATGACATGCAACTGATTTCTAGAAAATGATAAAATTAACCTACAAACATAACTTGATAAGTGAATTAAAAATAATCCTGTCAAAAGTGGCTTAATTAAGTGGTTAGCATAAGCAGATGTTGCTGCAATGAGTGGGAATTTGGAGACAGACTGATATTACTTAGTTTGACAGCAATTACTAGTTTTCTTGCCCAGGCTTAGCAATAATAAATACAATTCTGGATTCAGTGGCTAACCAAGACTTCCTTTACAGCAATCAAAGCCTAAGAAATCATCTTCTCGGTCATACTTCTCAGGTAGATTTGGAGAAGTGGGGATGGGAGAACACCGGGCATGAGCGAACTGGTCATCTTCATCCCTATTTCTTGGGATAGAGTTACCTGCGTTTTCCAGTCCAGCTGTGTTCTTTTCAAGCCCTGTTCTCTACCCAACATGAAAGTAAGAACCTTAGCAAACATCTCCTACATCACTCTCCTCCCCAAGCCAGTGTGAAATCAGATAAAGCAAAAAGGATAAGAAGTCTATGCCGGGTAGTATGCATCCAAACATCAAAACGTGAAGACAAGTTTTCTTCTAGTTAGTTTGCTTTGTTTGTTTGAGGGAAGAGCTTGCCATAGCTTTCAACAATGGTAGTTCCGTGAATGCCCTGACTTTGTTTAGAAAAACCCTATAAAAAGGACTTCAGCCCCTGAGCAGTTGCCTCTCTCAGCTACCTGGCTCCCGGAGTGCTGTCTGGCCAGACTAATAAAGGTCTTTTTATCATCTTAAAACTGATATTCCACTGTAGCAGGACCCCCAGATTTCTTTTGGTGACACAATTGTCTTTTATGATAAAAGATAATCGTCTGAGGTCCTAATTTCCAAATGACCTGCGAGGGAGTACAAATCATTTGAGTGAATTTGTGGGAGCATCCTGAACATTTCAAGTGTTTCCCAGACACAGATCACTTGCTATAGGCTATTCACATTTTCAGCATAGATCATATTCCTGTCCTTTTCATGATGTCACATATGTCAAAATTTTTGTTTTTAAAAGTTTCTGTAATGATGTGCACCTCAAAACTCAGTGTGGAACAGAAATAAGAATGGAGGTAGCCAATCTTACTCCAAGTTTGAGAAATTCAGATGTGCCCAAAAGGATCATGAATCTCATTAGGAAGAAATTGTGATAATTTAAAAATGAAATATAATGTTTTATTTTCATTCAACATACTTCAGTTATTTAGTCATGTAGCAACTAAGTTGTTAGAATGTCGATGTTTTTTAAGTTGTTAGAATTTCTTAAGAAACAGAACTCACATACTTCTTTTGACTCATGTGCACCATATAAAAATATGGTAAGACAGTAAAACTTTCACAAACTGTGAAAATTGAAAACATTTGGGTTGAGGAGTTAAGTGCTTTCAGGTTTCTTATATCCTTGTATATTTGTTTAAGAAATAAATCTCAAAATGAGAATGGATCAAACACTGAAATTTTGAGCAAAATCAATTACTATTGGTTACTTGAAGCAATACATATAGATACAGATACACATATAGATTACTTAGGGACAAATTAATCTGCTGTGGGACAAACATCCAATAACAGGGCTTTAAAACAGAGTACTCAGCATTTGATGTTATTATAATACTCTTGTCACACAGTGAGGAATCAGTCACAGAAATACTTATTTACAGAGGAAAGCTCGGAGAAGTCTGTGACCCAAATTATACTTTTGGATGACATTCACATACCTTTATTATCTCCTGAATGGAGAGGCAGATTTTATCCTAAAATTAAATAATTGGACTTTTTGCCTTAAGAAATTCAGTTAAAAGTATTTTAAGAGTATTTGGTGTTCTTTTTTTATTTTAATATTTATGGCCAGTTCCCATGACAATAATTATGGCTGGGCAAAACAATTTGAAAATGATTGCATTTTAGACAATTCTTTGCTGAAAAATACATGTACCTGTGTGTGTGTGTGCGTGAGAGAGAGAGAGAGAGAGAGAGACTCTAATTTGCTCTTGTCCAAGCACTATAGTGATAACCTTGTGCAAGCTTAGATAGCTCTCTTAACCCTCATATTTATTTTAGTGACATGAACTTTATAAAAATGAATAACTGGGTGCAATGTTTGCTGAAGTTAAAAGAAAGGGAATAAAAGCTCTATATTCCTTGAGTGTTTAGTTTAAAAAAATGTGACTTGGCACATGTGTAAATACCGAATAGTTTCTCTGGTGTGAATAAACTGTAATAGTACATAAGATCCTAAGGAGATAACTGACAATGTGAAATGGGGAGAAAAGGGCTAAAGGTGTAGGGAAAAGGTAATAAGGTAAAGAAAAAAATAGGAGAAAATGAAAGAATGGAAATAAAGTCTTGTAAATGGGAACGGGAGAAGGGGGTGAAGGGAAGGCAGGGACAAGGGGAAAAAATGAGAACCATGACCTGTCATGTAAGGGTACAAGATCCCAATAGTGAATGTAACTGTACTATATACCTAAAATGTACCAATAAACTCAGTGAGGAAAAAAAAACAAAAAAAATGTGACTTGGTCTTGTTTTATGAGAAGCAAGGTAATTTCAAAATATTCCCTACTGGGGCAGGAGATTTAGTTCAGTCAGTGGTGCCGCTGGCTGCCTCACAAGCACAAGGTCGTGAGCTTGATCCCTGGTACCTCCCATCAAATTCACTACTAAACAGAGTTGTTGAATATGTTGAGTTTTCATCATTTGGTAAAACTTTTAAAAATTACTTGAAAAAAATATTTAATCTACAATAAATACACTAATTCAAAAATTTTAAATATGTGATATTGACTATAGTCATAAAATTAGTCAAGGGATAGTGATGTGCTGAAAAATCAGAATGCAACTTGCTCAAAGAGCCAGTCAGTTCACACTGTTTACCTAAACAAAACATTTATTACGTTTCATTAGAGACAATATAAGGAGACACTTGGGAATAATCTGGACAGAAGAGAAGATAATATTTTAGAATACTCAATTTGATAATTTCAAACCAATAAAGAACATAAGGTTGGAAAGTAAAGACAGCAGTCAACTGTGATCTTTTTTATGGGGAGTTACTGGGGACTGAACTCAGGACCTTGCACTCATGGCAGAACCACTGAGCTACATCCCTGGCCCACCTGTGATCTTGACGATTGCTGATTGCGTTCACTGAAGGGAGAGGAAGATTATTTAAGGCATCACAAAAAACTTCTCTGAAACTCTTTGAAATGGACTTCTATGTCACCAAAATTTGTGTGTAACTAGCAATTTTACTTTTAGAATCTGTAAAGTTCCTTTGACTTTAATTTATCTGTACACATACAAGATAGTGGATGTGTTTAGTTTTAGTATTTCTTTGAAAACATAAAAACTATTAGCTGATACATTTTAATACAATTGTATAATGAAACTTTGATTCTGATTCTCTAAATTGCATATATAATTATAAATCATATTAATCAATATTTTGTGTGTTTGATGTCAAGCTTTGAGTTAGGAGTTCAATTTAAATTATTGTATTTAATCATTATAATTATCATCCTTTTAAAGTTGAGAAAAATGAGATGTAGGAATTTCTTTTCTTTTTTAAATTTTTTTTCTTCATTGAGTTTCTTGGTATATTTTAGGTATACAGTACAATTACATTCATTGTTCGGATCTTGTACCTTTACATGACAGGTCTTGGTTCTCATTTTTCCCCTTGTCCCTGCCCTCCTTTCACCCCCCCTCCCCTCCCCATTTACAAACATTTTATTTCCATTTGTTCATTTTCTCCTATTTTTTTTTCTTTCCCTTATTACCTTTCCCCTACCCTTCCCACTTTCCAAGGTCTAGGAATTTCAAAACTATCCAGCAATAAATCATGGAATCAAGGCTTGCACCCAACCCATTTAACTTTAAAGCCACAGTTGTCCATTTCTCTTCACATTTCAATTATTTTGAAATGAGGTGTAGCTCAAAATTAATTTAAGCATTTTGTGTCATGTTTTTGATTATTCATTGTTGTCTCATAAGGAAGCCTTTTTCTTAGGTTTATGAGGTATCTTACAGTCAAGAAAGTGATCTGTAAAAGAATAAAATGACGATTCCCAGATCTTGGGGTTAGGGATGGAGGTAGAGAATCTAGCAGACAAGTAAACACAGATGAGTGAAAAAAAAATCACTGAATTTTTGGTGAGGGTTCAGATCAAGACTTTAAGCTCAGAAGATGAGGGGGCTCCACAGTACTTACATTATTCACAGATCGATAGCAGCATTGTGGAAAAGGAAGGTATGAACCACTGATGCATGGCTGGTTGAAATAAGTCCCATTTCTCTTTGCACAAAAAAGTCTTTTGTTTGGTCCATTAATGGTCTGGCATGATGGCGTCACTCAGAGGCCATCGCTCTTTAACAATGTCATATGGCAAAGCTACTTGTGGAAAAATATACCTCTGATATCTCTTAGGCAAGTTCCACAGAAATTAAATGCTTTTCTTTCTTTTTTTTAATGGGAACTAAATAAAGAACATATGCTTCAAGTGGAGAAAATAATTCATGCCAGGAATTTTGAAAAGGTATTATATGTGTAAAATGCATTGAGATATGGAGAATTTAACAAAAACAGGACCAGAATACAGGCCGGAGGATAGCAAGGGGCTTTTTTTTTTTTTTTTTTTTTTTTTTTAAGCTGAGCACTATATTGGGAAAGAAAGAGTGGAGATAATGGGAGAAACTTACTTAAAAATAGGACATTAGAAGAAAAGGCTGGACTCAGAAGAGAAGGCAGCCATTTAACTTAGAACCCCTTTCAAAATTTGGGATCCATGGCATCCAATATAGCTGCTTTACACTGTTAGATCTACCAGTAAACATGGCCATTCCAAAGGGTGGGATGGAAGAGGAACTGTGTTGGAGGTGGAACTCAGGCACCCAGGGGACAGCATCGCTAACATGTACACACACGTGCATGCCAAAACATCTGTATGCTAGCTGTATCAGAATTTTCACATACTAGTGAAAAACTGAGAAGTATGCTTGTAATCTCTTCCACAAATTATAGTTCCCTAAGGATTTTAATAATTCAATTAGCAAATAATTAGGATCCAAACAGAATCTGGAACCAGTAATGAAAAGCATAGAGTTAAAAAACAAATGGCCCAGATGCATATTAAATATCATGAGTAATCAATTAAGTAAATGTAAACTAAAAGACAAAAAGATAATTTTGAATGTTATGAACAGAAAATACTGCCGTTTTGTGACAAGCATAGAAAAATAGAACTTCCTAATCACTCTGGAGGGGATTAAATAGGGAAAGCCTTCCTAGAGGACAATTTTTCAGTGTAAGTAGAGGAACTATCATGATTGATTGTTTTTAAAAGTTCCTCTTTATTAATTTTTGTGCTGAAAGCCCATAAGAAGTTTCTAAATCAGAGAGATTTCTTTCTATCTCACCATAAATAAATTATTCTTTATTTTTAATATTATGGTTAATCTTACATTGTCTTTTTCCTTTCCAGTTTTCAATTTTTCATAATGAGTAATAAAATTGAGGAAAAAGTGACAAGGAATAAAATAAACATTCAGTTCACATGTCTGGAAAACAAATCATGGAGATGGTAAAAAGATCCTAACAGAATTTAGTGAATTGTAAAAGTGATGAATGGATAGATAGAGATATATTTTACTTCAGTGAATGTAGATATGTATTCTAATTCAACATACAGACATACATTATTTTTCAAAATAAAATAATAAAATAAAAGAATACACAGATATATAATATTTGAAGTGAAAAATAGTTATATGAATGAGTCTATAAAAACAAAAATATTGAATATTTTAACTGTATTTTTCTAAAATATTTAACAAATTTATGAAATACAAAGTAAATATTTATGAAAAAACTTAAAGGAATTATCAACAAAAAAACAAAAAAGAAAATAGGAAAAATGCCTCCTAAGAGTTTTTTAGGGCTCAAAGATTTTATGATGAAGTTTTTGTTTGCTTTTCATATTGCATGCTGTAGACTCAATAATTAAAGCCTTTTTTAAATTATTCTTTTCAATAAGTTTTCAAAAAATCAAAAACATTTATATGACATTGATATACTTAAGAAATGAGAAGAGTTGAGCCAGATTTAAAGGCAAGAGTGAACAACGGTAGACTGAATTAGATATTATGAAACTTTGGCAGAGTAGTATGATATTGACACAGGAATATGTTGATATTAATTAGTAAAATATAACAAAATTCCAGATTCACACAAATTTTATATGAAAATTAATTACACTATTACTAATACTTCAAATCGTTAAATGTAGCTTTTCAAATGGTATCAGAACCAAAAAGTGCTTACCTCAACAATTAAAAATAAAGCTTAGCTATCTACTTCATACAATATGGTAAATAAGGATTCAAGAAAAATACTGGTGCATAAGTAGCAAAGTTGAAAGTTAATATTAACAGGGCTGAGGATTTAGCTCAGTGGTTCCACTGCCTGCCTCCCAAGCCAAAGGTCCCAAGTTCGATCCCCAAGTTAATATTGATAAATATGCAATCCTGTTTGACAAGGGCTTTCATAAACATAACAGTGAAATTATAAATTGAAAGGTCTATAGACTTTATACATTAATAGAAAAGTAGATGATGGCTGGATAGAGAGGTACAGAGGCTTACAGAAACTCATATAAGAGGGCAATTTGAATAACAACTTGTAAAATACACTCCAAAGAGCTTTGATAACAAAAATGACTGCTTCATTTGAGTGTAGCTTTAAGATAATGTAAATTTGGTAACATTTATAAGCAAGCAATTCAAGATGTTTAAATTATTGACAATATTTTTAATGTATCAGTTTGATATATTTGAGGTTTTAAGGAAAAAAACAGACATTCTTATAATGAGTGGCATATGGATTATAGCAACACTGCGTAAGGACCATTTGAAATATTCCTATCATCTTTGGCCCAACAATTCCATTCTGTGATATTTATGTTAATAAATGAATCACAGAGATTTACAAAATGTTTCTCATGTATTTTTAAACTGATATTTTGCTAGAATAACTAAATTGCCATTAGTCAATGTACCCAAACTGGGTAACTGACTTTAAAGTAGCACTAGACTTTTACATGGCAACACTATATGTCTTCTTAAAAATGCTTCTTACCAGACTTCACAAATTAAGAATTTCAAAAGTAGTTCTTAACATAGTGTTAAGTGAAGACAAATAAAGCTATAGGAAATTTCTATTTTTTAAAAATACCTAAGAGAAAATAAAGAAAAACTTACAAGAGCCGTTCAATTACTTTTTGTCTTTGGGGTATAATAAATGCAACTTGAACATTGGGCTACCTGTAAAGTAATAAGTGATTCTCCATAGGCTGCTTTATGTATTGACTTTCCTTGTATACAATACAAAACACTAAAGTATTCTAGAAATGTTTTGAATATTTACCATAAAATATTATTTTTCACTCCATTTTTTTCCTTTTTAAAAAGGGGTGGAAATGGTTAAAAGAAAAGTGTTGGAAAATGAAAAACTGATGCTTCCCTGAAAGAAGAGATCCTAATTTTGTGGTTCACTGGTGTACAACTTTGGAGAAATACATAAATATATTTGGTGCATTGATCCATGACCTCACTGGGTCAGCTAAATCAGCTAATTTTCCATGTGAATATACACACTGCATTAAGTAAAATTAAGAGATGATTACTGGGTTCAGTTTAAGTTCATATTACTGTACACTAATTTCTTAATTTTTAGAGAGCTTTGAAGTTGAGCAGCTTAATTCAAAATGTGAAATTCATCCTTATTACTGTGAATTCCTTAAAGAGGAAATGAAGCATAGTTACTAATGTTTCTAGAATAAACACACAGAACTAGGTCATCGACTTAATATTTCAGGGGATATATTTAAGTTCCTTCTCTTCAAAGATAATTTTATATAGTTTAGCAATTTGATGACATAGCTTAAAATAAGAATATTAAGTGTATTATTAAGATGTTTCATCAATTAGACATGCGGTTGTTTACAAACATATATTCTGATACATGGGATCATCAAGAAAATACATATTTCAGTACTGGCACAAAATACGTTTATGAAGATAAATGTTTCTATACTGTAAAATTCTGAGTATAGTAAAAAATAGCTTTTATTAAAGCTACTTCCTTTCATACACATTGATGTGAAGAAAAATCATTTAATCTTGATAGCTTTTTTATTAGTACTATTACTTCTTTTGTAGAATTTGAAATTAAATTTTTAAATGATTTGATGGAGTTCAAACATCTAGTAAGTAGGAAAAAACTCAAAGTGTTTGTTCTTCCATGCAGAAAACATAAAATTAACATGAATCTCATCATATGCATACATTTTACATGCCTAAATATCCATAACGGTCATAAAAATTATTCTGGGGTACTGACACTAGTACAGGAAAAAATATATTGATAAACTTTATTTTGTCAGATAATAATGTATTTTTCCAGCCAGTGTTGTGTGACAGAGTCTCTCATCTGTTTCTCTGTGTACGCACATATAGATGTTTATGCAGTCAGTACACATATCCATTCAGTATCTGACAAATTCTAATATTATGTTATATATTTTCTCAGAGTTTTCCTATGCACAAATTAAATATGAAGAATTTCAAAGTATTCATATTCATTGTACATTTGTAATGTGTTCCTATATAAGTGAGATTTCCAGAGCTCATTGTGACTTAGTTGTCTATACTCATATGTAAGAAAAAATGGAGGTCCTGATCTCATAAATGCCTTCTTTATAAATCTTCATTTTTGTAATTCTGGCTATAAATGAGTTTGCTCATTTATCTGAAAAAATGTAAATGTACTTATAAGATGTTATAAAATAATCTGAACTTGAGTTTCAAATAACTTCCTAGAAGTAGCTTGAAAGATATTCCTCCTACCTGACTTTGTAGAACTTAATGAGCATTTCTTTTTAAAGATGGAAGTTAAGAAATATAAGTTGCATCACATACATATACCAACTCCGTACAAGTTATATGAACATTATGTATGGCCAATATGTACTGACAATTTTTTTTAAAGGCAATATCACATTTCTAAACGATTCTTTAAACTAAGTTGTTCTCCACCTGGTAGCTGAACTGCTTTGCAAATACAATGTGCAAAGCCACAGATTAAAAATACTTAGATGCACAGGGTTGATGTAATTTGGGACTGCTTGAATTAACTCTCTTTGACAAGCCTTCCCTTGCAAACCACCAGCAGCAGAGTGCCTCATTGTCTACTGTTATAAGCCAGGCTCCAGTCTCTGGAAGTTTCACATTGTTCCTAATATATTGGTGCTTGGACAAAGTCCAATCATCACCTATGTAAGCTTGACTGCCCATAGGGTATAAACCCAATTGCTAGTGGTTTATTCAGCTTTGACAGTTCTCACTGTGATTCTCACAGCCTTTGGTAAAACAAGAAGGCAAGAGAAAAGCTCCAGAGACTTCCTTCTATTCATTTCTGTAATAGTTTTCTTGCCACAGGAGACTGAAGAAGATTTGTACAGCCTGCTCTCTTTTCATTAGCAGCAAGCGCAATGCTGTTGGGTAAGTTAATGTGTGAGACTATAAAAAAGGAAGAGTGCTATATATATGAATTTTTATTCCATTTTTTAAAAATGCCCTTTTACTTAAATACAATACAGCTGAAAATTTAGTAAATATATATTGTATTTTCTAAGTTATGGACTTAGCATCTGGCTTCATTCTGTTGGTTGAATGCAATATCACGGTTCACCGGGTTTTTGGTATGAACATGTTAAAATTATCATTATTGGAATGACATGGAAACTTGATTGAATTTTTAACTCTATCATAGTTCTTGTCATGGAATGTAGCAATATGTAATGATTTCTTTGTATTTCCTTATGCAACAATGTACATCAGTATTTGCAGGTTTAGTTTGGCTATTTCGTGAAACTGCCAAGACCAAATTACTATTCTTGTAACATCTTCCTTCCTCCTTTGCAAGAAAAGCATATCTGATTAGTAAAATATCTTAAAAATCTAAATATCCAGAAAATATGTACCTATTCTTTTGTTATAGCACAGTATAACTAACATAGGAATGCATTCATAGATTAAATACATATATGAACAAGATAGTTCCCCTATGGAAATATATGATTTGTTGGTTACATGTTCTTATTTCACTTTGAGTATTTATATTTTCTCATGTGGAGTAATTTCTGGTTAAAAGATTGATGAAATATACTGATTCAGTTAAAGTCTGTGGATATACCATTCAATGTGCATACGAAATCATCACTGCACAAATCATTAATAGCTTCAAGATCAACACTTGGTAAAAATGGAGCTCAGGGACTAGAAGAATGGGAGAGCGCAAAAAAACCAGACTTTGTTATTTCTTTATGATACGCACATTAGACAGTACCAAAAGTGTAATGGATGGACTGACTTAACCTTTCCCTCATTTGTATGTCTTCAAGTAGAAAATAGTTGATTTTAGCTGAAAGCTAATATTTTCACGGCTTTGCTGATATCATTTTCTTTATTAGAAATGTGAGTTGTTATGTGAAGTAATATTACCTTTATTCTTTTTTTATATATTGCAAGGGAGTATACAGAGTGGATCAACAGTGGCTAAGTTGTAATATCTCATGAGACAAAATAAATGATATCACTAAAATAAGACTGAGTAGCTTGGCATTCAGCTTTTGGTGAAATCCTTATCTTTTAAAGGACTAGCAAACTGCATATATCACATATCCGTATTTAGGGACGACTTAAACAGTGACTTATATAAAGAGCTGAAAATGGAAGTGTTCTTCCTTCTCCCCATGTCTTTAAATTTTTCCCCTGACACTTTGTGATGGTGCAATGACATTTGCAAATATCAAAGCCAAGAATGACCACTGATACAGTTCTCAGACTTAGTGTGGTTCCTTTTTATAGCAATCCTGTTACCACGGGCCATACTTCTGTCAACAGCACTTTATCACAGATGCCCCAATTTCCCATATAGGCACGGACACTTGGAGCATTGCCTGCCAAAGACACAGTAAATCAAGGAGCAAATTATGTAGCTGCTTCTGCGGGGCTTGGCTCTTTTTCTGTCCTCATGACCACGTGTTCTTATCCCAAGTTAGCAAGTTGCTAGACAATGTATTCGCTGGAGGACAAGTCGCTGCCTTCTGCTTATATTTCATAGGACAGAAAGATGACTCAGTAAAAATTAGAATGTGGATCATAATCTTTGAAAACCTCATTTGTGCACAGTGTCAGGAGAGGGACTTGATTCAAATATTATTTGCTTATTCTCCTCTGACTGCTTAAAAAGGAATCATTTTGCTTCAAACACAAGCCACTTGAATACTAAGTGGGTATGTATGTTTTCTCTAAAAATGAAAATGTATTAGTATTTCAGAAGTAAGATAAAGTGGAATTAAATTATTGGCAACTCATCAGTTAATTTCAGGTTAAAGTATTACTGTTTTGTCACCCTTTTACCTGTAAAGTATACATATATACCTATACATGTTGTATGCATTTTATTTAAGGAAAGACAAGGTTTGGGGAAGTAGACTTTCCAAAATTTGTGTGCTACTTAATGATTTCTAATTAGGCCACTTAAGGATTTCTGATTATGCCACTAAGGCTACAAACAAGAAAGAAAAATGACATTTTTCACAAGTTTTTTCTTTGCAACCATAGAGGTTAAAAATTTAGTTTCATGCAATGAACTGTAGAGGGAGGTGGAACATAACACATAAAAGAAATTAAAGAGTAATGGCATTAGAAATAGAAAAAATATAGAAAACATTCAACCTGATCACTTTATTTGGGAGACTACTATTATTTCTAAGGAGGATTTTTATTATAGCTAATATCTGAGTCAGATACATACAATGTGTGTTTAAAAATGACTTTATTTCCAAATAGATAACATTTTCTTCAGGAAGTGTATTGTTCACCTAAAGGAAATAACATTTCCAGAAGAATTAGTATCATCAACCATGTACCATAAATTTTGTAATCTGGGTCCCATAGCTAATGAAATTCGAAGTGTAGGAATCCAGATGTTTAGTTTCTGGAGTCTTCTCTTTTAAACATTACACAATGGAGTAGTCAATACTTTTGTTTAATAGTTTCTTCTTCAAAAAGCATAAGTTCAATATTTTAAAAGAATTGTATCATTTTCAGTTAGCAGAAATAACAATTCCAAGGATAATTTGTATGTATTTTCTCTGATCTCTGTTAATCATTGGTTTCATATAGTTTATACTTAATATTATTCAGCCTTTAAAGCAACAATAGTTAACAAAAAGCATATGAGTAGATTCTGTACGATGTACCTCTATTTGAAGTAATGTCTTGTTAGATTGATAATATTTTGCATTATTCAAAATTATTTCTGGATTATTGCTTTGTTGGCAAGCATTTTATACAGGACATTTTAACTATATTCTCTTCATTAAAGACAAATAAATATTGAGCTTCCCTTGACTCTTCTAGCTGGACTCTCTGCACCCCAAACTCTGTTTAATTCTAGTAGCCTGGCTTCTCTTTTCCGCAATGTTTAGCTATAGCTGAAACTATATTCCAGATTTATTATCTGGTTGTTATCTATTTCCCTGACCTGAGAGACCTCATTTTTACCTAGATGACTACTCCCTAGATTTGAAACAAAGGTCACTAAATGTCCTATACTAAATTATAAAGTAACGATTAAAGTAAAAAATTAAAGTAAAGCCTGAAACTGTGTAAAGGACAAAGGAAATGAATTTGACCTTTCCTTTGTAGGATGACAAATATGCTACTTAAATAAATATAGAAAAATGAACATTTCAGATAGGGGTGTTTGGGTACATGTTCATTTTAGGGGAAAGTGCACCTAAAACAGTGAGGAAGGAGAGAGCTTAGTACATGAAGTGCCGATGACTGGTACATAAATGTGACTAACATGGCAAGTTTCTAAAGTAGTTGGAGAGGAAGAACAAATTATAGACATGCTTGAATGTAAAAGCTAGTTCACTAAGAGATAGTAGAAAGCAGAGAAAAATTGCTTGCATATCAGCTAGAACAGTATGTGACAAGGGATTGTCTGACCATGGTCTGCTTCCTGTCTGGGAAGTGGGCAGGCATAATAATTGCCGAGTAAGGTCCAACCCAATCTCATTCTTTCCCGTCATTGCCACCTCAGCAGTTGCAGTCCACGCACCATCACAAGAGCTGCCTTCAGGTTTCACACAAGACACAGCCAGGACCCTTGTTCTGGTGCTGAGTCCTCTCACCTGCCAGACTCAACAGTGTCACTTGCAAAAACATGTGCCTTGATTGGCATGATTGGGTGTGGCCCTTTGTTAGGTATAAGATCAAGCCCACATGTGTATTAGAGTGAGTTATCCAACTTCAGTGGATACATGTAAAAATCTTACTTCAGTGGACAAATAATTTCTACATTGTTTGTAGGAATATAAATTAGTACAACCACTGTGGAAATCAGTATTGAGATTCCTCAAAAAAACTAAAAGTTGAACTTCCATTTTACTCAGTTATTGTTATCTCTCTGAGTATCTTCCTGAAAGAGTTAAACTCATCATATTATAACGAAACATGCACACCTATGTTTGTAGAACCATATTTCATAATAGCTAAATCCTGGTCCGGCCTACACGCCCATCAACAGCTTAAGCGATAAGGATAACTTCATAGGTGCACTGGCATACTAGTCAGTCATAAAGACGTGTACATTTGAGTCCTTCATAGGAATTTGGATGCACATTCAGACCATAATGCTAAGAAAAGCATTTAAGGCACAGAAGTTAAATATCACATGGCTTCTTCTATATGAGAAACCCAAAATATAAATAATTTAAAGAGCAAAATAAAAGACAGATAATAGACGATTGGGAGGTAGACTTTGTGGAGATGGGAAGGGGATATAGAAATGGGAAGATGGAGGGTGAGATAGGTAGGAGAAAATAAAAATGATTAAGATGTGATATTTCCACACACCAATTCCACTTAATGAATGTATTCATTATGTATCACAAACATATACTACTAAGGAAACTAAATAAATAGCTCAATAAATCCACAAAGAAAAATAAACCAACTGTGCTGAAATATATTGGGATTTTTTTTGTGTGTTATTGCTTTGGTTAAGAAAAGGTTCTATTTCTCGTTTATCACACAGGTATGTGTAGAAATTACACATCAGATACATGGAAAGGTTTTGACACTGCAAGGAGGAGCAAGAGTTTGAGGAATATTATTTTCAACTTTTGATGTTTTTGTTTGGTACACTGATGACAAAAATATGATTTATTATTATAGAGAGTAAACAAATACATAATAGTTTGTATGACGGTGTTTTAAGAGAATATGGGACAAGACTTTTGAGAATCTATAAAACAAAATTTCTGGCACATCTTTACTTTTTAAAAGAGAATCACCAGTTATTTTCTTGCTCATGTTAAGCGGTGAGAACATTTACATAGAGATAATTTTCCTTTAAATTTTAGATAAAAATAACACAGTAAGTTACAAGTGTCCTTTAGGTTTTTATTTCTAAGCATTAGTGTAAAGATAAAATTTATAATGTAAATAGTAGGAAATTCAGTGCAGTTTAGATTATTTCATTATCAACACAGCATATTTGAAGTTTCTTGATTAGCTTTTGCCAAGACTTATTAGTGTGGCTAATATACCTGTAGCATAAACAGTTATTAATACAATGTCAAATAGGTCTGTAGGTGAACTCAATTACAGACGCACAATGGGGCAAATAACTGAAAAAGTCATTGGCATTATTGTTCTCTGAAGGTCAAAGGCATTGGAGTGGAGAATGGTGAAATTAGATGGCAGAGCAGAATAAAAGGCTGTGATTGAAGATGTTCTGGATCACAGACCTTTATTGTACTGTGATTTTTTTTTTCAAAGCTTTATTTGGGTCTTTCATCTGTGAAAAAAATTAGTGTATGGCACACTATACTTGATTGAAGTATTTGAACTTTTATGAACACACATTTTTTCTATCTAAAGAAGTATTTTTTTCTTTCTTGAAGCATTCCAGCTGTGAGACAAACTTCTATTATAATGTAAATCTCTGATTCAGCACAGTGCTTCTGTCTCTGTTTGTTACAGTGTTACAGTACAATCTTTATATTGATAAATACTTTACATCCAGATTCTAAAGTTGCAGTGTTGGTAGAATTTAATCCTGTGAAAGAGTAATGTTTAAATTTGGCAATTCACCACCAACCTAGTTGCACCTATTCCTAACATTTGCTGTCTCATAAAAGCCTATGAAATTTATAGTTATTTTATTTAACACACAAAGTTGTATAATATAACCTCTCTTTTGAGTCTCTTAAGATTTGTGGCACAAATCTTAGCTTTGAGTAAAGAAGAGAAACCTTAACCATTTATTCATTCATCTTGTGTTTTAAATTATGCTAATGTTGGTAATACATTACTATAAAATGAGATAAAGTTTGCATCTTTATGAAGATTTCAGTGTAGTGGAGGAAATACTGAGCAAGTAAATATATAAATTGATGCATAGATTATGATAAATGCTCTGAAGAAAGTAATACTAGCTTAGGGAGAAAGTAAGAGAGGTACCAACTCAGATTGATTACCTCACCAAGTAGGGCCAGTTATAGTAAGGCATTATTGTATTGATTAAATTTTTTTTCTACAGAAATAAGTGCTGATAAAATTAGATATCACAGCTAAATTCTTCTCGAAAAAGTTTGAACATCTTTATCCTGCTTACAGAGCGGTGATTGGAATAATCATTTATGTATGCTCAAAAACACCCAAATGTAAGTGGAACTGTGCAATGGCTATCTAGGCTGGATGATCTGGGATTCCTGCCGATACCCAAATATCTTTAGTACTGAAAAATGCTCTCTGTCTCAAATTTCATCTTCCAGCATTTTTTCTGACAAAACTGTTTTATACACTGAATATTTTTTAAAAGTCCTTTTCTCCTTTTTTAACCTGCTCATCAAAGTTAAATGTACAATGGGCCTTTTTGTCTGTTTCCTGTCCTATTCTCATGCTCTCAGCAACTTTCCCAGTTGAAGTATCTGTAGGCTATGGCTTTTTTTCTTTTCTCTCCTCAAGAGATTTCAGTGATTTGTTATTCGTTTGCATTCAAGTATCTGAATATCACCATCCAAGATCCTTTAAAACTTGACTATAGTCAAATAAACCACACTGTTGTAAAACATTCCAAAACACCACAGAGTGTCTCTGGGAACATTTACAAACCATGGGCCAGGAAAAGAAATGTGCCAACTTGAAAACACACAAAATAAATCTTCAACTCAGGTTCACTGTCACTGTTCAATCCACCTAATCTTTGTTCTCTGTCTAATCTTTTGGGAAAACTAAGCTTCCCCACAAAGTTTTCATTCTATGTGCCCCCAAAAAGGTCACATCTAAAACAGCAAGCAAATTATAGTCTGCCCAAGAAAGTAGGTTTATAGGAAGCTGTACTTGCTCAACAAAATTCTGAAGTATACAGTGCTGAAACTGACTGTGGGAAGACAGGATTGAAGGGTGTAGTGGGTATTAATGTTTTTTGCTGTGACCTGACTATCAAAGATCAAACTCACTTATTAGCTCTGTGTGCTCGTGCATTATGGAACTACATGTCCAGTCCTCTCAACTGCCTCACTGTCAAAGTGGGCTGATACTTAATTCATATGATTACTTTGAGGGCTAAATAAGTTAATAGAGTACTTAAAAATAATGATTGTGTTGCTTAGAAAAAACTATATTGTTTTATGTAATAAGTGAATCAAAATTTTATTGAAATAATGTTCTCATTAAAACTATTTTAAGGTGTGCATTGGCATAAAACTTTATTTATCACTAATACTACTAGAGGATAATTTTTATGACCAGAGAACAAATACTCCTCCACCATCTTTTATATAATTTAGTACTAGATAATTGTGCACTTAACTAGATAAATAAATCATGCATAAAGGAGGCATCAGCCAAATCAGGCAACTTAATTGTGGGGCAGTATAATTAACAGCAATGCCCAACCAAGAGCCAGCCATGGGCTAAGTATGAAGGAGAAATGGTTTTGCTCAACTTTTTATTCCTATCAGCTTAAACATAGCTAATATTTGTGCAATCAGTCTTTTATGTTTAAGTGAGATGAAAATTATTTGCTAAAGAAAAAAGTGGAGAAACAACATGAAAAAACAAAATTAATTGTGTTTAACAGATTTATTTACTCTTTTGCTTGCAAAACAAGTTCATCTGTTAGTATAGTCAAACTGCCAGCCAAAGCCGCTTTCCTTAGGGCTGGAATTGTTTAATTAGGCTTTAACTGGCACAATTTAGTCTCAGATTTAAAATCTTTGATTAGATCAATAGGATTCCCTCATGGTGTGCTACCAATCTGTAGTTGTTTTATCATGACATATGTCTAATATCTTTATGTATTTAATAAATAGTTAAGTCTTAGATGCTAAAGCCAAATCTGTGTTTTGCAAATATGATTTTTAAGAAGCAGTCTTCTGTAAAAAGTCAAGATCTCTATATAGTGAATATTTCAGAACATCATTATTACAAATCTCTGAATAAACAATGTATGGTGAATACTAGTAGTTATAAAAGTAGCAACCCAGATTTCCTTGGAACTCAGTGACTCTATTGGAAGTTACTTCTAGCCTTTTCTTTATTTGGAAGTAAAACATGAGTACAGAACACATTTCATTCAAGTGTTGCCTCTGAAATTCCAGATTTTGTAGCCTCTTCTTTACTCTCTTTCTTCATCCAGCGTGAGAAATATACTCCAAAACACTGGTTTTCAGTTGATTTCTAATGTAAGTTTCAAGAAAACTAGTAAAACATGTTTCTTGAAACTGAACACCATGGGACATACTGAGCGTTGTTTATTCATCCTGTCTAAAGAAGATGCCCAGATATGTTTAATAGTCAAAAACACTTCCTATCCCAAATTTCATTTTCCTGTGCTTTTTCTGTCAAAATTATTTTTATTATCATCAGAGAATTGGTATGTTAATAATAGCTAGTTATTTGAGAACCAGCTTTGTCAAGTTCCTTATATGTATTATCTTATTCAGTTTTCCTGGAAACCCTAGGATGTAAGTATAAAATTTGTTGGACCTAAGAAAAAGGAAGCTAAAAGAATTCAATACTGTACTAGAGAGACTAGCAGACAAAGTGGTATGAAAGTTGTTCTAGATTTTGCAGTTTGCAGTCCTCTTTCAATTCACTGGAAAATATTTTGACTTTTCTAATAAAATTTGTGTGGTGATTTGCAGATAAAATCAGATTTAGATAGGATCTATTTTTGTTATGTCTCGTGGTATTCAGAAATCAGTAAAAGTTTTCTCTTTCCCAAAAAATAAAAAAATAAATGTTATATTTCTATTTGCTGTGCCAATGCTAAATATCATCAGGTTACACCAGCATAGGTGGAAAAGAGATCAAGTGGTTTGAGTCTTAAGATGCTTTTTTAATTATAGCTAAGAATCACTGTCCTTTTTTTTTTTTGCAAATGTGCAAAATTCTGTTAATATTATCTTCTTTAATCACTATCATTAACCTTACTGTACATTTTAAATCCAGTCACAGCCACATGCTTTCAAATATACTATAAATTAAGGTTTCCACTTTAAATAGTAAAATACAAACCAAGTCAGGGAAGTTCCTTTTGGGAACAGAGAAATTGTGAGGGCTCCTATTAATGCTTTAGGTCACAGATACAGAACAGGTTAAGATGTGAAGGTAAAGGAGGGAAAAGAACATAAAATAGTATTTGAAACAAAGGAATTGAACGAAGCCTATTTTATTCACCTTCAAATATATAAGTTCCCAAATCAAGGCAAGTTTCAATATTTCAAGGCCGAGAGAACACCAACAACAGACAAAATGATACACAAGAAGTTGTCTCAAGCTGTAAAACTCAGGACATTTCCTTCAGTTTCCCTTGGGTTCAGACTATCAGTGTCTCCTTGAAGAAATCTTGCACAGTGTGATTTGGAGAAGACCATACATCTTCCCTGACTTTATAACCTCTTATCCTTCTAGCCAGTTTCATTAAAAGCTTCATGAAGGGCCCTGGTAACTATCTGCAAGTAGTTGTTCTTCTTATAGCTCCTCTAAAAGGAACATAAAAGTACCATAGTTGTTGAAAAGAAAAAAAAAAACCTGTAAAACTGTTTTCTGTGCTCTGTTTATTCTGCAGAACTTTCTGTGGTCATTACCGCTACATGTGGATAACTTTGTTTTTCTTCTTTTTAAGAATACATTCTGCTTGAGAAACCAAAAAGTCAAGAAATAAGGAAGGGTGGCTTTCTATTAAGTGTGTGTGTTTTCAAGCTCCTTAACTGTCTCAGAAAGAAGAGTAATCCTGAATCTAGCTCAGTTGTCTGTGACGCTTATGGCTCCCCACCTAATCAGCCACAGAAAGTAACTGCTCTCCAGACATTTGTCAGGGATTATAATGTCAAATTCACTGCTACTCAAATGTTTAATCCAAATCTGGGTGGAGAGAGATAATACTTATGACAGGTAGCCTGAAGGCCATGTTGCCCATAGTTTAAATGTGAGAAGTCTATCTCGGTATTAAGCCACAATTAGAGTGCTGTCTGGTGTACTGAAATTTGCTTCCACCAATCGCATTTTGTCCTTTATTTTTCTTTCTTTAGGCCTAGGTTCAGTAATATTTAAAAGGCATAAGGATTTTTTTAGAGTATTGCTCCTATAACCCAGAGGACTCTATTCTTTTATTTGCCTAAATCAACTCATTCTTTCTAAATGGCTTTATTGAGGTTTGACTTACATATCATAAATTCACTCATTAGATTATACAATCCACTTACTGGTAGTACTTTTACAGAGTTGTGTAAGCAGCAATACTATACAGTTTGAACATTTGCATCAACCTAAAAATATTTCTGTTTTCTGCCATAGTCAATACCGACTCTCATTCCAGCCCAAGACATCTACTTATTTATTTAAAAACTTGTATCACGCAGGCCTTTGCATCTGGCACTTTTAATAATACAGTGTTTTGGAGTTCATCCATGTTAAAGCATCTTCTTGTTTATTATTAAATCATTTTCATATGCATATTTTTTCATTTTTTATCCATTAACTACTTGGTAAAATCTTGGTTTGTTTCACTTTGGGATTCTTATAAACAATACTGTAAGGTACATTCACATACTCATTTTGTGTGGAAGAATATTTTTCATTTATATTAGATACAAAGGAATAAAACCATTGGGTCATCATCTGATGAGTTCACCTTTAATTTTTAAAGAAACATCTAAATAGTTTTCCACAGTAATTGTACACCATTTTATATTCTCACCAACAGTGTCTGCATATTCTAATGTTTCTTCTCTTTAACACTGGCTATTGTCTGATTACAGGGTACTAATGGATAAAAATATTTCAACATGGTTTAAATTTGCATTACCCTAATATTACTAATGATGCTGAGCATTCTTCATATGCTTTTTAAGTAGCCATAGGTAGTCTACCTTGGATATTCAGATTCTTTTTTTCATTTTTGGTTATTTGTCTGATTTGTAAATTTTTAAAATATATTGTGAATACAAGATTTTTATTATGTATGACATATTTATTTTTTTCCTTTACGTGGTTTGGCTTTCTATTTTCTTAATGAACTATTTTAAAGTACAGCAGTCTATATTTCTATGAAGTCAAAATTACAAAGTTTTAATGGATTGTACTTTTGATATCGTATTTAAGAAATGTTTGCAATAGCTAAATCTTGGAAACAACCTATTTGCCCATCCGTTGGAAACTGGATAAAGAAGATGTGGTTTTTCTATAAAATGGAATATTACTCAGCCATAAAGAGCGAGAGAATAGATTCATTCATAGGAAAATGGATACATATTGAAGATATACTCCTAAGTGAAATAAATAAGTCCCACATGTGTAAATACCAAATAGTTTCCCTGGTGTGAATATTCTGCAACAATGCATAAGATTCTA
>NW_022900940.1:31169379-31233744 GCF_012274545.1 Fukomys damarensis
AAAAAACCAAAAAAAAAAAAAAAAAAAAAAAGAAATGTTTGCCCTGCCCAAGAACCTAGACTTTTCATTTTAATTTCTCCTATATATTTTATAGTTTATTTCTTTTGTACAGGATGTGATAAATTTTAGTTATTTTCTTTTTGGTATGGGGTGAAGTAAGAGGTTAAAGTTATATTTAAGCATAAGATACTTAAATTTTCTTACCACCATTTGTTGGAAAGATACTCTTTCCTCACAGAATTCCCTTGGTACTATTGTCCAAAATCAATTAATCATAAGTAAAAACTAATTTATTCCCATTGCTTCACCTTACACTGATATTATACTGTCTTGATTACTGAAGTTTAACTGGCCTTGAGAATGGTCATTGTGAGTCCTCCTGTGTATACTTTTCACATGCATTTTGGATTTTCTGGATCCTTTATATTTCTATGTAATTCTCATTTGTTTAGTGAGTCATTTTGAATAATAAATTTTAAATTTTTGATGAAACTCAGATTATATTTAAATTTTTTTCTTGTGCTTTTGCTGTCTTAGCTAAGACTCAAATGGCTAATCCAAGACAATGGACAGTCGTATACATTCTTCAAAAGATCTTGTAGTTATGAGTCTTACATTTAAGTGTATGATCCATTTTGGTCAATATTTTGTTCAGAATAAGGAAGAAGTTTAACTCTGTTACTTTGTGTATAGATGCCTAGTAGTTCTGTCATTATTTGTTGACCAAACTATTCCATTCCTTCATCTCTGTTGAAAATCAATGTCCACCAGTGTCAGAAATTTATTTGAGATGCTCAAAGTCTATTCGTTTAGCCTACATACCTACCTTTTCATTAGTGGTACAGGGTCCTGACTGCCATGGCTACTGGAAACCGTGAGTCCTTCAATTGTATTCTTCTTTTTCACTGTGGTTTTGTTTATTCTGTCCCTTGCATTTCCGTGTGAGCTTTAGGATGAGCTTGTCGATTTCTGTAAAAATCCTGCTGAGATTTTTTTTTTTTTCTTGGCACAGGGGATTGAACTCGGGTGCTTGCGCTTGCAAGACAGGCACCAGAACCACTGAGCTAAATGCCCAGCCCCCTACTGAGATTTTAATAGTGGGTGATTTAAATCTATAAATGAATTTGTGGTTATAGCACCTTCAGTAAATGAAATCTTCCAATGCCTAAACATGGAATTTCTTTCATGTTACCTAGATCTTTATTTTATCTCAGCAACATTTTAAAGTTTTTATTATATAAGAGATTTATCTCTTTTCTTAAATATGTTTCTTCCAGTTTTATTCCTTTTATGCTGCTGTGAATTTTTTAAAGTTTATTTTTAGATTAGATCTTTCTAACATAATTGATTTTCCTAAATTGGTCAGGTATCTTTCTGACTTGCTGAACTGATTGGCTCTAGTAACATTTTTGAAGGTTCCTTAGGAAAGTTTACATAAAATTTTATTTTATCAGGAAATATAAAGTTTTACCCTTTCTTTATATAATCTTATATATTTTCTTGGCTATACTTTCTAGAACCTCCAGTAAAATGTTAAGTAGACATGGAAATATCAGATATTTGTGCCTTTTTCTTAGTCTTTGGATGTTTTCATGTTTTCCCATCACATATAAAAATTAGCAGATTTCTTTTAGATACCTGCTTTTTAGGTTGAGAAAGTTCTATTATCCACAGCTTTTTGCATAGTTATGATGAATGGGTGTTATTCTTTGTCAAATGCTGTTATGATTTAAGTGTAAAGCGTCCTCTAAAGATTCAAGGATTGAGAGCTCGATACCTATTGCAGTAATGTTTAGATGTAGGGCCTAGAGCAGTGATCAGTTCTCCAGAGTTGTTGTTTTTTTTTTTTTTTTCGGTACTGGGGATCGAACTCAGGACCTCGTGCTTGCTAGGCAGGCAGCGGCACCACTGAGCCAAATCCCCAGCCCAGTACTTGAGGGTTTTAATGCAATTAGTTCATCGATCCACTGACAAGACCATAATTTGGTGACATTATTGCGAGATCATGGAAACAGGAGGTAGGGCCTACATGAAGGGAATAGATCATCAAAGTGAGAGCTTGATATCTGGACCTTTCTGCTTTCTTGTTTCCATGTAGTTTTCCTCTCCTGCACTCCCACACTCTTTAGCCATGATGTTTTTGCCTAGCGATAAAGCAATAGAGCTGGCTGGTCATGGACTAAAATCTCTGAAACTGAGCCAAAATAAATATTCTTCAAGTTATTTTTCTCACTTTGTTCACATTAACAAAAAGCTGGCTAACATGAATGCTGTTGCACATTTATTGAAAAAAATGTTTTTAAAAATAAGGTATGTTAATTGATTTCTGAATGGAATCTAATTTTCATTTCTAATCTAAATCCCACTTGGACATGGTATATTATTATCTTTTTATAGGTTGCTAGATTGGTTTGATATATTTTGTTGAAGATCTTTGCATAGATGGCTATGAGAGATATTTGATGATAGCTTTCTTTTTAAATGATACCATTAGCCTTATAATCACAATAATAGTAGCTTCTTAAAATGAATTGATAAATGCTCTCTCCTCTGTTCTTGAACAGTTTGTGCAGGATTGATATTATATTTTTCTAAAATGTTTGACAGAATTCATCAGTGAATATACTGTATTGTGCTTCTTTCCAAATCAAGCATTTTAGTTAGTAAGACAATTCACTTAATTGTTATAAGTCTGTTTATATTGTATTCCTTCTTGGGTGATTTTCAGTGATTTGTGTTTCTCTAATAATATGTCTATTTTATATAATTTGCCTAAATGCTGCCATAAAGTTAATCATGGTATTTATCTTAAATTATCTGTAAGATTGGCTGAATAGGCTTGTCTTCATTATCACAAAAGAATTGGGCCACTAGTATAAAAATTAATTTTTGGTCTTTATGCCAGTATCACTGTCTTGATTGGAGTTTACTGGTAAATTTGAATACACATCTTCTAAGTCATAGTCTTTCAAAATTATTATGTAAGTCTGTGAATATGATAATCTGTGTCTTTTCTCTTTTATCTTCTTTGACCCAGCTAAATTTTGTTAATCTTTTCTAAGAGTAAAACTATCCTGAAGAACTTTCCATATGTACATACTTGAAATATATGTGTTCTCTGCTTTTGCTCAGTGGGATATTCTATAGACATCATTGAGGTCTAGTTGGTGATAGTGTAATTCCAGTATTGTCTCCTTATTGATTTTCTGTTTAGTTATGATATGCATTCTTGAGAGCAGGGTATCGAAGTCTCTATTATTGCTTTTATACATTCAGTTTTGTGAATCTTTATTTTTAGGTACTATTTGTTTGCAATGTAAAGCTTTCTTTTGTGAGTCAGGCAGCAGCACCACGGAGCTAAGTCCCTCGGCCCCTTGTATAGCTTTCTACGCTAACTTAAATATAAACACAACTGACTATTTCTAATTACATCTTTGTGTTGAATTCTTTATCGTCTGGTGCTGGTGTTGTCACTCTAATTTTAGTACGCTTACATTTTGCGTGGCATATATTTGTCCACATTTTTCAACATATTCTGTCTTTGCATATAGTTAGACATTTTTTCTCAAGTCTAACAATCAAGAACTTTGATTAAATTACTTAGTCTATGTAATTATGGATATGATTGGATTACATCCACAATTTATTTTTCTTTTTTCGGAGTACCTTCATATGTTTGCTTGCAGTTTTTGAGAGAAACGGATGTTGACGTGAAAAGCAGATGCCCCTCCCCATCCCACGTCCACACTCTTTCTCTTCCCATCTCTTCTCAGGCCGTCCTCAAGTTTGGTCTGTATCCTTCTAAGTGATTTCCAAACATTTACATATATGTGGCTATCTATTAGCAATATAAAGTACTGGACTTCCTGGAGGAAGCTTTTATAACTCAAATTTACAAAAAGTCATTGTACCATCTGCATAATTCTACCTTTTCCCCCTTTCAACATTTTTTTTAGATACTTCCATTAAATGTGACTCTCGTGTTGCATTTAAATAGATTTTTGTATAGGATTTTATCCTGAGAACTTTCTATTTTGTTCCACATGGCCGTTTAAATTGTTTTCAGTATCTGGCTACTACAAACCAAGCAACGCAGATATTCCTGATATTTCCTGAGCAAATACACAAGTAAAACTAATACACATTTTTAAATTTGTTATAAGGACTGTTTCCTTACTCCCAAGGTCATTAGCAGTTTTAGTATCAAGTTTTTCATAATTTTGTCCTCAGTCCCTGTAGGTTGTACTTTTCTGTGAAATTCGTGGTCCATTCTCCTCCCTTGGTGAACAAATAACCCCCAAATAATTTTTAGACGTCTTATTGCTTTCTATTGCTGTCTCTTTCCTTTTCCAAGTTCAAATAAATACATGGTTCTCTTTCTGGAAGCTCTTCTGCTATGCTGAGTCATTATCACAAAGGCTTATTATTTATAGATGATCATATGTGTTCTATTTCATCCTTTCTAATACTTATACCTTGTTTTTCTTATGTGGGTGAAGGTCTCCAGATTATGCTGAGTGCAGTTACAGGCCTTGATTTTCTGTTCCCAGTTTTAGGCAAGTGCATTGAAATTTACAGTATTTCCTCTGCTGTAGTTTTTTGTTTGGACACAGTCTCTTTGTCATATGAATTTCTTTTTCTTCAGTATAAATTGTTGTTGTCCTCTAAATATTAGCATTTGTTAAAGCTCACCTCACTTGTAATGCTTTACTTCAAAATATTTCTGATGTACCATGGGATGCAAATTCCCAGTGTGTATTTTCTCATTTTGAAGATACTCACAGGTTTTTTAGTGAGTATGAATTTTCTGGTGTCCAGTGTGGTGTGACTTTTGGCTGAAAGCTTTCCCACTTTCACGACACTGATAAACCTTCTTACCTCTCTGTATTCTTAAATGCTACGCTAGGGTTGGGAATAGGGAGGAAGGTTTCCCACATTCGTTACAACCATAAAGTTTCTCCCCTCTATGGCTTCTCCCATGCACAGTGAGAGATAAACTCTGAGAGAAGGCTTTTCCTCATACATTGCATTCATGAGGTATGGATGAATCCTCACATGCAGGAAGTGATATTTGTTGAGAGTTTTTCTGCATTCATTACATTTATAAGGGTTTTCTTCAGTGTGAATGTTTTGATACATTACAAGGTACTCCTTCTGCCCAAAAGCTGCTTCATATCACTATATTTAAAGGGTTTCTCTCCATTATGAATTTTCTCAAGCTCCGTACGGTTTCATTTGCCCCTGAAGGTTTTTCCCACACTCCTTACATATGAAGGGCTTCTCTCATGTGAGAGTTTGCTGGTGTCTGATGAGGTCTGATTTCTGAATGAAAGATTTCCCACAAGCTTTGGACTCAAAAAGTTTTGCTCCAGTGTGAATTTTCTGATGGGTAAGGAGGTTTTCCTTCTGGCTAAAGGATTTTCCATAATCATTACATTCAAAAAGCTTCTTTCCAGTATGAGTGTTCTGATGTTTAATGCATACTGCTTTTGGCTAAAGGCCTCCCCATATTCATTATATTCAAAAGGTTTCTTTCTAGGATGAAAATGCTCATGCTCAGTGAGATTGGATTTGTGGCTGAAGATTTTCCCACATATCTTACAGGGAATGGGGTTTTCCCCCACTACCATATTTCTACTGAGATATGATGTCGGAATGGAAACTTTCCTACATTCTCAACATTTCTCTCTGGTATGAATTTTTTGATGAGGGTATACTTTTAGCTGAAGAGATTTCCACATTTCTTACATTTATAAGGCTTCTCTGTATGTGACGTCTCAAATGCAGAATAAGGGATAAAGGTTGAGAGACAATTTTATCATATACAGAACGTTCAAAGCTTTCTCTCCAGTATAAAATTCTAATATTCAATGAAGTTATGCTACATTCACTGATTTCTCTCCAGCATTACTTTTCTGCTGCTCAGTGAAATTTGTCTTCTAGCTAATGGCTTTCCAATATTTCTTGGAAGCACAAGGTTTCTTTTCAGCATGACTTCTCCATTCAATAAGATATGATATGTGAATAAATATTCACGTTCAATAAATTTATAGGGTTTTTCCTCAGTGGGGAATCCTCTGCTATCTGACGGGGTACAAAAAACATTTCGGCACTGATTTACAAGAGGCTGTTTTCACAAGGAGTAAGTTCTGGTAAGATTTCCAAAATAATGAAATTGACGACACAGCTTCCCTCATAATTATGTCTAAATTGTCTCATATTTTAACTTCAAAAAAGTATTTCCTTAAGAGAAATAAAATCTATGAGTAAAGGAAGGATTTTTCCAAAATTTTCTTATATTCACTGTTTTCCTCCAGTCTATATTTATTGGAGGTATATGCAAGTTGCCTACAAAGTCTTGATGTCTATTTGTTCATTATTCTCTCAGGTTTCTTTTAGGTAGACTCCACTTCTTTCTCCACCATCCAGTTTGTCTTCTTCAGTGGAAGATCATATCAAGTTTGGTCTCTTTAAAACCTATTTGGGAAAATGACTGCGCTAGACTGTTAATGTTATGACCAAAGTACCACTCTAAAATCAGGATGATCCCTGGGGCTCCTGGGCCTTTTGAAGGTTGAGGACGGTGTACTTTCTAGGGATAGGCAAGGAAGCAGCCTCACAGGGCAATTCAGTTTGGAGAAATCGATTTTAGGGATACTCCCTCAAACAAAGACCGAAATGTTCACTGTGTGTACTGCGCCTGCGCCCTACGAAGTCGAGCAAGCACTCCCAGAAATCTCTGCGACGCACTTGCGCATTCACGGTGACTGGCCCGCCCAGAGCAGCGAGTTTGTCTTCTGTTCCAAGCTCACTTTCTGGCTGTGTTCCCCTCAAACCACAGCGGGCGCTGTTTCTTCTTGGCCAACTTGTCAGCCTCCAACTGTGAATTTGGGATTCTTATGGTGAGTGGTCCTTAGTCGGTCTCAAACAAGCTCCAGCCAGGTAGGATATTTGGAGTTGGGACTTCGTCGTTGATGCGTTTGGTGCAGTCTCAAAACAGGCCATTCCAGACTCCATTTTGTTTTGTTTTCTTGTTTCTTACGTGTTTAAATTTCTCTGATCTACTTTCACTGTCTTTTTAAAGTAGTTTTTTTTTTTTTTTTTTTTTTTTTTTTTTTTGGTACCGGGAATTCAACGCAGGACCTCGTGCTTGCGAGGCAGGCAGCGGAACCGATGAGCTAAATTCCAGGCCCCTAAAGTAGATATTTTCAGTGCAGCTGTGCAGTAGTTTAATGATGCTTTCCATTACATTAGTTATACTGATAATGGTTGTTTGGGATAAAGTATGTAGTTTTTGGTTTGTTTGTTTTTGTTTTTTTGAGACAGGGTTTCACTATCTAGTTGAGACTGGCCTGGAACTCACTATGAAGCCTACGCTGGTCTCCAACTCACAGCGATCCTCCTGCCTCAGCCTCCCGAGTGCTGGGATTATAGGTGTGTGCCACCATGCCCAGCTAAAATATGTAGTTTTAATATATCACAAATTATTTCATAATAATACCAAATGAAATAGAGAAACTTTAATATAGCTTCATATAATTATATATGCATGCAAAATACATAAATATATGTATATAGTTTTATACATAATTACATGTATATTTACCTATGCAGTCATCTGCCAGTACTTTTTTTGATACTGAGGATTGAACTCAGGATATTGCACTTGTGAGACAGGTGAAGTGCCACTGAGCTAAATCTGTAGCCCTTCCAGTGCTTTTTATTTCTTTAGTTGTTTCAGTTTTTAAAAATCTGCCAGAATTTGGCTGTACCATTTTGTCTGAGAAAGGCAGATTTTCTGCATCTTCAGTAATATTTGATATTGTCACTACTTGTTACTTTGCCCTGCTAGTAAGTGTAGAATGATAGCTCAGTGTAGTGTTAAAGTGCATATCTCACAGGTAATGCTGAATATTTTTTCATTTGCTTATTTGACATGTATATCTTTATAGTAGAATGTTTTCTCATATCTTTTGCTCATTTCTAATTGGATTAATTGGTTTCATATTGTTGAGTTTTGAGAGTTCTATAATCCTTTTTTGATTATGTGGTTTGTAGATAATTGATTTCAACTTGTAGTTTATTCATTTTTTACAGATCTTTCAGAATGTTTTTGTAAGTGTAATGAAGTTAAGCTTATTTTTAAAATGTAAAATCCAGGTACTCTCTGAATAGTTTTACTTTGTAAGCATAAATGTCATTCCCTCATTCCCCCCTTACCAGGAATTGAACTCAGGACCCTGTGATTGCCAGGCAGGCACAGCGCCACTGAACTAAATACCAGGCTCTTAACATTGTAAGCTTTCTTCCTATGTTTTCTATTTTTATAAAAGTCACATTAATTTGTATTCTAGAATTTAAGCCCATGATCCATTTCTCCTTCATGTTTGTATGAGGTGTTTTATAAAGATCGAAATTTGTTGTTTTTTAGTTTGTTTTTGCTTATATATAGTCAATTGTTCTATCAACGTTTTCTTTCTCTGTTGTGTTGCTTTTGCATCTTTGTCAAAATCATTTAGGCACATTTGTTTTTATGAGTTTATCTTTAGATTTTTTTCATTCAGTTACAATGATCCATATGTCTGTTCTGCCATTACAACACAATCGTGATTATATAGTTATATATTTTGAAATTGGATTGGTTCTCTTTGTGTTGACTCTTGTCATTGATTTCTTCCACTTCTTGCTTTCCAAAATTGTTTTAGCTGTTCTCGTCCCTTCCTTTTTCCATAATATTTAAGAATAATTTTGTTTGTGTCTATGATACATCCTTCATCCTACTGGGATTTTAATAGGGATTGTAGTAACTCTTGACATCAATTTTAGCAGGATTAGTATCCTTCCTATGTTGAGTCTTGTTTTAGCTGTTCTCGTCCCTTCCTTTTTCCATAATATTTAAGAATAATTTTGTTTGTGTCTATGATACATCCTACTGGGATTTTAATAGGGATTGTAGTAACTCTTGACATCAATTTTAGCAGGATTAGTATCCTTCCTATGTTGAGTCTTGTTTTAGCTGTTCTCGTCCCTTCCTTTTTCCATAATATTTAAGAATAATTTTGTTTGTGTCTATGATACATCCTACTGGGATTTTAATAGGGATTGTAGTAACTCTTGACATCAATTTTAGCAGGATTAGTATCCTTCCTATGTTGAGTCTTGTTTTAGCTGTTCTCGTCCCTTCCTTTTTCCATAATATTTAAGAATAATTTTGTTTGTGTCTATGATACATCCTACTGGGATTTTAATAGGGATTGTAGTAACTCTTGACATCAATTTTAGCAGGATTAGTATCCTTCCTATGTTGAGTCTTGTTTTAGCTGTTCTCGTCCCTTCCTTTTTCCATAATATTTAAGAATAATTTTGTTTGTGTCTATGATACATCCTACTGGGATTTTAATAGGGATTGTAGTAACTCTTGACATCAATTTTAGCAGGATTAGTATCCTTCCTATGTTGAGTCTTCAATCTATGGCATATCTCTCCATTTATGTAGATTGTGTTCCTCTATTTCATCAGCATTTTGTCTTCTTCAACATATAAGTCCTTTGTGGTTCCCTAGATTACTGGCTTCATTTACATTGCTGTAGCAGGCGAAGGGGGTCCCCATGTGTTATGGCTTGAACGTAGATGTCCCTCAAAAGACTTGTGCAGTCATAGGTGGGACTTTTCGGAGGTGGCTAGATCTGGGCTCTGTGCTGCTGGGATCGAGGATGTGATGCTGGGACTGATTCATGATGAGATGCTATAATTAAGGCTGCCCCACCCTGGGTGTGAGTGCTACCCGCCTTAAGAGTGGGTAGGTACCTGGATAAGGTATAAAGGCCAGAAAGAGGGTCACTGCTGTTCCTTGATGCTTGCTGCTTTGCTTCTTCTCTACTTTATGCCTGTGTCCACCATGGTCTGTTTCTGCTGTGTGATGCCCCTCTGCCTTGGAGCCAGTCAACTATGAAATAAAACCTCTACAAACTGTGAGCTAAATAAACATTTCCTTCTTTAATGTTGGGTGTTAAATATTTTGTCTCAGCTATAAGAAAAGTGACTACGATGCCATCTCCACTGCCAGGTGAGAGGTAGATGTCCAGGTTTCTCATGGGCCTAAATTGTCCACCTCTGTAAGAAGAGACTCTTTTTCCTTTCTAGCTTTAATTGAATTTATTGGTACATTTTAGGGATACAGTAAAGTTACATTCATTGTTGGACTTTGTAGACAAATGGTGGGTTTTCCAGCTGTCTAGTAAGCCGTTGGTGAGTACAACCCAGGTGAGAAGGGCAAAAGTTCCTTATTGCTACTCCCCACTGGTCTCCACTAACCCCAAGTGGACAGGTAGGATAGGGCTAAAGTTCCAGCTCCTCATGTAACTTCTGTAATTCTGTCCCAGAGGAAATAAAGTACAAATGATAGGGGGTCTTGTTAAGAATAGAGAGCTGGAAGTCTAGTATTTACATACAAATTTGTGTGGCATAGATTGGGTTTTTCTGTTGTGTGCAGCCGAAGAAGAGCAATTACTATGTAAAAATTTTCTGTCTTACTAGGTTGCTGTCTCCTGACCTTTGGCCTCATAATCTTTGGTACTTTTTTCCATCTGCACTTTTTGGCACATATGGATTCCTGGCTATTTCAGCTCCAAGTCTAGGATAGATGGATATGAAAGAGTTGGGGATGCTCACCACAGTGTTACTCTGATAAGTTGAAACTCAAGGAACAACACAGGAGTAAGCTTCCTGGGTTTATTTGCTTCTTCCCACCTTCACCTTTGAAAGTCTTCTCATGTTTATGTTGAATATAAATGTCCAGAGTCTTTTATTGTATAATATGAGGAAAAAGTAGGAAAAAGTACCTCTACTCCCTCTTCCAGAATGCAGAAATCACTACTTATGTGGTGGTTTCTGTTGTATAAAAATGCATGTATTGTTTCTTTTTGTTGCTGACTGAGATATTTTACTATCTTATTCATATTATGACAGTGACTCCTACCACAAATGAAATAATAGCTTTTGATGATTTTGATTAAAAAGAAATTCTTACCTTGTTTTCCTGTATACCTGTATACCATTTAGGTATTTCTTCTTTCCATTGCATTTTTACAAGCCTTGCAAATAACATTCTAAATTTCATTTTTTTAAGAAAAAATAAACATTGTCTCTATTGATTGTTTTGATAACCATTTATTTCTATACACATCAAAAACAACCTTTGTCCTTTACCTTTAATATAAGTAATGTGATAGATTTTGCAGTAGATGCATCAGGAAGTAGATTATTTAGTTTCGTTGATACACTTGATGTCCTCTAAGAATTGAACTAATCTCTGTAGGCAGTGTTTATACATCAGTGAGTGTGCAAATATTTCCTCTTAGTGTTACATGATTTGTGATTGGGGGTTGAGAGGAGTAGTTAGTGAAGCAAGCTATTTATTGGATGCTTTGACTTTCAGCATTGGTTTTCCTTAAATGTGTTAAAAATGTATGCCTGATTAGAGTTTAATGTTTAAAAATTGTATCTGTAATTATATAATCATATTAGGCAGTTTTTATAGCAAGAAAATAATTCTAACTCCCCCAAATTTCTTCTCAGTTTGGTTGTAAAAACAGTTAAGTGTGACAGTTGCTTAAGTCATCCAATTATGTTTCCCCTCCTTTCTTCTGTCCCTCAAAATCAGAGCATCCTGAGGTCTGAAGGAAAAGCAGTTCCATTTCATCCTTTCTTTGGGTAGTATTATCTTTTATCCTTTTATCATTCTTCCAGGGTGGTCTCATTCATGTTCAGGGCTTAAATTTAAAATTATTATTCATAACTTTCTATCTAGAAGCTCTGACATCTCTTGAA
This sequence comes from Fukomys damarensis, assembly GCF_012274545.1. Lineage (NCBI taxonomy): Eukaryota > Metazoa > Chordata > Mammalia > Rodentia > Bathyergidae > Fukomys > Fukomys damarensis. The sequence goes on from NW_022900940.1 coordinate 31,181,209, forward strand.
CCCCAAGCCAAAAAGGCTTACTAATATCTGTATATTTTTATGTGAAATACTACCAGAAAGTAAAATGTATTGTATTCAAAATATCGCAGTTATAGCAGTGGCCTCAAAGCCCTGGAGTGATAGAAAAGTCACTTTTTATTCTCTTTTCTCTTTTCCCCTTAAAAATATTTATTGTGCCTCACTATGTTTGTGACCTTAAGCATATCTGGCCCTGCCCATAGTGTCCAGATCAAATATCTTCCTCAAGAGTTATGCTCTATGGAGACAAGTCACATAAACCAGGAATCTGATTCTTATGTAGATGCTCTGCTGACAAACACTTTAGGATTTGGGGCACAACTTTGATCTCCACTGCATATTCTTTGTGCCCCCTCATCCCCACCTCTGCCTCTTACAAGTGTAAAAGCTAGTGTACCAAGATAGTGTACCAAGATAGGACTTGGCTGCATTTATTGTCACAACACAGTTGTTGTTCTAATAGAAAACTATGATTTTGTTGTTGTTTAGGAGATGCCTAAAGAGGGGACTTAGATGAAGGCAAAATGAAGACTTCAACTGGAAATGTAGCAAACATACTTTGGAAAAATTTGGAATTCCAGATTTCAAACACTCAGTATTAGAGTGAGAGATGCTAAGAAAGTTACTAAGAAATGCCTTGATTAATATATTCTGGAAAGCTTGTTGTGAAGAATTCCAGTTTTGTAGGATGAGAATGTGAGTTATTTTTTAAAAAGAAGGAAAGGTGGCATTCTGTGGTTGAATGGAGGAAATGTTTTGTTCTTCTCCTGTCTTCCCACAGCATCTATTAGAGCTTTTATTCTCAAAGTGGAAAGGGCGCTGTGGCAAAACAATTTCCAAACTCTTTGACCACTGTTCCCCTTCCACAGCTTACCTTTTTAAATGAAATACACTGCAATATATGTGTGTGTATATAATGAAATATGAATAGAAATGAATAGGTCTTATGTGAACAGTTTGACACCTACTGACAGATGCCTATATCTTTATAGCTTACAGCAACATCAAGATATAGAACATTCTAGAGAAATAGGAACAATCTTAGGGTCGTTTTATTGGTGATGCACCAACATAGTGCTGCTAGAGTCAGTAAATATTCTGCTTCAAACTCACTATTCTGAGTTTCCAAGAGAATAGTGGTTCTTGTCAATACAGTCACAAAATTACCATTCACATCTAAATGGAATGGTTAAAGTGATGTAGGCTTTCTTTGTTTTCAGAAAAATGTTTTACTAGAAGAAGGAGGACCCTTTAGAGCTGAGGACATGTTAATTCCATGATGTTTAGATTTTAAAAGGGCATGGATCATTACAGTGTGGGTAATGAACCCCACTTGTGTGCCCTTGTGTGGTATGTCAAGTGGTCCTTTCCAAAAGAATGCTGTTTCATTCAAAATCTTACGGCACAAAGGATCATAGAGCACTCTACCTAGGTTCTTGGGATTGAATAACACAAAGCAGACTGAATTCTGACAATATTTCATCCTTTCTCATAGGTTAAAATTCTAACTAAAGACCATCAACAGACAATTCTAATAGATAGATTTTGTATTTTGTTTATTGTGTTATATAAGGATCTAAAAATGTTTTCCTAAATGAATTATGGAATAATTATTGTTTTAAGCCCTTCAGTACCATCTTTGTCATATATCAAACATAAGTATGTGTCTGGCTTTCTATACTATCTCATGATTTTTAGTTTATGTTATAGTAATGGTAATACTCTGAGTTAATTAATTCGTTTTAGGTAGAATCTAACTCTGAGTAGTTCAGGCTGGTCTAAAACTTGCTGTGTAGCCCAGGCTGACTTCAAACTCCAATTCCTCCTCCCTTAGCCTCCCAAGTGCTGGGATAGCTTTGTGTCATCTCCCTCAGTCTAATATTCTTGCTTGTTGTAACTTTAAACCCACTCTTGATATCTGATAGGGCATTTTGTTTTATTTACATTCTCAAAATTGCCTTGGATATTCTTTGACTATTTCTTTGCCATAAAAATTTTACTATCATCTTATATATTGTAAAATATTTTGGATTTTTTTCAGAAATTGAGTTAAATTTATATTTTACTCTAAAGGAATAAATATGCATGTGTATGTTACACACACACACACATGTATATTAGACATGTATTAGAAATAAATTGCACTTCACTTATTAAAATCTTCTGTAGTGTCTTTTAGTACTATTTGCTTAGAAAGGGTCTGTAAAGCTTTTGCTATGGAATTTTTTTCAATACCTTATATTTAAGTTGATATATTAATTCTCTTTATTTTTTCTATTTTTAATTATTTTTGTTATACAAGGTGAATTGATTTTTGCACATTGTGAACTACATACATTGTTGAATATTTCTATTTATAGATTATTACAGATTTCTAGAGATTTGTCAACTAATGTTTGCATTTTTTATTTTATACACTCTTGTGATTTTGAAGTTGTTGTTACTGTTTTTTTGAACTAGTAAGATCATTATATGGATTAGAAGTGGTGGTAGTGCTTATACATATCTCTTCCTGTTTAAATGTGACATCTTTATCTCAATATTATCTTTGGTGGTTATATCAATGTTTTGCTCACAATTGATGGTCAATAAATGTTTGTTTTTGAGAAAATAACATATTCATTCTGAAATACTCTATTTGTAAAAAAGATTCTTAGTGACTCTTTGGTGACTTAATGAGTGTATAACTAAAATTATCTTCTCCCAATTTTTATCTTTAGCTCAAGCCCTGTTCTTTCTTCTTCATGTATTTTGGAGGGCTCTCAGTCATCTGTGTCTCCTTTTCTTTCTAACAGCAACTGTTGATAGTACAGGCATTTTTTTGCTGTCTTCAGATTATCCTTTTCCAGAACAATTTTGCATATAATGAAAAAGACTTGAATCTCTACAGTTTGCTACAGAATCTTGATACAATGTGGTAAGTCCTCAAAATCATCTTTGACACTCTCTTTTTCACTCTGTGTAGATTAAAAATGCAAAAGCAGTTGTTAAATAAAAAATAGTGCAATTGAGATTTTATTTTGATTATGTTTATTGAAGCAGTAGTACTGTAGATACTTTGAACTATTTATTAATTAATAACTTTGACTAGTATTTCAAAGATGCATTTTAAAATTAATTAATCTCAGCTTAGAAAATTGGGAGAGTGAAAAAAACTAAAGACTACAATAATATAATCTATGCTACTGGGAATAAGATGCTATTGTCTGTTTGGTGCATTTCCTCTTAGCTTTTTCTTTATTCTTAGAATTTCCAGGAAAAAAAATTCCTTTGACACAGTATTTTATTAAACTAATGTAATATTTTTGTTATTGCACAATAGTCCATGCTATAGATTAAGGGTTAGCAAATTGTTAGATTGTGGTACAAATCTGTCCCAAAATGTGGTTTTTTGAGGAGGTTATGAGTTAAAAAGGGATTTTATATTTTTAATCAATGAAAATATAAAAATAATTTTACTCATTAATATTTCATAATGTGAAAACTACATGAAATTTAAGATTTTAGTTTTTATAAATAAATTTTTATTAGAACACACATGCCACTGAGAATTGTCATGTCCAGAAGTAAAATACTTACCATTCAACCCTTTATAGAAGAATTTGCAGATTGTTGATGTAGGCTGACAGTAATGTATGTAACCATCACAATTTTGCTGAAGAGCCAAAGACTAAATATGTGTGACCCTTTACAGAAAATTTTGTAGACCCCTGCTATTGGCTGATAATAATTTATATGACATTTTGTTCCATAGTCAACTTCGTTCCTATTTTTGATTATTCACCAATGATTCCCATTTCTATGTATTTGTTCTAACTGCACTCTCAGACCAAAAAGCCCTCTCCTCTTCTCTATTTTGAGGTGAACTCCTAGTTGCACCTAAAGTTACACTTCAGTTATTTTCTCTCTGCAAAGCCTTTACCATAACAGGAAGCAGACCTTTCAAAGTTCAATATTTCATGAGACTTATTTCGTTGTCTCAGAAAAGCCAGTTATGTTAGTAATGACAATAATTCACAGTAACCCAGGGTTTAAGATATTCTAGAGTTTACGCTGAACCCTTTACATGAGTGTGTAATTTTCCCATTTACAATTATAATTCCCATCATACATATTGGACTACTGACTCAGGTGAATTAATTTTTCCTACATCATATATTTAGTAAATAGAGGAGCCAAGAGACCAGCCACTGCTCTACACTTTTCAAAGTGCCTTGTAATTGTAACTGTGCAAAGCTGAAATATCTAATTCCTTGATGTAAGGCTACAAGTATTTCACATCTTTGAATTCACAGTGCCAAGCTTAATTCTTGATACATGATTGATCATAATACTTATCTGTTAATTAATAAATGCAGGAATGAATGAAGGGTGAACACTGATAATTTTTGAACTTCTCTAAATTGCTTGGCAGTATTTACAATGAAACTATCAAAGAAAAGATAAGAGAGAGCTATTCAAACATGTTATTCGAGAAGACCACGTCCCTGACACTGTTTATACTATGTAATGCATTATGAAGCCATCTGATAGCAAGCAAGAGATTTTAAATTAAAACTGACTTTATTTAATAGGAGTTGGAAGGATTTGAATATTTCCTTTTAGATGTTGGGGTCTAGGGCAAAGTGTTTGAAAGAACCTTGGAGCTAGTGAATTATAAAAGCTGAGCCTGAAGATAAAGACATTGATTAATATCTCATGATCTTCCTGTCAAGGAGTCATTTCAATCTGATAATTTAACTTAACGATAAAATGACTTATACAGTGCACAGTTCAGCCAATAAAAAATAAGTACAATATATTATATGAAATGATACCAGAATAAGGAGGAATAGAAAAATGTCAAAAAGAATGAATAGTTATGTTTTTGACCTCAGATCATGTCATGCCCTGTTATTTTACTTCGTTTCACATATACTGTACAGGTCATTAAAACTATTGCCACTAGTGCCAACATGAAGAGTGTGAATATTTCACTTGCACTCTTCAATTTCAAGGAAAAAATGCTTATGTATCATTCATGTAAACTGCCTAAATTATTTGGAATAGTAAGGAATGCATTTTAAGAATTACTAAATCTTCATCAAAAACATCACTGATCCTTCTTGATGTATTCTTAAATAATATATCCAAAAAATAATAATAATAATTTTTTGCCGTCCCAAGAACCACCAGTTTAGTGCTAAAGTGTCACATTTGTTCATTCCTGATAATTTATTAGCTTCTCATCCCTGTTTACATGCCAGCATGTAAGGTTCATTATTGTTCATTTTTGCCACTCAAAAATATTTCCCATTGTAAAATTCTTAAAAATAAGGTTAAACATTTATACAGTTGCATTGAAATGGTTTCATTTTCCACAGAACTGATAGGCCCTTAGTTAATCTTGCTTTTGTTTCTCTTTTCTAGGGGTAGTGATTCTCTAATAAATTCTCTTCCTTTCAAATTTATTAGCAAAAAGAGCAAAATTTAAGCTATGTGATTGTGTTTGCTTTCCATCGCTGTGACAAAATACATGAGAAAATTAAAAGGAGTAAAGGTTTATTTCAGCTCATAATTTCAGAGGTTTGGGTACATGATTTCATTGACCCATTGCTTTGGGCCTCTGGCCAGACAGAACATCCTAGTGGGAGCCTGTGATGGAGGAAAATCTCTTACTTGCTCTTGGCCCTGAAGACAGAGAGTAGGAGTGGCTGTGGTCAATAGCCCCTTCAAGGGCACGCCCCTCCGTGACTTTACCTTCTTCCTACTAGACTCCACCTCTTAAAGTTCTCGTACTTGCCGGTAGTGCCACAGGCTAGCACCCAAGGCTTTAGCATATGGACCTTTGGAGATGTCTAACATTCAAACCTAACAATACATTTTTTTCTAAGTTAATTGGTACATTTTAGTTATACAATACAGTTACATTCATCCTTGGGATCTTGTACCTTTACATGATGTATCTTGTTTCTTAATTTTTCCCCATTCCCTTGCCTTCCCTTCACCCCACCATCCCTGTTTACAAAGACTTCATTTCTGTTTTTTCCTTTTCTCATATTTTTTCTTTTCCCTTCTTTCCTTTCCTGTATCCCTCCCACTTCCCCTACTCCTTTAGACCTTTTCTTCCTATTTCACATTATCAATTATACATTTTAACCCTTATCTACACTTGTAGTTTTTTACACCAGAGAAGCTATTTGGATTGTATGCATGTGTCCTATTTATTTCACTTAAGAGTATGGCCTCAATGTGCATCCATTTAGCTATTAATGTCTGTAGTTTCTCATCTAACTATAATTTTTATTTTGTGTTTGTGGTACTGGGGATTGAACCCAGAAGATGCTGAGCTACATTTCTGACCCTTTAAAATTTTATTTTGTGACTGGGTTTAACTATATTCCCCGGGTTTGCTTTGAACTCACAGTCTTCCTACCTCACTATCCCGAGTACTAGAACTGCAGGTATATTCCACCATGTCCAGCTCCTAAGTGATTTCTTTATCTACTCAGTCAGCAAATGCTGAGTCAGTTGCTACTTTTTCCTCCCATCCACCCTTCTCCTCCAGTTATCCGTCACCTTTTTACACTTGTTAATATTGTTTTAGCTCATGTTATGCCATGGTGTTTATATTGATTGGAGTTATTGGGATCCTGTACATAGCACATCTTTATTATTCCTCTCATCTCATTTCCCCTTTGCCTCCTCACCCCTATCCCTGTTCCCTTGGAACACTTCTCTATTGCTTCTGTCATGAAGGATGACTCATCCTTTTATGATTATTTTTGGTTATACTTTGCCTCACTCAAGTGATAGATACCATATGGTATTTAAGATTGTGTGTCTGACTTACTTCACTGAATATTTTATTTCCAGGTGCATACATTTATCTGTAAATGCCTTAAAATGTATCTCAGGGAAAAGGAAAGAAAGGAATTAAATTAATATGAGAAAATGAAAAAATGGAAACAAACTTTCAGCAGTTTTTTTAATGAAGATATGTGCTCCAGTATTCAGTGCATATATGTTTATTATCACTTCTTGTTAAATTGTTCCATTAACTGGTATGTAGTAACCTTATTTGCATCTTCTAATCTCTTTTAACTTGAAGTTTGCTGTGCCTGATATTAACACTGCTACCCCTGTTTGCTTTCAGATTCTTGGTGCAAAGGATGTTGTTTTCTATGCTTTATTTTTTATTTTTATTTATTTTTTTATTTTTGGTACTGGGGATTGAACTCAGGTCCTTGCGCTTGCAAGGCAGGCCACCGAACTGCTGAGCTAACTCCCCGGCCCATGTTTTCTATACTTTAATTTTTAATCTATGAATATGTTTTTGGATTAGATGAGTTTCTTTAATGCAACAATTTGTTGGATTTTTAAAAAATTCAGTCTGCCAGTTTGTGTCTTTTGATTGGAGAGTTGAGATCATAAATATTACTGCGATATGTTGGCTACCTCATTACCTTCTATATCTGTTGGTATATCATGTGTTTCTCTGTTGATATTTTTTCTTGCTGATTATTCATTGGCCTCACTAGACACTTCAGTGTGTTTAGGTTTGTCCAACCCATTGTTTCTGTCAATAATAATTTTGAATATTTTCTCTAGCACTGGTTTAGCACTCCTGTATTTTCTGAACTGGTCTTTTTCATAGAAATCTCTTATTTCTCCATCTATTTTGAAAGATAGCTTTGCTCAGTAAGTTATTCTGGTTTGGAAGTAATTTACTTTTAGGGACTGAAATACTTTACTCTAGTTTTTCTGGCCTTCAGGGTTTTTGTTGATCAGTCTGCTGTGCTTCTGATTGGTTTACCTTTATAGGTGATTTGTGGTTATTCCCTGGCTTCCATTAAAATTTTGTGGTTTTTTTTTTGTTGTTGTTGTTCTGTTTTGTCTTTGCTGGTTTTCTGCAAATTCAATGAGGACATACCTTAGTGAACTTTTTCTTTCATCATAATTGTTTGCTGTTCTATAAGCATCACTTGCTTGTATATTGAAATATTTTATTATATTTGGGAAATTTTCTTTCATAATTTCTGTAAGCAGGTTGGTGAATCCAACTGTGTAACTTAATAGCTTTACTCTAATTCTGATTAACCTTAGATTGTTCTTGTCATCTAGTGGCAGCTAAATAGTCTTGTTTTCTTATTTTCTTTCTGGCTTCTTTGACCTCTTTATCATAATTTACTGTTTTGTTTTCAATTTCAGACATTCTGTTTTCGTAGTAGTCATCTCTGGCATGTATGAATTTTATGCTGTTTTTTATTTCAGGTATTTCTGTGTGACATCTTTTTGAGAATTCTGTATCCTTGTTGAATATGTTGTTCAAATTTTGAACTATTTTGGTTAGCTTCTCTAATTTTTTACTTATTTCCCTCAATTTCACTGTGGGGATATTGAGTGTAATTGCTGTAAACTTTTGGTTTCATTTCCTCTTTGAACCCATCTATTTTCTTCATCCTTTCTGTTGTGGTCAGTTTGCAATGTAATAGATATAATACAAGACACATAATTTAAAGGATTATTTTATAATGTTCACCAAAAAGTCAAATGCAGAGGAGTGCAAGAAATCTATCCACACACTAGAGACCTGAAGAATCCAGCCAAGGGCCTGGATCTCACAGCATTGCTCTGCACAACTCCAGCTAGAACCTAGAGCTCACGGTAATATCCTCCAGGAGTCCAGCCAGAGGCCTAGAGGCCATGACAATGTCTCATGCAAGTCTATAATGAGAATCTGTACCAGGAAGGCCCAAAGGCTAGTTAGTGGTGGAAGCTAGGAAGCCTGCACTGCACCGATGGGGTGAAAGATTTGTTCCACCGGCCTGAGGGATCTACACTGCAGCCAGGAAGCAATGCTTAAGGTAAAGACCAGAGATCCTCTGACAAAAACAGCAGCTATCCCCAGTGACAGCAAGGAGCCAAGCCCCTCCTCTGATAGAGAACAGCCAAGTTTGCTTCAGGAAAACCAGCCTTGGTGCTTCTCTTAGAAAATCAATAGCACAATCTTTCTCTCCAGTTCTTTTTATGCCATTGGCAATAATCCTCAGGGGGGTCTTTCATGCTGATTCAATTTAGCTCCCCATTCCAAGTTGACCAATAGTTAATCTACCACATGTTCTAAGAAATTTTCGTAGATTTCTGCTATCTGGTATTTGTTTTCTTCTCCCTTTGTAATTCCTTGCTCTGTCTTAGGGAAGTTGGAAGGGCTAAGAGATCTATTTCCTTGTATTTCCATTCTCCTACTTGTATCTATATTTGTTTTTATATATCTGTACCTGTATATCTTTTTCAATTATATGTTTCCCCCTCATTTTTCTCCTCCTTTTGGGGGATGTTACTGAAGGTTGGGGCAAAGAGAAGTGAGGAGAGTATGTGGATATATGGAGCTTTTTAGTAGGATGTTGCCTCCCTGTGAATAATTTTTATGTTTCTACATCCAGTTCTTATATTTACTTCTTCTGTTATTTACTTTTAGTGGTTTTGACTCTTTCCCTGTGTTTTGCTGCAAGAATTGCTTCAATTTATAACAACATCCACAGATTCAATTTTATTACATTTCTCTGTGATTTTCCTTGCATTTACTCTTCCCTCTTTGCCTATTCTCTAGAGAGAGAACCTAGATAGGTATTAAATCAAAGCCAATGAAGGAAAGCACAAATATATGAGTAACCACCTAATAATCACATGAAATCATAAAAGAGAATAACCCCATGTTACTAAATAACTCAAGAAATATACAAAAACTTAAATCATTAAGGTGTCCTATGGCAACACAGATTAGATATCCCAATAAGCCATCACATACTTGATTCCCAAGTAGCTTCTTTGTCAGAGAGTCTCCAGTGTTCACACCCCATTACTCTTATGATCCCTCCATTGCAAAACTGGAGTTAACTCAGATCAGGACCTCATTTTGCCAGTTTGGAGGCATTTTTGTAAAGTTTGATCTGGTCTGAATTCTTGGGTTGGGAACTCTTGCTGTCCCTCTCCCTGGGTGTCATGGTGGACTCTGCAGACAAGTTCCCTGGCATTAAATTGTCGACTGAGTCAGGATTATTCCTATCCAGTCAGTTTAACTACAGCAGTAACAGGCTAATCCATTTCAGTGGTGTCTGTCAGAGATGGTTAAGAAATTGTTGTAGGGTAGTTTCTTTAGAAATGTCTCACTAGTCAAAAGAATTAGATGAGACAAGCCAATAACAGTGCCAAAAGTTTATTTGAGAAGTAAGGGGTGAATGGGCATGGGAGGAACCAGCTCTGCAGAGCAAACTTGGGCTGAACAAACAGAAAAAAGATAAAAGCAAAAGTACATACTGTGAGAAATGCAGCATGGGCTACTGGGCAAACTCACACAGGACAGCAGCTTTCCATGATGGCCACTCTTTTATATTGTCTACATCTCCTCGGAGCTTGCAAGAAGTCCTGAACACCAGGTGCTGGCTTTCCCTAGGATCTTGTAATTGGCAGGTCCTGTTCATTTTCCTCAGCCAAATTGTATACTGTAATTACATCTCCTATTTGGATCTTCCTTTAGCAGTGGGAACATGGTGCCAATGTGAGCCTCCAATCCTGAGTGACACAGTGGAATCTGGTGCCTAATTGCAGGTCCTGGTACAGTGCCTTTCAGCAAGACTCACCCCACTCTGTTCTCCAGCTGCCCATAGTCTCCATTGACTGTTTCTCTCAGGGTGGCTGCTCTGGGCATGAAGCTCAGACTCCCAGCCCTTTCCCACCGTCTTCCTGGCCTGCTCCTGCACTGCGCAGCTATGTCCTGGGGCACTTGTAAGGCTGACACACTTGTTACTAATGGAAGTTAGCTCAGGAATCAGACTTACATTATTCCTGCTGTCTGCAACTGTATTAAAAATGGAGTGCACTTCTCAGTAGAGAAGTTATTTCAGTATGCCTCCCCACTGGCAGCCAGACAGATGTGGTTTCTCCTCTGTGTTACTTTTTCTATATCAGTTAATCCTATTTTCTTCTCCTCTGTCATTTCCCTTCTATTCCCATATATCCTCTCCTCACTTTAGTTCTTTTCCAAGCTGCTGTCCTCCAGACTCCAGACACTTGGTCCTGAAGAGGCCAGTCTGCTGCAACTCACTAATTTACCATCTTGTCCTTTCCTGCATTTTTTATTGATGCTCTCTGAATCTGTCCAATATGGCTCCTCTGTTCCTCAGTCATTTTGGATCTCCCAGATTATTCCTTCTCAGTGGATCTTTTCTCAGCTTCTATGATACGACTCTTCCTCTAGTCAGCTAAATTGAATCTCCTATTCCAGACTTTTGCCTTGTCCAAGAGGTCCTTTGTTTGCCTGGCATTTCTGCTGTCCCATGTAGAGGGGAAACAATGCAGAGCCAGCTCGAATTTGGTAGTGGCTGAGTCAAGGTGTGGAATCCACAGTTAGAAAGTTGATCAGGGATCAGCCTGGGGTCTGAGCATTCTGCCAGTGCCTCCTGAGTGTTTCACAGTCTGCCATCTTATTGAATGTGGCTTTGGTGACTGACATTAACCAGTCTCAAAATTTCCTTTATGCTTGTGGTATTTGCACACATACCAATTTTGGCTATGTTTTACTGAAAAAAATTTGCCACTAATCTTTTTATTATTATTATTATTATTTTTTTTTTTTTTGGTACTGGGGATTGAACTCAGGTCCTTGCATTTGCAAGGTAGGCCACCGAACCACTCAGCTAAATCCCCAGCCTGCCACTAATCTTTTTAAGGTCCAAAACTATTTGTGCTAAATATCAGAGTAATTTTTTACAATATCATTAAGTTTTTACCTGCACTTTTGGTCAAAGGAAACGTTAGTCTTTTTTCTTTTTAATACAAATTAACCAAAGTGTAGTTAAGACATTTTAAGTGAGCTTTTAAAGTGTGCTATATATTCATAATTTTCTATTTACATCCCTTTTTATTTGCAATATAGATTTTTTTGTAACCTCCAACACATTTGAATGTTGGAATGTAAATACAGTAGGCATCTTTTGTCAGAATTTCCTGTTTCTGGAAATGTTTATAATTTAAATAATTACGTTTCTTGACTTCATGCCAGTTGAATTTGCTCATCTAGGGACTGAATGTTAATGAGGTATTTGAATGAGTTTTTCACTGATAGAATCTTTTGGCAGGAACACAGTCAAATGAGAAAAGGTTTAATCTCCCGTATTTTCATTTCTTCAGTATTTAAAAGAGAAAGATTAGAACCCTCCCACTCCCCCCAAAGCAAACAGAAGTGCTGAATAGAAGACAGGTTAGAGCCTGAATAGTTTAAGTATATCACAGGTAATTTACTTATTAACACTTGAAGTCTATGTAATTTATCTAAAAAAAATATAAGTATTAATCCACCCCCTTCAATAAAATAAAATAAGCACAGTGGCCCACTCTTTTGTGCTTGGATCAGTCAGGTAGTTTTAGATTCTCTGTACACCATAATTCCAGAGCTCACTTTATTTGAAAAAAAAAGTTAAAAAAACTGAAAAATGATTTAAGATGTTTCTGGTGTTAAACTGTAGGCACATGAGTCTCCCTGGGAATGGACAATGTACACTTTCATGGAGGAAGAGGATTTTATTAACTAAGTGCCTAACAGCTGTCTCATAATGATGAGCCTAGATAACAAACAAGCTGTAAATCTGTGCACCCTGCATGAAAGGCCATGTAATGCAAACTGATTACTTTAGGGCTTGTATTAATGTGGCTGTGAATAAAAATAACCAACCAACAAATCCTTGCCTAATTTCAGCAACTACTGACAAGAAAATCTAGACAGATGGATCATTATGAGGCATGAGTTTATAATGCTTTAGCATGGTGATCAAAGTGGAGGATGAGGCTGAGTATTATGGGGGTAGAATCACTAATCTCCACCAAGCAAGAGTTCTAATCTCTCTTGGGAAAGCCAACCATGTGATATTTTCAGCTGGATTTGGTAGAAACACAATAACTTTTGCATGAACGTAGGAAGAGCAAACAGCTTTTAATTTACATTTTAATAGAGGCTTTTGATGTAGCATCTTTCCAAATGATATATCATTCATGTATGTGTATACACACACACACATATACACACACACATATATCACACACACACACGTTTGTGTGTGTGTATACACACACACACACACACACACACACTTGTTTGTGGAAAGCTACCATTTATATTGGAATGTTAAATGCAGTCACTTTAACAATGATTATACCTGGAATATAACTGTCATTCACTAAATGCTTTTGAATAAATGACAAATACTACAATAGAAAAGTAAGAATTCATAGAGGTAGTATCCTTTTAAACCAGTGTTGGGGAGTAGAACATGCCAAGTTTTTCTGATACTACTAAAGCAGCAGTTTTACAACCTGAGAAAGCAGTTTTATATGAGAATTGTGTATTTGTAAGTGTTTAATTGTATCAGTTAAGGAATAAAGATTATAACTAACACACACTTCAGCACTGCTTCGTGACTACTGCCTAGTCTTTGCTTTCTTCCTTTGCCCATACCCATTAGGTTCATTCTACTAGTGAGAAGCTACTAAATTACTCACCTGTGGTGGAACATCTTTCCAGCCAAAGGTTCCACTTGGTAAATTCCTATGTCAGAGTACTTTTCTGGAATTCTTGCCCAGAGTGATTATCCGCTAGGACCAAAAAGGGAGAATTTCATCCAAAAAAGGAGAATGGGTCATTTTTTTTTCATGAATGGAATTTTATTCTCAGTTTGTCAACCCACAATAAGATTGTCAGTACTATTTCAATTTCTTGGATCTGGAAGCCAAGTTAGTTTGAGATTTTTCTATATATTCTTGATAGAAAGCCAAATGCTATTTCAAAAAAGAATTTTTCAAGAGTAGAGGGGCAACAATAGAGTAGGAATGACAGCCTGCGTTATCAACAGCTTTTCTATAAAGACCCAAGTGTGTCTTAATTCTTTGTCAGTATAATGTTAAATATAGTATAATTAATTGCATTTTAAGTTCCAGAAGGACAATGATCGCCATTGAATACACAAAATTTCATAATGTGCTGTTGTACATTCTTCGGATACACAATTAGATATCTTTAACTTGCATGCACTAGAGAACAATCCACTGGATTAGGCACATGATTAGATATATGTGTGTATCAGGAAGAAGAAAACTTTACCCTTTACCACCCAGAAATCATATGATATTCATTCACATCTTGTCTCTCTAAATACCATAAGAAGCTTTCCTTTTAAAAAGTGATGTTAACTGAGAATTTCTCAAAAGCCCACAGAAAAAATTGGTTTATGGAGTAAACTGTATTTGACCTACTGCAACAAGGGAGTACACCAGTAAGAATTAATACTGTCTCAAATTACAAATTAGGACAGAGTAATCAATATCAGAGTCTTGGCTGAATTTTGAAATGGGTCTTTTAAGAATGAGAAATTGTTGAGACTTAGCAGAGTTCATGATATAACAGTTTTGACTAATGCAGACAGCAAAACAAAGTTTTTGAAGTGAGTGTTAAGAAGCTATTATTCTTGATAAAGAAGGTCTTTATTTGGCTTATAGTATTAGCTTCCAGTAGCAAATATTTCTTAGAACAAGAAACTTGGTTAATTTCCTTTAGTCCAAGAATTGTTTAATATGGATTTAGATTAAAATCTTATATTGCTTTCAGTTGTTAGTCATTGTATTTTAAGGTTATTTTCAAATATATTTTTAGTTTGATATAGTAATAAATGCTTTCAGGGAATTTTTTAAAAAAGTGACTGTACTGTAATTTTAAAAAATCAGTACTTCCATATTAATCCCTGCAAGCATTACTTTGATTCCAAAACGAGAGAAAGACCGAACCAAAAAAGAGAACTTCAGGCCAATCTGCCTAATGAACATAGGTGCAAAAATCCTCAATAAGATACTGGCTAACAGAATACAGAGGGTCATTAAGGAGATCATATACCCTGACCAACTTGGATTTATTCCAGGGATGCAAGGATGGTTCAAAGTAAATCAATAAATATAATACACTATATCAACAGAGTCAAGGACAAAAATCAAATGATCATCTCGATAGATGCAGAAAAGCGTTCAACAAAATTCGACACCCATTCATAATAAAAACCCTGCAGAAAATTGGAATAGATTGTCTCTATCTCAACTTGATAAAGGCTATCTAGGAAAAACCAACAGCCAGCATCATACTAAATGATCAAGAACTGAAAACCTTCACTCTGAAATCAGGAACAAGACAAGAATGTGCACTATGACTACTATTCAATATAGTTCTGGAAACATTAGCCACAGCAATTAGACAAGAGAAAGAAATCAAAGCAATAAAGATAGGAAAGGAAGAAGTTAAATTGTCAGTTTTTTCTAACAATATGGTACTCTACACAGAAGACCCAAAAATCTGTGCTAAAGGACTTCTAGACTTAATTGGCAGATGCATTAGAGTAGCTGGATACAAGGTCAGCGCTCAAAAATTAATAGCCTTCTTGTACACAAATAACAGACTCACTGAGAGTGAAATTAGAGAAAATATCCTTTTCATGAAAATGAAATATCTAGGAATCAATCTAACAAAGGAAGCCAAAGACCTCTACCTGGAGAACTACAGCACTCTGAAAAAAGAGATCAAAGAAGTTCTAAGACAGCAGAAAGGCATCCCTTGTTCCTGGGTAGGAAGAACCAATATAGTGAAAATGGCCATACTTCCAAAACTGCTATACACATTCAATGCAATCCAGATTTAAATTTCACAGTATATTTCACCGACCTAGAGAAAGCAATAAAAAAATTTATTTGAAGCCTCAAGACACCTAGAATAGCAAAAGCAATTCTAGGCAACAGAAATATGATGGGGGGTATCACAGTCCCCAACTTGAAACTATATTACAAAGCCACTCTGATAAAAGAAGCATAATACTGGCAGAGAAAAAGACCTAAGGATCATTGGAATAGATTAGAAGATGAAGACACAACTCCAGACATACTCAGCTGTGTCATTTTTGACAAAAGAGCCAACCATCCTAACTGGAGGAAAGATAGTCTCTTTAATAAATGGTGCTGGAAAAACTGGATTTCAACTTGCCAAAGATTAAAACCAGACCCTTACCTTTCACCATGCACTAAACTAAAATCCAACTGGATTAAAGATCTAAATATTAAAACAGAAACACTAAACTTGCTGGAGAATAAGTTAAGTATAACTCTTGAAGACATTTTCATAGGAAAAGACTTTATGAACAAATCCTCAGTAGCATGGGAACTAGCAGAAAGAATCAACAACTGGGATCTTATCATTTTAAAAAGCTTATGCACTGCAAAAGAAACCACCAGTAGAGCTAAGAGACAGCCTATAATGTGGGAAAATTTTTTTACCAGGTGTTCCTCAGACAAAGGTCTACTATCTAAAATATAAAAAGATTTCAAAAAAGTCAGAACCCCCAAAATATAAAGACCCAATTCAGAAATGGTAATCTAAAATGGGCATATTTCTCAGACAAGTAAAAGCAACAAAGAGACATATGAAAAAATGTTCAGCATCACTGATCATTTGAGAGATGCAGATGAAAACAACATCGAGATTCCACCTTACCCCAGAAAGAATTGCTGGTATCAAGAAATCAACCAATATCAATTGTTGGTATGGTTGTGGGGAGAAAGGAACCCTTCTCCATTGTTGGTGGGAGTGCAGACTGGTGCAACCACTGTAGAAATCAATATGGAGATACCTCAACTAGGATTAGAAGCCCCATTTGACCCTGCTATTCCCCTGCTGGATATCTTCCCAAAAGGATTAAAAGAATTACACCACAGCAGTATATCCTCACCCATGTTTATAGCAGCAGTTTGTAGTAGCTAAAACTTGGAAACAGTGTAATTGCCTATCAGCTGGAGAATGGATAAAGAAGATGTGTTTTTTAAATAAAATGGAGTACTACTCAGCCATATAAAATGAGAAAACAGACATTTATAGCTAAATGGATGCACATTGAGGCCATACTCAAGTGAAATTAATAAAATGTGAAAATATTGAATAGTTTCTCTGGTATGAAAAACTAAATATGTAAATAAGAATGAAAATGTATAATTGATATTGTGTAATTGGAAGAAAAGGTCTAAAAGAGTAGGGGAAGTTGGAGGGATAGGAGAAAGGTAAGGCAAAATAAAAATATGAGAAACGGAAAAATATGGAAACAGTATCTTTGTAGACAGGGAAAGGTGGAGGCAGTGAAGGGAAGGCTGGGGAATGGGGAAAAATAACCAGGATGCACCATGTGAAGGTGGAAGATCCCAATGATGAATATAACTGTACTGTATACCTAAAACGTACCAGTAAACTAAAAAAAAGAAAAAAAAATCAATCTTATAAAATATAACCACTCTAAAACCCTAAGATGACTTCCAAGTATGATAAATTTTTGCTTATTAACACATGAGAAATCTTTAATCATTTCCATTTTATTTATTTATTTATTTTTGGTACCGGGGATCGAATTTGGGTCCTTGCGCTTGCAAGGCAGGTGGTGGCACCACTGAGCCAAACTCAGCCCATCATTTCCTTTTTAATAACTCTTTGGCAAATAGTTTAATTGGAAAAATGAATAACTTTAGAAGTAAAAAAATTATGCAAACTATACGATTTCTGCAATGTCATTCTTATTAAGAATACTGAGCATTTTATAAAGCCTTATCTTTTTAGTGTATTCGAAATAGTAATTGCTTCTGTTACTTCCAAATGTTTCCAGTTCCAAGAGTAAGTAGAACCTACAAATTCATTTTAATTCAGAAGTTGCAGTATTAAGTGCAATTATTAGATATCCCCTTTCTCCTTAAAAGCAGTCATCTCTCAACACATTAGCACATGTAAGACATATATACATTTTATTCTAGAAATTTTAGAAAATACATGTGGCTTTCAAATATTTATTAATAATAATTAGGTTTCTTTTTACTTTAGATAAGTATGTATAAAATATTTAGTCATCCAGTATTAAATTTCAAGACCAAATATCCTCCTAAGGTCTATTTTGAAATTGAGTCATATTTATTTCTTTTTCCTTCTTTAATAAAGCCTCCTCTGTTGCCCTTGGTCTTTCTCTTGACCCTTTCCACTTTTCTCATTCATATTTTGATTTAGTAGGTTTATCTGTTTGTTATGCATGCATATTATTATACATGAGATGCAATGCTTGATGGTATCAGAATTGATTTCCATTTGCTGGTTAATCTTTCAAAGGAGTATAACTTATTGGACTAGTATAATTATGTAATTTTAAAGAAAAATTTCAACGATTTCCTGAAATTAGTAAATTCAGTTTTTTAGTATTTGTATTTTTAGTGGTAAGCAAACAGCACTTAACCTTCAAAAAGTTTTAAGTTTTAAATTAAGTGCCAATACTCTCTATGTTTTTGACATTTTTAAAAGATTGTTGAGCTTAGAAATTTTGAGATTATTGTTTTAATGACTTCTATTAAGCAGTTGTCTTCCCCTTATTTCAGAGAGCTAGATACTCTATGAAACAAGTGGAATCTATTAATAAACACAGTAAACAGATACACCTAGCAATGTTATCATTTCCAACATCAATTTACTATGTGATTACTCGGGCACTAGAGTCTTGTCTTTTGGGTGGCAGAACCATCCTACCAGGGAATTGAAGTAGGTCAGTGATGGCTCAGACGGATGAATGACAACTGGCAATTTGGGTGTGTGTCTGGGGACCATTCATGTTTAAAGAAGGGGTAACTGGACCTATATATACTTTGAAATGCAACAGTTAGGTAAACAACACAAGTGTCTGAAAAGCAGTTTACACTCTGCTTCAGACCTCTTGAGTTGTAATGGTCGGTGACATTATAAAAGTAATTTTTTGAAACAATTTTTATCCCATGTGTTATTGATGTTTATTCCATATATTCATTAAGATGGTTTATAATAGTTTATGGTGTCTCAGTTATGGCAAATATATTTTTGACTTTTCATTTTGGATTGCAGAGGCTCCTTTTCCAATCAAAGAAAACAAATTCATTAAATTTAAGTGTATTTTTTAAAAGAGTTCTCAGAATTAAATGTACGGGATTTGTCATCTTATTCCATATGCAGTGTTATCATCTCTTCTAATAACTATAAAAACTGTGCTATTATTACCATATTTCTGTGGGAAATGGGACAGTGAATTTGGAGGAGTTCATTCAGAGATTCTTAGGATGAATTTGTATGCACAGTCTTTATCTTTCTCTTTTTCCATGTTTGCACGTGGAGCTCAATGTTTAGCTGAATTTAGCAAAATGATTGTTACAAAGACTTGCTTACCCTTAAAGATTCCTGCCTGCTGTGAGAACAAACTTTTCTAGTATTATTATCAAAAATGTTCAGTCTCTTTGCACCACCACTGAAACATAGGGGAAAATGAGACGTTGCCAAATTCTCAGGTCTCAGGTTTAGTTTGTGTTGTTAAAGGAACTGGTGCTGCATGAAAAAGAAAAGAGAGAGGGGGATCTTGTATTTTTGTGTTGTAATGGAGTTCTGTCAATTGGTCCCCAAAATGGAATGTGATTGCTTCCGTATGCAACCCATACTTTATGCAGATGAACTTATATTTCTCAAATCTCACAGATCACAACCGATCTGTAAGGAGAGAAGTTATTTAAAGCAGTGGAACATATGTGCACTAGCACTGTCAGTGACCAATTATAGAGACCTTTAGAAAAAAGCAGTTTAAATATTGGGAACTGTATTTTGACTCTTTTTTCACCATATTAAAAAAAAACTTAACTTGAGCTCTTTCGTGATTCATTCACAAGCTAAAACTTGTGATTATTTACCATGTGAAATAAAAGCCTGTGGGCAAAGTAACTCACATTTTGTGATCTTACAACTTGCTTTTTCATAGCTGAAATGGTCATTGATTTGATTTATGGGTGTATACGCTCACAATTTGCATATTTTTTCAAGCAAAGATTTTTTTTTAGCTAAAATTATCTTTCAAAACGTTAAGAACCCAAAGTTCGCCCATGCTGTTTCATTTCCCACTACTGTGTGTCACTCCAGAGTCTGCTGCATCTTTCCCATTCCCCTGACCCTGATTTCTCCTCACTCATCTTTTGTGAAGACCTCACTCTGTAGGTAATGTTCCTTTATTTCTACTCCTATAGCATTGTGCTTCAGCCTCAGTGGAAGCACTGTACTCTGTCTTCTAGAAGGTTTCTGATCTGCCTTCCTGTCTATAGGATGAGCTTTTACAAACTGGATTTGTATTATTTACTCTTGAGTGTTGACAGGCACCCAAAATGTCTAAAATTGTTTGCTAGAATCAATGAATAATATGCAACACAGCACCATTCTCAACAACAACAAGAAAGGTATCTGACTTCAAGTAATATTATTTAATCTTTTTTCTGTTTCCAGAGTAGTGTAACATTCTGTAGTTGTTTTTCTTTTTCTCACCTATTTAATTTTAAATCCTTCCGATTGAGTTTTGACTTCATCTTTTATTCTTAGTTTCCTAGGGTCTGTCTTATTTTAAAATATATTGAGAGAGCATATGACTTTTTCTCTCAGTTCCTATCAGTATTATTTTAAACATTATTTTCTCTTATCTCCAGTAAAATGTTCTCTGTTCTTTAAATGGTTTACCCTTCTCAAGTGCCTTGTTTTTATTTCCCTGATTTGCTTGTCTTTCCATGAGAGAAGCTCTTCAAAGTCCTTTTAGTTACAGTAGTTACATTTATGTTTATAGACTTCTGCTTGAGCTCTGTGAGTCTATTTGGGTCCTGTTCTGCACTTAGGTCTTATGTGGGAGGCTTGGGAATATATACAACATGGAGCAACATTTTCTGTTAGTAGGCATGATAATAATTTCTTCTATGTTAATGTGTCAAACATTGTAAAAAATTGATGATACTGAATGTTGATGAGAGTATTAAGGATGTTCTGGTAGAAACATGAATTTAAAGAATAACCTTCATGAAGGACAGTGTCTGTCAAAGAGCCTTATAATGCATCCTGTTTTAATGGATATGTTTGTAGGACTAAAAGTGATGTGTGCACATTTATGACCACTATATTCATCGCTGAGGTGTTTAACATAGTGAATAAATGGAAACTTCCTACATTCCAACCACAAGTAAATTTTCATTCAGATATGGTCATCTGTACAATGAAACGTGGCTTACTTATTAAAAGGATGTACAAGTATTATACATGTTAACATAGAAATGGATTTTTATGCAAAGAAAAGGGAATTGCAAAGAGTAATAAAAGCTATTTTTTTCTCATTGAGTTTATTGGTATGTTTTAGGAATACAGTACATTACATTCATCATTGGGATCTTGTACCTTCACATGACAGGTCTTGGTTCTCCCTTCACCGCTTCCTCCCTTCCCCATTTACAAATACTTTATTTCCATTTTTTCATTTTCTCATGTTTTTTTTCTTTTCCCTTATTTCCTTTCCCCTACCCTTCCCACTTCCCCTACACCTTTAGCCCTTTTCTTCCTATTTCACATTGAAGGTGATTTTTTATAATAGCAATGTATGTGTATACATTTTAGAGGTAAAAGTTTGAAGCAAAACACCACAATTTTAGTGATATTTATCTCCTGATGGTGGGTTTATAACCATGTTATTTTTTTATGTTGCAGATACACATTTTTAAAATTTTAATAATCTGTCCTTTACTATATATCTAATGAAAAATAGAAAATAGATTAAGAGACCACTGGATTACCTGTGGAGAAGGTATTATTATTTCTGGTAAACATTCATGATGAACAAGTGGGAGATGTATTTTCAAATGCCTGCTATAAGTGCCAAGTCATCAGCCCTAGAAATCAGTATCAGCATCCATTCTGGGTTGATGCAGCACCATGAGACATCACTACAAAGAGTTGGCTGCATTAGCAGCACACTTGAGCAATGAATAACAGGACAAGTCAGAACTCTACAATTAATGCAGTGCTCAAACGTATCTGCTGATGGACTTTGTGGTGTATAGAATCTGGAGACTGAAAACTGAACTCAAGAAATTGAGATGTGTCTTCTTTGTTCAGACAGTAAGTCTCTCCATTGATCATACCACTGGCAGCTAGTGGGGAGGGTAACATGACATACAGGTAAGAGCCCCAGTTTTTAAGAGCAATAATAGCATTCTGGAGCCAAACACCTGGGAAGGGATAAGTGTTAATATCCTGAGTCTCTGAACAAATCTGTGATTTTGGAAGCCAAAGCTTGGCATAGGGATAGAGCGGTGCTGGCTCATGATTGTGGGACAGGAGCCCAGAGAAACTGAAGACCGGATGTTAGGTGATGACAAGGTCACAAATGGAGCCATTAACTGAAAGAAGCAGAGGCAAGAACTGAATCCATCCTAAAAATACTGTATTCTTCATGTCATGGGTGAAGAAGCTCACAATGGGTTAGGGCTTTGACTTCTCAAGTGGACAGAGTTTAAAGTAATCAAGACTCAGATCTATTTGGATGCCACCAGCTAAGAACCCCACAAGTCACTGAGGAATTACTGTGTATTTTGAGCAGTTGAGAAACATATTCATAGAGTATTTAATAAAGAAATGTTAGGTTAAGATACGTGAGTTATATTTTTAAACAAATGGGTAAATGTCCAAAAGTCATCAATTTTGGCTTATCTGTTTTCAAAAGATATTTATTTGCACCTTTATCAGAAATGTCAACCACTTAACAAGTAAAATTAGTAAATTTGAGAACTTTAATAAATATTAAGCAATGCTTTGAACTGAATATATTCACATAGATAAGTAAATCTTAGATGACCTTTGACCACAATTGGCTTTGAAGAACATGTCACCTAGCTTTACACCTTGTGCCCAAGTTTTAGATAATTTTTTCTTATTCCCTAGACATCTGTTATTTTTCCTAACTTATTTCCTTAATCTTCCAGATTTACCTGGAAAATCTTATTGTTTTTAGCATTTTGTAAGTTGAAAAGTGACCCTTGGTTTAAAATTGAGAATGATTGTGGGTGCTTACAAGTTAGAGTAAATGAATAAAAGCAACCTTAGTTAAAATGTCTTTATGAGATAAGAGAAAACCCCTGTTGCTATATCTGAATATTTATCTTTAAAAATATTAATTAGGACTTGGGCTATACATGGAAAGTGACATCTGTGTGAAGTTGATCTTATACCTTTTCCTTCATAAAATGAAAATAAAGTATATTCAGCTATTTTGTGTTTTACGTTAAAATAATTGATCACTATTGTACTCTGTGGGAAACTGGTATCGGTGGCCATTAAATTCTCATGTAAATCCAAGATTGTATAATGGATTAATTTCTGAAGCATATAGTTATTTCCACAAAAGTCAAAGATAAGTTTAACTTCTTTCAGTGAAAAATGTTTTAATCTCTTGTAGATCGATTGTAAAAATATTTGTGAGATGAATCATAGCTTCATTTCTTTATTTTTCCCTCTTCAGTATTGTTATCTCCCCATTATTTTCCTTGATAACTCTTAATTCTCCCTATCATTTCCAGCCTGCTAAAAAGAAACAAATATTAGTTGAGTGTCTATTGTGTATCTCAGTGAGATAATTAGAAACTTTTCTCACTCTCATCAGTGCCACTCCTCTCCAGATTTGGCCTTGCAAAAGAAAAGAAAGCATTAGGTGCTAACAATTTTTGGTTAGTAGAAATATGCTTCATAAATTAACTGCGATTATTATGAATTATGTTCCATGTTAGTGCTGGAATTGTCCTAGGACTTTGTCTGGTTTAGTCTTTTCATTTTATAGGCGCAAAAATAAAGAGAGATGATACAGTTTTGCCAACTCAACACAAGGGTTGAACTTTACTTTGTTTTTCAGTACCAACATTACATATTTAGAAAGTTAGTCTCCTTTTATATGTCTTAATTAGTTTAATAATCACAAGAGAACAATATTATACTTCCATTTTCTTGAAAAAAGAAAAAAAAGGTAGCCTCTTTGTATTGAATAGGTGTGTTGAACTTGAGGATTACCAGTGCTAATGATAAACTGTGTGCATAATAGGAATGAAATCCCTTAGAAAAATCATCAAATGGACTAACAAATTGTATGATTTGTTTTCCAAAAGAAACACAAACTGCAAAGAATCGCATTGAGTGACTTTTTACCTTTTGAGTGTGATGGAGTTCTCATCCCTGATTTCTCAGAAAACAGTCTTCTCATAACTGCACAAAGTCTTACATGTTATATTTAGTCTTAGTGTTCAGCCAGATCTGATTTCATGGTTTTTGTTGCTTTTACTAGGACACGTATTAATTGTTGACATGAATAACTGTAATTTTTAAAAAATTGACTTTATTAAGGTATAATTTCTAATAAGGGCAGTCACTTTAAAATACAACTCAGTGAGTTTTGAAAAATATTTAACCCATGAAATCACATATTCAAAATACACAATGTTTCTATCCACCTATACAGTTCTGAAGTGGCTGTCACTTTTATTTCCATGTAATACTTGTTTAGACATTTGGCCTTTTGTCTTGCTGTGATGATGCTCTCTTTTAGACCAGCCTAGCAGACTCCCCTAAAGACCTTTTGAAGTAGAGAACAGGTGTGAGAGTTACACAATAGCGCTTGAGTTATTTTAAATGACTGAGTCATTACATTAAATTTTATATTTGTCCCTGCCAGTGGCTCCTATTTGAAGTGAGCCTCCCTCCTCATATTCATGCCATTTCACAATACACTGTTTGAAAGAAGAGGAAATGCCTTCCCAGATCCTTCCAATGATCAGTTTCTACCCTAAAGCTAAAAGGCTTATGTATATTACTAGTTATTAAAATGTGTCCACCTTTTTTAGAAAGATGACTGGGTTTGATTTTATGCTCTTAGAACCTCATGTCATGATGTGACAGGTGCAGTTGTTTTATAGGTGTGGACTGCAAAGCTAGCACAGCAAATGTTTACATACACATCACCATGACAGGATCTAAGTCATCCTCCAGTAAGCCAGTGAAGTTTTGAGTCATGGTATCAGAGACTAAAAGAAACAAACTAGTATTGTTGCAGTTAAATTAGAATGAAGACCATTAGGAGGCTATGAAAATAAAAGTATTTATTAAAGTAGTTAATTAAATATAAATAAACTGAGGGAAAATTCTCAATAATATAATTCTGCTGGTTTGGCAATAGCCCCATTAATTCCAATCCCCAAAGTGTAGCTTTATTTATTTTTTCATTGAAAACAATTCTGTTTTGTGAAAGGAAAAGGAAGAAAACAAAATCATACAACTTGATAGACAGTCTTCTCATTAGATATTCACTTATTTCCTGCTGATGAGCTCTTTGACAAAAATCACATCATCTCTTGATATCTCTCTTTGTTCCTATAAAAGAAAGGGGGTAGACAAGATAAAGCCCTAAGACATTTTCAGCTCCAACACACAAGATAAAATCATACTTACTCAGTTAAATCATGGATTGGAAACTCTTATTTTTACTGTTTGAAGGCTTTATGTGCTATTGAGGACATGACAAAAAAATTACATGTCTTTTTAGGGTTTTTCATTACAATTAATGTTAATTTGAAATAGTTTTAAATGCATATGCATATCATGTACTTCTACAGATATAACAATGGGAAGTAAAGGGACTTTTTGTAATTGTTTAGCCCAGTAGATTGCAGTACTGAATGGAATTTGAAGTTCAATGTTGTTTCTAGTTGCATGAAGAAAATAAGCAACAGTAGAACTATAACCTAGTAGGGGAACAGATTGAGCTTGTCTCCATTCTCAGAAGTGGACCTGGTGAACAAATGAACTATGCATGGCTTGCCTGCCTTCTTTGCCTTTCTTCCTTCCTTTCTTCCTTTATTTTTGAACTGAGGACTGAACCCAAGCCTTCGTATTGATATACTTCCCCATTCCTTTTTTGTTTTTTTTTTTGCTTTGAGACAAGGTCTTGCTAAACTGCCTAGGTTGGGCTCAAACTTGGATCTTCCTGTCTCCCAGAATGCTGTGATTATATGTGTGCACTGCCACACCTGGCTGCACAATGTTCTTTTTTAATAGTAGGTTTTAGGCTTATGTGTGTCTTCCTTCCAAGATTTTTCACCTATTATTCAAGTTTTCCTACCTTCCTCTATCCGTAAATAACCTGTCAATAGATCTTCCTGTGTCAATTTGCGTCCTAATTATTTTCCTACTCTTGCCTTTCTACAGAGCTACCTGTTTTGTAATTTAGCTTACTGGTTGAGATTATGAGTTTTTGAACTAGGTAGAGAATAAAATCTCAACTCCAAGATTCAACATCTTATCTTCTTATCCTGAGGTTCAATACCCTTATCTGTGAAATGGGAATAAGGATGAACCTTGGAGAATTATTGTGATTATTAAATGGCAGTATGTTTTTAAACCTTAGGACAATGTCTGACATCAGGTATTTCTATAAGGGATGCAAGCATTGCTATTCTTCCTGTTCTGATCTTACCTCCACTATTAATGTACTAAGGCCTAACATATATGTTGGTGGTGATTTAGTATCCTCTTTTTCATTAAGTTTATTGGTACAGTTTAGATATACATAATAATCACATTCATTTTATGGAATTTGTACCTGTACGCGATATATCTTGATTCTTATTTTTTTTGCATCCCCCTCTCCTACCTTCTGCCCCTCTTCTCTTTCTTATTCACAAAAGCCTTGTTTCCATTTATCTTTCCTCATTTTTTTCTTTTCTATTCCTTCCTTTTCCTCTTTACCCTCCTTTGTGCCCCTTCCATTTGAACATTTTCTTCCTATTTCACGATATGTTCCATATTTTGGTTATTATACACTTTCAGTTTCTCATACCAGAGAACATGATATTTACACATGTGTCCAATTTATTTCACTTAAGAATATTGTCTCTAGGTTCAGCCATTTAGCTATAAATGGTTTTCTTTATGTCTGAGTAGTACTGTATAAAAAAATACATCTTCTTTATCCATTCATTGGGCGATGGGCATTTTGATTGTTTCTAAGACTTAGCTATTACAAACTGCGTTATGATTATAGGTGTGCATATAACATTGTGGTACAGTGCTTTTAATTCTTCCGGGGTGATCAAGAAGGGGGATAGCTGGGTCAAATGGAACCTTTAGTCCTAGTTCTTTGAGGAATCTGCATGATGATTTCCGCAGCAGGTGCACCAGTCTACATTCCCACGAATAGTGGAGGTTTCCTTTTTTCCCCATAGTGCCGTCAGCATTTGTTATTGGTCGATTTCTTGATAATAGCCATTTTTTCTAGAGCAAGATGGAAAGTCAGTGTTGTTTTAGATCTTTACCTTGAAAATTACAGTACACTGAAAAGGATATCAGAAAATGGAAAGATATCCCTTGCTTGTAGGTAGGAAGAACCAACATAGTAAAAATGGCCATACTCCCAAAATTGTTATACAGATTAAATTTGATCCCAATCAAAATACCAATAGCATACCTCACAGAACTAGAGAAAACATCCCTAAAATTCATTTGGAACCAGAAGAGACTCAGAACAGTGAAAACAATTCTGGGCAACAAAGGCAAGGCAGAGGGCATCACAATTCCTGACCTGAAATTATACTATGGAGCTACTATGACAAAAGCAGCATAGTATTGGCAAAACAACAAATCAAAACAAAACAATCTTCCCTCAAAAAAAAAAAAATTCCAGACCTGTCAATCAGTGGAACAAAATAGAAGATGTAGAAACCACTCCAAACACACTTGGCCACCTTTTCTTCCACAAAGGAGCCAAGCACCTTCACTGGAAGAAAGCGTCTTTTGTAAATGGTGCTAGAAAAACTGCCTTTCCATATGTCGAAGACTAGAACTAGACTATGTCATCATGCACTAAACTAAAATCAAAATGGATCAGAGATCTAAACATTAGAATAGAAACACTAAATCTGCTGGAAGAGAGAATAGGTGGAGCTCTCCAAGACATTGGTATAAGCAAAGACTTTATGAACAAAACCCCGATTGCATGGAAAATATTACAGTAAATCAACAATTGGGATCTCATCTTATTACAAAGCTTTTGTACAGTAAAAGAAATCACTAACAAAATAAAGAGACAAATAACTGAGTGGGAAAACATTTTTGTCAACTGTTCCTCAGACCGAAGACTGGTATCTAGATATATAAAGAACTGAAAGAAGTCAAACCCTCCAGATTTAAAGAGTCAATCCAAAA
Source organism: Fukomys damarensis (assembly GCF_012274545.1). NCBI lineage: Eukaryota > Metazoa > Chordata > Mammalia > Rodentia > Bathyergidae > Fukomys > Fukomys damarensis. Next base: position 31,209,371 of record NW_022900940.1, read on the forward strand.
ATAGGTATCTGAGATGAAGATGCATTTCTCAAATGAAAAAGCACGAATAGCAGATAAATGTATTTTTAAAATGTTCAATATCACTGATCATTTGAGAGATGCAGATTTAGTGTCCTTTTTGAGAGACAGATGCTTCTAAATCCAATTTAATTACCTCTTTAATAGTCTTCCAAACTTTAAGGACTAACCTGATAATAAATTTAATGAAGAAGATTTTATTTTAAATCAAAGTTTGATGTTGAATGATTTGTATAGATGATAAGAGCTAAATCAAGGCCTATAAGACCCTTCCATTAGTTTCATAATCTCTAACAAAATACAGATGACTCTTTTACTCTGATCAGTTCATTATTGATAGAAAACTTGTTTTTCCTTTGCCTCTCCTAGCTTCTTTCTTCCTAATAAAAGAAGCTGTTTTAAAGAAGAAAATAAGAAAAAAAAATGTTTATTGAATGAGTTTAGGAATCAGGTAGGCAAGCATTTAATAGTCTATGACCATGAATGTCCTCTCTTAATTTTATGTTTTACAAGTGGGAATAGATTACAATACAGTATTAAGAATTAAATGGGATAATGGGTGTAGTTTGCTTAGCACAGCGCTTGCTGTTCACTAAATGTTCCTCTTTATGATGTTTATTATTATCATCCAAGGGCAACACCAGAATTACAATAGGAGGAACACAAGCTTTGATGTCAAGCAGAACTGGGCAGGTCACTTCACCTCTCTGAAACTCAGACTCTTTGTCCTTAAATGGAGATAATAATGCTTTCCTGAGAGGCTATTGTATGAACTAAATTAGATGATATTCACAGAAAGCACTAGGCATGAGCACATTAGTAATAGCCAGCTTTTATACCAGTTCAAGGCTATAGTCACTGAAGACCTTTTACTAAATGGCAAAATACACATCTAGTGAAAATCCACCAGGAATTGTGATTCCCTTTACAAATGTATGTATATATGTGTGTATGCTTTTTATGATAAACCATCGTAATGCTGCTATTTTTATTTTTTCGATTTAATTTCTTGGTTTAGTTTACATTATTTTCATCTTCTGTGACTTGTCACTTCTATCTACCTTTCATTTCTATCTACCTTTTGTTTTCTTTTAAACCTAAATGAACACTTTCAGATTGTGCATATTAACCACTTTTCATATGTTTAAATGAATGTGTTTTTTTTTGGTACCAGGGATTGAACTCTGGTCCTTGCGGTTGTAAGGCAGGCGGCAGCACCACTGAGCTAAATCCCCAGCCCAAAATGAATATTCTAATATCTATTTCCTTTTCTTTTATTATAGTTATCAGCCACATCCTAATTTAATGAACAGTCATAATGGTGTTCTCTTTTTTTTCAAGATTAATAAAAATTAGTTTTTAATTAAAAATTTTAGTAAGATAATTGTAGATTTACATGCAGTTATAAAACAATACACCATGATCCTAGGTACCTCTTATTCAATTTTTCCCAAAGGTAACAGCTTATAAAATTGTAATATTATATCATAACTAGGACATTGATGATTGATACAATCCACCGATTTATTTACATTTCCCTTTATTGATGTGTGTTTATATTAATTACTGTACAATTTAAACACATATATAGAGGTTTGTGTATACATCAATGTAGCCAAGATATTGAGCAGTTTCAATATCACAAAGGCTCCTCGTGTTACCCATACTCACTACAATCCTCCTCCACCACTTGCTTTGACATAATCCACCAAAATCTGCAACTTGTTCTCCTCTTCTAAAATTTATCATATCAAAAATATGTAAGTAGAATCGTTCAGTATGTAACCTTATACTGTTGGACATTTATGCCAGAGAAATGAAAACTTATATAAACATAAAACCTACGTGTAAATGTTTATAGTTGTCCCAAACTAGAATCTTTCTATCATCATTTAAATGGTGAATGATTAAGCCAATTATGATACAGTCAGACCATGGAATACAGTCAGACCATGGAATACTAATCAGTAATATTAAAGGAACAAACTATGATATATGTTGAACTAAAATGGTGTTCTCTTTGAAGCTAGTTTATCATGTTTTTTGTTTATTTATCATGTTTTTCATAGCTGCAGTAAAGATCTTATTTTGTTTTCTTTGATTTGTATTTTTATTTGATTCTAGTATCTACCCGGAGTTAAGTTCACTAAATGATGTGAGAAGTAGCTCCAATTATTTCCCCCTAAAGTACCAGCATACAGTATCTTCTTTTTTTGTTTTATGTTTTGTTTGTCAAAATATTGAAAGTTACAGTTGTTTTAGTTGGGATTTCTTTCTTCTGTGGGTTGTATTGATCGTTTTCTCATTTGATTAGCAGTTTGTATTTCTTGTTTTGTAATGGGCTACTCCAACTCTTAAAATAGTTTTTGAAAATTTGTTTTCCTTTTCCTGTCAGTCCTGGCAGTTGAACCCAGGACCACTGAGCTATTTTTCCTTCCTTCCTTCCTTCCTCCCCCTACCGGGTCACCAGGCGGGTGTTCCACCATGCCATTTTGGTGCTTCTGTCTCCCGCAGTGGTAGGATCACAGACATGCACCACCATGCCTGGCTTCACATGTCATTGACCAAAGGATGGAAAGACATACGTTAGCACTTGACATTGTGAGAATGAGTTAGCTGGTTTTGAGCTTCTGCTTAAAAGAAATGTAACTGATGTACTGTTTTCCTTAATATGAATCACTTTTCACTCAACTTTTCTGACTTTCTGTTGTGCAACACCAATCCATTAGGAGCATGGAGGAAATCGTCATTTCGATGGGAAATTTAGCCAAGGAGCAATCAAATATAAAGCAATATATGAATAGTATAGCAGATATACTGTGTTTTCTAAGAATAAATGAAAAGCACCAATTATCCAGCAATAAACCATTGTTATATCGCTTTTTTTACTTTAACCAATGAGAAAGTAGAAGCCCAAAGGGGTCGACGTAGTTGCTCAGTGTCAGTATCCGATGAGAGCTGGATCACAATGTCCTGCACATGATCCAGCATAATGGAGCTCAACATAGTACGTAAACCAAAAACGTAAGGGTCATTGGGAACTTGATGAAAATGCAGAATTTTAAATCCCTTCATCAAATCCGAATTTCTGAAAATGGGGTCTAGCAAATGTGCTTACCAAGCCCTCGAAGGTAACTCTAATAAATTAGAGAACCACTGATCCAATAGATATTTTACCCTATGGGGAAAACTTAATTTTATATAGGTAGAACCTTGATAATGTCCTGATATCAAAAGACACTCTGAGTAGGGAAGGTAAGTAAGCTAAATCCTTATAGTTAAATTACTTATAGTTGCCCAACCCGGTTGTAATATCATGTTGTGGATGATGCTCTCCTGTGCATTGTATAATGCATAAAAGTCCTGGTATCTGTTCAGTAGCTACGAGTAGTGCCCCCTACCATACCCTAAAAGTTATGAGAAGCAGAATTATGTCTAGGCATCACTACCCAGGGCCGTACTACCCTAGGGCATAAAACATACTCACATGCTTGTTCCAGTCATTCCTAATTGTTTCTGGTCACTGTGACCTGAGGAGAACTCTTCTTAGGGATCCACAGATCAGTTTTCTTGTCTGATAAAATGGAGAGAGAATGTGTGTGTGTGTGTGTGTGTGTGTTTGAATGTCATCTTTGCAAATGTGTTAGTTGGAGTTATGCTTGCCTTTGCACCATCAAAGGAAAGCCTATGGAAGCTGAGAAAACCTGTCATAATTAAACTACTGCATAATTCAGTCTAGAAAATGGCTACAGTACGGTTTCATATTGATTTTTAAAATTTTTATTGTTATTAGTACATACCTGGAGTACATAATGCTTACATTTATTGTGGGGAGTTGGTACATGTACACAATGCATCTTAATTTTTTCATCCCCTTTCCTTCCTCCTTCCCTCCCTGCTCTTTCCAACTCTTGGTCCCTTTCCCATTTGCAAAAGTTCTACCTCAATTTTTTTTTCCAATGTTTTAGTGCCCTTTTCTTCTCCTTCCCTTCTCCCTCCATTTTTCCCCTTCCCATTTGAAAAAAAAGATCTCTCTTCTTATTTACTTATGTTTTGCGTTTCTCATATAAGTGAAACCATGGGATATTTAAGCTTATATGTCTGATTTATTCCACTTAATGTTATGGCCTCAAGGTGCCAATTCAGGGTGCATCCATTTTCTTACAGATGACTCTGATGTATCCTTCTTTATAGCACAGTAGTACTCCATTGTACTTCCACATTGTCTTTGTCTCTTCATCTGTTAATGGGCATATAGGCCATTTCCAAGATTTAGCTGTTACTAATTATTCTGCTGTAAACATGGATATGCATGTATCACTGCAGTATGATGAATTCAACTGTTTTGAGAAGATAATTAGAAGGGAAATAGTTGGGTCAAATGGAATTTCTAGTTTGAGTTTTTTGAAGAACCTCTACTGATTTTCGTAGTGGTTGTACTGCTTTACACTCCCACCAACAATGTAGAAGCATTCCTTTTTCCCTACATCCTCGCCAGTATTTGTTATTATCTGATTTCTGATGATAGCCATTCTTTTTGGAGTAAGATAGAATGGCAGTGTTGTTTGCATTTGCATTTTTCTTTTGGCCAGTGATGCTGAACAGTTTTTCAAGTATTTATTGCTTCTATGTATTTCTCCTGAAAAGTTTCTGTTCATTTCAGGTGCCCATTTTTGGATTGAATCTTTTATTTTGAGTGGTTTGTTTTTTTGTTTGTTTAAGTTCTTTATATATTCTAGTTGTTAGTCTTCTGTCCAGAGGACAACTGAAAAAAAAATTTTCCCCATTTGGTAGGTGGTTTCTTCACTGTGTTGGTTGTTTCCTTTGCTTTGCAGCAGATTTTCAATTTGTGGAGTCTTGGTATTATTTCTTGTGCAAGAATATCTTTGCCTGAGCCTATTTAATAGGAGTATTACCTATTTTACCTTCCAGCAGATTAAGTACTTTTGTTTTTAACATTTATATATTTGATCCTTTTTATTTTAGTTTAGTGTATTGTAAGATATATGAGTCTAGGTTCAGTTTTCTGTATGTGGATATCAAGTTTGTCCAGCACCATTTAGTTAAGAGGATATCTTCCTTGAGTGTATGTTTTTGATCTCTTCATCAAAGGATAAATAGCTGAAGATGCCTGTGGGTATTTTTATATCCTCTGTTCTGTTTCATTAATCTGCATGTCTGTTACTCTGGTACTGTCTGTATTTTTGTAGCTTTGTAATATAACTTGAAATCCAGGACTGTAATGCCTCCTGATTTGCTTTTGTTATTCAGGATTGCTTTTGCTATTCTGGTTCTCTCTGGTTCCATATGAATTTTAGGATTGTTTTCTTTAGATCTACTGAGTAATGATGTTGGTATTTTGATTGGGATTACATTAATCAACATATCAATTTTTCAAAGTATGATCATTTTGACTATATTGGTGCTGTCTATCCAAGAAGAGAGAACATCTTTCCATTTTCTCATGTCTTCTTTAGTATCCTTTTTTTCAGAGTACTGTTATTTTCAATGTAGAGGTCTTTCACTTCCTTGGTCTTAATACTGTTGTGAATGGTATTGTTATGCTAATTTCTTTTTCATTGAGTTCATTATTAGTGTATAGGTATCCTGTTGATTTTTGTGTGTTGATTTGCTGTCCTGCTACATCACGAATTTGGCTATTAATTCTAGGAATCTGGGAGGAATTTTGGAGGTCTCAAATGTAGAGGATCATGTCATCTGCAAATAATAATAATTTTACTTCTTCATTTCCTATTCATATCCCTTCATTTTTTTTATTTTGCCTAATTCCTTTGGCCAATGTTTTGAATACTATGTTAAACAAGAGTGGTGATAGTGGACATTCTTGTCTTGTTCCTGACTTTAGAGGAACTTTTCTTGTTAGAGGAATTCTAAAATGTACAATTTTATATTCCTCTAGCAGTTAACTATTATTTTTCAGGCCATCTAGGCCAATATTTAGAAGATTTTAGAGAGCTTTCCTTTTTCCACATTTAATATGATGTTGGCAGTGGATTTGTTATAAATGGCTTTTGTGAATTTGAGATAAGTTCCTTCTATATTTATTTCTTGACAGTTTTTATCATGAATGGATGTTGGATTTTTGTCAAAGGATTTTTCCGCATCTATTGAGATGATGATGTGATGTTTGTCCTTGCTTCTGTTTATGTGGTGTATTACATTTACTGATTGGCATGTGTTCAACCTTCTTTGCATTCTTAAGGTGAAACTTACTTGGTCAGGATGTTTTAACTTTTCAGTGATTTGTTATACTCTGTTTGCCAGTAACTTGTTGAGGATATTTGCATCTGTGTTCATTAATGAAAAAGGTTTCTTATTATTTGAGAAAATAATTTATTGTTTAGGTAATTTTTAGTTGGCTTGCATTACTTTTAGCTAAAATGCCCTAATAGATACATTCATTGTGATTGGAGATACTGCTTTTACAAGTTCTGGCAAATGGGAAGTATATCTTTTGATCTTCGTCCTTTAAATGTACTCCTTAGTAAACTACAAGTAATTTGAAACAATACTGAACTATACAGAGGAGAAAATCTGGGAGTAGTTAATGCATGAACTACATTTTCTTATATGTTATGTACAAACTTTATCTTCCAGTAGCAATGAAAATGAAACTCTCCAGAAATCATATTTAGATAGGTATCCTAGGAAATTTCCATAACAGTGAGCTATTTTAGAGTAGTTGAGTGCCATTATGCTAGATGTCAGGGGTATGAAATAATGAATATGTACTCAGGTTTCTTTTTCTGTGCAGTGATAATGAAATTTTTTTGTGATATTGAACATCATTGAAATGTAATTTTATCTCTTTATTACGCATTGTTCCTTTTGTATTTCACAATAATTGGTCTTAAAAGTATTAGTTAAATGCCAGAGGAGTGGAAAATTGTACATTTTGATTAATATACTTCATAGTAAAACATTTACATGAACCAAAATCCAATCCCAGTGCTCTTGATTTAGTCATTTTTCTATGCTTAAAAAAAAAGAAAAGAAAAATGCTACCATGGGTAGCTGGCTTTAAAATCATACGATTTTACCTCAGTCACATAACTCCTTGATAGGAAGATGCTTCCGTAAGTGCTGGTGTTAGGGACCTTTTGCCTTGTTCACAAAATATACTGGGGTGTGTAGGTGGGGGATACTCTAGGCCATGCCTCATTTCTCCCAAAATCATGTATCTGATTGCAAAATTCAAATCATAAATGTGCATTATTGTTAGAGGAAGCCAAAGTTTAAGGACATCATTATAATTTCTAAAATAAGACAGTGTTTTGAACTTAATTTAAACTAGACTTCTGTGAGAAATCCTGTACCCATTTCCCTTGCTCTGGCATACAACTGACCTTACCATCATTCAGCTCTGTGTATTTTTATTTTGTAAATTATATAATTCACCTCTTTCTTATAATTTAGTTCTTTTATAAAGCTTAGCTCTATCCCCTGAATTTGGTTTCACTCTCTGCTATAGTCTGTCCTACATACCATTTTCCTTTTCTCAGATGGAATTCTGTCCATGTTTAGAACAGTCTGGCTGTTCATCCATACCAAAAAGGTATCTTTCAGCTACTTGTAGGAATCTTGCTGTCCTCATTCCCATCTTCCTAACTTCCTTAGTTCATACCAGGTTAACTGTCAATCACACAGAAATACTTCATTTTCTGTATATAGTCCAACCTGCTTTTGAATGTGTTGCTCTCATTGCTTAGAATTTCCTTCCTTCCAAACCATAGATTTCTACATATGATGAAGGAGAAAAGCTCCTGGGTCTACCTGCTCTTTATTCTGTAGCATCTCTACTCAACTTTATGCCCGCTACCATTATGATCACATTGTGTTTGAATACATACATGGTGCTCATTCCTGTTCGTAAACATGTTCCCTTTTCAACCTGTGCACCCAGACACAGATTGCTACCAATCTTGAACTGTGAAGCTTGGATGATGTGTGGCATAACTGTTAAGTTCTATATTTCTTGTTAAATGAATAACTAGATGAATAATAGATGGTTCCATGCTTACCTAGTACGTATTGCTGCTTGTAATATGTAAACTCCAATTTTGAAAACAATGCTGATCATTGCTTCAACTAAGCTTGGTAGTTTAAGAGGCCATAACAGATTTGGGGACACAAATTAGCCACTGGAGGGAGCCCATATTCCATGAATTTAGAGAATCATTACTCCCCCAATTATATTAATTATAATTTTAAAGCAGGTCTTTTGGTATGAAATAAAGTGAATTTTTTAGTTCCACGGTAACAATTAAATTACTCTGTCAACTGAAAGTAAATAAGATAAAATTCATAGATTTTGTTTTTATGAAAAAGACAAGTTACAGTATGGAAAGTAAAGGGTACATCAAATGGGAAAGAAGTAAGAAACTCCAGAATATTTTGGCATCAAGCAGTGGTTAAACCGTTTTTCTTTGCATTTATGACAAAATAATATTTTAAACTTATTTATTAAATCATAATTACCAAGAGCATGTATTAAGCAAATGGGTTAATTATAACATACTAGGTTTTAAGATAATGTTAGTATGTTTTTCAAAAAGTTGGTTATTTACTTCGTGGCTTGAGCATTTTTAAACTTTAGTTACTATGGAGATAATGCATTGCTATATTGTTTAGAGAAAAAATCAGATATTCTGGTGATTTTAACATATGATATAATATGCATTATTATGCACGTTCAAAAATTTGAGGGACTTTAAAATGTTAAATATATATCTGCTTGTAAACATACATGTAAACATTCTTTCATTGTATCTTGTTGAGTTTGCTAAGTCTGGATAAAAGTTTTTAATGCATTAAAATTCCTTTTATAAACTATCTGAGCAGATTAAGGTTGATAGATTAAGCTATTTACTCTGTGCAATAAAAATAACTTTCTTTTTGGATGACTGAAATACAAACTAAATTCAATCTCAAGTAATTTTACTGAAAGTCTGCCCAGTTGATTGCCTTACTTAGGTACTAGAATTTACACAGTGATTTTGATAAAATAAATTCTAAAAGACAGCTAGATATAACAAGACGAGAATTCTCAGTGTTACCAGCTCTCAGTTTGAAAGTTCTGTATGAAGCAAATTTCAAACTTCAGAAAACCATTGGTACTCTGAGCACAGCTCAACTTTCAGCTTTACTATTTAAGATCACCAATTTGAGCGAGATTAGTGGAAAATCATTCTATGTGCAGAATTATTTGAGGACATAACAGGACGTTTGAAGAGTTATATTTCACATAAATGCTTGTTATTTATGAGTTAGCCTTTTAAAATATTATTCATGGAGACCGTGACTCATCTTTGCATAGCCCATGTGCTAGTTCCCAGGCTGTCGTCCAGCACAGTAAAACAGGTTGATGACATGAGCACTGATTAAAGGTCAACAGCCCTGCAGCAATGTGCAAGACACTTTTCTGTATGTGGTACTCTTTTTACCAGTGTTTTAAATTTTGTTCCTGATCTTCTTTCCTTATATAAATATGCAATTCATATTTGATATGAGGTATTTCTGTGTCAGTTACATTTTCTTCTCTCATGATTCTTGTTTACCTTTTAGCTTATTTTTAACTGACAAAGATTGCACATATTTATGAAATTACATGAGATATTTCCACACATTGGTACCTTGTGTATTGTTGTCATAGTGAATATATCTACTCACATTTTCCATATTTTAATGGAAAAAACATTGAAAATCCCTTTTTCTAAAATATTTTAAATATTAAAATTAAAAATTTGAAGTATGTTGTCATTTATACCCACTCTACTGTGCAATAGGGCCCCAGAATTTATCTAGCTGTAAGTTAACACGTGTTAATCAACCCGTCTCCTTGTTTCCTCCTCTTCTGTTTTCCTCAGACTCTGGTAACCACCATTCTACTCTGAACCTTTATGAGCTCAGTTTGTTTATATTCCATGTGTGAGTGAGATCAGATGGTATTATACCTCTGCCTAGCCTGTTTCACCTTATACAGTGTCTTCTAGTTCCATCCATGTTGTGACAAATGACAGGATTTCGTTCTTTTTATGGTGGAGTAGTACTCTATTATTTAAGGTAAAGTGTTTTCTTTAGTCACGTATCATTTGGTTGACATGTTGTTTCTCTTTCTTGGCTGTTGTGCATAATGCTGCAATAAACTTAGGTTGCAAATGTCTCTTAGACATCCGGATTTCCTTCCTTTAGACGTATAACTGGTAGTGGAATTGCTAAATCATCTGGTAGTTCTGTTTTTGTATTTTGAGAAAATTCCAGATAGTTTTCCATAATGACTTCACTAATATACATTCCCACCAACTGTGTGCAAAGTTTTTTTTTTCTCCGTAGTTGGTCCAGCAATTGTTAGCTTTGGTCCTTTTTTTGGTTATATTTTATATACATATATATTTATACATGTTTGTAGTACAGAATGATCACATTCCTCATGTGCCCAGTTTACAATTTCCCCTCTTTTATGTGATCTCCCTATCCTGCATCTCCCTCCCTACATCTCTTGCTTCTTTGCTCTTATTATCAATCTTTTATTTTTCCCTTTATTTACATTTTGGGTTTTTCATATCAGAGAAACCTTGTGTTATTTAAGCTTACGTGTCTGATTTATTTCAGTCATTATGTAAAAGTAGCAACCCATTTTACATAAACAATACATTTCCCTTGACCATTCATGTGTTGATAGAAGGACCACTTCGAAGATTTACCTGTTATGAATTATGCTGTTACAAACATGGATATGTATGTATTGCTGTAATATGATGTTTTTTAATTATTTCAAAAAAATGGCTGTCTGAGTTAATTGTAAATTGTAGTGTTGTTTTTTACAGAGTCTCCGGACTAATTTTTGTAGTGGTTGTACCACTTTACACTGCCAGGAGTTGTTTCTGTACCCTCCATTCTGTTCTCTTGTTCCAGAAATGTACACAACCAAAAATCAAAATAGGGCCAAACTCTTTAAGAACAGAGATTCAGAAGTCCTCAAGGAGGTACTGGAAAAAAGAATGGTGGAAATCATAAAAAAAGTTCATACATCTTGACCAAGTAGCATTCATTCTAGGAATGCAGAGATGATTCAACATGCCCAACTCAATAAAGGGAATCCATCACATAAATGGATGAAAGGACAAAAATCTCATGATCATATTAACAGAAAGAAAAAAAAAAGCTGGGCTTGATTACGCACGCCTGTAATCCCAGCACTCGGGAGGCTGAGACAGGAGGATTGCTGTGAGTTTGAGACCAGTCTGGGCTACATAGTGAGTTCCAGGTCAGTCTCAACTACATAGTGAGACCCTGTCTCAAAAAATCCAAAAAAAAAAGCCAGAAAAAAATCTGACAAATTCCAAAGTCCATTCCAGATAAAACAGGCATAGAAAACAGGCTTAGACGAAATGTGCCTCAAGGCAATTAAAGCTGTCTATGACAAACCAGCAGCCAACACAATAAGAAATGGGGCAAGCTATCTTGTTACCAAATTCATGAACAATACTAGGATGTCCATTACAGCTGCTCTTGTTCAATATAGTTCTCCAAACATTAGCCAAAACGATCAGGCAAGAGAAAGAATTGAATGGAATCTGCATAGGCAAAGAAGAAGCTAAATTATCAGTCTTTACATGTGATATGATCATCTACATACAAGACCCCAAAAACTCCACCAAAAGCTTTGGTCTTTTTTGATAATTACTATTCTTACTGGGATAAAATGATAACTCTTTGTGGTTTTGATTTGCATTTCTGTGATGATTTAGTGACATTGAGCATTTCCACATACTCTTTGGATGATTGGATGTATTTTAAGCAATGTCTATGTATTCTATTCACTATTTTCTAATCAGGTTTTTATTATCATTATTATTAGTGTTGAGTAGAGTTCCTTATATATTCAGGGTATTAAATCTTGGTTAAATGCATAGTTGTTAATATTTTCCTCCATCAAATATGTTGTCCCTTCAGTCTATTGACTGCTTTACTTGTTGTAAAAAGCTTTTTAAGTATTATTTAATCTTATTTGTCTGCTCTTGCTTTTGTTTCTTGTGTTTGTTCCAAAACAATCCTTGCCCAGTCTAATATCCAGAAATGTTTGTGTTATGGTTTTAAGTTATATATTCAGAGTTTCTGATCTTATATTTGTACCATTAATCCATCTTAGTTTATTGTTTTTGGTGAGAAATGGTCTAGTTTTATTCTTTTTCATGTGGATATCCACTTTTCTCTACAGATAATTGAAAAGACCATTCTTCCTCTAAAATGTGTTTTTAGCAACTTTGTTGGAGATCAGTTGGCTGTAGATATATGACTTTACTTCTAGGCTCTCTTTTCTGTTCCACTGGTTGGTCTGTCTGTTTTTATGCAAATACTATGCTGTTTTAATTATGATGATTCTGCAGTATATTTTTGTCAGGTAGTGTAATGTCTCTGGCTTTCTTCTTTTTGCTTGTTTGCTTTGATTAACTGGGATGTTTTTATGGTTCCATGTAAATTTCAGTCTTGTTTTTATCATTGGCACTTTGAAAGAGATTCTTGCAATGACTATTGCAGTTTGAGCAGCCTGGGCATTTTGACAGTTCTTCCTGTTCATAAACATGGGATAGGTTTCCATTTCTGCTTCAGTTTCTTTCATCAGTATTTTATCAACTTTATTGTAGAAATCTTTTACCTCTTGGGTTAAATTTATTCCTGGGATTTATGTATTTATTTAACTATGGATAGGATCTGACTGTGTATTGCAGGCTAGACTAGAATATGTAGATTGGGATGTGAACTGTGTAGCCCAGGATGACTTCAGACTTGTGAGGATGCTCCTACTTCAGCCTCCCAAGTGCTGGGATTACATGTGTTTGTCAACATACGTGGAAGTTTTATTTGGAAGCAAGATTGATTTCTACAACAGGTAATTTGCAGTCAGTATAACAATATTATTTTTTAAATTTTCATTTGTATCCTGTAGATTTGTTAGATTTTTAAAAGTCCAAGAATTTGTGTGTGTGTGTGTGTGTGTGCGCGTGTGTGGAATCTTTATGGTGTTCTGTCCGTTAAGTCATGTCAGTTACAAAAAATGACAGTTTGATTCCTCCCTTCTAACCCGGAGCCCTTGATACCCTTTTTGTGCCTGATTGCTCTGGGTAGAACTTCCAGTGCTTTGTACTTTATCATTTTCCAGATCTTATCAAGCCTTCAGCTTTTTCTCATTTAGTATCCTAGTTGTCAGCTTATTATATATGACCTTTACAGGTTGAGGTACATTTACTTCATTTTATTAGTGTATGTTTGTGATACATAATAATTATATTCATCAAAGTAATTCTTTTTACTGTGCCTCCCCTCCTACTAGTCTGTTTCCACCATGCCTAGGTCCCCTTTTCATTTCCACAAAATTTACCCCCCAGTTCCTATCATATAGCTTTTATTTTTCTCTTTATATTATTTATATTTTAATTTCTCATGTAAGATAAACCATTTGATATTTAATTTATTTTATGTCCACTTTGTTCCATTTTTATCTTACGGATATTGAATTTTCTCAAATACCTCTTCTTCATTTGTTAAAAATGTTCTAATGATATTGATAGTCTTCTACTTCCCTAACTGAAGTTCTTACTACCATTGTGGATGAGAGATGAGAGATACAAGATTCTGAGAAATTGTGACTTAGTGTTATGCGGGGAGTTTCAGACTAGGCCTCTTTGGCTCTAAACTCTATCATTTTCTGTTGCTGTGTTTTCAAACTTTTCTGATTGGAATCTGTTCTTTTAAAACACATTTTACATACCAATTACAGATACATGCATATAATAAAACTTTAAAAAAATAATATTTATCTTTATAATGTGATTATGCTGTTCTTTGTTCTATTTCACTTTGTAAAACAAAAGGCAATAAGTTGATTTCATCATCCACTAGTTGGTGACAGCCCGTGGTTAGAAAAACACTGTTTTTTTACTTTACTTTGGGGTTTATCTTGCTGTGCAATTAACAGTTTTTAGAATTTAACTTTGGAAGATTATGGTAAAAAGTAAGGGAAAAGGAGTATGAAAATTGATGAAGGGAGCCACTATTATCTAAATTAAATTTAATTTAAGTTTAAACTCCCTTAAAAACTAGTTTTAGCTCTCTTGAATATGAATAGAGCTTGGTAGGAAACCAATAAATCTTAATCTTGGTAGTTCTTTGAGTGTATTTTGAGAGAAGCCATGCTTACAGTAATGAGAGTGTCACTAAATTAAACCATTGAGGATAATAATAGTTTTAAATTTAATGAGAGAAAAGCATAAGCATGTCTATTTTGAGAAGCAAAATTGAGTTAAAGATAAAAGTACATTTTGAAAGTGATTTTTCTGGATTGTTACATCCTCAAAGATCTTTGAGAAATTTGTTTGGGTTAATCTGAAACAGTCACTTTACTATATTTTTTCTGTGATTTTTCCTTGCTAACCCAGCAAATTCCTGGTTTTCAAAGTTAAAATTGAGGCAAGCATTTCTGAACTAAATTCTAAAAATTTGATTCTTTCATCTCAGTCATCAAAAGAAAGCTTCATTTTTGAGGCATTTTTATTTTCATTGTTTTAATATTTTTGTTCAGAATGCTTCCTTCCTCATTTAACAAGTTTTAGACATTAATTTTTGCAATAACTTTTCAGTTGTCCTTGAATTGAAAAGATACATGAACCATAGTTAAGAAGAATATTTTGCATGCACACAAGAAGACCAGTATCTATCTTGCTGATGATAGTACACTTTTGACTAGGTATTTTGAGATCAGCTGGGATCTCTACTTCAAAAGACTATTAAAGCCAACTTAGTGGAACTTGTCTAAATCACATCAATGACAGTTAATTTTCTATTGGTTACTGAATTTGGGGAATAAATTGAAATTTTAAAAGTTTTAATGACTTTGTCTCCAGAATTTTAGAAATACAACGTTTAGTAGTAATGGTAGAATACTACCTCATTAATTAATATCTCAGGCAATTTCAAGGCCATTGGGCCTGATCAAGCTAATTCAACCACTGAGTCAGAATATTGGCTGGACATTTTCTCCTTCTTTGCACTCATAGCATTCATTCTTTTTCATTTTATATTTTTTTATTGGTACATGTTTGCAGCACATAATGTTTACATTCATCTTATGGAATAGGTACATGTACTTAATTCTATTTATTCCTCTTCTCCCCTTCCTCCTGTCTCTCCTACCTCCCTCCATCTCCAGATCCTCTTCCCATATGCAAGAGATCTATCTCCCTGTTTGCTGTTGTTTATTTTATTTGGTTTTAAAGTTATTTTTACTTTGAGATTCTCATATAGTAGGAAGTTATCCAGTATTTAAGCTTGTGTGTCTGATTTATTTCACTTATCACTATGGTCTCAATGTTTATCCATTTTCCTATAAATGACTTAAATTTATCCTTCATTATGGCAGAGTGATACTCTATTATGCATAAATACAGCATTGTCTTTATCAGTTCACCTGTTTAACGCTTGTGAGTTATGCTGCTGTAAACATGCATATGCATGTATTACTGGGATATGATGTCTTTAACTCTTTTGGAAAGATACCTAGAAGAATAGTTGGGTTAAATGGAATGTCTATTTGAATTTTTTTGAAGCTTTCCATACTGATTTCTATAATGTTTGTACCAGTTTACCTTCCCACCAACAGTGTAGATGGGTACCTTCTATAAGCCCATGCCCACCCTTCATCACTGCCTTGCCAGTATTTGTTATTTGTATTTTTGATGATACCCATTCTGGAATAAGGTGGAATCTCAGTTTGTTGTACTTTTCTGATGTCCAGAGATGTTGATCATTTTTTCATGTATTTATTTAGTCAATGGTACTCTGCCTGAGAAGTGTCTGTCCGTTTCAGTTACCCTTGTTTAATTGGATCTTTTAAGAGTTTGATTTTTTTTTTTTTTTTAGTTCAACAGTGTAGGTTCAGGCCATAAGGGTTTGCCTTACCACAGTCTTTAGTTCTTTTTGACTCCTTTCATTACCCTTCAGATCTCCTGCTGCTCTGCTTGAATATTTAATCCAACACACCTTGCTTTTCCTCTGAAGCCTTAAGAAGACATAGTTCAACAACCTGCGGTTTTTTTTTGTTTTTTTTTTATGCACCTCTGTGTCTTCCATAATTTTTTTTGTACCACCTGAGCCTTCCAGAGTTCTCTCAGTCCTGCTTCTTCCCAGATGTTTCAGTTTTGATCTGGAATGTTTCCCAAGAGCTCCATGTACTTGTAGGTGGAGCTCGTGGAAGGTGAGTCACTGGAGACATGCCTTGGAAAAATGTGTCTTCCTCCCTGCTTGCTACCTTTTCACTCTGCTTTTTGCCTGTTATAAAGTGAGCAGCTTTCCTCTGTCTCGGCCTTTCTATCATGTTGCCAAACATGCAAGGGCTAAAATTTGTTAAATGTAAGCCAAAATCAATGTCTCATTGAGTTCTCTTTTTAGTCATTTTTGAGGAATGTTTAAAAGTCATATTCAATTGTCATTACAGTAAAGTGACAGTTTCTGATGGCCTCGTAGACATTAGAGGACGCATCTTGCTTCTGTGAGGGACATTGTGGGTTCATGGAGTACAGCCATTGTTGAGATTGTCTTCCATCTGTCCTTTCCTAATTTCCATCATCTAATGGCTTGTATGCTTGCAGTGCTGATTCAGGCCAAGCCATTAGGGCCTTTGCTCCCTGGTCTGCCACTAAGATCCCCTTGCCCTTCCAGGTGATTCTTGTGGGCAGCATCTGTGTCAATATCTGCAGAGGTGCAAGACCTCCTCTCCATCTGCTCCCTGGGAGACAGATACCTTTACTAGGGAGTCTGAGGGCTGCAGTTGTTTATGATATTCCCCTTGGTGCCACAAGCAGCCTTGGCTCCTTGCTTCTCTATAAGCTACCTTCAAGGTCAGAGCTTGCTCTTTCTGTTCTCTAAACTACGCTTATCAGGCTTTGAAAGTGCCTTACTGTGTCTCCCATTCCACGTCACAGGGACTCATAACAATTTCCACTGTCTCTGAAAAGAAATTACCTGAGCATGCTTAAGCAACTGTAGGATTTCAATTTCTCCGATTGCTGTGGGAGAAATAAAGCAGTGTTTCTGATGGCATCTTGCAAGTACTGCTTTTTGAACAAGTTCTGCACAGAGAGGAATACAGACTCAGCTGTCAGCAACCACAGTGTAGGGGAAGTGACACCCTACTTCGGGACTACCTTTTTGTTATTAATTTGAGGTCTTGGGTGATATGAGAAAATAGACCTGGTTTTAACATCCTATTATTCAGTTATATACGTTCTCTACCTCTGTAGTTTCCCTATTCTCTATTTGAATTTCCTGGAAAAGTCACTAGACTTCTTGTGTCCATGTTATGAGACTTAGTCTTTAATCAGTAACTGTCGTCTGTTTCCACAGCAACAGAGAAAATGGTCCTGGAAGAAGTTACTCTTGATCTGTCTGATATTCAAGTCTCTGCTTTGAAAGTATCTGGCTTTTGTGAAAATTTGTGAACCTCTATGAGCTCCTTCTTCCTGTTTCAGAACTCTCCTACATTCTCAGACACCATTCTCTTTCTCCATATAATTGCAAAAACATTGCTCTCCTTCCAACCTTTATTAAATGGTAGTGGATACTAGGTCTCTTCCTTGACCCCATATTTTACTTCCTATCTTTGCAGTTTAACACAGTATAAAAGTTTTTACTCTAAACACTCCAAAATCTGAAGATTAGCACTAGCTCACTTATTTAAACTCCACATAATTATTTAACTATCTTTTGAAACTTTTGAAGCTATACAATTTAAATTATTATACTTAAAACAGAATTTTACTATGTAGACAATTGAGAAAGAATTAGATGGAATTGAAAACATTTAGGAAATTTTCTTTCACAAGAGAGAGAAACAATTACTGAGTTTGAATAAAAGACGGGAGAAAAAGGGAAATAGATTCCTAAGCATTTAATCACTTCATTTTGAAAATACTTCGGTTCACAATGATGTGATTTTCTTACAAAAATGCTTGAGTTATTTTACAATATATTAATACTCTTTTAGTTGAAATAACTCACCCATTTAGAACTTTGTTATAATTTTTTAAAAATGTTATTTCAACTTGTTTTTCAAACTTATTAGGAACACACTTTTTCTCTTTTCATGGATGATATATGAAAAGGTAAATATTTTAAGAGTATCTTGTCTGTTCATTAATTAGGACTCTTCAGAGCCCAGACTATGTCTTAATCACTTTAACTGAATTTATATAATTTCCATTTCTTATGCTGAATCTGTTACTTACATTATTACACATTTTATTTTTGCTTTGATTATTGTTGCCCCCTTAAAAAATTTCTGGAGAACAATTACTAAATATTTTGCTAGTTGTTGCCTTACCAAGGCAGATGATTTATAATAAATACAAAAATGTTTTGAAAATGAAAAAATGCTGTTTTGTTTAAATCAGTAGCATTTACCAACCTGCTAAATTGAAAAAAGATCTAGGTTTTAGTTGTTGCTTTTTTTCTCTTCTAAATTCTTCACCCACAAATAGTCCTTGTTCATTCCTACATTCATTTTCATAAATGATGCCATTCGGCAACAAAGTTCAATTTTCTTGAATGATTTCTGAAGTCAGTTTTTGATAGGAGATAACTAAGTGACATACTTACAAACGCTTATATGTAAGAGTAGACCTACAAAAAACAATCATCTTTCAAAGACATTTCAGTATGTGAAAGAAATTGTTATTCTACAAAATGAAGAAATCCAAGTTGAAGTCCTGTCCTCCTAAAACTTTCTGAAAGGTAAAATTTTTATGTGAGCTCCAGAAAAGAGGGATCATTTATTTTAGCCAGTAGGGAGCACAACTGGCGCAACTTAAAGCATCTATAATAAAGGATCAATAGATGCTGCTCCTCGATGGACACTCTTGGAGAGGTGATGAAGGAAAAGAACTTTGCCAACTTTCTTCAGAGTGTGGCATGGAATGGGGGTAACAGACCTCTAGCCAGGGGGTGCACAGAAATGAATGAGAGAATGTGGAGAGAGATCCATAGGGTCCCTTCCCTTTCATTCATAGCTATAGCTATGATTAAGTCAGCATCATTAGGTAGGAAGAACCTTAAAAATTACACAACTCATAAGGCTGGAAATTTAGTTCAGTGGCATTATGCCTGCCTGGCAAATGTAAGGTCATGAGTTTGATCCCCGGTAAACCCCTCCGTATTTACATAACTCATTGTTCAGTTTACTGTGCAGGGGCAATGCTAATTATCTGTTTGAACACAGATTTCCTCAGCTTTTTGTGGTCTTTGCTAAATGATCACCAGAGGGAATTCCGGAACTATATGTATCTGCTGTCCATGTCTGCATTTCTTTCATCGCAGTTCAAGTCCATATGGATAAGAAAGTATCCCAAGGTTTGAAAGAGGCTTATGCAAGACTCAGGTATACAAATTGTTATGGTTTCTCTGAACTATTCATCCCACATCCACTTGAAACTTTATTTCTTTAGAAAAGATAAAAGCCAGAGCTAGTTGCAGGGACATCAGTGAAGAATGATGCTCAGAGAGGAAACAGATACACAGGGAGGGTGGAAAGAGGATGTAACACGCAGACTTCAGTTCAGAAGGTTGTTCAGTTATGAATCATCAGTCACACACAGGCCCAGTTACTGAATCAGCAGCCCTTGTGTAGCAAATTCAAAACAATATCCTTTGCATGTTGTGAGTCTCAGAGGAGGGAAGAGCTTCTTTTATTGTTCAGCTCCAACTACACCATAACAAGATGAATGAATGAAATAGGCAGTGCCTCCAAAGATAGAGTTGGGCCTGGGCCATGTTCCTTGTGTGTCATTGATGTTTCACTGGTATTCCAAGAAAAAATTGTATGTGATAGCTGACTTCACATGTCAACTGGACGGTTCATGGCACTCGGATATTTAGTCAAATACTGCTCTGCTCTTGCTGGAAGACATTCTTTGGACTAGATTAAAATTTACATTAGTGTATTTTATGTTAGGCAGTAGATGATTTTAGAACTCATTCCATTGTTTAAAGGTCTTGATAGAACCAAGGCTGACCTCCCTGAACTGTGAGGAATGTTTTGGACTATAAGTGCAACCGGACCTTTTGTCCACCAGACTACCCTGCAGATTTTGTACTTACTAAGCCTCACTGTCATATAGGAAAATTCCTTTAAATTTCTGTTTCTCTTTCTGTCTTTGTGTGTGTAGCTTTGTTTTCTCAGAAAATGAATATATATATGCATATATAGACGTGTGTGTCTATATGTGTGTGTGTTTATATATATATATATTATATATATATATACACACATATATATAAAGTTGTATAGCGCTCAATTTAAAATATAATTGTTTATGGCTTGTGGTTCTTACCAGAGGCAGTGTAAGCCTTGGTGGACTGGAGTGCCCTGTACCTCACCATGGCAGCCTCCTTGGCTGTATGGTGAGACCATTCAGTGCTGAAAGAAACTGGAGTAGGTGCAAAGGCTAGTTGAAGAAATACTTTGAAGAAATAAGTTATGGGCTACATACAGTTTGTATTACCCAAACATGGATATCAGACCAAATCATATAATTTATCAACAATATAAATGAGAATATTAAAAAAAATTTATGGTGGTAGGTATTGTGGCTTTAAAGATTATGAAGATGTGAGGTCAGGCCTTTGGTATATTTGCACAATTGGGCTCGTCCACAAATGCATTGAGACAGTTACAAGGATTTCCATTTTATCCAGTGTGAAATCAGTATGCAAAACCAGATTCAGATATAATATCTAAAATTCATGGCATTTTTGCTGACAAAGACAAAAGAAAAGTTCTAAACTACAGAACAGACTGCAGAACTGCAGACAAAAGCCTGGCCAGGAAACACCAACAGCTAATACCCAAGGAAGGAAATGCAGTACCAGGTCTTAGGTCTCTGATTAATCTCCAAGTTTTATTTTCTTCCTTAATAATTTACCACAAGAGACTGATACGATGAGGTTATCCATACTGATTCCTTAATTCTCCAGTTTTAAGGAGGTACATGTGGTACCTGGAGGGCCGATACTACTTTTGTGGAATTTCAAAATGATGGGCAGGCCAGGGATGCTTTGGGTTTAAAATCACACCATCCTGTGCTATAAAGATCACTTGTGCCAAGAACTAACACTAGGATAGTCATCTTTAAAGGACTTGGTGTTACGTATGGTGCGTGTTTTCATTACATATGGTTAGAGCATTTTAGTGCTTGGAGGCAGGAAAGAAATGAAAGTGAAATATTTTGAAAGATTTTAAAAAATCATCTGGCCTTTCTTTAGTCTTAGTGAACTGTGTAACACAAAAGTCTTGATTTTGTACAATGAACATATTTGTATTCTGAAAAAATAAAATATAAAACTCTTCATTACACATTCTAATAGTGCTCACCTATATTTTTTGCATTCTTGGTTTTTAACAAATCATAGTATCCATAGACAACTTATGGTTACAATTTCACCATGATTTGACAAGTATGTGTGTGTGTGTGTGTGTGTGTGCGCGCGTGTGTGTGTATGTATGTGTATACATACACACACACATATATCAATCCGTTAACTCTTTCCCTAATAAACATTTAATCATAGAATCTGCTTTGTGATCTCCCGGAATCCACTATCTTTTAAAATGCTAAAGCTAGTAATTATATAATGAAATGTGATTATTGTTGATCAAGCAAGGAAGTCACATCATAGAAGTTGAACATGCATATTAATTGATGTTTTAGTTTATTTTAACAAGTACAGTAAGACCAAAAGGACAGAAATGTATTTTGAAACTTCATTTAACCTCCTTACTGAATTGAATAATAGTTTAAGATTACTGATAGGAAGTTTCCTCAGTTCTTGTGCTATTCTCAATGTAATAGGGACAGATGCAGTACCCTGCATATGCTATTTAAATTAACACCCATTCTACCCCTTTTTCTAATCTAGAAAAAAGTAGGTGCATTTTTCATTTAAATGTCTAGATGGTAAATATTTTAGGCTTTGTGAACCGTACAGTATCCAAATCATAGCTACCCACTTCTGGTATTATAGCAAAAAAGTAATCATAGACAGTATAAAATAAATGTATGTGGCTAAATTCTAGTAAAACTTAAAAAAAAAAAGCCAGGTTAGCTTTGTCTCTAGGATCATATTTTCATCATCTCTGGAATAGAAATAAACATGTATTAGTCTTTATTTGTAGTGTTTGTTGATTTCTGTGGTATATTCTGATCATGGTCACCTGCAAGCTACCAATATATTATAAAGCCTGGAGTTAAAAAGAGATATATACAGTAAAACACCACTATTTAATACTTCCACTGTAAAGACACAGTGTATAATACATATAAATCATATATAGTATACATATAAATAATATGTTCTTAGGATTCATGCTTACCCATGGTTGGAATGTAATAGCACAATTCATGATGGTTAAATCTTGAAAGCAGTTTATGATCTATCAACAGATGAATACGTAAAGAAAATGTAGTAGTTACATACAGTACTCCACCATTTACAGTAATACTCCACCACAAAGAAAGATAAATGAGTTATTTTTTTAAAAATGGATGCATCTTGACCCCATAATGTCAAATGAAATAAATCGGACACACAAGCTTAAATATTACATGGCTTTCTTACAAAATTACAAAATTAAATAAAGAGGAAAATAAAAAATAGATAACAGGAAGTAGAAAGATACTTTTTAAGTAGGGAGGGGCTCAAGAGATGGAGGAAGGCACAGGAAGAGAAAGGAGGTGTAAAAAAGAATTAAATGTGTTATAAAGGTACCATTTCCACGTGAGGAAAGTGAATGTTATATACTCCAAACATGTAGTAATAAAAAAAATTTTTAAATCTGTTCTATTGAAGAATAACTTTCATTGTATATCCCTAACTCCAGGTTCAGTGATATATTGGTAGCTTGCAAATGACCGTGATTAGAATATATTTCACCTTACTCCAGAAATCAAGAAATTAAAAAATAACAGATATTGGCAAGGCTTCAGAAGGGAGAAAGGAACCCTTTTACCTTGTTGATGGGAATGTAAACTAGTAAAACTGCTATGGTTTACACACTATGCTAGTGTGTAAAGCCCTCAAAAAACTAAAGATAGAAATTCCACTCGACCCAGCTATTTCCCTTTTAGGTATCATCTAGAAAGAGTTCAGTGTATCATACAGCAGTCACACATGCATAGCCAGATGTACAGCATTGCAGCTCATGATAGCTAAATCTTGGGAGTGGCTTGTATGTCTGTCAACAGGCAAATAGATGAAGAAGTTGTGGTTTTTATACACAGTGCAATATTACTGTGGTATAAAGAGGGACACTTTTGAGTTATTTGTAGGAAAATGGATGTATCTTGAGACCATAAGGTTAGGTGAATTAAATCAGACGTCCAAGCTAAAATATTGTATGGTTTATAATATATGTAAAAACCCTAAGTATAAATAAAGAGCACAGTAAAAGCAAATAAGAAATAAAGAGATAGATCTGTTGCAGTGGGGAAGAGAGTCAAGAGATTGCCTGGGGGTGGAGGAAGCACGTAAGAACAGTTGTGGTGTGTTACATACATGTACCAACTCCCCATGATGAATGTAATCATTATGTACTGCAACAAGTACTAATACAAATAAAAGTTTAATTAAAAAGCAGATAAAAGTGAAACAGTAAAAAAGGACCTTCTGAATTCTAGTCATTTTTTACTTCTGTTTTTGATATAATTTCATTGTAAGAATATATAATCTAATTTTTATTTTATTTATTTATTTTTAGTTTATTTTTCTTTTTTTGTTTTGTTTTGTTTTTTGAGACAGGGTCTCAATAGGTAGTTGAGACTGACCTGGAACTCACTATGTAGCCCAGGCTGGACTCAAACTCACTGAGATCCTCCTGCCTCAGCCTCCCAAGTGCTGGGATTACAGGTGTGCGCCACCACACCCAGCTCTATAATCTAATTTTTAAATATTGGCTGTTTTGTATAGCTGGTTTACGTGCTTCCTGAAAAATTAAAAAATTACAAGTCAGTCCAGCTGGTTCTAACACACCACTGTCTAGAATCGAGAACCAACTTCATGCTAGGTTAATGTACAGGATTTTATTCTAGTAGATAACAAAATGGAAACTTAGATAAAGACACAAGACATAGCTGGGCATAGTGGCACACAGTGTAATCACAACAATCTGGGAGGCTGAGACAGGATGATCATGAGTTAGAACCCAACCTGGGCAGTTTAGCAAAGTAATGAGACTCCGTCCCAATGTAAAAAAGCCCTGGATTCAATCTCCATTGACCACACACACACAC
>NW_022900940.1:31233820-31238273 GCF_012274545.1 Fukomys damarensis
CACACAGACACACACACACACACACACACACACACACACACACACGAATAGTAGAAAAGTCATTCAGATAAAGAAGGGATAGAGGGATAGTGTTTTACTTAGAGCCACTTTCAGACTTGTTAAATTGATTTTCAAGACTTTCTCTAAAAAGTAACATATTAATTTTAATTAGTAACATTCTTGAGGGAAAATAAGTTTTAAATTGTCTGTATAATTATTATAACACTGTTTCTGTGAGAAAATAAATTGCAAACAACTTTAAAAAATCCTTTTAAAACACTGACTTTCAGACTGCTTGTACCTATCATTTGGCAGATTCACTGTGCCTGGATGTATTTTATTTTGCTAGAATGACATTAGATAGAATTCATATTAATTGTGTTACTAGTTGTATAATTTAGGAATCCTAATTTTTCTTGCAAAACAGTAGCCAGTCTCAATCTCACATTCCTTATCCTGAGTCTTCCTTAGCTCTCTGTGGACTGTTCTGCATCATGCCTCTGTATTATATTACAAGTCAACTCTAAAAGCCTTAGCATGCCACTATTGACAGGCCATAAGGATACTATAAAATGGTCCGCAAATTGAAAGTTAAGGGGTTTGACTTAGTAGCTATGATTTCTTGTTGAGGACATGAAAGGGCAGAAGGTTGTCTCAAAGAGTATGTCTCTATCTGAGACCCACTGTTCTGCCTATAGTTGAGCCTACTTAAATTGCTGAAAGATATCAAAGATGTCAGTGGAGATTCTTTGCTTTAGTTAACAGTGCATGTAAACAAAGTCTGATTTCATGAAATATAGTAAAAACACAGTGATTTGCACTTTTGTGTTCACTGTACTTTTTATTCTGTGCAGGACACAAAGATTATTTATTATTTTCAGCAAATTTATTTAAACCTATGTGGTTCCAAGCTTCAAGAACCTTGGGAAAAGCTGTCAAACTCTGTATTGATTCATATCGTGACCAAGAATGAATGGTAGATTCGTATAATCCTACATTGTTATATGCATTGTTGAACATGTTCAGGGTGGTATGGCCATAGACATGAATTGTTATATCTGAATGTGGGTTATAAAACTTCACCAACACATAAAACCTCCTCCTTTTATGTACCTGGATAAAAAAGTTCTACAGCATGTAACTGACCTGGTCAGTTTGACAAGAAACTTGTTTTGCTTTGAAAGAAACACGTTTATTTTTCATTTGTTTGAGGAAGAGTATGTTAGTCTAATTATAAAAATAAATTATTATTAAAGGTATTAGTATATGTTTCTATTTTTAAAAGTAATTTGACTTTCTCCAAGCATAAATTCTTTGAGAGCAAATGTTTATAAAATTATAAAATGGAGCTCTTGATGAGAAGACAGGCTACTAAGACATTATCATAAATCTAGACCAAACAGAAAATAATCTTATTTATACACAGACTAAACTATTAGTGATGTGTTCTTATGACACTTTAATATGGTAAGAAGTAATGAATAAATCTGTCACCTCCAAATAACTATTAATTTTTTTCAAAGTAATATTTTAATGAGTATTTTCTTAAATAATGAAAAGGGTTAAATTGTACACTATTCTCCTGAGTAAATAATCTAAATGTAAATAATATTAACATTATTTTCCTAATCACGTTTTACCTTCATCCAAATATCCTTACACGTTTTTTGGAGAATGAGGAGAAGAAACTGGGAAAGTTTCCAGGTAGCTATGCTCATCATGATAAAGTCTGCAGTGTTGCAACTGGTCATGTACTTGACCTAATGAAAATTAAAATTATTACAGATTATATAAATAAAGTAACCCTCACACTTTGGTATGTGAAAATCATAGGGTCTTGGTAAAATGCACATTCTGATTTATGAGTCTTTGGATGAGATCCAAGTTCTGTATTTCTAACACCAGTTTTACCTGAGTCTTATGCTGCTAATCCAGACCACATTTTAAATAGCAAAATTACCCTTTTGTAGTCATTTTTGTACTTATGGAAGCATTAAAGAAAACTGGGGTAGGAAGTCATAATGCCATTTTACATACTTGTTTTGGCTTGGCTTGCATGCTATTTGCATATCCATAGTATTTTGTTGGAATTTAAGATGCTATAATTCATTAGCTTTATTGTTCCTGTGCAGAGCCAAATCATGACTAAGAATTAGTTTGGTGGAGTGACTTAACATTTCACACATATGAGGAAGAAGAGTTTACTTCCCTCCTTGCACATTCTTTTCCTTAAAAGGTGAAGCCATTAAAGAAGATTGTCACCTCTTTTTGTTTCTGTCCACTGTAAGACTAATGTGATGATATTCTGAAGCCAAGTGAAGTCTTAAGTAATTGTGCATCCTCTCATGCTGAAGTTTTAGCAGATCTCCAAGAAGACTTTGGTACCCTTTTCCAGTGTGCTACCCAGTGATTCATAAAATTTTTCTCATGTTTAGTTACTTAGAAGGCATGCAACTATTTATTTTTTTAATTGAAATATGGCATATTATAGCAGCTGTGAGAAAAGAGACATATTCATAGTGTGTTAGGACTAGAGACTTAAGGTAATAAATTCATCTTAAGAGTTTCCTGACTTTGAAGAAGGAAGTTTGTAACAGATCAGCTAGTATACAAAATTTTGCACCGTTTCACTACAGTTCTGCTATTTGCATTAGATGTTTTGTTGATATAATTGTTCATAATGCTAAACAACTATACTAAGAACAAAGATAAAAAAACATCTGTAAAGATAGCTCAGACTCTCTAATCTCAGAGATGGCAATAAATGGATCCTCCATGTCCTCTCCTGAGCAGATACACTGTCATTCAGTTCAGAAGAAATAATTTATGAAAACAAGCACTTTGGCGTCAGTAGAACTAAATTCATTGTGCTGCAGGAACATAAGAAGCCCATTTTTTATTTTTCCCATTCATGAGTTTTGATCCTGTGAGAGGTAAATTATCATATGATTTGATTTCTTATTAGTGTCATTCATGGCAAAGAAAATGTTGCATCCTGAGTGTTTTTACAAATTCAAGAGGCAGGGAAATGATGTAAAATTACAAAGGCACTAATCTCTTCTTTCCTATAGCCTATCACAAGAGCTGTTGGCAGCAGGTTCTGTCCTGCCTTCCTGCTCTGCAAATGTACAGGGTTCTTTTGACAAAATGTCACTATGGTGTATGCACAAAATGGTATTATAAATGATTCCCCACATAAATGGAGAGAAGCACTTCAAATGAGTTTGAGAAATAATTACTCCGAATATAATTGTAAATAACTTGCTAATCTTAGGGGGAAACTGCCACATGAGGTGTGATCAAAATATATGATGAACGTTTAAGTTAAAAAGTAAAAGACACAGTACAATTAATCTTCCTTGGAATACTCCTTGGCACTTAAAACATACTTGTCCCATTACTCCTACCACTTTATGAAGCAAATCCAGAAGTCCTCTTTTGTGTCTTTAGGAAGTATGATAAAAAATTCTGTGAATGCTGCTGCTAAATGCCTTCCAATGAAAGACAGGCTTTCAAGACATTCGGGTGTATCCTCATTTATCTTAATCGCCAGATCTGGCACCATGTAAAGTCTTACTCGTCTCCAAAGTCAAAATGACCATAAAAGGTAAACGTTATGAATCCACTCATGACATTGAGGTAGCCATGATAGCAGAAGACACACAGGAGGACTTTCAGAACTGCTTCAGAAAGTGGTGAGAACAGTGCCATCAGTGTTCAAAATTAGTGGGAGTATCTTGAGGGAGATTAGTGGCAGTCTGTTTTTACTGTAATGAAATATTTAAAAAATTTAAATATTCACTTTGTATATATATATATTTTTTTTTCCTTTTTATTGAGGTTATTGGTACAATCTAGGTATACAAATACAGTTACATTCATCATTAGGATTCTGTACCTTTACATAATAGGTCTTGATTCTCATTTTTCCCCTTGTCCCTGCCCTCCCTTCACCCCCTCCTCCCCTCCCCATTTATAAACACTTTATTTCCATTTTTTCAGTTTCTCATATTTTTTTCCTCTCCCTTATTACCTTTCCCCCACCCTTCCCACTTTCCTTACACCTTTAGCCCTTTACTTCCTATTTCACATTATTAATTATCTCATTAGGATCCTGTGTACTATTACAGTTTTTCACACCAAAGAAACTATTCGGTATTTCAGTTAAAGAAATCTCTGTATGAACATTAAAAATAGGGAATCCTAACATAAAACTAAAAAGGAAAGTAAAAGAGAAAAGGCAAGGATGTAACATCAAAATAATCCTTAATTCTGAAGATTAAAATGGTCCCTGAACATATTTAAATTGCTTCTCACTCTTATTCTAGAATGTTCTCTTTCCAGATGATGATTAAAAGGCTAATAGAAAAAATGGTGCCAGGTACCACAGCAGCAACAGAACGTGGCTGTTGTCTGGATTTTATTCTTTTCTTTTTTTTTTTTTTTTTATTTA
>NW_022900940.1:31238345-31273885 GCF_012274545.1 Fukomys damarensis
TTTTTTTTCCATGTGTACAGGGGTAACACATCATACTAAATATGTAAGGTCATATCTACGAGGTTTTGATTGCAGAAACTAATAAAGTATTCTCACTTTGTATTTTTAATCACACCTCATATATCAAGCTTTGTGTGTGATAGCTACATCTTCTACTTAGAAAGTAGATGTATGTTCATTATCCAGAGATTCCTCTTGGAATCAGTCTGGAGAATCACTTGTTAAATGAGAGTATTTAAATATTTTTCATTATAGTTCTGCTTATGATAATGTAAACATGAGAATCACTCTTAAATCACTTAAGTTGCATTGAAAAGAATTCTATGCAGTGGTTAAGAAGAAATTAAAAAGGTCTTTATACAAATATTAAGTGATAAAATGAAAATAGATTTTCATAATATTGTACACTTGTGTAAAAACACAAAATAATACTATATATATTTTTAATGAAGAGGAAAGTTTCTTTCTTTTTAGTTTTTATGCTTTAGTAGTACATATTTGCTGTACATAATGATTACATTCCTGGTAAGGAATTGGTGCAGGCACATGCCACATCTTAATTCTTTTCATTCCTTTCCCTCCCTCCCTCCTCATATCTTTTGATCCCTTTGTTCCCCTTCTATTTGAGAAACACTTATCTCCCTACTTCCTGTTATCTACCTTTCATTTTGCTTTTTATTTATATTTAGGGTCTTCATGGAAGAGAAACCGTGCACTATTTAAGATTATGTGTCTGACTTACTTCACTTAACATCATGATCTCATTTTTATGCATACTTATGCTTCCTGATACTGTTGGGACATCCTTGAAACTGATAATAGTGGCTCTTTGAAATACACGCTTATTCACCTGACACTTGATCATATCTAAATGAGTTTATGGGATGATATTTCATAATAATAAAGAATTTCATTCAAATCTTAACTCTTCCATTTTATTAGATACATCACTTTGGGTAAGTTACGTAAAATCTCTTTGTGCTTTAGTTTCCTTATCTGTAAGATGGGAATAATGACTACCTTCTTTAGACTGTTTCTTAGACCATATCACATACTATAGTTGACTGAACATAATATGCCATCAATTTAAGACAGTATTGTGAGATATCATCAATTTAAAACATGTAAAAACGGGAAAACATAAGCATATGAAAATCAAAGAATATATACAGAGTATTTATAAGGAGCATGTTGGGTATTATTATATCCTGAAATTCTCATTTTATCCTGTTAAAACTAGCGAAATATGTAATGAATAAAGTAAAGATGGTAAGAGATGTATTGAGGCCATCTGTAACTTCAAAAGGATATATATTTCAGGAAAACATAAAATACTCTCTATTTTTGTAAGCATTTCTACAACAAGCATGTATGCTGATGCCTCACTCAGCTCTAAGAATCAGGCAGCACTGGTAGAGTTAATCTTCTTGAATTCATCCATGACAAATCCCATTTCTATCAGCATCTGATACAGCAACTCATGTCTTCCACCAGAGGCCCCTTAAGAAAATCAGCTTTATTAACTAATGACTAAAAATAGTTCATAATCCAGGAGCAAACAAGAACTGTTACACAGCACAGCTGTGTTTTCCTTGAACCATTTCACTGGCTTTCCAGAATCAATTTTCACTTGTAGTCTATTGTGTCTTATATTTATGTGGAAAGGTCAAGTTAAATTAATTAACTTCAAATAACTACCAAAGTCTGTGTGATACCACTGTCATCTTTGTAATCTAACACATTGCTGGGATGTGTGGCTCACTGGAATCGCAGGTCCAGAGAGTTGGTCACACATTGAGGGCATCTTATCTTGAACTGATTTTCTAACTGGATCAAAATGCTGCTCTTCAAGATGAAATATTCGAGTACAGTGTTTGCTAGGTTGATGCTATTTCATAGCATCAGAGTAAGATAATTACAAAAATGCTTTTTGATATGCAAACAGAAAAAAACACTCAAAATTGACCTTGTTTAGCGGATCTGAGTGTTTTGGTGTTACACATGATAAGCCTTGCCATATTACTCTTTAGGTCTTTTAGCACAGGAGATAAACTCGATCCCATGGTAGTTAAAACTCTCCAGGAGCTCCCAGGCATGGTGTTTTACTGCGAATGCAAATGATCATAGAAAGTAAATTGAGCTTTAATTGTGCTAACAGTTGCTTTTAATCCTACCTTGGAATGAGGGAAGGATGTAAAGAAAAGCTTCTCTGGTTAATGGGCAAAGGCATAATGTAAACAATGATTCTTTGGAAGATTAGCAAGCCTTAAGAAAGCAATTAGAGAAAGGAAGAACATTTAGACAAGCTAATGCTTAGTAGCTTGCAGCAGGGTAAATCTGTGAAGAATTTTATTTCCAGATTAGATGGACTCCTTTCAAAGCTTTTGTACTATCTCACAAGAAAATTGTTTTAGGTGATTCCAAATAATTCAAAAATTACCTTAATTGTAAGAAAATGTGTCCTAATTTTCTACCTATTTTCAGCCTATGAGCATATTTTTAAAAATCCGTTTTGTTCATAGTATATACCCAGTACTGAGCACACAACCTGAGACATAGCAGGTACTTAATAAGTATATTAATAGTGTAATGAATATCAGTAGTATGAAGGGGTAAATGAATTAATGAGAGTATAAATATTATAGTCATTCTTATTGGAAAGAATAATTATAGTTTCATTTTCTGGAAAACAGTACTTGATTAATTTATATTAATAGATAAAACTTACTTAGGTGTCAGTGTGCCCTTTAGTGATTCCAGAATAATGCCCCTCTCAGTTACTTTTCTCAGTACTATGACAAAATACTGTATACCCACAAGTTAAAGGAGGAAATGTTTATTTCAACTCAAAGTCTGTAGATACCAAGGTAGGGTGGCATGGCAGAGGGGCATCACAGAGGAGAAACAGTTCATGGTCTGGCAGGCAGATGGCAGAAGGCAGAAAGCAGCAGTCTGCCTTCTTTCTGTCCCTTTATAGTCTATCCAGGCTACTAGCCTATAGATTGGTGCCACCCATACTCAGGATGGGGCTTTCATTGTCCATATCCTTAATTAAAGTATCACACCCTTAATTCAGTAGCACACCCTAAATGCAGCCACCTCTGAAAAGCCTGTCTATGGCCACCTGAGGTTTTAGGATACAGGTGTTAATGTCTTCCAATTATTTGTGTCTTATTTTGGCCAGGTTGAATGGGGACTCTTCTTTTGTACAGTCTCCTCTGTAGAACAGAAAGAAATGATAAATTACCAGATTTAAAATAAAATCTCTACCACTTGTAAGATAAGTGTTTTTTGTTGTTGTTTTGGGGGGTGTTTTGTTTGTCGCAAATCACATACATTTCTTATATCATCATTTTTGTGGATTTCCATTTTTTGGTTCTCATTTTGTTTATAAGATGCAAATAATAACATAAGCTGCATAAATTGAATATTATGTGAAAAATTATTTGCATGATTATAAAGTAATACTTCAAAAGCTCTGAAGCTGTAGTACTAGCAATTTTTTTGTACTACCTCATGAGAAAATTGTTTTAGTTGATTTCAAATAATTAAAAACTTACCTTAATTTCTAATATACTGAGAACTGATATTGTCAAACCACCAGTTGGAAATGTCACAGTAATGCTCAGTTGATAGCAGGATTTAAAAATGTTTAATTTCAGTCCTCCCTGTGAGGCTCTGGAAAACTTTGGACAAGCTGGATATTGGAGATCTATTCTTGGAATAGCTCCTCTGTGGGGTTGTAGAAATAGACCTTGATTTTGATGATAACAAAGATGGTGATGACATTTATGACCACAACAATGCTGTTGCTATTTTGATGGGACTAGAGTTGGATATTAAGGCTGGTTCTAGCTAATTGAGGGTGATATGAGAGCACATTGTTCATGTCAGGACGCCTGAACAAAGGAGAAGTGAGAATCGTGTGGCAGTATCAAATCCATGTTTTCCTGCAGCACATTGGGAATCTTCAGCAAATATGACTACGGGTTCTTCTTAAACAGCTAAAAATGGTGTTTAGAGGTGCTCCATTTGGCAACTTGAGGAAGGTTAAATTACAGTGAAAAATGCAGTTTAGTATTCCAGATATGAGGTTAAAAAAAAAATCCAAAACAAGAGTAAAATGGAATCCAAAGAGAATAGAAATATGATGAAGGAAGATGGAACTTATGATCTAATTCAAAGTAGGAGAAAATGATAAAGAGAAAAGAAAGATTACGCAACCATAAAAATAAGTACTGAAAGATATAACTAGAGCAATTTAGTAAGAAAAAGAAATTACCTTCAAAGCAGAAGGAAGTAAGCTGAGCATAGTGGCATATGACTATAATCCCAGCTACTGGGGAATTTGAGGAAGGAGGATCATAAGATTGAGGCCAAGTTGGACAACCTCATGAGACCCTGTCTTAAGAAGGGTGGAGATGTAGTTTAGTGATAGAAGCCTGATATAGCATGAGTGAGGCCCTGAGTCTTAATTCCTTGTACTGCTAAAAGAAGAAGAAAAAAAGAAAGGAAGAAGTATTGTAAAATTATTTGTCTTCAGAAAAGGTGCAGGTTGCAAAATCCCTACATAGATCACTTGTATTTCTATATATTAATAATAATCCTAAAAGAAAACTTAGTAAATAATCTCATTTAATATAGTATCACAATACTATTGATATTATTTGTCTTAGCTTGCATCATGGCATGTAATGTTTACATTAATTGGGACTGTTAGGTTATTGTACATGGCATATGTTTATTCTTATTTCCTCTTCCCCTCCTCCTTATCCCTCACCTTTGTTCCCTTAGGCCACTTCACTACTGCGAGAGATCCATCCCCCTGTCCCTTTCTGTCCATCCTTTATGATTTTGTTTGTACTTTGCCACTCAAATGAGAGGTGCCATATGGTATTTAAACTTATATATCTAATTTATTTCACTGAATACTGTATTTTCCACATACATCCATCTTCCTACAAATGTCTCAAATGTGTCACTCCTTAGATTCAAGTAGTATTCCATTATGTAAAGATACCACATTTTCTTTATCTAGTCGTCTTTTATTGGGTATACATTCTGCTTCTAGGATTTAGCTATTACAAATTGTGCTGCTATAAACATAAACATCGTTATGTACATACACCCATATTATGATAATTTAAGCTCTTTGGGGAAGATATGTACTACAGGAATAGCTGAATCATATGGAATTTCTAATTTCAGTCTAACCATAACATTATCTTGCTATTATTTAGCTATCTATAGATAGTATGTATCCTTTTTCTTTTTTTGGTACCAGGGATTGAACTCAGGTCTTTGTGTTTGCAAGGCAGGCCACCAAACCACTGAGCTAAATCCTCAGCCCCAATTTTTTTTTTTTTGTATGTATCCTTTTTCACTCCAAAATATTTAATATTTGTGCAATGCATTGTTACTTTTTTGTGTTTGGTTTTGTTTGCTTGCTTGTTTTGTGGTGATTGAGATTGAACTCAAGGCCTAGTGCATGCTAGGCAAGCATTCTGTCATTGAGCTACACCCTCCCATCTATTTGATTAAAGAGAAGATTAAGTGAAAATGAGGGAATTAGAATAAATTGTATGATGCAATAACCTTGATTTGACTAGAGTGCTTTCTTTATGTATATGTACAAGTCAACTGGCAAGTCATAACAGCAGCGCTTGTGTTATCCTTCTTGGATATAGGCACATTATAGCCATTCAACTGTGAATACAAATAAAAACTGTTTTAGGGAGACCCTCTGTTACTGATACTAATATAATCAACTATATCCTATCAGTACTTCAAATTACATGTATTCAATTACAGCTTCAGAAAAAATTTGTTATCAAGACAGTGGCGTAGTAGCTGTAGAATTTGCTGAAGATGAGCTGTTAGGTTTGCTGATGTTCCTGTTCCTTTGGAAGTTTTGGTTTGCAAGCTCAGCGAACCCTATGTTTCACAGTAACCATTGCACAGTGACTAGTGCACAGTGACCAGTGTACAGTGACCATTTCATTACAATCACGGAGTCTGAATAGCAAGGGTGATACATATAACCATCCTTTTTGAAGGTATCTAGACTAACTGGTGTTAATTTTAAGCTCCTGCCCCCAAGAATGTATTATTAACTGCAGAAGAGCAACGTACTCTTATTGCTTACCTAGAATGCCTTCAGTAACTTCAATTCAGTGGAATTCATTCTTTT
Organism: Fukomys damarensis; assembly: GCF_012274545.1. Lineage (NCBI taxonomy): Eukaryota > Metazoa > Chordata > Mammalia > Rodentia > Bathyergidae > Fukomys > Fukomys damarensis. The sequence continues at coordinate 31,244,536 of NW_022900940.1, forward strand.
AAAGTGCATATATGTTGAGTTACAGTTATACACTGGGTTGATAATTTATGTAAAATAAGAGTTTTTGTCCTCAAAATGTTTACAGCCTTGTCAACTATGGAAACTACAACTACAAGCATGCTCAAATAGAAATAAGCCTTATAAGGCTATATAATGTGACAGGTAGCTATCTTTACACATTTAATAAATACAAATAAATATCTATTTTTATTATGTGTAAATTTACATATTTATAACTATAAATTATGTGATAGTATAAAGTAATACACAAATTAGATATTAAATATGGTAAAATATAAATCATGTTAAACATGTTATATAAGAAATTATTTTGTGAAAATTATTAAAATTATGGAATAATTTAAAAATCTGGTTTGTTGGAGAAGCTGGTTCAAAATTTTATCTTATTCAAATCAAATCTCTTACTAAGATGCATGAAGTCAATAGAAGCTATCCATTTAATGACTTGTTGTACTTGTTTCTTCATGCATGATTTGTTTTATGATTACTTATGGAGTACCTAATAATGCCAGGTGCTGTTGAAAACCATGGAGATAGAGCAGTGACTACAACAAAGTTACTGCCCTCAAGGAGCTTTTACTATACTGGTTTGAGAAGACAATAAATGTATCTTCACATTTTTAATAATGTTTCAAGTAGTCATAAGTGCTATAGTGAAAAGAAAAGCTAAGCACAAAGTGTGAAAGAGAGTCCAGCTTAAGGTGTTGTCAAAGATCTTTGACAAGGTGATATTTGAGAAATATCAAGAAATACTAAGAACTAAAATGGATTATGTAAAGGTGCAAATTTCCAATACATGTACCAAATTTTCATACTGTACTCCATAAATATGTAGTCATATGTCAGTTAAAAAGAAAGGTATAACAAAAAAAAATATCTACATAATGGAGAGAAGTTCTCTGATTGAATGGAACTGAAGGATGGTATGTTGAGTGAAATATACCCAAAGAAAAGCAAACAGTGTATGATCTCACTTATGTGTAGAATTTTTTAAAAAATTCAATCTCATAAAAACAGAATAAAAATGTAGTTACAGATCCTGGAGGAAAGGGAAAAAGGGAAGCAAGAGCTACTGATCAAAACTATATAAAATTTTATTTAGACTACAGGAATAAATTCAGGGATCTATTACATTGCAATATATTAATATATACATATATATATTTCAAATTTGCTTAAATAGATTTTAACTACAAAGATTGATGAGATGATAGATAAGGTAATTACTTTGGCTGAATCTTTCTAAAATGTATACATAGATGAAAGATCACATTGTACCACATAAATAGACATGATTCTCTGTCAATTAAAAGTAAATTTAGTTTTTTGAGAAACCTCCACACTGATTTCAACGATGGCTGCATCACTCTACTCTTCCACCATCAGTGGAGAAGGGTTCCTTTTTCTTCATAGTTCTGCCAGAATTTTTTAATTAGTTGATTTCTTGATTATAGCCATTCTTTCTGAAGATAGAATATCATTGTTGTTTTAATTTGCATCTCTTGAATAACCAGTGATGTTGAACATTTTTCATATATTTATTTGCTGTTTCTACTACATCATTTGAGAAGTGTCTTTTTAATTCACATGCCAATTTTTGGATGAGATCTTTAAATTTAAGGTGTCTGATTTTTTTTTAGTTCTTTATATATCCTAGGTACTAGTCCTTTGTCTGAATAACAGTTGACAAATTTTCCCCACTCTGTGGGTTGTCTCTTCAGTCCATTGGTGGTTTCTTTTGCTGTGCAAAAGCTGTTTAATAAGATGATATCCCAGTTGATCCATTTGACCCAAGTATTCCCCCTTCTTTGTGTTTTCCCAAAATAATTGAAAGCATCATACCACAGTGATATATGCACACCCATGTTTATAGCCGCACAGTTTGTAATAGCTAAATCTTAGAAACAGCCTAAATGCCCATCAGTGAATGGATAAAGATTGTGTGTGTATGTGTATTTAAAGAATTGAGTACTACTTTGATATAAGGAAGAATAAACTTGAGACATTTCTAGACATTTCTAGGTAAATGGATGCACCTTGAGACCATACTCTTTACGTGAAATAAATCAGACACACATTTGATAAGATTCGTGTGAGAAACCAAAAGTATAAATAAGGACCAAAATGTATAATAGATAGTGTGAAATACAAAAAAAAAAAAAAAAAAAAGTTCAAATGAGAAGAGGAACTAAAGGGGTAGGGAGAAAGGGAGAAAGGAAAAATGAAAAAAAAAGAAGGAAAAAATTGAAACAAAGCTTTTAAAAATAAGGAGGGAAAAGGGTTGAAAGGAGAGGAGGCAAATGAGAAGAACCAAGATATGTCATGTATAGCTGCAAATCCCATATGATGAATGTTGTTATATATAATGTACCAATAAAATTAATTTTAAAAATAAAGGAAAAATAATAGTGAATTTAAAATAAAAAATGGAATTATTCAGTCTTTGATACCTGGCTCAAATGCCTGAACATTTTACATTATAGCTGATCTAAAGGGATTGAAACTGCCCACACATGGCTTTTTCACAATTGGGGTATATTTCGTCAGGAAAAATATAACTTTTTGTGGGGGAAAAGTAATTCCTAAAATATTTAGGTAGTAATCAATAAAATGTTCATTAAATTTGAAGATGTAATTTATTTAGCATGTGCTTTTGCAATGATTGTTCAAGTTTAACAATGATGGTGTGTATTTTGAACATTGGGAAGAGTTCTTGTTTAAATTCTACAACAGTCTACAAAAGTATAGTATCTTTGTTGAATCTTCTGATTTTTACTTGTACAACCATCTTTTAACAATTTTGAGTTTGTCAGCTTTCATGTAAGTTAAAGACAAATTTGCTTATTGATAATTTACAGTTTTATATTTAAGGATCCTACTTTATTGAACAGCTTTTAGTATTACTTTGGCAAGAAGTTTATTTAAGCGAAATCTTAGTTTGGCTCCAGGCTTGTTTTATGGTGCAAAATTCTAATCTGAACTCAAAATAGGTGGCATTAACATATTTACATGGTTATAAAATATGTTATTTTCTTTTGTATATAGCAATAAAAGTTTACTTTTGTATGCCAGATTTTTTTTTTTCTGCTAGGAGGGCATCTACCTGCTGCATCACAGACAACATGTGATACCTTTTTTTTTTCAGTACTTTGGTTTGTCCCCCACCCCCCGGTTTAGTTTGTTTTGAGACAGTTTTACTGTCCCTGAGATGTCAGGCTGGACTCAGATTTGGGGTCCTCCTGCCCCAGCCTCCCAGAGTGCAAGGATTACAGGTGTACACCATCACACTCGTTTTTTACATTGTAAGCCTGTATTTAGCTGGTTAAGTATTTATTATCAATCCCTCAGAACACACATTATGCTTATTCAGCTTAGTAGATTTTGCCGAGCTGCTGTCAACACCCTTTGTTCCATCCTGTCATCATCAAGGTTACTCTTTAAATGTAGCATATGTGCCTTTGTAGGGCACGGGGACTCACATGTTGCAGGATACTAGATTTAAAGGTTTGTGATAGCTTTTGTGTGGCATTGTAGCCAATAATGATAAACATAATATTTTGATAACTATGTACAGCATTAGGGAACTTTGTAATAGAGCACTTGTGTCTCTCTCTGAACAGGATTTTGAGCCTTATCTTAACTTTATACTGTTCAACATTTTATATGCCCTGCTAAAATATACCAGCCCATTAGCATTGGAAAGATGGTTGTTAAATGAAACCAAATAAAGTAATCTCTTTCTATTGACATAATCTATGGCTTAACAAGTTTTTATAATGTTTCTGAGTCCCTCAAAACATGGTTATGTAGTGCAAAGCTTTTATAAGAGGGTAAACTAAAAAAAAAAAAAAAAAAAAAAAAAAAAGTTCAAATGAGAAGAGGAACTAAAGGGGTAGGGAGAAAGGGAGAAAGGAAAAATGAAAAAAAAAAGAAGGAAAAAATTTAAACAAAGCTTTTAAAAATAAGGAGGGAAAAGGGTTGAAAGGAGAGGAGGCAAATGAGAAGAACCAAGATATGTCATGTATAGCTGCAAATCCCATATGATGAATGTTGTTATATATAATGTACCAATAAAATTAATTTTAAAAATAAAGGAAAAATAATAGTGAATTTAAAATAAAAAATGGAATTATTCAGTCTTTGATACCTGGCTCAAATGCCTGAACATTTTACATTATAGCTGATCTAAAGGGATTGAAACTGCCCACACATGGCTTTTTCACAATTGGGGTATATTTCGTCAGGAAAAATATAACTTTTTGTGGGGGAAAAGTAATTCCTAAAATATTTAGGTAGTAATCAATAAAATGTTCATTAAATTTGAAGATGTAATTTATTTAGCATGTGCTTTTGCAATGATTGTTCAAGTTTAACAATGATGGTGTGTATTTTGAACATTGGGAAGAGTTCTTGTTTAAATTCTACAACAGTCTACAAAAGTATAGTATCTTTGTTGAATCTTCTGATTTTTACTTGTACAACCATCTTTTAACAATTTTGAGTTTGTCAGCTTTCATGTAAGTTAAAGACAAATTTGCTTATTGATAATTTACAGTTTTATATTTAAGGATCCTACTTTATTGAACAGCTTTTAGTATTACTTTGACAAGAAGTTTATTTAAGCGAAATCTTAGTTTGGCTCCAGGCTTGTTTTATGGTGCAAAATTCTAATCTGAACTCAAAATAGGTGGCATTAACATATTTACATGGTTATAAAATATGTTATTTTCTTTTGTATATAGCAATAAAAGTTTACTTTTGTATGCCAGATTTTTTTTTTTCTGCTAGGAGGGCATCTACCTGCTGCATCACAGACAACATGTGATACCTTTTTTTTTTCAGTACTTTGGTTTGTCCCCCACCCCCCGGTTTAGTTTGTTTTGAGACAGTTTTACTGTCCCTGAGATGTCAGGCTGGACTCAGATTTGGGGTCCTCCTGCCCCAGCCTCCCAGAGTGCAAGGATTACAGGTGTACACCATCACACTCGTTTTTTACATTGTAAGCCTGTATTTAGCTGGTTAAGTATTTATTATCAATCCCTCAGAACACACATTATGCTCATTCAGCTTAGTAGATTTTGCTGAGCTGCTGTCAACACCCTTTGTTCCATCCTGTCATCATCAAGGTTACTCTTTAAATGTAGAATATGTGCCTTTGTAGGGCACGGGGACTCACATGTTGCAGGATACTAGATTTAAAGGTTTGTGATAGCTTTTGTGTGGCATTGTAGCCAATAATGATAAACATAATATTTTGATAACTATGTACAGCATTAGGGAACTTTGTAATAGAGCACTTGTGTCTCTCTCTGAACAGGATTTTGAGCCTTATCTTAACTTTATACTGTTCAACATTTTATATGCCCTGCTAAAATATACCAGCCCATTAGCATTGGAAAGATGGTTGTTAAATGAAACCAAATAAAGTAATCTCTTTCTATTGACATAATCTATGGCTTAACAAGTTTTTATAATGTTTCTGAGTCCCTCAAAACATGGTTATGTAGTGCAAAGCTTTTATAAGAGGGTAAACAGGCCTTTTTAAGATGAAAAAAAAAAATAGGGCCGGGGATTTAGCTCAGTGGTTCGGTGGCCTGCCTTGCAAGCACAAGGACCCAAGTTCAATCCCCGGTACCAAAACAAAGAAACAAACAAACAAAAAACTCCAAGTGAAATAGAGACCAAACAGATCTTGCTTTTTCCCACAATTCCTGTCATCTGAATTTGCAGAATTGTAATAGTCTGTGTTTTAGGCACTGTGTAAAATATATAGGAATTTAAAAATTTCACCTCTAAAAATACAGTCAAATTCAAGAAAGCATAATTTGTCTCAGGTGTCCACATAACAGATGGATCACATATCCACAGTGCAATAAGAGTGAAATTAAGGAAAGTAGTACTGTAATTGAGAATGCTGTGTTGTATTCTTGTAAAACATGCTATCTACTCACATATTAGAATGCTAGAAAATAGTCTTCGTTTGCTGTCTCATTTATGTGTGAGATAATGTGCTTTACTTTGCTATGATAGTTTCAAATATATATTTTAGACTAATGACACTATTTTTAGAATTTATATAAATGGTAAAAATTATAAGTAGGTTGCCAAGTAATCACTGAAAATAAAACAGGACATATTTAAAAGAAATATGAAGTGGAGGAAAGAGAAGAGGGGGAGTTGGGTAAGAGGCAAAAAAGAAGAGGGAAAGAAGGAGGACAAAAAGGGTGAGGACAATACATATTTAAAAGAAATATGAAGTGGAGGAAAGAGAAGAGGGGGAGTTGGGTAAGAGGCAAAAAGAAGAGGGAAAGAAGGAGGACAAAAAGGGTGAGGACAAGAAGGAAGAAGAGAAAGAGGAGGACAAGAAATAAACAAGTATTTGCTAATATGCTGAAGTGATAGAAATATAATGAAGACCACTTTTTAGAGCTAGGGCATATACCAAAGGATTCTAATATCTAATGAATTGTATTGTTGTTACTACTCCATTTCTGTTAGTATCTTGTTTCTGCAGGGTTAAATTCTGTGTGATTTGCTACAGATATGTACCTAAGATTTCTCAGCTTGGTCTCAGTAATTGCTCACTGAAGATATAACTTCCTCTGATCTATTCACCATTAATGCAAAAGCTTTCATTTCATGCATTATACAATTGTTCCACAAGAACTCTAAGCTTCCCATGTTAACAGAACACATTTTGGCCTAAGTTAATATGATATAAGATCTCAATGATCTTTGGCCTTACTGATATTTGAGTGATAGTTATTCCACTTTGATTTAGCTTTCATTATAAATTGTGTAATTTATGATGCTGGTTCTTATAGATACACAAATTTTCATTTCTGTACATTTGTCTTTCCAGCATAAAAATATTTATCTCTGAAAAGAGGACCTGAAAGGCATTTGAAGGAATTCCTTATTAAGGGTTAAAAGAATAATTAATATCTAGAAGTTTCCTCATTTGGTCCTTGTAAGATGATAATTCTAAGACAGGATAGGTACATGTTGAGGCAAGAGTTTGTGCTAGAAATGAGACCCATGGAGTAGCTATATAATCACTTTCCTCTGTGAATTACTCATCTGTAAAAACACTGGATTATTATGGTCCTAAAATAAGCTTACAGGCCAAATCTTGTCTGCTGCCCACTTCCTAAGTACATTCTCATTAGCACCACAGCCATAAGCATTTGTACATGGATTGTCTAAGGATGCTTTTGCTGCAAGAGAGTTGAGAAGTTGAAATACAATACATGGTCAGTAAGCTAACAGTACTTATCTCTGATTCTACGGAAGAATCTTGCCAAGTGACCACTTAAACCAAATTAAAACAGTACGTTCCTTCACACAGAACATGGTACATAGTTTATCTCAACATGTTCAGAAACACTGGTATTCTCACACGCCCGTTTTAAGCTAAAGTCAGTTTATTATTTAAAGTGTTACTGTCCAGCACGTTGCTGCTAAATGCATGTGGTTGTCTAAACATATAGTTAAACCTAATTTAAAGTTCGTTGTGTGAGGTTCACTAACCACATTTGAAGTAGTATTCAAGAATCTCATGAAGCTAGCTTATTGGACGGAACAGATGTACATTTCTGTCAGCTCAGAAATTTCTGTTGAATAGTTCTGGTGTAAGGTATCAAAACTTACTAAAATGTGTTGTATTTTTCATACTAAAGTATATTGCCTTTTATAATTGAGAAATCATTTAAAAATAGACATCAAAATACATCAACTCCAGTTGAACCTTAATTTATATGTGAATAGTATAAATAAAAATAACAATGAGATATGATCAAATTGCAGTCATTTATATATGGGGGGGATTTTGCGATGACAGTGATCTATTAGAGACCAAGAAGCACTCTTTGGAAGAGAGACTCCTAAAGTAGCAATTGCCAAGACTACTGATGAATTCTCAACTTTGGCTGACAGTGGAATTGTCTGGAGGTCTAGTGAGGACTGAGGCCCACTCCAGAATTTCTGCTTTATTTGGCGCTAGTGTCTCAGTGTGCCCCTCCAGTTTCATGTGTTAGAAACTTAATCTTCAGTGCAATAATGTAGGGAAGTTGAGCCTAATGGGAGGAATCGAAATCTTGAGGAATCCACTTCATAGATTAATGTGCTGTAAGAAGAGCTCAAGGAGTAGGTTCACTCTCTTTTGCTTCTCTGCCACGTGAAGTGAAGAGGTAGTTTTCATCCTCTTTTTGCCCTTTTGTTTTCCACAATGTGAGGATGTAGGGAGCAGGCCCTCAGCAGACATAGGGTGTCAGCACCCGTAATCAAGACAGTGAGAGATAAATATCTGTTCTTTATAAATGACCCTTACCCAGTCTGAGACAATCTTGTACAGAGTAAGCCCATTGTAATACAGCCTGGGCCTCATGAGTTTTAAAGGCTCCACATATGATTCTAATAGGCAGCAAAATTTGAGGAGCACTGATGTAAAAGTCCTGCCCACACCTTACTCCTAAAGATGTAGTGCCCAGGCGTTCACATTTTATTTCACATTCCAATGATCCCTGTTATTGATTTAAAGAAAATTAAGATAAGAGAATGGAGACAAATTCTATAAATTTGCTGTGATGGGAAAACAGGCAAAATAAAACATTTGGCTTCTCTTTATGACAAATAAAAACAAGTTGCTGTATAGCAGTAATTCAAGTGTGGTAGTATCAGCATTCCTGGAACTTGTTACAAAGGCAGTTTGGGTTCATTCATTGCACTGGATTAGAAACCATTTCATATTTTAACAAGCCCATTCACTGGCTGAGTCTGATGTAAACTCAAGTTGAGAACCACCACTATTGATGCATAGTGATATCCTCATAAAATCCAGGTGGTATGTTTTTTAAGTGCCAGATTTATAAAATCAAAACAAAATCACTTTTCCACATTTTGCTATTCTTTGTTAAACTACCAGTGTGTATATTTTTATGTACAGACAACTAATGTTATGAATGCATATATATTAAAGCATAGCAGAAATGTTTTACAATTTTAAATTTACCACATAGCATTTAGCAGTTAGAAGCCCAATGATATACATTCTGGTGAGAATCCTTGGCGCTGTAACAGCCTCTGTCATCCTAAAAAATGAATCATCTCTAAGTTGCAAATGAAAAACATGTACTTAATTTTTTCTCTGTATTATAATAATAGAGTACATATATGAAGGACTGGATCAGTTTTATGGTGTTTGAATTTTACGTACCCAAATATTGGGCAAAATAATATTAGTGGGAATGAAACTCAGACTGTAAATGAAAGCTCTAGTTCTTTCAAAAAGTTGCTCAAGTTGTAGGACCGTCTAATCTGAGCATTTATGTTTCAGTGTTTACCTTTGACTTTCAAACTAAGTTCTCAATAAAGACATGATGAATGATTTTTAAATTTATTCTGTAAAAGTTAAAAATAGCCTCTGGGACCACAGCACCACCCCTCTGGGCTTTGGCAGAGGAACAGTGAGAGGCACAGCCACATGGGTGCCTACACCCTCCCCCAGCCCCCGCCCTCATGCACTTCTGGCTTCCTGGCTGAGCTGGTACCTGGATTCATACCACAGAGGCACAGGAGCTGATAAAGGCTGTTGTTCTGAGCTCTAGCCTCTATTTTGATTTAATTCACACAGTTAAAGGTGATAGATTAATAACTACCACAAATTTTCATTTTTCTAAGCTGTGCTCGATGCTATTGTGTTGCTGATTGTATTACTTAGGCTAAGGTGTTGTGATTGATTTAATCAGTTGTCCTTCCAGATATAATGAAAATGAGATTGCCTTAGAGTCATTAGAGACTCAAAACCTAAAGACAAGCTATAATAGGAAGATTGAAGCATTAACCCAGGAATTAAACCAAGGACAGTACCAACAACAAAAATAGAAATGAAAAGGCATTCAAGCAAGGCACAAGTACAAACAAAGGCTGTCTGTTCATCAAAAGTAAATTCTGAAGGAAATGAGGTGGAAAAGTGTGATAATCAACCACCTGGACATCCTGAACTGATAGCGCAGGAAGTAACAGAAGAGATGAATGAGGCACTAGAAAAATTCAAAACAGAGATATTTTCACAGATACAGAGGTGGTGAGCACAATGAAAGACATGATGAGAGACTCTAGAAAAGAAACAGTTAAAAAAATACATGAGCTCAGGACCATGATAGAAGCCATGAATGTCCAGCGTAGGAAAGAAATGGAATCCGTTAAACAGATTCAAACAGATATCCAGGAGATTAAAAACTCCAAAGTACACATAACAGACTGAGCCAGTCTGAAGACAGGATATCAGATATAGAAGACAGAATGGAGAACAGTGACCATGAAAAAAAGAATCTCTTAAAAATGGTAAGGGGACATGAGAAATCAATCCAACATCTCCTAGATCATGCAAAGAATAATAATAAAAGACTAATAGGAGTCCATGAAAAAGCAGGAGAAAGTACAAGTGACATTAAAAAAAAAAACAAAACTGTTCACAGAATGAATGACAGAAAGCCTCCCAAATAGAGCAAAATAATTTGACATAAATAAAAGTGAGGCTTATGGGACTCCAAATAGCCATGATCACAAAAGATCTTTACCTAGACATGTAATATTCAAGATCCCAGAAACGCAACAGAAGAATGAAATACTACAAGCAATTAGAGCAAAGAAACAAATCACATGCAAAGGAAAGCCCATCAGAATCACAGCAGACTTTTCAACCCAAACCCTCAAGTCAAGGAGAGCCTGGAGTGAAGTGTTTCAAGCCCTAAAAGAAAACAAACCAACCTAGACTGATGTATCCTGCAAACTCCCTTTCATAATTGATGGGGAAATAAGGTACTTCTATGACAACACCCAAGAAACTTCATGAATGTCAAACTAGCACTCCAAACAATTCTAAATAATATCCTAGAAAAACACAATGAAGATCACAACTCCATGAGAACAACAGAGCAAATCCAGCAGGCAAGTCAAGAAATTAGAGAGAGGGGAAAAAATTAAAAAGAGCCAACAACAGGCAAATAACATGATGATGATAAGTCAATACATACCATTTATAATCATCAATGTTAATGGCCTCAATTCACCAACCCAAAAAAATAGACTGGCAGAATGGATTAAGAAGCAAAAATCCAACAATATTCTATTTATAAGAAATGTACCTATTTCAAAAAGAAACTCACAGACTTAAAATAGAAGGATGGAAAACAGTTCTCCATGCAACAGGAACCAGGAAAAAAGTAGGGGTACTTATTTTATATGATGACAAAGTAAATTTCAAACCAAAACTAATTAAGAGAAAAAAGAAGGTCACTACATCCTTATAAAGGGAACAATCCAAGAGGAAGAGATGATAATGATAAATATGCACCAAATACTAATACCTCCAAATATATAAAACAGATATTAAGGGACATGAAAAACGAAATAAGCACCAACAGAATTGTAGTTAGGGACCTAAATATGCCACTGTTGCAAATAGATCATCTAGACAAAAAAAGTTACTACAAAACGCTAGAACTCAACCAAGCTTTTAAACAAATGGACTTAATAGACATCTACAGAGTGTTCTACTCCACAAAATCAGAATATACATTCTTTTAGGCAGTACATGTGTCATTCTCCATAATAGACCACATACTAACTCATAGAACATGTTTAAGTGAATGTAAAGGTGTTGAAGTTACCCATGTATATTATCACACCATATTGCAATTAAACTGGAGAGCAATAGCTAAAGAAACCACAAGAACTTCACAAATACATGGAAATTGAATAACACTCTCCTGAACAACCAGTGGGTCACAGAGGAAATTTAAGAAATTAGACAGCTATTACAACTTAATGATAACGTCAATACAGTGTACAGGAATCAGTGGGACACAATGAAAGCAGTTCTACAAGAGAAATTTATAGCAATGAATGCCCACTCTAGGAAAACAGAGCAAGCTCAAATAAACCTAATGCTCAATCTTAAGCTTCTAGAAAAAGAAGAGCAAGACAAATCCAAAGTTCATACAAGGGAGGAAAGTAAAAATCAATGCAGTGAAGACTAAGAGAATAATTCCCAAAAATCAACACATCGAAGTGTTTTTTTGAAAGAATAAACCCTTAGCCAACCTCATCAATAAAAGAAAAGAAAGGGCTCATATCCATGCAGTTAGGAATGAAAAAGGTGAAGTCACAACAGATCCAGCAGAAAAACAGGATCATCAGTACCTCCTTTGAGAACCAGTACTCCGATAAAATGGAAAATACAGAAGAAATGGAAGATTTCTACATACATAGGAATTACCAAAGTTGATGAAGAAGAGAGAAAAAGTCTAAACACCCCAATTACAATCAGTGAATTTGCAAATGTAATTAAAAATTTACCAACAAAGAAAAGCCCAGATTCTGATGGCTTTAGTGCTGAATTCTACAAAACATCTAGAGAAGAACTGCCACTACTTTTGAAACTTTTCAGTGAAATTGAAAGAGTGTCTGTACTTCCAAATTCATTCCTAGAAGCAAGTGTTACTTTAATTCCAAACCCAGGGAACGACCCATCCAAGAAAGAGAAGTACAGGACAATCTCATTAATGAACATAGATGCAAAAATCCTCAATAAGATACTGGCTAATAGAATTCAGAGGGTCATCAAGAAGGTCATACACCCTGACCAAGTTGGATCTATCCCAGGGATGCAAGGATGGTTCAACATATGTAAATCAATAAATGCAGTACACTATATTAACAGAGTCAAAGGCAAAAACCATATGATCATCTTAATAGATGCAGAAAAAGAATTCAACACCCATTCATGATAAAAACCCTGCTGGAAATTGGCACAGATGGTCTTTATCTCAACTTGATAAAGGCTATCTATGAAAAACTAACAGTCAATATCATGATAAATGGTCAAAAACTGAAAACCTTCACACTAAAATAAGGAAAAAGACAAGGATGCCCATTGTCACCATTCCTATTTAATATAGTTTTGGAAACATCATCACAACAATTAGACAGGAGAAAGAAATCAAAACAATAAAGATAGGCAAGGAAGAAGTTAAACTGTCATTATTTGCTAATGTTATGATACTTTACATAGAAGTCCTAAAAAACTATGCCAAAAGACTTCTAAATTTAATTGACAGATTCAGTAGAGTAGCTGGATACAATGTCAACACTCAAAATCAATATCTTTCTTGTACATAAATAACAAGACTCACTGAGAGACAAATTAGGGAAACAACACCTTTCACAGTAGCATCCAAAAAAATGAAGTATCTAGGAATCAGTCTAGCAAAGGAAGCAAAAGACCTCTACATTGAGAACTACAGTACTCTGAAAAAAGATTGAAGAGTTTATAAGACAATGGAAAGACATCCCTTGTTCCTGGTTAGGAAGAACTAATATTGTGAAAATGGCCATAATTACAAAGCTGTTGTACAGATTTGGTGCATTCTGATTGAAATCCCAACAGTATATTTCACGGAACTAGAGAAAACAATCCAAAAATTAATTTGGATCCCCAAAAGACCTAGAATAGTAAAAGCCATTCTAGGCAACAGAGATATGGCAGGGAATATCCCAATCCCCAACTTGAAACTATATTAGAAAGCCACTGTGATAAAAACAGCATGGTACTGGCATAGAAACAGATGGAAGGATCAGTGGAATAGATTACAAGATGCAGAAACAACTTCAGACATACTCAGCTATGCCATTTTTCACAAAGGAGCCAACCATCCTCACTGAAGGAAAGATAGCCTCTTTAGAAAATGGTGCTGGAAAAATTGGGTTTCAACTTGCCATAGATTAAAACTAGACCCCTATCTTTCATCATGCACTAAGTTAAAATCCAAGTGGATTAAAGATCTAAATATTATAACAGAAACACTAAAGTTGCTGGAAGGTAAGTTAGGTAGAACTCTTGAAGACGTTGGCATAGGAAAAGACTTTATGAACAAATCCTCAGTAGCATGGGAACTAGCACAAAGAGTCAACACCTGGGATCTTATCTTTTCAAAAAGCATCTGCACTGCAAGAGAAACCACCAATAGAACTGAGACAACCTGCAATGTGGAAAAAAATTTTTACCCGGTGTTCCTCAGACAAAGGTCTACTATGCAGAATACATAAAGAACTCAAAAAAAATCAGACCTCCCCATATATAAAGACCCAATTCAAAAATAGGCATCTGAAATGGACACATTTCTCAGACAAAGAAGTAAAAGTAGCAAATAGACATGAAAAAATTCATGTCTATAGACCAACATGAGTGGTCATTCGAGACATACAGATGAAAACAACGTTGAAATTCAACCTTACCCCAGAAAGAATGGCTGCTATTGAGAAAAATGTTGGTGGGGTTGTGGGGAGAAAGGAACCCTTCTTCATTGTTGGTAGAAGTGCAGACTGGTGCAAGCACTGTGTAAATCAATATGGAGATACCTCAAACAAGTAAGATTAGAAGTCCCATTTGACCTGGCTATTCCCCTGCTGGGTGTCCTCCCAAAATAATTAAAAGAATTATACCACAGTGATATGTGCTCACCCGTGTTTATAGTGGCACAGTTTGTAATAGTTAAAATTTGCAAACAGCTTAATTACCCATCAACTGGAGACTGGATAAAGAAGATATGGTTTTTATTTATTTTTTATTTTTTATAAAATGGAGTACTCTTCTGCCCTAGACATTTATAGCTAAGTGGATGCACATTGAGGACATACTCTTAAGTGAAATTAATAGGACACATGTGTAAATACCGATTAGTCTCTCTGATGTGATAAACCAGAAGTATTAATAAGAATAAAAATGTATAATTGATACTGTGTAATAGGTAAAAAAAATGTCTAAAGGTGTAAGGGAAGTGGGAGGGGCAGGGCAAAGCTAAGAAGGGAAAAGAAAAAATAAGAGGAAAAAAATGGAAAGAAAGCCTTTGTAAATCGGGAAGGGTAGAAGGGGTTAAAGGAGGTCAGGGGAATGGGGAAAACATAAGAACCAAGATATGACATATAAAGGTACAAGATCCCAATGATGAATGTAACTGTATTGTATACCTAAAATATACGAATAGAAAAAAGGAAAAAAATTGTTAAGAATAGCCACTAATATTAAAGAAGATCTTCAAGGTCCACTGTAGTAGACTGATGGTAGTGTTTGCTGTATCCTCTTAGGCTCATTTAAAATGCCTTAATAATGTTGTACTCTTTAAAAATTGATAAATGACCTAGTTAAATTGTTTAATACGGTTTTTTTTCCACCTACAGATAATGTGAAAATAAAGTTCCATCAGGCCCGTGTCTGATAAATCACAAACTCTAAACTAAACTAACATGGGATGAATTTTTGAGGTTTCACTGTGTATTGATTGCATCTATTTATAGGTTTTTATAGCAGGTTTATGGTATTTCTCAAGGGCTCTGAAAGCCTATAATGTGCAGCAAATGCTCTAATTACTTATATGGCTTATCTTACAAGTACTGACATTGAAACAAACAAAGGTATTTATTACACTAAATGAAAGTAGATATGGCAAGTGGTAATCTGCTCTTTAAAATAAAAAGTGTCTTCTCTCACTCCATAGACTATTTGCTGCAAAAGCAAAGAAAAACGTTACTCTAAAGGTAGGATGGCTCCTCCAGGCCGTTATAATCACCCTGCAATGTTTGGCTCTTTGGTCAGTAGCACTATAATCTCCAAAGGCTTCATTTCACTCTGCTTGTTTTTACTTGACCTACATTTCTGAGTTATTGGTGTAGTAAAGAGTGATGTTTGATGAGGGCACTTTTAGCCTGGAATACTAAGCTTCTTAATAAGAAGATACAATGTGTAGAATTAAACAAGGTGATGAAAAGGACTAAATAATGGACTAGAAAGCTTCACAGTTATCTTTAGGCATATCACAGCCAAAAGACTGATTTTAGAGTTATAACAAGGATAATAAACCTATAAAGTTTATTAGAAAAGAAATACTAGTTTATTAATATTTTAGACACTTATTTATTTATTTATTGAGTGTGTGTGATGGGCAAAGATTGTGCTAAACAGCGAGCCTGTTTTATCCTCTAGAAAACTATTCATTTTATCCATAATTTAAAAATAAACTGAGGCTTCTGATAGTTAACCAACATTCCCATCTCACAACTACAGTTATATAGCAAGGACTCAAGAGAGGAAAGGAAAACAGTCCAATTTCTAACTATGTTAAGTAATGCTTAGAGAGCTTGAAACTGCACCAAGGTTCTTCTTCCAGTGTATTCCCCTATAGCATAAATGGGTGTGTAGGAAAAGAATGCCTGTCTGGTCAGCTAGGAAGACTTCATGATACGAGTCAAGTGATACACACCTTTGTTATACACCTCTCTTTTAAAAGATCTGGGGCATTTAAATCAGTTTCAAAATGGTAACACATGGACTAGTTTAAAATTAAACTATAAAATGAGTCATGTATGTACAAACTAGCATAATGTACAACTCATCTGTTAAAGTACAGGTTTGTCATGATCCTGAGATGAGCTTGCGAGTCAACTCTCGTCTGTTGTCTACTTTAATATATTTTCATCAGCACACTATAGCTGCTGCCCTTTCCTGCTTCTGCTTCACTATTTAGGAGGATTCTGAGTTTTGTTCCATAATGCTTGTTCCATGAGACACTTGTCGTCCTGAAACTTGGTGAGAATGCAGTATCTCCACTATATGTGCTGAATCAGAACCTGCATTTGGAAAAGAACCCCAAGTGATTTGAGTACACAGTGATGCTTGAGGAATTTGAACTATGTTCATGTTTTATAGAGGTGGATGAGGGTTAGTCACTTCTATATCTGTCTGTATACATTAACAGTTATCAGTTTTCTTTTTTACAGAAAAAAGTCCAAAATTAAAAGTTTAGCCATTCAACATCTTTACTAACATAAATAAAGCATCTTTCTTTGCAAGCCTTTTTTCTTTTCTGAGTTAAATGCTGTTGAATAACGCTCTTCCACTATTCAGTAGATTTGCTATAGTTTTTTATCACTCATTATTAAATTTGTTCAACTCTAAAATTAAGTATCATTAGGTTAAATACTAGCGTGCCCTGGAAAGCATAAGTTTACTTTTTCAAATTTTGAACTTTTATATTAATTAAAAACATTGCCTATCCTGGGACTGCATTTAAAAGAGACACATAAAGATAAAAGTGATATTTGAAGGTCGGTTTTATTGGGAGATGTTATAGTGCAATAGAGATTGACATTAGCTGTGGAAAGTAGCTAGAGACTCCTCATTGTCAGCTTATTTCTAAGTCCATGGAACCGAGGGTTTTTTCTTTCATTTTTAACAATTTATTTAAAATTTTTCATTATTATTAGTACATGTTTACAGTACATAATAATTACATTCATCTTGGGGAGTGTTGTTTGCATAACACAACTTAATTCTTTTTCCATCCTCTTCCTCTCCCCTTTCTCTTGCCACCTCTTGATCCCTTTTTCTTTTGTAAAAGGTCTGTCTCCTTGGTTCCTATTATGTGTCTTTTAGAAAAATATAAATTAGACGTGTAATTTGATGATCATTCCATATGTTTAATTTTATTTCTAAGAGTCAGCATTTTAAGCATGAAGACAAACATTTCGCAAACATTTTGACATTAATTTATTTCTCCTGCCATGCACTTCACAAATGTCTACTGTGACCAAGAAAGAGAAGATATATTGCAAAATACATACTGACATTTATTTTAAAACTATAATGTCTATAGGTTTTTATCTATGCAGAGTAAAATGAATGAAGAAAATGATGAATTCCAGAAAGAAAAGAAATTTTTCTTTTCAGTTTTATTTTTAAATGAAGCTTCTGTTTTTTCATCAGTGACTTATTTTCTTTAGAGAAGAACTCTAAAATGATTTGCCAACATTATTTTATAATATTAGCTTCTGGGATTTTGAGGACAGTGAACTCTACAGATATTTATTGCATATTTTCAGAGATACTCATTCACAAGCATAGCATTTACATATATTTTCACATATTGTACATGAAGTGAGGTAAAGCCTGGGAAGGAAAGAAAGAGAGATTTTCAGAATAAATTAGGTGGAGTGAGATGTAGGATGACTTTAGTCTATCTACCCTCATTAGAATTTATAGATACTGGAATCAACCAAGACCACTCGTAATTGGACAGATAGCTCACTTCCATTTGAAGTTAGGTGTGTCTTAGGCCATTAGAGTTTTTAGCACATCAGTCTCAGATTTGTAGTGGCAGGTGTATCAGGGTCCACTGAGATGGGAAATAGGTCTTTGGGAGGCAGCTATTTGCCTTGACCCCTCTGGCCTGAGTGTTAGTGGCCTCCAAGGCTTATTTGTCCCTTCTGATTTAATTACCTCTCTTTAACATAAATCTTTCTGCTGGAATCCCATCGCATAGCATAATGCGATATGAAATGAACCTCTTACTCAAGTGGCAGTGATGGGAATTCATTATGGCCTTATTAACACTCCGCCAAGTCAGTGGTCAGGATTCATAAAGGAAAATATTTTGTTCTGTTTTTTACCTTTTGCTCTTTCTTAGAATCCTACTATGTTATAAGAATTTCAAATTGGTCAAGTTCCAGGTTGACTCATACCACTTTGGTCGTGTTTTCAGTACCATAGCTGTTGTTTTAGCCTGTATTTTAGGATTCTAATTGAGCTTCGTAAGAAGTAGAGCTATCCTACCTCTGATATTTAGAATTTATTAATGATGCTTCTGTAGTTAGGCTACTGCCATTCTTAATTATTTGGAAGCAGAAGAGTGAATTAAAGCATTCCATATTTTAATACTTTTTAAGGAAGGATTTGATATTAATATAAAATTAACATTTCTTAATATAAATGAGGTGATTGTTTAGTGTTTACTTTCCTCTATATATTTGAAATTATTTAAAAATAATATACTTGTGAAATAGTAAAGGGATTATTTATCACATATGGTTAGATGGACTAACTTTATAATTGTAAGGTTTCTTTGATTTAACTGTGCAGTAGTGTCTTCAAGATGTGGCATGACTTTCCTGGAAGTATGAGTAACTTCTTTCTAGGTATCTGCTAAAACTTACTGTCATGTTTCACTGACTGTGATTCCGTCTGCCAAGATATTCAGGAAATGCTCTCTACTGCTTGGGATAAGAGTTGTTTACCCTCCAACAATCACAGCATGGGAAGCAGGGGATTTCTTTGATTATTGGGTTAGATAAAGCAGAATCCACTCCCAAATCCCCATTTTAAAGAATCGGAGAAAGAATGGCTCCTGGGGAGACAATCCCAGTATTTATGATACTTTTCTGTTCTACCTATAGTTATTGGAAAGATTTTTTCCATACTATGCCATCTGGCTTTCCCAGCTGAGGCTTATAAAACAGTGTTGTGTGATCAGTGATGTTAGTTTTCAACTGTCTCAAATTAATTATATCTTGGTCACATTTCCCCCATAAATATTGCAGTTAATTGCATTTATCTAAATTTCCATCTGTAGATGAGAAATCATTGATCTATTTTTAAGGCCATAGTAGAGTTGTCCTCAAAATTACAGCACATTAAGTAATATGAGTGAAGGCATCAGGTAAGTGTATGCTTATGAGAAGCGACTGATGACCCTAAATGAAATTTTTTACTTACTCCTGAACATGGCGAAATTATAATTATTCTGAATTTTCCAGTTTATGGTGACAGATTGTAGGGATATAGTTGAAACATCTGTACTGTGGCATGACAAAAAAATTCAGCTTGTTTTGAAAGCATTCTGTCGCTTTGGTTTTCCAGATGCATCAAAGATGAAAGCAGGAGGCTGTCCTGTGAATAGGTTAGCTAGCTTAGCTAAGTTCATTGCCTTGGCTGGGCAAATGAAACTGTTTCAGCTTGACCTTGAACTCATAGGGTTTATACTGTACTCTCCTCTTTGCTTTGTGTTTTAAGGTTTGCAAGGTATAGAGGTGTCTTAATCAAACTTACGCCATAAATCAGCCATAAAAATAAACATTGGCAGAGGTGCCAAGGGAATAAAAGAAATCAGGACAACTGAACTAGAATCGGGTAGCAAATCTAAATGGATGTTATTGCATTCTGCCCCTTTTCATTTGGTTTGACAAGACTGAATAGGGACCCTGAGTGGAGTTGCTGCAGACAGATGTTCGAATTCTCCTAGCCTGTCCTTCCCTGGAGCAGCCGAAAGCTTTTGCGCTGAAACTGCCCCAGGTGCCAGTGGCTGAAATTAATATGTGATTTTGAGTTAGAAGTTAGAGAAAATGTGGGTAGGCTTGACTTTGAAAACTATTAATAAGATTTTATTAAATCTGACGATGGAAATGTTAAACTTAATATAGTCAGGATGCTTGATCTGTTTCCGTTCCCAGGAGCACTTTGATGTTGGCAATGTAGCTGTCTCCCTGTTTAATTGAAGTTGATATGGGGACATCTGTACTCATCCAACTGATGAAAAAGACTAGGAATTATTAAGTGCAATCGTCAGCTTATATAAGTAGGCAATATTGTAAGCTTTAAATATTTAACTTGCCTTGCTAAAATATCAATCTGTAAATGTATAGATTATATGGGTGTTGTCAAAGTATAGCCTGCAAACAAATTCCCTTTGACCACTTGTGTTTGGGAATAAAGTTTAATTGCAATGCAGTTTGCCCATTTGTTTAACTATGACTGCTTTTTGACCTGAATTAACAGAGATGAGTAGTCATTACAGATAATGTCATCAGGAAGCCTAAAGCCATTTGTATCTAGTACGTTATAGAAAAAGTGTGCCCAATCTTTTTAAGTAACAACCTCTTTTAGATTATTTGTTTTTATTTTTATTTATTTTGTTTTGTTTTTTTGGTATCAGGGATTGAACTTGGGTCCTTTCGCTTGCAAGGCAGGCTACCGAACCACTGAGCTAAATCCCCGGCCCTAGATTATTTTTTTAAAAAAAGAGACTTTTGTAGTTAGTTGCTAATATGACATTCCACATTCATTGAATTTTCAAATTTCTTAAGCCAAAAGAGACTCTAATTTAGTGAAAGTTTGTGTGTCCCAAAAAGCACGTTCCAACTTTTTCCTTTTCTTTTTTTAAGTTTTGGTGGTTTTCAATTCAACTCTGTCTGAAATTACGTCCCCATTTAAGCAGGATGCAGAGCGTGACATCCTCCATGTCCCAGGGAAGTGCGGCATGCATAATGCATGAATCTTTGGGAAGATGTGAGCCTTTGAACACACAATTACACTCTCAGCTCAAAATGGAAAGTGCCATGTTTGGAAGCAACGTGAAGTTTCCCAAAATATTTGTTTGCAGTTTTAATTTCAATAATTAACATTGGCATTAAAATATTTTTCTTATCTTCCAGTTCCAGCAGTGGGGTCAGCACTTCGTAGCTACAAGAGAAAAAAAAAAGTCTTTAGCACTTCCCAAGTCAAAGCCAGCAATAGTGAAGGCCTTCACAGGGAGGGGAGTTCTGCAGGCTGCTGAACTGAGGGCCTGCACTGCTGTGGCAAGGCGTGAGACATGCTATTTGCTCTCTTTTCTCTTCCAAATGACTACATGACTATAAAAATGGGGTAACTGTGGTTCTCCCATTATTGTTATTAATGTTTTTTCTATTTCTTTCTTTCCAAATCCCACTAATTTAAAAGATAAATCCACACATGCATAACCTGTCACTGTCCAAGTTCTGGACTCTTCACAGGCTGTTTTTGCTCCAAACTTTCTTCCTGAAGCAGAAATGAATCTGCAGATAGACTATAAAGTACCGTATTGCTCAGGGAAGTTCTTTGAGCTCTTGCTATCCCTTGGAGCAAAAAGGCTCAGCTGCTATTTTATGGTTTTCATCCCTTACCTGTGTTTCCTTAGTATTTACAGACATTTTAGATTTTTGTTCTGGGTGGCATTGTTACTTAAAAGAATCCTTCCTTTACCTCAGATGTGAAAGCTGAATCTTATCTTTTCTCCCCTGGCTGTGGACAGGGTGATGATGGCTATGATGTCTGCTATTCTAGGTTCATAATATCACATCAGTTCCTAGATCTCCTGAGATGAAATGGTGGGGTATATAGTCAAGGAAAACAGGAACCACATGGCCTTTATGGATTGGCCTTGCTGTCTGATTGCTGTCTCTGTGGATGCATAGAACAACTTCGTAGAGCTGTATCATGGCAGGCAGCTGAATTAATGATACAATCCAGAAAGGTCTCCTAGACCAATGGGAAAATTACAGGTGGGACATATATGGAACTATGGATTTTTGGGGACATTTATGCCCCTTCCACATCATTGGTACCGTAGTCCTTTGGGTGTGTTATAAAATACCCTGCTATCACCTGAGTAGTTTATAAATAGCAAGCATTTATTTCTCATAGTTCTGGGGGTTTAACAGTACATTTTTTTTTTGAGACAGTGTTTCACTGTTCAGTTCAGGTTGGCCTTAAACTTATTCTGTAGTTCTGACTGGCCTCAGACTTGCAGTGATCCTCTTGCCTCAGCCTCCCAAGTGCTGGAGTTACAGGTATACACCACCACGTCCTGCTAGAAGTACAGTATTAAGAGGTTAAAGATGTGATACCCAGTAAGTGCCCATTCTTTATGCATATAGTGCCTTTTCACTCTGTTCCCACAGAGCAGAAGGGGTGAATTAGCTCTCAGTTCTCTTTTATTGGCTTATCAATCCCACTCACAGCGGCTCCAGCTTCCAGATTGAGTCACTCACCAAAGACCCCTCCTCTTAACTCTTGTCATGTTAGGAATTGGATTTCAAGATACAAATTATGGAGGGAGGGCACAAACATTCAAAATGCTCACTGTGCATATAACCCTTTGCTGGTGCCTGACATTAGAACATCTAGAGCTACTTCTTTAACTGAAGGCCTCTCAAAATTGCCTCCTTTGAGTTTTATTTTATTTTGTATGCCCTTGGCTCTTTTTAAGGTCTCTGAGATAAATATTCATTTGGATTCTATTCCTAGGTTTCCTTTGAAACCATACTTTAAGGAAGCTGCTTCGCATCTGTTCCATGGCTATTTATTAAGTTCGCATGTTCCGGTTGTCCTGCAGTCCCGTCCTCCTCTATTTGACTCTGTGCCTTTGGAAGCTGACCTTTGAGTTGAACTGCAGGGCTCTTTTGGCCTTTGTTTTCCACTGGATTTGGCCAATGAATAGTACTGACAAGAGCTGTATCAGTGAGGGCCTAGGGCTGCTTTAGCCCATGCTAGCAAGTAAGAAGGTCAAGCAGGTACATGTGAAAGAGACAAAACATAAGGAACAGCCCCTCTTTGGAACAACCTGCTGTCAAGATAAATAATCCTATTCTGAAAGAGCTGGCACTCACTTTCATACTAAAAACATTAATCCTTAAGGACTCGGTCACCTCTTAAAGGCCTCATCACTTTTTAACTGGTACATTTGGAATCAAATTTCAGCGTGAGTTTTGATGAGGACAAGCCATATGCAAAATACAGCATACCTCATATGAATAATTCATCTTGGCGATTACAGAAGAACTTTTTCCTATGAGATTATAAGTATGCAATTTAAACTCTTCCACTCATCTTCAACTAGAAGGACTTTTAGAACCGTGAAGTATTTGCACACAAACACATAATGCACTACATATGGAAATGTACTCATATAAATATACTTTCCTTATATACACACACATATACTTAACACAATATATACACAAAGCTCATCCCTTTCTGCACTTGGTGGAATATTTTTATTAACTAATTCCTTTCAAAACCTTCAGCAAAATTAAATATGCATAATCCATACCACAATATATAATTAGTGTCATGCTTTATTTTTGTACAGTCATACAGAATCTATATAAGCTCATCAGCATATCAAAGCATATTAAAACTTTCAGTAAAATCTTATATAAGTTATTACTTTAAATATCCTTTTAAAGTAAGTGCTCATCCTATACTTCTCTGTGCAAAGGGTTAAGGCAAAGTCTGGGATAGAGTAAATGGTGACTTATGAAGTGGAAGCGGGTCCACATCCCACATCTCCCTCATTTGCACAGTTTTTCTTATAAATGTAGGAAGGGAAAAACACACACACACACACACACATATATATGTATATATATATACATATATATACATATATATATATGTATATATATGTATATTTTATTTTACTTTATTTTATTTTATTTTTTTTTTGGTAGCAGGGATTTAACTCATGACCTTGTGCTTGCAAGGCAGGCGTGGTACCACTGAGCTAAATCCCTTGCTTGAAAGTAAATTCTTAATACATTATGATTAATTCAGTGATTTTCATTTTCATTGAAAATAGGAAAGGAATGAAATCTAGCCTCACAGGTTTAAACCATTAGAGCTACCAAGGAAGAACTTCACTTAGTGTCAAATTTTCATTAAGAGATGCACCTTGTGAACAGTCTGTGTTGAGTGTGGGTCTTGTCTCCTACCACAGGGTAATTTCCTAGGTGATCCACCTATGGTCTTAGATTGAACAGGCAGGTTGAAATGTCAGAGTGAGAATGAAATTTTTCACCAGGAAAAATATTATTAAAGGAAAGGTAACAAATGATTTGATATTAGATTGCAAATATGTAATCTTTTTTGGGGGGGTACCGGGGATCAAACTCAGGTCCTTGTGCTTGCAAGGCAGGCGGCGGATCCACTGAGGTAAATCACCAGCCCTACAAATATATATTCTTAGAAAAAACAACAATATGGTAAGTCACTTTTAGGGATGGATATGAAAATGGGTATAGGGGGTGATGATATAGCTATTGCTAAAATAATTGCCCATTTGTTAAAGATAACAAAAGCCTTTGAGAAAGTCTAGGAACTTGAATGGTGAAGGGCATGGGTACAAATTGTAGTGTCTCAGATGGTTTTCTCATATAGAGACTTTGCTTCCAAAACAAAATAGGTATTATATGTACCCATTACCAATTCCTGGAACATTTTCCACTCGTTTGCGTCCTACTCCCCTGACAGGTAATAAATTGCCAAGTAAGTTGTTGGGGAATTATTTTATGAGGATATAAGATGCATAGAGTTTGACAAATATTAGAAAGCTACTTTGGAAAAAATATGGTATAATACCTAAAGCTCTTGGATTCTGCCTAGCTTTGTCTTCAGCTTCTGTCCTGGACTTGAGGGACAGATTTGCTGCACAGATAATGTTCTGGCCCAGGCATATGAGGATGTTGGTTAAGTTCGTATTTCAAGGAGGGGAAAGGATAGGTATGGGTCCCAGCCACTCTTGTCTTGCTGTCGCAGAGTAGGTACTTCATGTTTAATGCATGAAGTTACAGGTGAGATTAATGAACAAATTGCAGTTTTCAGTTTAGTGCTAAATCTGTTATCCTTTGGGATGCTAAGACAGGAGGATTTCTGTGAGTTTAAAGTCAAATTGGGCTATATAGTGAGTTCAAGGCTAGCTTGAACTACATAGCAAGCTTGTCTCACAACAAAACAAAACACAAATCTGTTACACTCTCTTAGATTTCTTTATGACTCTCTTACCCAGTCCTATTAAATAATTTACTCAGTTATTAGTTCATTCAATCAATTATTCAATCATTTAATCAGCCAACAAAACTTTATTCAATGTATATTGTGTGTTAAAATTTATGCTAGGTTTTAGACTATAAATGGAAAATTGTAGTCCTGTTAACGATATTCTTAATAAACCAAAGAGTCAAGTAAGAATACTAAATCTCAACCACAAAGGATGTTGGTATAGTTATTGCAAAAAATCGGAACAGGATTGGGTATATAATTTCAAGAGCCAGTATAAAATAAAATAAATGCTTCTTTTTGAAAACTGGTTAAGAATTGTAAATTGGCCACAGAAGAACATTGAACAAGTGCAAGTCCTTTCTAAGCACAAGGTCCTTCACAACTACTGAGACTTTCTCTGTGTGAAGCTAACCTTGCAAAGAATTACCTTGCCTTTTCTGTTTAGGCTGATTTTGGACAGGCCTTTGGCATAGGTGGCATAGGATCTCTGTTTTGAGAGGAGACTTCAAGTTTTCTTGGCAAAGTTGTAATAAGATGAAAATAAGTAGAGGTAGATATTTCATATTTTCTTTTCAATTGTTATGAGGCAAATACATTATCCAGGAAATGATGATTGGTTTAAGCATTGAGTGAAGAATGGACTTGTTGGAAAAAAGGAGCAGGAGCAAGTCGTGAGTGTCTTTTTGATAATTTTAAGTAACATGGAAAATCTCACTGCAATAATCCCTTTTAGCTTATAAAAAAGCACAAACGAGTACATATCTGGATGGCTTTAATACATGTCTATGTCTTTTTCTGTGTCACTTATATGAAAGATTTAATTTTAAGTAACATGGAAAATCTCACTGCAATAATCCCTTTTAGCTTATAAAAAAGCACAAACTTGAGTACATATCTGGATGGCTTTAATACATGTCTGTGTCTTTTTCTGTATCACTTATATGAAAGATTTTACTATTCTTAAATATTCCATGTGTTCTTTTCCAGTCAGTAGTATAATCCTTCTAATTACTGTTCTGATTTCTAGTACTGTATATCAGTTTTGCCTTCCCTGAACTTAAACAAATGGAATTATACAACGTATACTGTTTATTTTATTTTTCACTTTATATTTTAATGAATAACATCACCATTAATTTTTTGTTTGATCCTTATAGTAATCCTATAAGGAAATTATATTTTATTATCCTTTTTACAGGTAGTAAAATTAACACAGTTATGAAATGACATTGGTCAGTAATTAAAAAGGCGGCTATAAATTAGTTCTTCCAACTCTAAATTTCCCCTCCATTTTTTTCCCAATTTTTTTTTTTCTTTTTCCTCTCTACTTGGGTATTTTTGATGTGGCCAAATGCTATTCCGGAAATCAAAAGGAAAAGAATTGGAGACTTCGAAAATTTAAACTCAAAAACACTTGAAAATCTTAGCATTGTCATAACGAAGTTTAGCGATTTGATCATCATGCTACAAATACGAATGTAGATTAATGATCATATCATTTCTGAATTGACATTACTTTTTGAAAAATGTTGACATTTTAAAAAGTTTAAACCATCCAAAGAAAATTGTTTTTTTAAGTGTCAAGTTTCCAGACATTTTACTGCTGTGTTTTGCACAGAAAATAACTATTGGAAAATTGTTACTAACAATAGGAAAAAATTATTACCTTTAATATGTAAGAATATATGACTTTGGTCACACTTGATTTTAACACATATTTGCTGGTATTTTTAAACATTACTGTGAATATAGCTTTTTGTTATTTAGAAGTCTGTTTTTTAAAGTGTATGCAAAACTTAATTGGTTTTGACTTCTGAGGAAGTGAATTTCATAAATAGATATGAGAATACTTCAGTACAGGTGGAAAAAAAACTGAGCTAGAATGTTAAATGACATCTCTAAACTTGGATATTCAGTATTTTCTACTTGGAATAATCTCATTGTATTTAACAATGACATAATCAAAGGTTTGAGAATCCATTTTTTCTTCATGTCCCTTCTCTTTCAATATTCTAAACTCTGTTCTAGTCCCACTTCTATTCAGGTTCAGTTATTTCACACAGAACTTTATACCTTAAAGCATCTCTTTAATTCATAACTTCTCATGTTATCCCCCGTTTTATTTTAGCCAATTGTTAGTAATTACAGGATCATCTTGTTCTAAATACTACTGTAGAAAAAATAGTACTAGCTGTTCAAGTCAGGATAGTAATTGCTGCCTAATTTTATCCCATTCAAAGTACCAACATTTCTTAAGGATTCTTCTGAGAAAATAATCGGCTACCAATTATCCATTTAGTATGATATTCATTTTGTTTCTGACTTTGATGCTTCAAAAGCAAAAGCGATGTAAAATCAATAAAGCCACAGGACTAGAGGTGACAGTTTTCAAACGAATGCTGTCTATTATAGTCACTTAGAGAACCTCTTTTTATGACTGAGACTTAGGAACAGTGTTGAAATGTCCTAAGGGAAAGTAGTGTGCAATTAATTGAACTTCTTGAAATTTCTACCTTTTCAAAATTGTCTTGCAGTTAGAGATTCCTTAGAGATAATACAAATTAGAGACATTACAAAGTGCATCCTGAAATATTAGGAAACCATAAACTTCATATTGGAAAATAGTAATTATTAGTTATGCAACATCAAAATGTCTTCTAAAAACGAATACTTACAATTGATCATTGTTTTACTCATTTATTCAGAAAATATATTTCAAGAATCTTAACAGTGACAGTTCTAAGAATTGGAAAAAAACAGTTTTCGATTATGGTGTCATGTAGGAGGCAGAAATAAATGATGGAAAGCTGCAACAAAGTAGTAGGAAGGAGAATACCAACAGGTACTACCTAAATTGGAGGAACCAGGAGAAAAAGTATAAGGTAAATGTGAACCTGGTATAATTCAGACACAAATGAATATTTAGATTGGGACCCTACTAATGAAGGAGGGTAGGAAAAAATGAGAAAAAGACAGACTTACTGGCCTTTCCAGCTGTTGAATTCGTACTTTATTCTAATTGCAGTGGTGATGATGTAAAAGAACAGCAGTGAAAGAGAATTAAAGAAGTTTGTTTTTGTGTGTGTGTGTGTGTTGCTACCTAGCCCAGGCTAGCCTTAAATTTGCTATCCTTCTGCCTCAGTCTTCCAAGTAGCTAGGATTACAAGCATGCACCATCACAGCTGGCTACAAATCTGACTTTTAGTGTAAAAATTATCATTGCTATCAGACTAAACCACAGGAGCTGAAGCTGAAAATGGAGAGCTGTTAGAACAGTGGTCTTTAGAACAGTGTTGCTAACCTGGAGATACTCATTCTGCAGCATGGTTTGTTTTAAGGGAATTAATTTCCAACTCTTCAACTTCCATTTCTATTTTTCCTCTAAAACTGATCTTCCTGGAAAGTTTATGTATGTTCTTCTTTCTTGTGTGTTTGTTTATAATTTACAAAAGAATGGCTCACCTCTTGGCTACTTAGAACTTGCTGTGATACATGATACATTTTCCTGGTAATACTCTTAAGGACATCAAACTAAGGAATATTAAGAAATATGGATTTGAAACCAAAAAATTGAATGACTCTAGTTATACAATAACAAATCTTTTTAGGAATCAAATGATTCTGATTCTCTAGTGCAACCACTATGGAAATCAATATGGAGATACCTCAAAGAGCTTGGACTGGAGGTTCCATTTGACCCAGCCATCCCTCTGTTGGGTATCTTTCCAAGAGAACTAAAAGAATCATATCACAGAGAAGTATGTGCACCCATGTTTATAGCGGCACAGTTTGTAATAGCTAAATCTTGGAAACAACCTATTTGCCCATCCGTTGGAAACTGGATAAAGAAGTTGTGGTTTTTCT
>NW_022900940.1:31275269-31284393 GCF_012274545.1 Fukomys damarensis
GAGGGCGCAGAGGTAAGGGGAAAAAAATGAGAATCAAGACTTGCCATGTAAAGGTACATGATCCCAACAATGAATGTAACTGTACTGTATCCCTAAATGT
The DNA here is from genome assembly GCF_012274545.1 of Fukomys damarensis. Classification (NCBI taxonomy): domain Eukaryota; kingdom Metazoa; phylum Chordata; class Mammalia; order Rodentia; family Bathyergidae; genus Fukomys; species Fukomys damarensis. The sequence goes on from NW_022900940.1 coordinate 31,275,370, forward strand.
ACCAATAAACTCAATAAAAAAAAAAAAGTTTGTTAAACATTTTTAATAATGAATGTAACTGTACTGTATCCCTAAATGTACCAATAAACTCAATAAAAAAAAAAGTTTGTTAAAAACATTTTTAGATATACCACAATGTGATTGTTGGTATATAGACAGATCTTCTAATTGAGCAGTAAAATTACCATAGCACATCTTCCATTTTCTTATTCTTTCATCTGCTTACCCATGTAAATATAATGCTCAATTCTTCCATCTTTAAACACAAAAAATGATAATTTGTAGTAATTTTTTTCTTGTATTCTGTGATCAACTATTAATAATCTCAAAGAAAATTTAATACACAGAAACTAATGATCACAACAGGGTTTTATTTGCTGTTGAGTGTTTTACTAAGTGAATATAGTACAGTTTGTTTCTTCATCTGTTGTCTAAGAATACTTGAGTTATTTGTAGTTTTTGGTATTTTAAATAAAGGTTATGTGAACATTCATATACAAGTCCTTTTATGGAGACCTGTTTTTATTTTTCTAGTAAAAATACTTAAGACTGGAATTTCTGGTTTATATGCGTAAGTATATATTTACAAGAAGCTGCCAGAGTGAAGACGCTGTGGAGTTTACTCTGTCACTGACAGTGTGTTAACATCCTGGTTGCTGTAAATCTTTATAATCTTTGGTATTTTCAGAAGTTTTAATTTTAGCCATTTCAGCAGACAGTTATAATTCTCATTATTTGAATTTGCCTTATCTTGATGACTGCTGATTCTGTAGATTTCTTCATAAGACCACTTGCACACTTTACTCTGTGAAGCTAATGTTGAAGTCTTTGACCCTTCTTTTAGAAATGGGACATTTTTCTTTTTACCTTTGAACTTTAATATTCTTTATAAATTCCTTTAGGTGTGTGTTTGGAAATATTTTCTTCTACTCTGGGGTTTGATTTTACTTTCATAAGAAAATTTTTGAAGAATATAAAATTTTAACTTGAAGACATCTAATTTATCATGGATTTTCTTTTGTGATTAAGGCCATTTTTGACATACCTAAGACATCCTTGCCAGTGTAAGGATTGACCCCTTGATTTCTTCAAGAATTTATGTAGTTCTTATTTTAAACTTATGTCTTTGATGCATTTGTATATGGTATCATGAAGCTACCTTTTATAGATGGAGGAGACAAGCTCCTCTTATTTCATATCTTTCATCATTTAATAGCACTGGCATTTTGAGATTTAATTGACCACTTAATACTTAGATGTACTTTTTGTGTTTTCTACTTAATTCCACGGATTGAAAAATGCGGGTTTTCTGTTTTTGTTTTTGTTTTGCAGTACTAAGGCTTGAATCCAGGGCTTCACACATGCTAGCAAGGGCTCTGCCTCTGAACTACATCCCCAACACCTGAAATATGTCTATTTATTCATGAAGAAACTACCTACCTTTATTAATGTAGCTTTAAAATATGTGCAAATCTTGCATAGTTTTCATAAAAAATAGGTGAATCTTTAATGTTCTTTGCACTTACATGTAGTTCTTAGATTGATTTCTACAAAGAAGCTTACGTGTATTTTGAAAGTGATGCCATGGACTCTACAGATAACCTTAAGGATAGTCTCAGTTTTAATAATATTGAGTCTTCTATCTCTGCACATAGCACATATCCATATTTACTTGGTTTCTTTCATTTTTCTCAGCAATGTTTTGTTCTTTTCAGTACATAGGTCTTGAATATATTTGTTCCATTCAACCCTATTTTAAGTAATTTAAGCCTTTTAATGCTTTAAAATGATGTTTTGAAAGTATAATTAGTTCATCATACTGATTTTACATTGATCATGTAGCCTATGATATTGCTAAACTGCGTATTATTCCTTGTATACCTTTTTGGTATATAACTGTTGTCTCTGACTAAATATAATTTCACTTTCCTTTTACATCTTCTCTTCATTTTTTTCTGTTTCTTGCCTTTGCTGTCTGGGACTTCTAATGTAATGTTAATGCTAAAAAGAAGTGTTGTTTTCAAATATTAATTAAAAGTTTGAGGATTGTTTTATGATCTGTGGTATTGTCAATCAGGGAGAATATTTCCTGTGTACTTGAAATGAGGATGCATTTGTTGCAGAGTGTTACAAATATCATTGGTTTAGTCGAGGTTGTAATAATCTTACATGTATTTATTATCACAAATATTTATCTTTGAGGATGTTTCATGTGCAAGACTGCTAATATTAGTATAATCAGTTCAACTTGGTTATGTTTATTTGCAAAATAGATACTTTTCTATCCACACATCTTTAATCTTACTGAGTTTTTGCATTTAAATTATATTCCTTAAAGACATTATGTAGTTGGTTCTTAGTGTTTAAAACTACACCATTATAGTGTCTGTATTTTAATAAGCAAGTTTAGGCAGTTTGGTAGTAATATAGTGATAGATGTAGCTAGGATTGTCTATCACTTTACTGTTGGTTATCTTTTTGTCCAGCCATTTAAGAAATTTCTTCCTACTTCTATATTTTTTGGATGTAATGAATATTAGTTGCTTTTTCATTTTATCTCCTTCTCTGGCTTAAAAGATACAATTCTTTAATTTTGTGTGTTTCATTCTAAGACATACTATGTATCTTTTTCTTGTCACAAATCACTTTCAAATAATTGTATACCATCCACACCGGGACTTCTCTATTACCTTTTTATTTGTACCCATCTTAGTCAAATTTTGTAATTTTATTTCTGTATTTGATACAAACCACAAATTGTCTTTTAAAGAAATTTATTAGAAACGTTTATATTTTTCTGTTTGTTGTTTATTGTGCTCTGCATTCCTTAAACTCATCCAGATTTCCATTTGATCTAACTGTTTTCCAGCTTAAAATTTTTCCTTTAACAATTGTTTTACTATAGTTCTACAGGAGACAAAATCTGTCAGCATTTGTTTTTGTGAAACTGTTCTTTTTTCCCTTTGCTTATTTTTGAAATGTATTTTCAGTTAAAAATTGATGCGGTTGTCTCTCTGTATCTTCTCCTGTTCTCTCTGACCCCTCTTTTGCCACCTGGCTTTTTTTTTGGTCTAACAAGAATCTAATGGTGTTACTACCTTTCTTTGAATTTAAGGTGCTTTCCCTATATATGTAGCTGTATTTAATTTTAAGTAGTTTTCAATAATTTTGTATGATGCGTTTTGGGATGTTTCATTACTTTTTAAAACATATTCTTACAAGTTGCATATGTGAATTGATATTTCTCATAAAATTTGAAAATAATTGCCATCATTTTCTCAAATTATTTAGTCTTCCACCCTTTCTGAGACTTCAGTTATAGTTCTTAGTTTCGTAGATTGACCCATAAGTGCTGAAGAAATTATTCATGATTTCCACTATTTTTCCTCTCTCTTCTTCAAATATTCTTCAATTCAAATAGTTTATAAGGCCCTTTCATCAGTTAACTTTTTTTTTTTAGTGGCTAACCAGCTGCCAAGCCCGTGTAGTTATTCCCTTCAGATGTACTTTTTGCTTTGCAGTTCCCATTTAGTTCTTTTTAATAGATTCCATTTGCCTTTTCATTATGCTCATGTTTTCTTAATTCTTTAAACATAGCAATAACAATACTTGTTTTGAAATCCCTGTCCTCTGATTTTCTCATTCTCAGATTTTAGTTTCAATTGACTGTATTTTTTTCTGCTTGTGAAATGTTAGTTATTTGATTGGATGACATATATTTAAATGGTTTATCTGGACGCTGTTGTCTTCCTTAGAATGTTCACTTGCATTTAATTCAGTTTTGGGTCACTTCTTAAATGATTAGCTATGTTTTCAATGTATAGGAATTAAAGTGTAAAATTTCCATTACTCTGGGGCCAAATTATTGTTTCTTTTAAAGCATCGATTTTCCACAACTTCAAATGTGTCTCAAATGTCAACAGAGGTTCCCTACTTTTGGTGTTCAGCACTTTTATCTCTTGACCATGTTTTGTGAGTGCTGTTCATTTTCTGACCTTCAGCTCCTTTGTTCTGTTTTTCATTAGTTCTCGATTTAGCATTGTAAAACCTTATTCTAATAACTCAAATTGGTATTTAGCCAAAAACTCAAGAAAATTGCTACACAGACTTTGCGTTATTTGGCATGAGTAAACTTCTTTTGAATCCTCTCCATCAGAAGTTCCTGCTGCCTGAGCATGTCAGACTTTTCTTTCTGTTCTATTGCTCCCAGTGACAATTACGTCCTGCTTGGGCTCTCCCTAATTGTGCATGTTCTGTGCACACCAGCGTACACAAAGTGGGCTGTGGTTGTGGGTCTCATTTTGTTTTCTTTGTGTCGGGAATCACTATGTGGTATTTCTTTCTGTCCAGTGTTAGACAGTACTTGTTAAAAAAAATCATACCATTTTCTGGTTCTTTGGAATAGAAAGGTATGTTTGGAATACGTTATTCTATCTTGTCCAAAGGTTTGAGGTAGTGAGGGTTAACTTTTTCTATTTATCATTCATTAGGCCTTTGAACAAGAGATGTAACAGCTTAGTTTTATACAGCAGTATTGGTAAATTGTTATTGTTATTTAAAACTCTTTAAATACACAATGAAATTTTAGCTTTCATTTAATAATATGCAATGGGAAAATATAAATTCTCAAATCTTTTAGGAAGTACATAAGAATATTTGAAGACATCAGTATTAGTAATTGAAGTTCAGGCAAAAGACAAAGGTACTAGAATCATAGTTGTGGTAGAAATACATGAAGAAGCGAGGTTGACATAAAATTTGGATATATAATTGAATTCTACTTGAGGTATAAATGGAAGAAGTAGGGAATCTTGTTTAACTAGTTCAGTATTCTCTTTAGCATTTATTTTATATATTTTCTCCGTTAGTAAAAAATACAGGCTAATGGGTATTGGAGTAATGGAATGTTAAGATTTCATATTCTCATGTTAAAAAAGAAACAAAAACGTTATGTAATAGTTTGTAAAATATTTATGTGAATAATTCATAAATGTATATGGACTCACTTTTGCATCAATTTAGAATTCTGTTACATAGGAAGTTGTGCTATTATATTAAATGTATTTGATGAATGAGATAGTATTAGGTATACTGAAAAGATATAACTTTCATATTGATTTTTTTCCTCTTTGTGCAGCAGAAGTTTCCATTTTTTAATTTCAATGTAGTACAAGAAGATATTAATAAATAAAAAAATTTAAAGTCTTCTGTGAAAAATAAAGAATAATTTTATAACAAATTAATTAAAGAATAACAGTAGTTAATACACCATGTACCATAATCTTAAAAGAATGGCCAAAATGTTAGAGTTGAAGTCTAGTCTAACAACTGCATTCCAAATAAATATGTATACGACGTTTAAAACAGCTGGAATATCATCAAACCCTGGAGTATATTGTCTGCTAGGGACTTGAACACTGAAGCAATGCTGCCCAACTTGCGTGTGACCAAATCCCAACTTTATTTGTACACAAATATTCACTAAAGATAAGAACTTTTTTGAAAGTTTCCCATAAAGCACAAAAGTTTTAGAATGATGTATTTAGTAAATTTTTTGTGTTCTAAAGTTTGAGCACTATTGGATCAGACAAAATGCCGGCATGAAATGCACATGTCTGGAAACAGCATAGTGTCTTCAAAGACAGCACATTGCCTTCAGTGCAGAAATTGAAAGTTATCCCATTTGTTTAAGCTCTTCTCCATTCTGTTTAGTTTTAGGTTTTTGAAGTCTGAATTTATTTCGTTTTGTTTTATGAGGAATAAGAAAGGCACATCTTTCCTCATGTCTGACGTCTTTAATCATCCCTCAGCCTTAATGCCTGAATGATGCTACTTTCAAGTAAAGAATCTGTTTCATACATGTGTACTACTTTCAAATTCCTATTTACTGAAATACTAATTCAGTTAAAACTGTCCTTGAATTCATTTAGACTTTTTGTCTTACGCACTTTCACGAACAATGGATATGAAAAGCAAATTACTACCAAAAGAAGTAATCACATTATTTTTATTCCATTTCTAGCATGGTCCTCCTATCCAAAAATGTAGGAAAATAGTTATCTAAAGAAGTATTAGTGTAGGCCGAGAAACCAAACAGCATGCTTATTTGAATATAATTGTGAGAAAGTCACAGTAATTGATAATGCTGCCATATTTTAGATGCAGCGTGCCAGAAAATTTCTAACACCTCTGGTAGAAGGAGCCCCCGAAACTATTTCTGGCCAGTAATACATGGAAGCACAGGGACAGATCCAGGTCACGCATTTATCGCTGGTATGTAATTCCAGAGGGTTCATTTTGCCCAACACCATAGCATCTGGGAAATGTGCCAAATCATGTTATCTCTGTCAGCTGGGTCCTGGAGTGAGAGAGAGGTGATGTAGAGTTCTAGCTAACCGCGAAGGACAGGATATGGGACAAGAAGTAGATCTTTGTTCTTGTAAGCTGCTGTGATTGTTGGTCTCTTAGTTATCACACAGAAATTTAGCCTGTCAAGATGAATTGCATTTCTTCTCCTTGAATTTTTCTTCGGTGATAGTTAATTCTGTTGAATAGACTTACACTTTGGAATTGGACATTGATTTATGTATGTGAGGAATGTTAGGACAGCAGCAATTAGGAACTAAGAAGTCGCTATACTTGGTTAGTCATATTTTATGATGAATTTGTAACAAGATAGTAAACTTTTAGATTGTGGAATTAAAACATTTTTTGGTTTTGATGTTGAATTTAGTCAGCAATCCCCAAGAATATTATGAGATTTTAAAATGTGTTGGTTAACTGGCTTTTAAATTTGTGTTCTCTAATAATGCAAAATCATCATTTGGTAAGAAAACCATAGAGCATAGTGATTAGAGGCTGGGTTTGGGATTAGAAGGAACAACGATAGACTCTTGGCTTTGGGTTTACTGTCCTTCTGATCTTGAACTGGTAAAGATTTCTAGCAGCAGTTGTTGCATGCCCGTATTAGGAATGATCATAAAAGGTACCTTGTAGTCTGTTACAGACATTGTCAGAAAACTGTGAAAAATGATTATGACATTCTTACGGTTATTATTGAGTACATGGTATTGTTATTACTACTTTTAAATCACATCACCTGTGAGGAGCGTGTTTCTCACATCTTATCTCTGAATCCAGCATGCGTTTTACAATTGGTGGAGACTTATAATTATTGATAAATACATTAGCATGGCATCATACATTTGTAGAAATAGACTATCATTAAACCATTACCTGGGTTCTAGACTGGCTCATTTGAGCGTCAGAATGGAGGGAGTCAACAGGCCATCATTCAGTAGTAACGTAAAGACTGGTTTTTCCCATGCTGTCATGTGCTGAAACCCAGAACCTCATTTGTTTCTCACATATTTTTGAAAAATTTGTTAGAGAATGTGAGATTCCCACAAAGGGGGCTCCTTGATGTTGAAACATGTTTAAGTTTACTATGATGAGTTCTGGGAGCTCTTTCCTGAGCATGATTCAGCCTGTGACCATGCCCAAGACATTCCTATTACCTTTGTCTCTACAGTTTCGATGATGCATGACTGTTAGTTTCTTCCACAAAATCTCTCATATCTCACTTGAAAGTGTCCCCTAACACATTTGAGTTTCCTTAGTGGCATCTAGTTATGTTTACTGCCTGCATTGTCTCCATAGAAAAATGTCTTGAATTTTCTTTATTATAAAATATTAAGAAATAACACAAATGAATTTTATAACAATGTGTATTATTATAAGTGCTGTTTATGTGTTGGTCTGAAAGTTCATTGAGAACATTTATCATAATGCTTTTAAGGTTACTACTGTTAATATGCTGAAAAAAATATATTTCACAAACCCAGAGATAAAAGCATGATACGGTCGATTATGTGGGGACCACAAATTCCTCTCTATTCCTGTACCCATATCCATTTACCCTCACCATCCCAACTGTAGCAGCTGGGTGCAGACCATTACCTACCAGCTGAAAGCAGTTAGAATACAACAGCCAACCCATAACACTACTAGACATAATATGTCACTTCTGTTTGTAGATACTAAATTTGGAGTAGTTTTTCCACACTGATAAATGACTAAACAAAGCCAGAGTCTCTTAACACTAAGAATATGTTTATCTGAATTACAGAATTAAAGGAAGAAAGTGGGAAGAAATTTGAAAAAGTCTCTCAACTTTTGTTTTTGTTTTAATCTTATTGAGTTTATTGGTACTTTTTAAGAATACAGTACAGTTCCATTCATCATTGGGATCTTGTACCCTTACATGGCAGGTCTTGGTTCTCATGTTTTCTCCATACCCCTGCCCTCCCTTCAACCCCTCCACTCTCCCCTATTTACAAAGACTTTGTTTTCATTTTTTTTCCTTTTCTCATAGTTTTTCTTGCCCCTTATTTCCTTTCCCCTACACCTTTAGCCCTTTTATTTCCATTTCGCATTGTCAGTTTCAACTTGCGTTTTTATCAGTCCAATATTTGTGGCACATGAATGGAATTTACTGTTTATATAGGTATAAAGATGTAGAGTGTGACTTAGTTTTTTCATAAAACCATCACAATGTGATTTCACATTTTTAAAATTAATTTTAATTGAGGCGTAATCAGTGTACATACTTACGGGGTAAATGTATATATATTCAGTATATGTACGATCTGTAATGATTAAGCAAGAAAATTAATGTATCCATCACCTCAAACATTCATCAATTTATTGGGAACTTTTATATTGGGGACAAATAAGTGTGTTCATGCAGTGATTGACTTTCTGTGCCTGGATTATTTCCCCTGTCTGCCACAAATGATGAAATGTGATTTTCTTATAGATAAATAATATTCCACTGGGGAGATATTTTGTGTGTGTGTGTGTGTGTGTGTGTGTGTGTGTGTATTTAGTTCTTCCCTTTATCCACTCATTTTCATTGAAGTACATCTAGGCTGATTCCGTGTCTTGGCTACTATGAATTGTATGGCAATAAACTAGGGATTTCAAGTGTCTCTTTGATATGTTGATGTCCTTTTCTTTGGAGAT
>NW_022900940.1:31284673-31307788 GCF_012274545.1 Fukomys damarensis
TATATATACACACACACACACACACACACACACACACACACTCATATTAGTAGTTTTATCCTTAGATTTTTTGTTTTGTTTTGTTGTTTGAGACAGGGTCTCACTATGTAGTTGAGACTGACCTGGAACTCACTATGTAGCCCAGGCTGGTCTCGAACTCACAGCAATCCTCCTGCCTCAGCCTCTCGAGTGCTGGGAATACAGGTATGTGCCACCACGCCCGGCTTTATCCTTAGCTTTTTGAGGAACTTCCATACTGTTTTTTTCATAGTGGCTGTACTAATTTACATTCCCATTATGAGTGTTTAAGTGATCTTCCTCTGCATTGTACAAAAATTTGTGAACTTTTTTCTTTCTTATGACAGCCATTTTAATTGTGGTCCCAGCTCATTGTAATTTTGATTTGCATTTCCCTGATGATTAGTGATGTTGAGCTTTTTAGTCACATACATATTGATCATTTGTCTTTTTTTGAGTTATGTTTATTCAGATAATTTGCCCAGTTTAAAATTAGATTTCTTTGTGTTTCATGTGCTGTTGAGTTGAGATACCTATGTATTCTGGATTAGATGAATAGTTTGCAAATATTTTCTCAGTCTGCAGGTTGTCTTTTTACTCTGTTATTTTCTTTGTTTGTAATAACTTTTTAATTTGATATCCCATTTTTATTTTTGCTTCCTAAGCTTTTTTGGTTCTTTTCTAAAATATCTTTGTTCCTATAAATTTTTTGAAGTATTTGCTTTTTGTACTCTTCTACCAGTGACTTCACAGAAAGAGGAAAAAAATCCTACAGTTCATATGAAACCACAAGACTGAATAGCTATAGCAATCCTGAGCAGAAAGAGCACAGCTAGAGGCATGAAACATCACAATAGCTGACTTCCAGATAGTCTGTAAAGATATAGTAACCAAAACAGCATAGTACCAGCAAAAAACAGATATCTAGACTAATAGAACATAATGTAGAATTGAGAAATAAATCCATATATTTATAGCCAACTGATATTTTTGATAAAAGAGCCAGGAATATACTTTGGACAGTTAGTCTTTTCAGAAAATGGTTTGGAGAAAACTGCCTACCCAAACACAGAAGAATAAAACTGGATTCCTATCACTCATCATATGAAAACAAAAAAATCAATTGAAAATGGACCAAAGATAAAATTTAAGACCTTAAACTACAGAAGAAAAGCAAGGTGCTTTCAAATAAGTCTCTTGTTCATCCTTAATGATTTTTCATATTGAAAAAGATAAAAGTGCTTAGCTCAAGGACTAGAAAGGAAAAGATGCTGAATTATTCTTGGCTGTCACAATTCTGAGGTATTTAAGATAGGTTAGGCTTAGAAACTGTGGCTCAGTGGGCCAAACCTACCTACTGCGTATTTTTTACAACTACGAATTAAGACTTGTTTATACATTTTTAAAAATAGTTGAAAGAAAATCAAAAGAAAAATATTTAATGGTGTGAATATTATATAAAATTCACATTTCAATTTCTGTAAGTAAAGATTATGGAAAGAGAACCATCCTCTTTTACTTACTAATTTTCCATAGCCACTTTTTGCATTGCACTTGATCTTAGCCAAAAGGCTGAGAAGTGATAGCCACTTTTTTCATTGCAGTGGCAGACTTGAACAATTGTGAAAGAACCTGTGTACAAAACTAAAATGTTTACTATCTGGATCATTATAGAAAGTATTTGCCATCTCTTGGTGTAGAATGCAGACTTGATAATTTTACTTTTTAGATCGTTATAGTATATTATATATCATGTAAGTGTTTGTGAACCCATAAATAAACACTCAGATGATTACATATTTTAGTCTTGTAGTTCTCATTTCTTGTTGCTTTAATATGCAGAAATGTAAAAATATATGCTAATATAGTTATGGGACGTGATGCAGGAGGACAGAAAGCTAGAGAACAGTGGATCACAGATTTAAGCATTTGATAAGAGCTTAAATGACACAGTGACTTTAAGTGACATCACCACTTGATATTTATGCTTCTCTCTTGATACTCCTTTTAAATAACTTTTTTTTTGCTTATAGATCAATGTTGGTTTTGAAGAGCTGGAATAGTAAACAACAGACAAACTTTGCCCTAAAAAAGATAAGAAAACACAGGATCAAAACTTTTTCATTCCAGTCTGTATTCATCTATAATAAAAAAATTCTACAGAATTTATTGTGACACTATAGTTAGCAATAAGTAAGTATACAAGTAGAACATTGAACAAAATTTTTCTTATCCATGTGTCTGTCCTTGGATTTCCAGACATCTATGGAGATGCTACCCTCCCTTTTCCACTCAAAAGGTTGCTCCAGAAACACTCCATTATTTTATGAAATCATTCTCAGAATCCATTAACATTTTATTTTGTAACAAATGAGCGGTTATGGAGTATAAACTCAGGATACCAAATTCCACGCAAAGTGAGAGATTATGGAATATAAACTCAAGATACCAAATTGAAAGTGATACTTAGTTATTTAATAGGACAGCCATCATTAAGCTTGGATTAATTTTTTTGTGTGAAAATAATAAACCACCTCTTATAAATGGCAGAAGACAAAACAAGTTTTCTTTCCTTGTGAAAATGTAGTTTCAGCTATAATTTCTGATTTACCAAGATTTATCCAAATAATGTATAAAGCCATCCTACTTTAAGTTACATGTCCTTTTCTGTATGTTTTCAGCTTTTCCTGTTAGACCATATAGTAAAATTTATTATTTATGCCTTGTAACCTAGTGAATGTAAATGTTTAGGTATTTTTAAAAGATTGTCACTTTGATTCACCCTCCAAATCACATTGCATTTAGCACATTCCTGAGAGGACTCAGCATATTTTAGCAGGAAACATTATCCAACTGGAGAATTTTAGAGGAACCATATGTTCTTATGGCAATTTTATACAGGGAAAACTCATTTTAAGCAAATTTTACAATGAAAGGATTATGAGCCAACTGCTATGTAGTTAATAGCACACTATTTTCATAGAACGTTTTTCTTCCTTTTCCCAAATCTAAAAAACAAAAGAAAAAAATTCAAACTACGAATATCCTCTCTAGTTTTCGTCTTAGTTGGTGAAGCTCTTTTCTTCCCAGTTTTCCATATGGGACCTGCTGTACATTTGAGTTTAAATAATTAAATTTCAGTGACTGTGTGTTTATTTGGGCCATGAGCTTTGGCAATGAAAAATGGGTTTATTTAGGGTCTGAGCTGTGTCTAGCACTCGATAGGTCAGTGTATCACTTAGGATATGTGTTACTATGTATGGGGTGGAGTTTTGGAACAGATTTCTAGTTTCTTGCATGCAGTGAAGAAAGAATTGGATGTTACATGCGACAGTAAGGAAAAACAGTTGAGTTTAGTAAACTATAAAGGGAAGGGGATGTTCACAGCAAGCAGGCTCATTCCAGCAGCAAAAGAGAAGTGGGGTGAGATAGTGGAATAAGTTTGGCTCAGAGATTTGAATTGTGTGTGCCAGATCTAGGACGCCTCTCATTGGGTAATTTGGAATGTGATTAACAACGGTGCCTGTCCTTCCTATTCAGTAATTCACTTGGTTATAATTGGATCTGTGAGATGCAGAGCATGTGTAGGAACCTTTAGAAAGTTTCAAGAGAAGAAAGGTCAAAGGTCTACCACACATATGCCCAGAATTCTGGGAACTTCCAGGGTGGTGTTCTTTTAGGTAGTGGGTTTTAGAACAAAGGTCAAGAGGGTTGGCCCTGGGATGTTACCCAGTTTCAGGTTCAGGTGAGTGGAGAGGAGTGTTCTCATAGCCTGACTTGTACTATCTATTTTAGGTGTGCTCTGTGCAAGTAACCAAAATTGTAATTCAGAACTGACGCTCAAAAAGGGAGAATGTTATTGGTTTGCTTAACTGAGAGTGAGAAGGTAGGATGAAGTGATTTTCCACTGATTTAACATGTTAATAACATAAACATTCCTCCACTTTGTATTCTAAAGTGCTACCTTCATCCTAAAATGTCACAAATAGCAGGAGTAGCATTCTTATGTGTGTATCTTGAGTTAAAAAAAGAATATTTCTAGACTCTTAAGCAAAACAGAACTTTCTAGGAAGCACTCAACAAAGGAGTTGAGTCTTTTTGGCCAGATCATAGTACAGGTCTATTCCTAAGCCAGTCCTTCCTAAATATGAGAGAGTCTTGCTGCTTAGACCTCAGCTCCAAGACTCAAAAACTGAGAGGATATTAGAATAACAAGATACTTCAGATAAGGAGAGCATGATGGATGGCAGGTGTGCGTACATCAGTGTCCACGTCTGCCAGCTCTATTTCTGTGAAATGGATGAGACCTTGGCCATCTCTGTTTCCTTCATTGTCCTCTCCTAGCTCAAGTAGTAAAAATTGAAAATAGACAAAATAGTTGCATATTAATGTATTTCCATCAAAGTAATTCTGAAGTGACTTCTCCAGATTTTCAGTTGAATAACTCTTCTAAAATAATTTTGTGTTTCAAGCAATTTTAAAAATGACTACGGTAGCTGGCATATTGAAAGGTATACGTTGTATGCTTCCTATGGTGAGAGCATGTTGACCAAACATAAACTGCCTCTTAAACTAAAGATTAAATGGAAGGCGACTAGTATATTCCCACTTTATAGATGAGTCAGATAAGAGCCAGTAAGTATAAGTAATTTAGCTACAGCTCTTCACTTACTCAGTTAATTGAATTTAGAGTTTGATCCCAAGGCTTCTTTGCCTGTAAGCTCTAATTTTCAATGCTGCTTTGTTTCTTGGAGCTGTTATAACAAAATACAGCAGCACGATGAATTCCTTAACACAATTATTGTCTCACAGCTGTGTGGGTGTGAAGTCTGAAATCAGATTTTGGTGGAGCCATCCTGTCCCTGGAGGCTTGAGGGTGGTTGTCGTGTGGTGATGATACTCTTTGTTTCTTCAAGCTTTGGTTTCATTTGGTATCCTTGGCTTAGGGTCTCACCTCTCCTCCTCGCGAGCATTGTCTTCATTGTATGTGTAGTGTTAACCCCACCACTACCATCTTTCTCTTCCCTGTGGACGCATGTGATTGCACTTAGGTCCACTGGACAATGTGGGGAAATAGCTGCTCTCAAGAGCTTTAATTTAATCGTGTTTTATGACGTAAAGTAATATTTACTGTTGTGACATATAGAGCAACTCTTGGAGGTTCTAGAGACTATCGTCTTGGCACATCTGTGAGTCTACCTGTCAGCTCACTAATCATAATACCTGAAAACCTGGTAAAACTTGGAAAATTGAGGCTATAACTCAGTGGTAGAATCATCGCCTAGGAAGCACAATCCGTACCAATGAGAGGGAAAGGGCATTTATTTGCAATAAAAACAATGAAACTCTCTTATCTCATGTCATACATGAAAAGTAATTCCCAATAAATTACACATTTAAGTGTGAAGAATATAACTCTTTCAGAAAACAAGGAAATATTTTAATTGAAAAATAGGAAAACATCTTTAAAATAAGAATGACAGAAGGCATAGATACCTCTGAATGTAATAACATTGTTATTACACCCAAAGTTACTGTAAAGAGGACCAAAAGAGAGGTCCTAAATATGTCAAAGAATTAATATTCTTCATACATAAAAATTTCAACAATTCAGTAGAAAACTATGAAAATGTAAGGAGAGTGGACATTTTGCAGAAAAAAAAACAGTTTGCCAATAGTCATAAAAATTGTTCGACTTTGTTTGTAATCCAGGAAAATTATTCCAAAAATCAGAATTTCTTGTTAGTCTCCTTTTTAATCCAACAGATTGACAAAGTTTTAAAAATATACAAAACTATCAGCCATTGATGAATATATAGTATAGAAGGAACTTGTACACATTCTTCTGACTGAAAAATCCTAGTACTACAAGAAACAGCAATTCTGTCCCTAAGTAATAGAATCAAGAAAAACTCATGTAACTGTGCACAGTAGGCATGTATAACAAATGTTAATAGTAGCTGTCTTTGCAGTAGCAAAACCGTAGATGTATTATCTACTTGCAATAGAAAAGGCTTATAGCTTATGGTCAATTCAAATGATAGATTATCTGTGTAGCATGTTAGGAAAAAATGCGTACTGAAATATGTCAACATGGATGAATATGAGGCACAGTACTGAGTGGAAAAAATAAGTAACAAATTCCCTGTGTAAATGCATACACTATATTTCTAAGAGGCCAAAAGCAATCAACTGCATAATCCTTTTAAGTGTACACATGTAGGTTTTTTGAAGACAATAAAGACAAACATGGGAACCATAAATGAAGCTTTTAAAATACTGACTACCTCTGGCAGGGATGCAAGGAGATGTGATCAGTAGGGAGCACAAGGTATTTTATTTTTCTACTTTATTTAAAGACATTTGATATAAAAAGGTACACAAATACAGATTATATTATGATGATCTAGGCAGTATTCTATATGACAAAAATCAAAACCAGTTTATAAAGTAAATGTAGCACCACTGAACTAGTATTGTACTTGATATTCGAGGCTGCATATACATAAAATGATCTGACCACAGGCTTATGCAAAATAAAAGAAACATGGATATAAACATATTTCTGACATGTCAGGCTTTTCTATAGGTTCATGATGCCAATACTGATTTTTGTTTTAAAGCAAGTTCCAGGCATTAAGAGAAATATAAATATCTTTCAAATAAACAGGAACGTACATAAACATTTTCTTTTGAGATTTTCATTACTTTCAAACTAAACTAAAGACAATATATGACTACAAGCTTTGGAAAGGTTACATTTCTGATGAAATGACTTCCAAAAAAAGAGATAATTTATTAAATGCCTGCAAATTTTAAATCATTCTAAATTTAAAACTTAGATTACCTAAAATTAAATTTTTACTAAGACTGTGACATTTATTAAACTTAGTTAGATGATCACAGTTACTTTAGAAATCCTTTGCAAAAAATGATGCTAAACAGAAGAATGCTGCATGTGGAAACTATTTAAATAAACTGTTAACCACAAATTATAATAAAAATAGTCAGTAGAGCTATGCTCCTAAAGTGAATTCTACTATTTCATGTTCTGCCCTACTAAAGAAAAAAGTTAAGGATATAGAACTGTAATATATGTGTTTTCTGTAGACATATTCAGAATTGTTATTATTCTTTGGATTTCCTTAATAACTACATAACCTGTGTCCTAAAAGTACAGATAATGTGGTTTGAAGAAAAACAAGCATAGTTAAGACATTCTACTTAAAAAACAAATTATTTTTCTTTAGGGTAAATAGCAAGAAAAAAATGTTAGGCATTTTGTCTCCAATCAACAAATGAAGTGTGTTTGCAAGTTTGGTTAGCAAGCAATTTGACTCATTTTATTTAAGTCAGGTGATAAAAAAGGAACTCTATCAACAAAAAAATCTCAATATTCTCTATTATAAACCATAAGCAAATGTTACATCTAAATATAACTTCAGAACAAGAAATTAAAATTAGCTTCCAAAAAACTACGAAGTGGTTAATTGATTCCAGGCTGGAGACAAGTTTTTCCAAGGATTAAATGGCAACGCAGGCAGAATGCACACTTGGAAACTGAGGATCAGACCCATTCTTCTTTATACATGGACAGACGATTGATATACTCAAAACCTGCAAATTCATACCCATCAGTCTTCTTCATTATGTCATTATCATCTGGGGTGAGCCGGACAGGTTCATTAGTAAACTGAGAATCAAAGCTGTCCAGGCCAAATCCTCCAGACATACTTGGTTTAAAGGGAGGCACCACCTGCTTTCGCTCCATCATCTCCCAGTTAACACTGAGAAAGAACGGATGTTTCTGAACATCAAAAAATCCCCTGTGAGGAGGATAGCCCAGTCGTTGCTTTGGGTCTCTGTTCAGAAAACGCTCCAGGATACTCGCAGCTTTTATGGACAGACAATGAGGTATGACAGTGTCTCTTTCCAAAATGACTTGCAAGAGATAATCGATTGAGTTTTCATAAGGGTCATCAAAGTTCTCAACAAGATGGAATGGAGACTTCCCAACCATCATCTCGTACATCAGTACTCCAAGAGTCCACCAGTCCACACCGAAGCCATACTCTTCCCCTCTTACAATTTCTGGAGCCAGGTAATTAGGAGTGCCACAGAAAGTGCTGGTCGTGTCTCCCGGCTCTAAGCCTTCCTTACAAATACAATAATCAGACAGTTTAATGTGCCCTTCTGAGTCGAGTAATAAATTGTCCAACTTCAAATTTCTGTACAGTATCCCTCGCTGATGGAGATAGTTAAATGCTAGACTGATTTCTGCAGAGTAAAACCTGGCATGTTCTTCAGGAAGTGTTTTTTGTTGCTGCATGTGAAACATCAGATCTCCCCCATTTACATACTCTAGAACAAAGAACAGTCTGCTTTCTGTCTGGAAGCAGGAATGCAGTCCAACTAGAAACGGACAGTTAGATGCCTGCTGTAAAACGTGCTTCTCTGTCCTTACCCGGTCAGTGTTGACAAGCTCTTTTTTCACTGCTTTCATTGCATACATACGATCTGATTGTTTCAGTTGAACCAATAGGACTTTCCCATAACTTCCTCTGCCAATCACGCTGAGCAAATCAAAGTCCTGAAGACCTAAACCACGTGAAATTTTGCCACTTTCCCCAGTGTTCCCTGCCTCATTCTCTTCATCAACTTGTTCTAAAGCCTTCTGACTTGAAAGATTATGTGGGATCGCTGTCTGTGCGGGGCCTGATGCCGTGGTTGATGGATCCACTGGCACCATGGGCTCTGATGGTAGAGAACGCTGCCCACAGTGAACTGTGACAAGTCAGTGGCACTTCTTGTGCACCGAGAGTTTACAGCGGGTGCACTTATACACCTGGCGGCCAAGGCCCCCTACCCGGTCTGTGCAGACAGCGCAGTGAGCTCGCCTGCTGAAGCGTTTGGCTTGAAAAGCGTGGCCGTTTACACAATACAGCTTTCTCCAGCAGCCTGCAGCTCCCTGGCGGATGGATGTATCTTCTGCTGGACAAAGCACTTTAGGATGTTCTGCTATACAAGGTGAGGCATTCAGTAGGAGCCCAGAGTCTTTCTTTAGGTCAGAGAGCATCATGGCCTCTTCTAACTCCAACTGAGGTGACACAGGATAGGAGTCTCCTTCCCTGCCTACTCAATCTATAGTGAAAAGCTGTTTATTGTCCAAACACCACACATCCCGATCTTTATCACTCAGGCTCTCAAAGGAGCTCGGTTTCTCAAAAGACGTTGTCATGATGTCTCTTCCCAAGCTCAGGGCCGATCGGGTAGAGGTGTGGGCGGTGGAGGTTCCCCGGGAAGAAGGGACCATAGAGGGGTTGGCTGCCCAGGAAAACGGGCAGGAAGGGCTTGGTGAACGAGTGCACCCTGACTGCCTGTGCGGACCACACTGGCCGGAATTCCGCAAGGCTCTCTGTGATGTTTCCAATGGCGGCGGCCAGGCCTGGGTGGATGTACACCAGGCTTCCCAGTGTCTCTGGGGGCAGGTGGCTGTGACTTCGGTCTCTCCCCCTGGACTTTGACTCTCTGGGTTTTCTGGGCCCGGCTCTGGGGAGACCTGCCCAGAGCTACTGGGTGTTTCTGGGCGTGGTGATACTTGCCCTGCGCTCTTTGCAGCTTCTGTGCCGGTGGTATTTGGGCTTAGGGAGACTTCCCTGGGGCGCCTTGACTTTGGTGGGTCACTGGTGGTCACTCCCGGGGAGACCTTCCCTGGGGTGTCTGTGACAGTCGTGTGGCTGCGGCAGTGCAGCCTGCGGCGTCTGGATGGAGTCAGCCGTCTTCTCAATCTTTCAACAATACTTTCTCTGCCTGGGGTCCTGCGGCTGCCGTCTCAGGAACTGGAGAGGCAGCTCAACATGTTCGCTGTTGACCATCTTCCCCAGCCAGGTGAGCTCAGGAGACAGCTCATACTAGATTGTGATGCCCATTAGCAAGGTTCCAAATTCTGTTTGGAAATGTCGCCAAGGAATTGAGGTCATGCCTTCGGGTTCCGCAACCACAGGCCCCTGTGATAAGAAAAACCTGTGGCCCGTTTTTTCTTCATACTAATAAATCAGTGGCTACTTATTTTCATCTATCTAAACATTTATCTGTGTATCTTTTAACCTAATGTATCATCTAACTGCTGAGTTTTTTACTTTTGCGATATTTGGTCTCGAACCTTGGCTCTTCATATTGAGCTATATCCTTCTATATTTTTTTCAGATACCCACTGAGTCATGGTGATTGTAGTGATTCATAATATTTTTGGGAAAATTGATGAATAAGAATATGTTATTTTCCCGTAATGAAATAAATGTGAAGTAATGAGGTGTGTGTGTGTGTGTGTGTGTGTGGGTATGTATGTGTGTATATGTGTGTGTGTGTAGTTAAGTGAATTTAACCAATCCACAATGTATACATGTTCTACAATATGTTGTACATGCTAATCATATATAATTTTTATTTTTCTAATATATAAATAAAAGAATTGACAGTAATCTGAGCATGGTTAAGTTTCACTAAGTCATTAAATTTGACAGATTATAGTCTACCTTGTGATCTTTTTGCCTCAGCCACTTGAAATGGTAGAATTACACTTAAGCACCTTCTTGCCCAATGAAGTGTTTGATTTATTAATAGCAAAATGTTTCCAAAGTGCATGTGTTGAGGCATCTCTTCCATACAAAGGAGCCATTCTCTCTGAGCTGTGAAAGTTTAAGATACTCTTCTTTCTAGATTGATTACTTTTAGTTAATAGAGAGTACTTTAACATTTGGGAAATTTCCAAAATAATTTTTCATAAAACGATAGAATGTTGCTTTGAAATTGTAACCTTTTAGGTGTTGATGGTGGTGATGGTGGATCTCTAACAGGTTGCAGCTTTGAGTTTCACACGAATTATTATTCATTCTTAGATACTGAACTTAATAGCAAATTGCAGTACTCAGTATTGGGATGTAAAGGGAGGAAGGGACAGTATGCGATGAATGCAAAATAGGTAGTCTTTGTAGGCTCTAGATACCATCACCCCAGTGTTGATGATGAACACACACAATTCTGTATTTTGAATCTTTCCTTGAGGCCACTTGTAAACATTTCCTCTCCTCCCCTCCTAAGAAGAGCATGTATGTTGAGTCCCAGCCCAAGAGTTTGCACTTTCTACCTGCAGAAGAGCTGTAACTATTCAGCACATATTTGTTGTTTTGTTTTTTGCAGTGTTTGTTCCATCAGTATAATCCTGCTAGCTTTCATGTGTGCTCTGTTACCTATCTATGTTATTATGTTCCATAGTGTTTAATATTTTGGTTTTAATGTTTAAATCTTTGATCCATTTTAATTTCATTTGAGTACATGGTGAGCATTAAGAGTCTAGTTTCTTTCTTCTACAACCAGATAACCACTTTTCTTAACACTGTTTGTTGAATAGATTCTTTTACCTCTAATGTGTGTTTTTGGACCCTTTGTTGAAGATCAAATAGTTGAGTAAGTCTGATGAGGTTTCTGTATCCTCTATTCTGTTCCATTGATCCAAATGTATGTTTTTGTTCTAGTGCCTTTCCATTTTTATCACTGTTGCTATGTAGTATAGCTTGAAGTGTAGAATTGCTATGCTGCCTGCTTTTGCTCTTATTGCCCAAAATTGCTTTTGTTATTTGGCATATCTTCTGGTTCCATACGAATTTATAATTATTTTATCTGTATCTGTAAAGTATGGTGTTGATATTTTGTCTGGGACTGCACTGAATCTGTATAAAAGTTTGGAAAAATGGGCATTTTGATAATATTGGTTCTGCTTCTCCAGGAACAAGGGATATCTTTCCGTTTTCCAGTGTCCTCTTCAATCTCCTTCAGGGTACTGTAGTTTTCTTTGTAGAGTTCTTTCACTTCTTTTCTATGTTTTCACTTCTTTTGTTGTGTTAGTTCCTAGATAGTTCATTTTTCTTATAGTAATTGTGAATGGTATTTTTAAAGAGAATTTCCTTCTCATTTTGCTCATTATTGGTATACATAAATGATAATGATTTTTTGTTGATCTTATGTCTTACTGTTTTGCTGAAATTAGTTATTCTAAGAATTTTTTGATGGAGTTTTTATGGGTCTTCTATGTGGACTATCGTGCCATCTACAAATAGTGATAATTTGAGTTCTTCCTTTCCTTTATTTGTCTCTTTAGTTTCTTTCTCTTGCCTAGTTGCTCTGGCTAAAGTTTCAAGTATTGTGTTGAATAGCAGAGATGATAGTAGACATCCTTGTTTTGTTTCTGATTTTAGAGGAATGCTTTTAGATTTTCCCTGTTTAGCATGGTGCTGGCTATTGGTTTATCATAAATAGCCTTTATCATATTCAGGTATGATCCTTGTGTGAATGTTTACTTCAGGATTTTTATCATGCAGGGGTATTGGATTTTTTTGAAAGATTTTTCTATATATATTAATATGACCATGTGGTTTTTGACCTTGCTTTTGTTGATGTGATGTGGTACATTTATACACTTGTATTTTGAACCATCCTTGCATCTCTGGGATGAAACCTACTTGATCACGATGTATCATCTTTTTTATTATGTTTTGGATTCTATTTGCTAATACCTTGTTGAAGATTTTTTACCTCTGTATTCATTAGAGATTGGCCTCTAATTTTCTTTTTTATTTCAGCCTAGATCTGGTTTTGGGATCAGGGTGATACTGGCTTCCATAATTTCTTTCAGGAGCTTGAGTATTGGTGATATAATATCTTTAAAGTTTTTTAGGATTCAGCAGTGAGTCATCATGTCCTAGGATTCTTTTAGTTGTTGATTATTATTGAGTCATTTCATTACTTGTTATTAGATTGATAGGCATATTTATATCTCTTTGAATTAGTTTTGATAGTTTGTATATGTCTAGGAATCATTTCTGGAAGTTACTGTTAATGACTGTACAACTCAATGAAATCTCAGGGACACTATGAAAGCAGTCCTAAGAGCCAAAATTCATCTCAGTCAAAGCTCACATTAGGAAATCAGCATGTCCAAATAAATAGTTTTATCAGAAATCTTAAGATACTTGCGAAACAACAGCAAATCAGCCCCATACCAAAATCAAGGAAAGAAATTACAAAGATGAGAGTGGAAGTCAATGTAATTGAGACTAAAAACTTCAAAAAAAAAATCAGTGCAGTGAAGAGTTTGTTTTTAAAGAGTAAGTGAAATAGACAAGTCCTTTGTAAGATTCAACAAAGGAAAAATAAAAAATTCATATCCGTGCTATTAGAAATGAGAAAGGTAAAATTACAACATATACTGTGGAAATCCAGAAGATAGCGTATTCCAACAATATAGCAAATTTTGGAGAAGACTATCAGCAAAGAGAGAGCAGTTCCCACAGTTATCAGGAGGAATTAGGTACCTTTCTATTCTGTGAACATGTATGACACCATATTAAATTAGAAAGCAATTTGTACTCTAAATATTTAAGCCTCAGTGATCTTCAAATTAACTAAAAACATTTTTATTATTCAATATAATACCCTAACACAGTATGAATGAGTCCAACATATAAAATGCTAAAAGAAAGACACTATTTTTGTGATGAATTGATTTCCTGGAAGGTTTCTTATATTGGCAAAGAATGCTATAATCATTCTTAATTTTTCTTGAATATTTTTTAGTGAATGATATGAAGAAAGAGGAATAAAAAGGATCTGATTTATTCACATGATCACTATTACAGAATTTATTCAAAGGAAAACATTTTTAAATACAAGCTTGGGCCAGATATTTAGCTCATCGGTTCTGCCACCTGCCTTGCAAGTGTAAGGTCCTGAGTTTGATCCACAGTATACACACATACACACACACACACACACACACACACACACACACACACGGGCTTGAAGGAGAGGAAAAGAGAAAAGCATGCAGAAAAATTAACTACATCTCTGAAAACATAAATAGGTTGATTTTTAATATTTTTATAAATCTGGACTGATGATATCATGTTAGTTAAGGTAATGATCTTTTGTTTTGGGTGTTGATTATTGAAATCAGTGCTTGTACATGTTAGGCAAGTCTTCTGCCATTGATCTGCACCCAGAGACTTGGGGTCGTGCATTTATTGTGAAATTTTTATTTTTTAATAAACATTTGTTACTTCTTTCTCCTAAAATATTTTAGCATAAATGTGTATAAACTTCTTATTAGATAATTTTGGTGTGAATACAAAAATAGTGTAATTTTAAAGATAAAATGGTTACAATCCTACTCAGTAAACTCTACCATAAGAAAATCCAGAATTGTTCAGATTTAAGGACTGAGTCCAGTGTTAGGACTGTGCATTAGGAAGGATGCACATTATACCCAAAGACATGTAATCTTCCCAGTGATGAGAATGACAGGAGTGTTCCAATTATCTGTTACCTATGGTGAGTTCATAGGTAGAATGAACAAGTTAAAATCAGGCTGAAGCTCAGTAAATATTACTGTATTACTATTTACTGAATTACTGAATTAATGAGTAGCTGTGTGGGATGGATAACTTTGAATCAAATGTAGAAAAGTCTGAAATTAAGTCCAATCACTGGTAGCTGGGCCCAAAGCCAGACTTTCATCATTCCAAGACCAGGCCCTCATTCATCAGCTAGTTGACCACAAAGATGTCCTTAAGTGACTCAATTAACTACTAACAGGTTGGAAAGCATTTAGAAGAAAATGATACTTCTGAGTGCCTACTATCTTCCTGTCATGGTACTTTAAATATTTTCTTTTATGTCATAGTATTCCATGAAGTAATGTATTTTTCTTCTTCTTACGTAGAAATGAGTTCAATGCAGGCAAAGTACTGGAGAAGTTGAATTTTGAAGCACATGATAGAAGAACATAAGAGAAAGTGCATTCTGGGTAGCAAAAGGAAGGAATTTTTTAAGGTAAAATGGTTTTATAGAGTTATTGAATTGTGCCTCTGAAAACAACCTCTGCTGTTGATTTGTTTTGAAAAGAAATGTCAAGAAAACATTTCCTTTCATGCTTAGATTCAGTTTTCCATCTTACTGTGTATATAAATTCTGAAGGTCTTATTTAGTTTTTGTTGCTTTACTCTTGAAACTCGAATACTAGTTTTTAGCAGAAAATTTTATTCAACAGCTTTTGAAGTCAACATTTGCCATGGCATCCTTCATTGAACTTGGGTGAATAAAGTTCAGAAAAGACATAAATGTTTCCCTTCTGCTCCAGGGGATCTGTCTGTCTTAAGGGAATGGCAAACATGGACATGCTTATTTTGTGTTTTTTTCCAGAGAGTGCAAGGTTTCTTTGAATTCTGCAAGTAAAATATCCAGACACAAACATTGGCTAAGGAAAATAAATCACCATGAGGAGTACCTACTTAAAATCTGACAAGCACATTCCACAACTCAACTAATAAAGATGCTATGAGTAAAATGTTGGCCAGAATACAGCATCATTGTGGTGACAGAGTGTTAGGGGAGTAAAGACGGAAAAGCAAACAAACACTGAGTAAGAATGTCTAAGCAAATATGGTTTTGGCAACAGAATCAAGACAGCATCAAACAACCCTCATTACAGATTATTTGTAGAAGCTTTTCCCAGAATAGCCAACAGAGTAGCAACTAAGATAATTGCAAGTCATTGTTTAAGCACAGGGCGTACCATACCGTAGAGATGGTTATAGCTGTGTCAACACTGCTGAAATAACAGATCAATTCAATCAATTCAACAAAATAGCTGGTCAACTCATTTAAATAAATACAGTAAGAATCAACTGCTTGACCAAATTAACTAGAAAATTGTCCTAGAATGCTCACGCCTGTTATGTGTGTACACAGTGAGCACAGTGTCCATTTGACAAATTCATAGATGCATTTCTGCTAGGGTAACTAGAGCCTTAAGTTCAAGTCATTTTGGAGTTATCTCTAGACCACATTGCAATAACTTCTTAGAGTCTCTACTCTGAAAGACTTGGTTTGTGACTCACTGCCCTCTACCTGAGCTCCTTCCAACCTGTCTCCTCCCTACCTTTACCCTTTGTATTCCTACTTTTAACACTAGCCAGAGTTATCTTACCAAACACAAACCATATTGTAAATAAACATACCATTGTATAAATGAATCTTTTGCTTTCTCTTGTAAGTTGGCAAAAATCAAGCTTCTTCCCATGGTACATTGAACAGTTAAATCTGACCATGTCTCCTGCCACCCTTTCTCTAAACCTCTATAATTACCTTTTTTTTTCTATAAACATACCATTGTATAAATGAATCTTTTGCTTTCTCTTGTAAGTTGGCAAAAATCAAGCTTCTTCCCATGGTACATTGAACAGTTAAATCTGACCATGTCTCCTGCCACCCTTTCTCTAAACCTCTATAATTACTTTTTTTTTTTCACAATCACTGACCCATTGATGCTGACATCCTAGTCCTTGGAAATTTTGAATGTGTTATCTTATGTGGCAAAGGGAGATTTGATGGTGTGTTGGGTCAAAGATTTTGAGGTAGAAAGAGGAATTTGTTTATTCAGGTAGACCCAGTGTTATCATATGGGTCCTTTTAAAAAGAAAGAAAGGGGTATATTCAATAAAAGGGAATATGAGACTAAAAGCAGAAGTTAGAGCAATGAGCTTTGTACATAAAAAGATGGGAATGAGCAAAGGAATGCAGGTAGCTTGTAGAAACTGCAAAAGCAAAGAAATTGATTTTTCTCTAGAGCATTTAGGATGATCCATCCTGACAACACTTTGAACTGGTCCATTGAAACAAATTTCAGACATCTAACTTCCAGAATTGTAAGCCACTAAGTGTGTGGTAACTTCCTAAAACAGTAACAGGCAACTGATAAAGGTGTTTTTTTTTCTGTTATCTTCTGAAATAATCTCCTATCTCTATATGTCTGGTGGAGATCAGATTGCTGACCAAATAAAAAGTAAACCACCTGACCAAACCTTCTTATGGGAAGATATGGATGTCAGAGGGCTTTAAACTACACGTGAATAAAACTACAGTTTAAGTCCTGCTTACTTTAAGATCCCCAAAAGTCCTTTTGCTTATTTTTCTGATGGGCCACAAAACACGGTAAAATATATGTTGAATGTGTCATTCAGATTATTTATAATATGGCATGCCAAATTCAAGGTTTTCTGAAAGTTGCCCATGAATACTTGTAATTGGTGTTTAATGATTGCATGTCCAGGATGTGAGCTTGTGACTGTATGACTGCAGACTTCTCCACAGAGTGTATTGTTTTAAAGGGAATGTAGTGTGGAAAATATGTTGTGATTTTTAGAAATTACAATCAGTCCTGGTAGGCATGGATTTGTTTTCATTATACAATATATACATTCATTCTTGGCTTATAGTCATGATTATTCTGACACAATATTCTTAACCAGTTTAATTATAATGAGTGAGAAACAGGAAAATAAAAAGTAGCCAGAAGAAAATGCATAAATTCTATGTCAAGTTTTCATTAATATTCGATACAACTGAGTCATAATGGCTTGCATCCAGGTAAATTAGCTGAGCCTAATGGTGCGCAATATATTGAGTCTTCTACCAGTGCCTTTTGAATGGAGAAGGAAACATGAGTTACAATTTCAACAGATTTGTCCTGAACTATATATGTAACTAGTGAAATACAATCTTCAAAAGGATGAGGCCTTGCGTTTGAATGAAAGCCTAAATGTCATATACATTTTACAAATTCTTTTTTAGAGTTTTAACTCGTGGGAGAACCATCCTTTTTGTAATTTGTCATCCTTCAACATTCCAAGAGTACTTGGGCACTTCAGTGTGCTCATGTAAGAGGATATTGGTTCATTTACAATCTTCTCTCATGAAATCTGAATGAGACATAAACCATCCAGTATTTCAACAAATAATTTTACTGGTCTAAGATAGCATGTGGCACCTTGACAAAAGAGTAAACTTAAACCAGGCAAGCACTTAAAAGAAGTGCTGCTTGTCCACAAGTGTCAACTGATCTCTTAGAAAGTATTTGAAGGAGTCTTTGTAATTCATAACTCTGTGAAAACCCATAAAGTAATCCAGTTAACGATACATATGCATATGTGTGCATATGTGTATATTACACATTTTTATACTTTCCTTAGCAGTCAATTTAAAGGTGCACTAATGTAAAATAGATAACAATCTGGGAAGTAATGGTATTTATTTGAAGTCTCTTTTATGAGGATCCATGTAATCCTTAGGCAGGTGTGGCTTTGTGTATCAGCAGTGGTACCAATAGCATGTGTTACCCTAGTTTCATACACACAACTATGCAAGATTGATATTATTAGAATCTCCATGTTATGAGTGTAGAAACAGCACAGAACTGGCAAAGTTAGTTGATGAGAGCTGCAAAGAGGAGTGCATGTCAGTGCCAACCTTTGGGGCTCAGGTAATGTGGTCTTGTGACCTTGAAGCCCCAACTCCTGTATGCAGAAACCCACAGAATACTCAGTGACCGCCCATATGTTTGTTGTATAGTAGAGTTTTGTTTTATTTTCTTGATTTATTTTTTATTCTCTGATTTCACTTCTCTGTGTGTCAATTGCAGTGAAGTCTGTAGCTTTCTGCTGATGTTTGAGATCCAGCATCATATAAAGGCTCCATGTATTTGAAAAATAGTGGAAGTTACATAATGCATCCCCCATTGTAGTGCATGTTCCATGAAATGTGAAATAGCTGATGTCTCTGACCCCAATCTTTTTTGTATGAACAGTAGCAGAAGTTTCTGAAGAAGAGATAAGCTTGCAGATGGGCTCCTACTTGCACCCTTTCCCCACTTTTGTCACTGTTAAAATACTCGTAAGCATATTGCCTTCTGCTTCCTTAGCAAATAGTTTTTCTTTCTAGTGCTGCCTGGAGAATTACACCAGTGGTGTATGGACAGTTAAGCCACCAGCACTGAGTAGTGGACTCTACTGGGAACACAAGCTAGACAAGCCCAGCTCAGGTCCTTCATAACTCACAGTTCGGAGACTAAGCTTGATATCTTCCCCTGCATTTCTTTCTCTTTTGTGATGCTTTATCAGTGTCCCGCCCCAATTACCTTACATTTAGTCAGCCTTTCAGGATAGAGAAAGAACTACAAGGTTAGACATACATTTTCCCAACTTCTTTTGCTCCTGAAATTAATCATGTAAGCAACTTTTGGTCAAAGGGACATATGGCGAGGTTGGCTGAAGTATTTATGGGGAAAATTCATCTGTACAAGTTTGACAGTTTGGGGGGCAAAATGAACTCATTTTTCTTTTTCTCATTGTTCTTCCTTTCTGTCCTGCTTTCATTTATTATTTTTATTTTTTGTCCTGCTTTTAAATATTGCTCTGAGACTTGCCATTTGAATTGTTTTGGTGCTTTTATCACCAAGGAAAGATGATGGTGAACTGAGGAACTAGGAGTGAACATAGTGCCTCAGTCTTTCAGGCTTATCAGCCAGTGAACTCTGTAACTACCTAATTACACACCTTTCGCTATCTCCAAGAAAAGAGCAGTCTATTTGAATTTCATAGTCTGTCTTTTGAATCAAAAAATTTGATACAGGGACACAAAGCACAGACATCAGAAGTAATTTGAAAAGAATGCAAAGTAATGTACCCTCAAGTGGCAAAATAGTTATGGTAATAAATGCTGAGGATAAATGCTGTAGATAGGAAAAGAAGTGATGGCAAATATGGTGGTACATGGTGGTGCACATTTGTAATCCCAGCGCTTTTGGAGCCTAAAGCAGATGGATAAGGAATTTGAAGGCTAGCCTGGGCCGTTTAGTGACTTAGTGAGACTCTGTCTCAAAAAACAAACAATCAAAAAAGAGATGTCATTCATGACTCCAGGTAGTATCCTGTGTTTAATCCCCAATAAAAGAAATTGGGCGGGGGGAACGAGAAAAAAAAATGCATGGATTATGGTAGATATAGACTTCATGTGACTAGGGCCTCTAAGTCCTCATGACCTTCCATTGGAAGTGTTTGTTCTTTTAGAACATGTTTGAAAAAAAAAATCCATGTCGTCTTCTGGTTTGCCTTGATGTGTGCATTCACTAAAATATTTTTAGACAAAAAGGATGTACACCTTAAATGATAATTGTTCTTTATGAATGACCTATGTGGTGCTGATACTCTTGAACATTGAAAAAGTCTTAAACCATCAATTACATCAATATTTGAATGATATGAAAGTCTCTGTTACCAAATTAAATGTATGAATTTCCTAAAATGATTTCCCACATAACACTTTAAACAAAAGTAATTTTTAAAAATACCATATTGTCATATTAAAGTTACAATCAAAATTACAGAACAAGAGTGGCTATTTGATATTTCCTCATTGTTTTCTTATGTTTAAAAAAAAGCAGGGCCAGGGATTTAGCTCAGTGGTTCAGCTGCCTGCTTCTCAAGTGCAAGGCCCGGAGTTTGACAACTGGTGCCAAAAAAAAAAGCAGCTATCATTATCATGTCTTCCCAACTGGGAATGTGAGGCCCATTTCTTATTTTTCCTTCAACACTCTAAAATATTTATCAAAATACTAAATTATTCTTTTAATTCATAGCTAGTGTTTTTCACATACTAGAAGTTCCGCATAATTAGAATATTTTAGTTTTTACTTAATTTCTACTCAGTTTTAACACTATTCTGTTTTTATTTTCTTTCTTCTCACCAGCATTCTGTGTATACTCATACATGTTCTTAAAATCAAGACTATGGAAATAAATTCATAACTGCATATAGATTTGTACAAATGGAATTATATACCTAGTCTAATGTACATGACCAAGCTATACTGTGATGTGTATACAATAAAGGCATATATATCAGTATTTATGTATGCATATATATATATATGTGTGTGTGTGTGTGTTAGTATGTGTGCCAGACCAAAAAAGATATATATTTTCCTTTAAGAAAATTTCCTTTGTTATTGATTTTATGTAACAATAATTTCCACAGGTATGTGTATTCTTACATTGTTCTATTCATGTACAAGGACAGACCTGCGTTCCAATAGTAGGTTTTATAAAACATCATTTTTACGAAGCCTCTTAAATACAAATTCTCAAAAGCGTAGACATGTTGTTTTGAAGATAATTTAAATAGCGTGAAGGATAAGCTTTCACTGTCTTGGTCAGAAGTCTCAAGGCCTCCGGTGGCACAGTGCCCTGTGATATAATACATGTTGAAAGAAGTCGTGTTCTAATTAGTCACCTTTTGTCATCTCAGTTTTAGATTTGCACAGATGGCCATGCTGTGTTTTGGGAACT
This sequence comes from Fukomys damarensis, assembly GCF_012274545.1. Classification (NCBI taxonomy): domain Eukaryota; kingdom Metazoa; phylum Chordata; class Mammalia; order Rodentia; family Bathyergidae; genus Fukomys; species Fukomys damarensis. Next base: position 31,305,928 of record NW_022900940.1, read on the forward strand.
GACAGAATACATTAATAAAATGCATAGTCCATAATCCAAAATGCTTTTCTTTATAATTGCATTTTATTTTCATGCATCATTAAATAGTGTAATAATTGCATGATTTCTCAGTAAAGTGACAACTTTACCTGAGATTTGATGTAGAGCTCAACAATCCATTAAAATAAACTCACTTTCAGTAAATCTAAGCAGTGGGACCTCTTGAGAGTTACAAAGGCAGATCATTATTTTTTCTGTTGTAACTTCATCTAACAGCATAGCACAATCTGCTTTGATCATATATAGGTATTGTGTGCCCCATTTGCATTTACTGGTATGTTCTTTGGAAAGCATACCCTCTGTGGTTAAGAAGTTTTCTGCTCTAATATTGCTATTGAATTTTGTTTCACTGGTTGAGTTTTCTGGTTCACTTCTGGAATATTGCTATTGACTATGCAAAATTATCTCCTTGGGCTAGAAAATTCATCTGAACGTAGCAATGCTTGGCTTCATCCCCAGAGAGGGCCTGTAATGTCTGATAAAGAGAAGTGAATTAAAAGAAAATGTGTTTATATAATATATACACGTAGTGGAGGGCATGTGGAGAGGGTGCACACATTCATTGGACATGTAATGAAAGTAAAATCGAGTAAATCAATGCTTAAAATACAAATAGGAACTGCCAATACATAAAAAGTTATCATTGTGATGATCTGAAATTTCCTCAAATGGTGTACTACTAATTTGTACAACTTATTAAATTTAGTATGACTGTGTAAGTGTATAAAACATGATGTTGAAATTTATACAGGGTTTCTTTTTTTTTTTGGTTCTGGGGATCAAACTTGGGTCCTTGCGCTTGCAAAGCAGGCCACCGAACTGCTGAGCTAAATCCCTGGCCCTCTATAGGGTTTCTAATTACAGTCTTTAAAGACTGTGTTGCAACATATTATTAATATCACGCAGCTGTGTTACCTGTATAATATATAGTAATAAAAGAGCATCTGGGTATCCACTCTGCAGTTTAATAAATACAAGATTATAATATCTCTGAAGTCTCTTAGGTTACCATTTTGATTGCACTCTCATGTTCCTACTGTCCTCCTAAGTAACTATTTTCATGAATTTTAAGTAATCTGTTTTCTTGTTTTTTGCTAGTAGCTTTGTAATGTATGTACACATATCCAAATATTTTATGTAGTTTTGGTTACTCGCTTTTGATCTTTATGAACAGGAAAGCATATATGTAATATTTTTTGCTCCTTTTTTTTAAACCAACATTGTTTATGAGAATTATCCAGGTTGATGCATGTCACCATAATTCATTCCTTTTCCTGTTCTGTTCAGACTGTTAAGTGTACACAACTTATTATAGCCATTTAACTGTAGCTACACAGTTGTCCAATTTTTAGTCTGATGTATTAATAATGCCACTGTCTAGCCAAGTGTGGTGGTATATCCCTATAATCCTAGCACTGTGGAAAGCCAAGTCAGGAAGACCACAAGTCAAAGGCCAGCCTGGGCAAGTTAGCAATTTAGCAAGAGCCTGTCTCAAACTTTTTAAAGGGCGGAGGATTTAGCTCAGTGTGAAGGTCCTTAATGCCTCTGTCATCTTTCTTTTATGTTTCATCTACTTTTTGCAAGTATCTATTGAGTATATCATGAGAGGTGGGGAGCAAAATATGTATACCTCAGGAAGGAAAGAAATTTTATAAATATTTTAATTCTAAATTTATTGAGACATCATGAGAGTCACAAGTTACTTTTGGCTTTTACAGTTACAATAGGTGCTCAAAGCAGTGGCCATTAGCTTCCACATATTTCTTAGTATGGTGAACTACTGAGGTGTGCATAAATTTTTTTTGGCAGACCATATATATAT
>NW_022900940.1:31307888-31338322 GCF_012274545.1 Fukomys damarensis
ATATATATATATATATAAATTTTTTTAAATTTCTCTAGGTGCAGAATAATAGTCACATGCCTACCCACAAAGTATAAGTACCAATTGGTTCATGGACACAGATTTAGTTAGAGTTAGCCAACTTTTAGAATTTCAGAAATGTAGTGAATCTGTAATGTCATCCCTTATGACTTTAATTTATATTTCTTGATTGCCAATGAAGTTGAGCATTTTTCCTTAAGTGTGATGAGATGTTGTTTAAGTATTTTGTCAGTTTTTTCATGCAGCTCATTAGCTACCCTTATTTCTGATTTTAAAATGTGTAAGTTCATATTGTATTATTAAATATGTTTGCTGTAGATTTTTAAAAATTCTAAGTAGCACTTATTGGTAAAAAAAAAAGTTCTGATATACTTTTATTAGTTTGGAACCTTTACAGTAAAAGTCTTAAAATTTTGCAAATGCTTAAATTATTTTCTAGAGTTAGAATACTCACATATTTACCACTGAAAACAGTCATGTACAGAAAATCAACTTATAATTTCTTATCCTGTTGAATTTGATTTATTCATCCCTTGTTGAAGATATTTTTATCTAAAATTATGAATGAGGCTGTCCTATAATTTAACTACCTTCTACTATCCTTGTCTATAAAGTTATTTAGACATTTATCCTTGTCACATAAAATTACTTGACAGTCAAATATAATATTTTAAAAATATGATTATAAGAATTAAATTTATATTCAGTTATTCATTCCTTGAAGTTTAATAAAATACCTCTAAGAAAAACTGTGTGACTACTGAAAAATTTTAATTCTCAATTCAATTTTATTCTTTCTTTTGGGATTACTGAGGTTTTTAATGTTTTCTGGAGTCAGTTTTATAATTAATACTTCTGTAGGATTTTGTCCCTTTTAATAGTTTTCACATTTGTATATCTTATTTGTTCTGTATTTATAAATGCAAATTAAAGCTATACTTGTATTTTTGTTTTTCATTCATTCTTGATGCTCCTCATTTGTAGTGTACTATTTTTCTTCCAAGAAGCTTTTTTAAATGTTGTATTTTTTCAAAGAACCAAGCTTTATTTTCCTATATTATTATTTATTGCATCCAGTTTGGAATATTTTGATTGCTTTATTTCGCTATTCAATAAATATTCAATTAAATGTTGATATAATTTATCTTCTGATTAAAAAAACAAACAATTTAAATATTCAATTAAAGATTGATATAATTTATCTTCTGATTAAAAAAATAAGCAATTAGATAATTTATTTCCTTCCATGATCAGAATTTGTGATTTCCCTTAAATTTTGCTATGCTATTCTCTAGTGATTTGAAGTATTTTAAATTTTTATTGATTTCTTCTTTAATTCATAGACTATTTAGAAGTTTTGTTTTCATTTTTTATGAGTGGATTTTTAATTTCTCTCTTTTGATTATTGCTTTGCAGTCATAGAATGTGAGCTGTGTGATTCTTATTCTTTGAAATGTGTTGAGACAGTTTAATTAAATGGAATGATAAGAATTTCTGTAAAAGCTTCAGGTGTGCTTGAGAAAACATATATCCAGTTTGGCAATAAAGCATAATAAATATCCTCATTAGATAAAACTTATTTGATGGGTTATTTATATATTCTGTGTTCTTATTTGGTATTATATGCTTAATTTATTTGTAATGAAACTTCATATTATGGTGATTCATTGATTTCTCCTTATAATTATTTCAAAATATGCTTTATGATTTTGTAGTAATGTAACATATATATGTTTGAGTGTGAGTATATAATTTGTATTTTCCCAGAAAATTAACACTGTAAGGATTGTGCAGAATGTTTTTATCTTTATTATTATTATTTGGTCCCGGGGATAGAACTCGGGTCATTGTGCTTGCAAAGCAGGCACTAGAACCAGTGAGCTAAATCCTTAGCCCTATCTCTATTAATTTTTAAAGCATACTTTTTCTCACATTAAGTACCATTTCTAGATTTTCTTTAATGATCCATCATTTCCATGGTGAATATTTTGTTAAACCCCCTTGAAATTTTGAATAGTACCTAGCTGTAGATATGCTGTAATTTTTGCAGTACATTTACGATAAATTTAATTTAAAAATTAGACACCATAAGAGACTAGTAATAATAACTAATAATAAAGCAGTTATGGCAATATACTGTAATAAAAACTACATGAATGTAGTCTCTTTTTCTCCAGATTACTATAGTACTAATAACTAATAATAGAGCAGTTATAGCAATATACTGTAATAAAAACTATGTGGTCTCTCTTTTTCTCTCCAGAGTACTTGTTGTGTTACACTTATCCTTCCTCTTCAGATGATGAGGATGATGTAATAATGCAATGTCTGAATGATGAGATAAACTGAGATAAATGGCTTAGTTATTTGTGACCTCATTATACATTTTTTAAAAGCTTCTTATAAGGTTGCAAATGTTCACATTTTTCCCTTAAAGGAAGCCCCATACAGCTTCTCTTCAGTATATAAAAATTGCCAGCATCATTATTCTTGATGATTGAAGCCACTGTTAAAAAAATAAAGATTCCCTTAAACATAAACAGTGCCATGCTACAACATTAGCAGGACTGAGATGGCTGCTAAGTGACAAGTGGGCATACTGTGTGTATGCCAAAGGGATGACTCATGTCTCAGGCGGTACAGAGCAGGGTGCTTAGAGATTTCATCAGCCTACTAAAGATTGAGGACAATTTGAATGGCATAGTTCTAGAATATTACATTTAATATATCCAGTCCATGGTTGACTCTAGTTATTTACCGCAAACAATACTGTATTTATTTGGAGAATGTTGCAATCAGTATTTTGTGGCATATATTTTCAAGTTGTTTTCTTTCAGACATTTTGTGTATTTTTGAATCTTGTCTGGTAATCTTTGTGTTTTAATTATAGAGCATAGGCCATCGCTATTAATTGTATACCTGATATATTGAAATAATTTTCAATGTCTTAATGTGTGGTTTTTACTTATAACACTTTTAGCATGTTTACTTTTTTCTCCTTTTGCTCTTCATTTTTTTTTTCTACTATCTTGTTACTACCTTTCGGTGTTTACTGTAAAACATCTAGAATAGACTGTGGAGAGGAGAGTAAGAAGATGTGGGGATTAGGAGAGATGGAAAAGATCTGTACAGTTTCCTATAATGAATGTATTTATTATTTACTGCAAACATATAGTAATACAGATTACGAATGGCATATTTATTATGACCAACTATAAGTTTTAATATTTTCCATTTCAGAAACAGATCTTGTAAATGATGACTCATTAATATTAGTCTTCTTCTAACATCTTATATGCTATTTTTATATTTTTAGTTTTATGATGTTTTATTTTCAATATGCCAAAGGAAGTAGGCTTATTTATTCATATAATTAATATGAGGTTAAATTAATCTGTGAGTGTCTCAATTTCTTTATTATTTTATGATAATATTGCACTAATCTTGTATTCCTAGAAGAAGGCCCTTTTAATCAGGGTGTAATTTTCTTTTTATGCATTGGATTTTATTCTCTAATATTTCACTGAGGATTGCTCTGTCAGTGTCCATGAGGGATATTGGCCTGTAACTTTTGGGGGATCTAATTTTGGTATTCTTGTAATATTGGTCTCATAAAATTGGATGGCAAATATTCCTTTCTCTTGTGTAGAATTGGTATTATTTCTTTCTGAAATTCTTGGAAGAATTCTCCAGTTTAACAAAAAGAAATGTTGATCTCCAGTGAAACAAATAGAATTTCTCTAGTTTCTGTAAGCTTTTTTTTTCTCCAGTAAAATGGATTTCTGTTTTCATTTTATTTTGCTTTGAACCATAGGTTTATTTTTTAATTGAGTTTATTGGTACATTTTAGGGATACAGTACAGTTACATTCATTGTTAGGATCTTGTACCTTTACATGACAGGTCTTGGTTCTCATTTTTTCCCCTTGTCCCTGCCCTCCATTCACCCCTCCTCCCCAGATTATATATCGGCTTTCTATTTATTTCCTCCTCTGTTTTCTGTGTCTCTTTTCTTTTTCCCATTCTTGTACTTTCAGTTAATATGCAGTTTTAATTTATCGGCAGCGTTTATGATTATATTTGTATAGTTATCTAAGAGGTCATTCTAGGATTTATGTACATTCTTAAAGTATCACACTTTGGGTTCCTCTTCTTTTTAATGCAGTTGTTTTAAATAGTTTCTCTGCGTATATTGAAAACTACATCACACAGTGTCATAGTTTTTGCTTTTAGTCATCAAAAATAGTTTTAAAAACTCAACAGGGGAAGAATAGTATATTCTGTTTATGCAGACATTTCCTCTTTTTATTGCTCTTTTTTCATTTCTAAACTTTCCTAAATTTCTATTTATTTTTCTTTATCGGGACTTCCATGTCTCCATTTTATTTTCAAGATTGCTAGTAATTGTTTGCTGGTACACTTATGATCAATATGTTGAAATCCATGTTAGGGGCTGAGGGTTTAGTTTAGTGGTGCTGCTACTTGCCTTGCAAGCCTAAGGTCCCGAGTTCCATCCCCAGTACCAAAATAAAATTCCATGTTAGATAATTCTAATATGTGTCATATTGGGACTTGGCACTTTCAATAATCTTTCCTCTTTCTTGTTTAGATTTTTTATAAGGAATTTGCATTTTATCTTGTGTTTCTTATGACACACAGGCTTCCCATTCAAATCTGTTGTATCATGCAAGCAACCCATTGATGTTTAGAAATCATGCCCTTATTGGTTATCTTTTGAGGGTTGTGATTGAAATGTCAGCTTAGTTTTTGGAGTCTTCACTGTACTGCTCTTGTCTCTCCCATATTTGTGCTAAGCATAGGTTAATCTGAAACTTGGGCAATATTCCATGCCATGTTTTAGTTCTCCAAGCTTTGCTGTGTTGATTCTGGTTAGTTACATGCAATGGCTGCTCTGGGACATCCCTTAGCAGTTTATACACCCGTTAAAAAAATTGCTTTATTCAGTTTACTCCTTTTCATAACCCTTTCCCACTTCCTAGTTGAGATAGTGAGGCAGTTTGTCTCTTTTCTGTTGTTAGCTTAGGGCAGGAGAGGAATAGTTGACCAGTTCCTATTCACTGGCACACAGCAGTGGCATAGCAGGGAGTAAGTATAGGCCTTTACATTAGTTCAGGATGGATGGAGACAGTCAACAAGGTTCTCTTTCCACAGACACTACCCCAGCCGGGCCTTGTGAGTGGTATGGGTGCCATCTCTGATTGTATTCTCTTAGCATACATCATGGATAATAAAAAGAGCTCTTCCCCCGTCTCTGTGTTCGTATCACAGAGCAGGGGATGCAATAGTCCTGTAGTCTGCTGTTTTCCTGATGTGAGGTAGGTACATACAGAAGGGATTTATTCTACAGGTTCTGTAAGGAAAATGTGGTTTGGGGTTGTTCATGTTTGTGTCTAGGTGTTCCTCAAAGCCTCATGTAGTCACAAGTGGGACTTTTGGGGAATGGTTGAATGTAGTGTGTGTGATGATGGGACTAAGTGTGTGATGCTGGGATGAAGGGTGTGTGGTTACTGAATTAGGCCCCTGATTAATTTGGCATAATCCTGGGAGTGCATAATGGGAAGGCTCTTACTGGGTGTGATTGCTACCTACCCTAACAGCGAGAGCCTGGCCAGACAGAATAGAATGGACAAAAAGAGGGTTGCTGTGGCTTGCTGCTGCTGCTGCTTTGCTACTTTGTTGCCTTCTGTCAGTGGGGAACCATTTATTCTCTGGATATCCCTCAGCCATGCCATACTGTCTTGGAGCCAGCCAACTATGGGTAAAAACCTCTACAAATTGTGGGCCAAAATAAACTTTCTTCCTTTAACTTTGGGCATCAAGTATTTTGTCTCAGCAGTGAGAAAATTAACTAAGACACGGGGACATATTTTAGCATTTGCACATATTATTTAATTCAAACCTTTGTGCATGTTCAGAGCTTTTCAAACATTTGAGAGAACACAGTATTTATTTTCTTATATCGTGCCACCTTTTTATGGGATATAGTCGATGCACATTGCTATAACAAAAAAATCAGAGACTTGATGGATTTGAAATACTGAAACATTTTTTCAGAGTTTTGGAGAAAGTAAATTAACTGGCCTCAAGAGCATTGATCACATCATCAGGGCTCCATCCTTGTGGTCGCATTGCCTCCCAAAAGACTCACCAAATTCTATCACATTATGAATAAGGTTCAAAGGTATGGATTTTGGAGGGACATAAACATTCAATACATTGCAACACACCTAAGTAGATGAAAATTTTGTCTTTTTAAAGACTTAAACTCTTTACTAAAATTTATATTGAGTTATTGTCTTTATCATTTAAACTATATCAGAAATGGTCAGTCTCGTGGTTTTCACGGAATTTATCATATTACTTTGCTATACATATTTTTTAAAGGTTTATGCTTCTTGTTACATGTTTTACATATGACATTTTACATAGTTCATGTATGGAGTCCAGTCACAACGTGCATTAAAAGTGTACATTACCGTTATTTTTGCCCTTTTCTATGTTCAAGTTTTTATAAATTAAATGAATTTTGCATATTGTATTTTGTGTAACATGAATATGAGTTTGATATTTTAATGCATTTTATGTTTGACATTTTTCGTAGTGTGTTAACATTATTTTCTTTAATATTGGCTTGCTGTGTAGTTTTACATTTTCTTCAAATATTTTTCCTTATCTGTGAAAACTATATAGCCTGAGTTGTTTATTTTGGAAAAAGTCTTGAAGTTGCAGTAAAGACATCTTCAGGAAACGAATATTAAAATTGTTGACTGACACTATCTCTCATCTTCCTTGTGGAGTCCAACATCTGATAAAGCTTTTGCATCTGAAGCAGATGGACAGTCTTATGTTGTCTCATAAGTCGAGGGAAGACAGAACTATGTGCGTGGCATGCAATAGTTGTCACATTTGGCTTTCAAGGAAATGAGAATATCAGGATGAGCTCTGGAATAGACAATTTAGAAAGAGCAGATTTAAAGATCAATTCAAAGAGTTTATGTATTATATATAAAAAATTACTTTCTCTTTCTTATCAGCACAATGCAGCTCCTGTTTGTGGACACTGTAGAAACTTTCTGACAGCATTTGGAGACATTTTGAATTAAACTGAACTGCTTTCTGGTTTTCTCAACTCAATTCTTTAGAAAAGTCAAGATGACCCTAATATTAATATGTTTATTCGCTGTTGGCAAATCTTTCAGAACTTTTTTTCTTATAATTGATTTTGATCCCTAATTTTACTATGCTGTGTGTTAATAAAATGCAGACCAGTGACTATCAGTAAAATTATGCCAGTGACAGATTTTCCTAGCACATGGGAACATAAGTGACCTTTTTTAATGTCTTTACTATATGAGGCAGCTGTCATGAAAGGAGAAAATATTATTATCAATAGACTGCCTCTTCCTTCTGAAATATTGCTGTGTTGCAAATACATTCAGAAAATTCTCAATTTTTGAAGTCAGTCTTCAGATTTTCAGAAAATGTTCCTATGTGGACTAAACTCAGCTTCAGGTGAAAGAAGTCAGAGAATACTATTCACTGTAATCTACAGACTTTTGTATCAATCCATAATAATTTCTCTGCATTGTACTGTTTCCCCAAGTTTGTGACTTTTGCACTCATTTGATTATCAGATAGAAACTATAAAAGTGAATTATTGCCATTTATTTTTTCAACTTACAAGAGCTCTGAATATGGATGATTTTGGCTGATGCAGAACATCCATGATATCATTAGGCATTCTGGATTATTCTGATTTTGTACTTCTCCATCCTTACTGTTTATCACCCATCCTCATGTCCATTGATCTTGAGATGAAAAGCCTGATCTGTCTTCAGATGTCCACTATCCAGTCTGAGCTAGAAGAGGAAATGTGAAGAGTGACTTTTAAAAAGGAGACAAACCAATTTTGTCTTTCTGTTTTAAAGGGTTTAAATGTCCCAACCAAAACTTCTCCATTTAATTGCTTGATTCTTGGTTACACAGACAGTCCTAAATGCAAGGTAGGCTTGGAAATAATTGAAATGCCTGTTTAACTGGAGTTGTACTTGGAAATGTGTTGGTATTCACATGCAGTCTCAGCACATGGGAGGTTGAAGTAGGAAGACTGCTATAACCTATTTATAGGTGATTTGGAGGCCAGACTAAACTGTAGAGAGAGACCTGTCTCATACATACAAAAAAGTAAATATAACTACAGAAACTTTATCTGGGCTTCATTTGTAGGAATTACATAGAAAGGCAGGTTTAGTAAACACCCTTTGTAAAACATGCAGTACCTCAGAAACTTTCCTCAAATATTCCTCAGAACTGGCACCTTCTCAAAACGTACTCTGGAGATGCCATTGAATAACTAAGGTCAGTGTTCTGAAAAGCTCAAGAAATAATACAAACAATATTTTTATTTTGCTAAAATATAAAAACAATTACAAAGGGCTCTAAGGAATATTTTCTCCTTGATTATACTCTCAATACCAAAATTAACTATTTAGATATATTTTAAATATAATATTTGGTTGGCATATTAAGAAGCAATACTTTATTGTATAAATGATAATTATAATGCATGTACCATTGTAATTCTTAGCTTAGTACCATATTTTTCGTAAGGTGAAAATTAAATAGTATCCATCAGAAACCTCAAAGCTGGCCTTATTATTTTTTAAATTTATGTTCTTAGTTTTCTTTTCAGTTTGGCAAGTCAGTCTGTCATTAGAATACTGAGAAATTGTTGGAAATTTTTGTAAGATAAATGTGTGAGACAAAGTGGAGTTACCATTTGCCATGTTAGTGTTATAAACCAATATTTTCTAAATCTATACTGGACATAGTAGCTACTGAATATTTTAAAAATAACAAGTCATAATAGAGATATGTTCTAAGTATAAATCAGATTTTATTCATAAAAATAATTGTAAGATCTCAATATTTTATAGTACATCTATTTTATGATACATTGACTATGTATTATTCATATATTAATGTACTAATACATTAGATATGTTCAGTTAACAAAGTATATTATTAAAATTTATTCTCTTCAATGTAGTTTCTAGAAATGTGAAAATTACATACATGATTGCCATTAGAATTTTATTGAATTGTGCTGCTTGAGACTATTTCCTCCTTGTTTCTATCTCTTGACTTCCCATCATAGTGTGGAAGATGAAATGGGCTAGAGTCACATCAGAAAAATAAGAGAATTGTTGGTGCTCACTTCAGATCATCCAGTGATCAGCCAAATGTCCAAACCAAATGTCAAAGCATTCAATGATATTCTTGTTTAGAGATAAAGAAATATTTTCTAAATGCGGTTAGGATTAAAATTACTCCTGATGTTTATTTTATTTATTTATTTATTTATTTTTATTTTTTTGGTTTTTTGAGACAGCGTCTCACTATGTAGTTGAGACTGACCTGGAACTCACTGTGTAGCCCAGGCTGGGCTCGAACTCACAGCGATCCTCCTGCCTCACCCTCTCAAATTCTGGGATTATAGGCGTGCACCACCAGGCCTGGCACTCCTGATGTTTAAAAGGAAACAGATTCTGAGGTCTTGAGATTCTTTTTCTGGTCAAGGAGACGTTTCAAGTCTTTGCATGTTTTGCAAAAGCCCTCCTTAAGAACTATGACAAAGAAAATTTAGATACCACTAATAGAAGGAGATATAAACACAGCTTTTTATGAGTTAACTAGAAAATACCTCATTATTATGCTCTCCTATATTGGTGGCAGATTCTACAAAAATTTGGTATACGTAGTTTTGAGAGAGGAGTTTGAGAATGACATACTGCTCTATTGCTTTACACAGTTAGCTTCCTGTATATGTTATGACCTCAGTTCACTCCTTCTCATCCATATAGTTGCTTCTGATTTTAGTAAACTAGTATAAAATGCTTATTTTATACTTAATACAAGAAGTGAGTTTAAGAAACAAAATAGGTGCTCTAAAGCTTTCAGTAAGTAGGAATTACTGTGATGGAGGTTAGGTGCCTGTGCCTTGCTAATATTTTCACATGGGGTTGAGCAGGAGTCCTGATGGGGCCATGTTGTAGTGTTCATTTATCTCTGTTGCACAAGGTTCTCTTTTCAGTATTAAATGTGTGAGGCATTTAGGTTGGTATAAGGGGGAGGAAGGCGTGAAGAAGGAGAGAAATTATCTCTTGAGCCTGCTCTGCTGTTCGGCTAACATCAATTGCCTGGGGCAACAGAGACCAAGGCTATGTGCGAGAATGTTTATTCAAATACCGTCTATTTATAGACATTGTATTTTATGGTGTCCAAAGCACTCTAAAAGGTATCTCTCCCAGATTCCCATCTTGTGGTCCATTGGAGGTAAGTAGGAGAGTCATGCAGCAGTCACTTCAGCCAAATGTTAATTATCTGTGGCAATAATGGTTCATTTTCTATGAGCTCCTCTATCAAGCCTCCAACAGGATGCCTATTCTTTTTCCAGGGCTGCATTGTGCCCATTTCACTGCCTATTAGCATTCTCCATTTGACAGGAGAGGAAAAAGTGAAATTCACTTTTGTCAGTAATGATACTCCTGGTAACCCTAAAGAAACTTGGGACAGGGAGAAGAGAAAGTTGAATGTCAGAGATGGGATGGTCTGAGATTCCTGTGGTTGGCAGTTTTATAAATGGTCACATTGGCTCTCAGGGAAACCATACATCAAGGTCATGTAGTCAGAGCCAAATCTCTGAATAATAAGGAGAGTGGTGTTTGTTTTTTTTTTTTTTTCTTCTAGTCACAAGGAGTCCATTTGACTTGAGTTAGATTTTAGATAATATTCATTTGTTACTTGTGATCATAACTCATGGAAGATAAACAGCATTCATTTTCAGAGCCCAATTTATATTTGAGTCCACACAGTGTAAACTGCCAGTGACCTATTTTTATACCTAAACACCCACATTTCCAATCTATTTCCATACTAAATCGCCAACATTTACAATAAATTTCCAGAAATCATTATGTGCATCACATGGGTGTTTTCCCCGCTCCCTTTCACACCCTCCACATGCGCATGTGCTGCCTTAATTCAGGGTGACCTGATTCAAGTGGATCGCCTGTGTTGTTTTTAGTGTTCCTAAACAACAACCTGCTCTTCACTCAGTTAACTGTGTCTGGTACAGCGTCCCCATATCTGTCCTGTAAATGGGAGGAGGTGGTCCATGCAGCAAAAGACCGACAATTTGTCTCTTCCTTCAATGGCTTGAAAATGGAAATGCACTTAGAGGTGTAAACCACCCCTCACCGTTATAGTTTGAAGGGTTTACCCTCCACTTGCAGGGTTCCATAGAAATGAAACTTGCTTCTGTCAAACAGTATTTGGATGCCCCCGGGCATAAAAAATAATTATTATTAAATTTTCATTTTAAACTTGATTTTTCTAGTAAGATTCTTACTAATAAAATTGATAGACACAAATAGATTGAGATAGCCAAAACAATAAAAGTAGAATACCCTTGAACTAGGCTAGACTCATTTTTATCACTTGTGATCTTGGAAAAATTACTTAATTTCACTGGCATTCAGTTTTCTCATCTGTAAAATTAAGTTAATAATGTTGATTAACATTAACATCTTTTAAAATTAAGTAAATAATAAATATTATGAGGACAAGAGATGAATTGCCCAGGGATGACCAGCTTTTAAGGGGAAGAGGGATTTTAACTCTTGTCTTCTGGTAGTGTAAATGCACTTTCCACACACTTTGGTGGGAGAGGATACCCTCTGGGCAAGGCTTAAAAATGGAAAGGAAATGTTATTCCCTCTACTTCTGAAGCACCTCTTCTGGATAGAAATCCTGCATCTCCTGGAGAAGTCAAAGCACTTCCTGTGATATTTACTTAATATTTCATCTGATTGATTTCTTGAAAGCCTTGCTCTCTGCTGTTAACTGCCATCTCCACATGTGTATTCATTTTAATTATAGCCTGCAAATAGAGACTTATTTTAGCCTTTTGAATTCTAGATGGAAGTTACATTCCATCACTTAAGAACAAATTAAAACTTCATAGAGGGTAGTAATTGTGAACAAAAGGCATGTGGTATAAATAAATGCTATTCTGTGTTTACTAAATCAAGTACATCCTACATGTTTTAATTTAGTCTTAATTATATCCAAATAGATTTGTTCTAGGAAAAAATATAGGTTTCTATTTGTTTGTTTTACATAAGTTTTATTTCACCCTGTGACCTGGCTAATTTCTCACCTGAAATGATTCACATCTTTATAAAATCATTTTATTTTGGTTTGGGATGATGTTTGAAACAAAGATTTCCTCATTGTCTCACTGTGAAACGGAACTACAGAATATAATACTGTTCCTATCGAAGTTGAAAAATACTGAGTTTCTAGTTCACAAATGACAGTGTCACAAGCAGGGCTGTTACAAAATGAGCTGTGATTAATCATCTACCAGTTTGCTTTTTAACACGTGGGTTAGTGCAAACCGTATCTCATATGGAGATACCCAATTAGTACAATAGTTGGATTTGTCCAATTTTAGGAAGTCTAAAAAATGGTGATGCTTGAGAAAAATGCATTTGTTTGCAGATGTGCTCTCTTACATCATTTGAATTAGGATAAGGTTTCATGTTTTAGAGCAAACATGGATATTTCTTGAGATTGTTTTCCCTTTTATCCCACATAGTTTTAAGGACAGCATATTTTCTTTAATGTAAAATTAAAGTGAAGATTGAACTGTTTTAAAAAGATTTATTAAGGCTTTCTGGTAAATTCTGGTATCATAATTGGTTTACAGTTATTAAAGCATCCAGTATTTAAATAGCAGTGCCTCTTCTCATATAGAAAAATGTATATAGATACTCTGTTTTGTCTAGATAATTTTCTAGAAAGCTTTAAAAATGAAAACCTGGAAAGAAAAATATTTAGGAAGATGGTTTGAGTGACCACTTTTCGTGCTTTACCCAGATCCTGTCTGAGCAGGGCCACCCTTTTGGGTGCATCCATTCCCCCTCCTGCCCCTTTGATTCTAAGGCACCGACTGTATCTGCACTGCATAGAGGATTTCCTTTAGGATCCTGGACTTGGGAAAGCTGAAGTGCCTGCTTGGCATGGGCTGTCCTCCCAGTAGAGCAGGGACATCTTAGCATTGAATTGCAGGCAGCCTGCTCAGAGCTAGACCAACTCTGATACAGCTAAAAGCCACGAAACTTCTTGCAGGATTAGCCTTAGACTGAAAATTTATGTAAATTCCCAGTCCACTCTTCTCCCCTTTCATTGTCCTGCTTTCTAAAATCCTTCCTTTTATCTGGAAACAGTTCTGTAATCTCTTGCACCCATTCTTGAACACTTAACCTTTGCTTAAAGCTTGGTGCTTTGCAGAGAATATCACAAATGCTATGTTATTAACCTGCATAAGTGGCTAGGTGGGCAGGTGGACTAGGTTTTTCTTTCTTTTTATTTTTTTGACAGCATCTTACTAAGTCGCTAAGTTATCCAGGCTGAGGCTGACCTCATGATCTTCCTTCCTCAATCCCTCATAGTACTAAAGGGAAATAACAAAGATTAAGTGATGTGCCAGTTTCCACAAATAATGGCATGCAACTCTGTGGACAGTGTCTATATAGTTCATTCCTTCTTGCAGAGGAGGAAAATCATCATCTGATGTTGTTGGCCTATATAAACTGTACTGCCTATCACTTATGCATATATACTTTATGTACTACCTACTACATTTTATAAATAAAAATGATCCATTTTGAAAGTAAAGTTCCTTTTATGCAAGATAAGGTACAGTTCATGTAGTTTATATTATCACTTTGGAGATGTCTATTACATAGATGTTGCTTTACTCTTCTATAGAAGGAGATTACCCTTCTGCTTCAGGGTTTTTACCTGAGGTAAAAGAAGAAAAAAGATATTTTTTAGAAACAACAATGAATCCTTCCCAAAAGTGTAATATTTAATTCAGTGGTAATTGTATTTATTAAACATATTATTCCATCTCCATGATTAAAGGTCATGCCTTTCTTATTTTCTACTGTTTTTGGAAATGATATTAAAAGATCTTTCATCAAAATAAACTCCTGAAGATTGGGGGGGGGTTACAGTAAAATTAGCTAATGCACATCATTTACATGAGCCACAAATCAGATTTTATACCAAATTTTCTTACTTTTAAGGAAATGTATAGACATCTCTGCAATCGGTTACTGCCTAGTGTGTGATGGAATTTAGGAAATCTCCCCAGTTCTCCCACAAAAGTTAAAAACTATATTCTTCCCCCTTCATGGAATGCTCCTAATTGTTAATGTTTAGGAGACACTGATTCTTACAGATAATTTATAAAGTAATTTTTTACAACTCTCAGTTCCAAGATTTTCTCCTTTGCATCTTATAAGAGTTGTATGCTTTTGTGTTTTATATTTAGAGATATGATTGATTTTGAATTAATTTTTGTGAAGAGTCCAAGTCTTGTGTTAGATTCATATTTTGTTGTGGATGTCTAGTTTTTACAGCACTTTTTTAACACTATATTTCTCCACGCTTTTGCTCCTGTGTCAAAGATCAGTTGAGCATGATTGTATGGTTTTGTTTTGGGGCTATCTTGTCTCAATGATCTATTTCTCTTTTCTTTTACTGAGATTATATTTTCTTGATTATTGAAGCTTTATAAATATCAGTCCTCTAACTTTGTTTTCTTCAATATTTTGTTGGCCATCTTGATTTTTGGCCTCACAACAGAAGCCTTACAATCACAATGTATATATTGTGAATATTTTTTTAATAGCAACAAAATAATTTGGTGGATTTCAGATAAGACTTTCAATCTATAGTTCAAGTTAGGAAGAACTGACATTTTGACAGCATTACATCCTCCTATCTATGAAAGTGGACTGTATCTCTACTCCATTTCTTTATTTCTTCTTTACTTCTTTCATCACGGTTATCATTTTTTTATATAAATCTTGCACATTTTATTAGATTCATACTTAATATTTCATTTTTGAAGGTGCAAATCTAAATTGTACTGTGTTTTAATAGCAGATTTTACATGTCTGTTGGTGGGATGTAAAAGAACAATAGATTTTTGTGTATTAGCATCGTATCTTACAACATCGATATAATCATTTATTATTTCTAGGAGTTTTTATCATTCAATCTTTCTGATTTTCTACATAAATGATCATGTCATCAGCAAACTAAAGTCATTTTATCTCTTTTCATCCCAATCTGTGTACAGTATATTTCATTTTCCTTTCTTCTCTCATTATATTGGCTAAGATTTCTAGCACAATACTAGATTAGAATGAAAGGTGAAAGGGGAACCATGGACACATTCCTGATCCTAGTGGAAAAGTCTTCAGTTTTCCACAGGAAATACAATATTAGCTATCTTTTAACAAGTATTTTTTATGATATGATCATGTGATTATTTTCTTTTTTGACCTACAGATATATTGGCTACATTATCTCATTTTTAAAGTGCTGTACCCATCCTGCCTATCGGGGATAAATACCAATTGGTAGTACTGTGCATTTATTTTTACGTATTTTTGGACTAAATATGTTAGTATTTTGTTGAAGATTTTTGCATCTATGTTCATGAAAGACATTGAACTGTTTCATTTTCTTGAATTATCTTTATCTGGCTTTGGTATTAGGGTAATTCTGGTTTTATAAATTGGGTTAAGCTGGTCAATTTATTGTAATTTGTTACACAGTAATAGAAATTTAAGGGTCGGGATTTAGCTCAGTGGTCCTGATGCCTGTCTTGCAAGCACAAGGTCCCGAGTTCAATCCCTGGTCCAAAAAAAACAAAATTTAGACTGATAAGATACTCCAGCGGGGAGGTTCTTTAAGGCATTCTAACTCTGGGGTAGCTCCAAAGAATAAGGAAAATTTACTAGAACTTGATTTTGTTGTTGTTGTTGTTTTTTGTTTGTTTTGGTACCAGGGATCTAACTTGGGACCTTGCTCTTGCAAGGCAGGCAGTGGCACCACTGAGCTAAATCCCTGTCCAGAACTTGACTTGGTTAAAGCGGCTGTTTATAGTGTTTATGCATATCTCCAAATACCCTGTTCAAGAACAAACTGAAAGCTATCTGGGCTTTGCTGCAGTAATATTGCTGCATTTGGATTTCTGTGTGAGTGGCCACAGACTACTACGTCTCCCCCGCGCATACCTTAAATACATTTACATGTTCTAGCTAACTACAGCTTTTGCATTTCAGGCCTGAAATTAGTATTCTTTAATTTTGGTGAAAATATATTTTCTATTTGCAATTGAAGATGGAGAATATATTTTGCATGCTGTTTGATATTTGTTCCTTTCTCTTTATTTGAGTGCCTATAATCTCACAAGACAATGGAGGGGGGAGAAATTTATATTTAATGTCTAATATGTGTTTCAAATTGCCACTGTCAGAATTCTCTCCAGAAGTTCACTAAGTGTCAGTCACCTGTGACTGTTCCTTGCTTTATTTTTGTCCTATTAGGATACACTATGACCTTCCCTTTGTATGGAGTTAAAATAACTATTTTTCCTGATTATCTTTCCTGATTAAAGATCCAAGGGAAAGAATTTATTTCATTTTAGCTTATTTTCTCCCTAGGTGATACCAAAAATGAATTGTATCCCTCACTGATAATATTTTCACATCCAGATTTCCTTGTACACAAAGCCACCACTCCACCAAAGTGCAACACATTAATGGCCGTGAGCTCCACCCTCAGCCAAATGTCTGGCAGTGGACACTAATAAAACCATCTGTTATCGAGGTGAGTCTGTAGCCTGTCACTGCTGTAATTTGAGGAGGCATAGACTTTCCAGGTGCTTCTGTTACTAGAGATCCAATGGGACCCCCGGGGCCAACAGCAAATGTGTACATAATTATGTGAAAAAGACTTCAGTGGCTTTTCCGTTTACACTGGATGATCTTAGGGCAGGCGAATACTGTGGTTAGTTAACTAAACCTGAAGAGTAAATTGAGAACAACCAGGACTGGAGCACTCAAATTTAAGGGTTAAATTATTTTTTTTAACTTTTACATTTTATTTCAATTAAAGATCAATCATGAATAGCTAATATAACTCAACACAGTGTATATTGACTATACAAATTGAGTTAATTAAAAAGCTAGACTATTTGTCAATACTTAATAATCAGTTTTTCACCTCTCATAATAAGATTGTGTGATGTGTTATAGAATTTTCAGGGTTCAGATGAAGTTAAGAAATGTTAATTCTTGGACAAGTGATCCTAGTGAAAAGGTGCAGACTGAGGTTTAAATCCACCCCCCCTCCAACTTTGGACTTTTGTTAGTGCAAGTTTGAAGTCCATCATACTACATCCACTGTGGGAGATTGCTTCATATACTTATATAACACATCTCAACTCCCTTCTTTTTCCACCCTTCCACCACCCCTCTTGTTTTTCCAGCATCAGATTCGTTTATTTACCTTATAAGATTTTATATACTTTATTATCACATATACAGATTGAAAACCAGACTAAAGAACATATAAAACACGCAAGAAAATTATACTAAGTCAAGGTCCACTTTTTAGATACGTTATCTGCACGGGATTACAATACCTTTTTTTTCTTTTTTCCTATTATCTGTCTTTTATTTCATACTTTATATACTTAGTTTTACATGTAAGAGAAGCCAGGTAATATTTAAGCTTGTGTGTCTGGGTTACTTCACTTAACATTATGGTCTCAAGGTTTCTTTTCCCCTTCTATTATATATACCCTAGTGTGAGTAGTAGCAGCTTTAAAGATTACTGTTTTTTAATGTCATCACATTTTGGGTATTCTTCCTTCTATCAGTATCTATCAGGCAGGGTTCATGACTGAAAGTTTTGCTCTTATGAAAGATACCTCAAGCTAGCAAGCACCTTCTACCTTTGAAGACAAAGCAGGATGCCATCTGTGAGCCAGCAAATGGACCCTGACCTGATATCCAAATGAGCTATCCCCTTGGTCTTGGACTTTCACCCCTGCGTGCTGGACAGCCATCCTCCAGAAATGGAAGATGCCTGCTTGATACTGTGTTGTGACAGTGCAAACAAACTAAAATACGTTTCAGTCCCCTGTTTTCTGTACTGTAAGCAGCACTCTCACATCTGTCAGGCATCTCCAGTTTTCACAAGGTGCTTCAGAGCCCAGAAATCTTTAGTAATAACTTTACTAGAGCAGAAGTTTCCAGTGATCAGAACCCCACCTTGTTTTCCTTACAATTTATACTCTCTTTGGTTTAAAGTTTCTCATTTACTTTCTCCCTTACTTCTTTTTGTATTAGTGTATGATTGGAGTACATAATTGTTTACTACCTTGTGTGGAGTTGGTACATGTATATAACACATCTCAATTCCTATTTTCTTTTTTTTTTGAGACAGGGGCTCACTGTGTAGTTGAGACTGACATGGAACTCACTATGTAGTCCAGGGTGGCCTCGAACCCACAGGAATCCTCCTGCCTCAGCCTCCCGAGTGCTGGGATTACAGGTGTGTGCCACCACGCCTGGCCTCAGTTCCTATTTTCATCTTGCCCTCTGCTTCCTTCCTCCTTTCTCTATCTCTTGGTCCCCTTTCCATTTTTAGAAAGATCTTTTGTATCTGGGGCAAGAGGGGCCGAGAGACCACTTGTGGCAGGATTTAAGTGGTCAATGAGGCTGTTTATTATGCTTAGGTGGGTGGCAAGCAGGGCTGAATCTGAAAGAGGATTCAAAGTAAACAGAGTGGGGAGAGCAGAGGCTTAAAAATAGTGGTTGCTAGGTGTTGTTTCCAGGTGTTGCTGCCTTGAAGGATCTGGGGGCAGAGATGCTTCTGGGAACAAGTGGCTGGTACAGATGTTTCCTGGAATTGAGGGCTGCGTAGTCGTACTCGGGCTTCCGGGAGCCAGGGTGGTGTGGCATTGGTGCTCTGCTATCAGCAGAGGCCAATCCAGGCCTGCAGGGGTCTCACCCACCAGGCCTGACAGAGACCGAGCTGGAGGACAGCTGCCGGATTATATCATGGTGCAAGACCTGACATCTTTCTTCATAATTCCTGTTATGTATCTTTTACATTGTTTTTTATTTATAATTTTGGTTTTCATATATGAGAAATATTTAAGCTTGTGTATCTGATTTATTTCACAACATTATGGTCTCAAGGTTGTATCGGTTTTCCTACACATGACTCAAGTTTATCTTTCTTTGTGGAGAATAGTACTCCATTGTGTGTA
The DNA here is from genome assembly GCF_012274545.1 of Fukomys damarensis. NCBI lineage: Eukaryota > Metazoa > Chordata > Mammalia > Rodentia > Bathyergidae > Fukomys > Fukomys damarensis. The sequence continues at coordinate 31,327,137 of NW_022900940.1, forward strand.
AACACTGTATTTTTTTTAATCCATTCATCTGTTAATGGATATATCAGCCTCTTCTAAAGACTTAGCTACTATGAATTGTGTTGCTGTAAACACGTATGTATGTATAGCTGTAATATAATGTCTTTAACTGTTCTGGGAAGACGCCTAGAATGGGAATTGCTGGGTCAAACAGAATTCCTAGTTTCAGTTTTTTGAGGACTCTCCGTAGTGGTTGTACTAGTGTACACTCCCACCAACAATGCAGAAATTTCCTTTTCCTTCTGCCGCCTTGCCAGTGTTTATTATTTCTTTTCTTGATTATGGCCATTCTTCTGGGATGAGATGGAATCTCAGTGTTGTTTAATTGGCATTTCTCTCATGACCTGTGGCACGTTATATCGTTGCATTCCTATTTTCCACCTTGCTAAACTGCAGATAGTGTCAGAGAATAGGAACGCAGAGATAGGCCTTCTCCTGTCACCAAGAGAAATAACGCTTCCGTGTCTTTTCTTGATTGTATCATTAGGTAAAGCTTTTTAGATCCTTAGTTGTTTTTTCCTCTTTCCACTTATGCTTCCGTGTTATATGTTCTGTCTTGTTTTGTCTAGGACTTTGCGGAAGTGATGTTTGCCAAGGAGAATAGCCAAGAATGCCTAATTTTCACAACTGATTTGCCTCGATTTCAGTAAAATATTTTAGGAAAATAGATAAACAACTCCCTATTCCACATTTTCTTGTGAATGCAAAGGTCTAGAAATCAGTGACATGCTCTGACAGTGGTTCCATGACCTTATAATAATAGATGGCAAATCTTTGTGGATTTCAGCGACTTGGTCAAGCTGTTTTTAAGCTTCTCCACAGCATGTTGTGCTTATTTAATGATGTGTCTGTCATTCGCTAGGCAGTGAGTGTCCTGAGCAAAGAACCATTTCAAAGACCTTTTTACAGTCTAACATTTATTGTGCTCCCATCATTTTGCAACTTGACTTGTAAAAACTAAAGTCTCTAGTCTCCACGGGCCTCCATTTTTTTTTTTTTAATCAAAAGGAGATCAGCCTCCTAAAGTGGTTAGTATTTTGCATAAAGAAAAGTTTATGAAAATGTTTTCTAAAACTTTAGTGTGTTGGACTGAGGTATTTAGCTCAGTTGCACCGTGCTGCCTGCCTCACAAGCATGACATCCTGAGTTTGATCTCTGGTACCAAAAACAAAACAAAATAAAACAAAATTTAGCATATGTACTAATCACCTGGAGATCTTGTTAAAATGTAAATTCTGATTCTCTAGATCTAGCTCAGTGCCTGAGAATCCACATTTCTAGTAAGTATACAGGTAACACCGCTAGTGCTCCAGAATCACATTCTGAATACAAAACAAATGGAGCAAAAACAAAGAAAAAATAACTGATTTTTTTTCCTTCCACCACTTACTACTCAAATGAGCAAACGCAGGATTTATAAAATGTTCTCTTAATAACTCATTTGATTCTTGTGATGGCCAATAGAATAGACCTGACATGTATGTATTTACTTATACTTTGAGATGGGTGTTCCAGACTAATCTTGGACTCCTGAGTTTAAGGGAGCCTTTTGCTTCTGACTCCTGAGTGCAGGTGACTAGGCATTACATTTCTTATTTTCACTATTTAATAAATGCAAAATCTCAGTCATAACCATAGAAATGGCTAATTAATGGCAGAGACTAGTTTTTTGGCTACTCATCTGATGTTCTTTCTTCAAAGTTATATCAGCATTCCATTCTACAGGGTAATATTGACTTTTATTAATTTATTTTTTCTCATTGAGTCTATTGGTACATTTTAGGTGTACAGTACAGTTGCATTCATCGTTGGGAACTTGTACCTGACTTTTATATCAAGATTATTGCACAAATAATTTCACTTGAAAACTATGGCAGCTGTATTCTAAAATGTTAGACTAAGATTAACCATTTCCTGCAAACCTAAACGGGTACAAAAGGTTGTTTGCATTATGTAAGCACATTTTGTGAGGTGTGTTTATCAGTTTAATTAAAGTTACAGAAAGTTTAACCCAAAATTTTGAGTACTGGTCAGAGATTAGTTAATGTTTATTAGGTGATTCAATGAAAATTAAAGATATTTTTTAAAGACAAAACATTTCATTTGGCATAAAATAGGTAAATATTCTAGGTGAAAGCTTTTCTTTTTACCTTGGTAATCTGGATATCAGGTTTTACTCAATTGGTCCACCTTAGAGAAATGAGCAGGACTAGACATGACTGAAAGGGGACCAGGCTGTACATGCAAGTGTCCTGCTTTTCACCCTGCACATCTACTTGTGGTTCTGACCACTCCAGAGAACGAGCAGGTCCTTAGAATTTCAAAGATCTTGTATATTAGGATAGACTTCCTGCTAAGGGCCAGGTGCTAGTACAGACATCATGCTTTGCATAATCTACGATCTGCAGTCCAGCTAGTCATTTGTGTCACTATAGACTGAAAGCCTCCATGACCACAAGCAAACAAGTAGCTATGGCTACATTCTAGTTAAATATTGCTTACAAAATTGACTGGCAAAATGTAGTCATCATAGGGCTGTAGTGGGGAAGTCAAAATTTAGTCAGGCAGAGAGCTTGGCCAGGTGCTCTATAAATCCCTATATCCTTATTTTAACAGAGAGGGGGCGGGGGGAACGAACAGTTGAGAAACAGCATGTCTCATTCAATATTAAACTCAGAAAGACATTGAAGTGTACCTGTGTATTACTTCAATTTATAGATAAGACTTTTAAGAACCCAAAAAGCTAATTGCTGAAAACAATAATACTGACTGCTAAAAGATCCCGGAATATTGGGCTCCTGTTTTTTGATCATCAAATATAGAGTCCCTGCCTTAGGAGTGAGTTGTTTCAGAAAATCATGTTAGATTCTTTCCTAAGCCTGATAAAATGAGTCTTACCCACCTTTGACATAAATATATACACTGGAAAGCATTAAAAAAGCACACACAATACAGTAATTCCCTGACTGTGCTGTACTATTGTATAATATCGCACTGAGCTATAAGCACATAGCACAACTGTGACAGTTTCCCGAAGACGAGTGATCTGTTCACATCTAGGGATGTTCCTAATGTAAGGTTTGTTTGTATCGGTTAAACGTTGGAAAAAGACTTACTATATCTTTTGCAGAAAAGACCAAAGAGAAAATGATATATATTAAATCCAGGCCTAAAATGCATACTGTGAGTTGTTAATACTTAAACTTTTTTATACTTTTAGCTTTTATTGCGATGTCTAATGCTAAAAACTATTAATTAATGAAAACCATTAGACTTGCTAATGTTTTGTAAAACTCTTCCCTAGGGTCTCTAGTCTCTAAGCTTTGGCAGAGTTCCAGACTTTTGTTCCCAGAGCAGGACGGGAAGTTGAAAGAACCAGATTTCTTCTTTGGGGAAGGCAGTTGCCCTGAAAACTTCTAGATGAAGTCCTACATTTACAAGACCAGTTATCTGTAGTGAATACAGTTTTGTGGCATCTCCCACTTCTGTTACTGTTGTTTATAGGGAAATGTTTCTCATTCTCTCTGGTTTCATATACCACTGCACTCCTTGCTTCTGTTTCTTAGTTTGAACCACTAAAAGAATTTTTTGTTGTTGTTGAGACTGGACCCATATGAGATCAAAACCACTTACCCAATTGAAAGCAAAGCAGTTGTTCTATGTTATGTTACTGAAATGGCATAAAGAGAAAAACTTCTATCGTGTCCTCTTTATATACCTAAGAAAAGGACAGAAACATGCAATAAAGCTTACATTTTCTGCATTGACCTTTGTAAAGGCATTTATTTCTCATGAAAAGTACTTGTGATTCTTAGAACTATAACCTCTGATAAATTGAAAATGAAGTTGCTTGTTACTCTGAAACGGTGCTGTGCCTGCTTGGCTAAGTGCCACTAGTTCTATGTATTATCTTTGTATCAGTTGCTACTGCTTTGTTTTTCCCCTTGTTTTAACATTCTAGCAACTTAGGAAGCACAAAGAAAATAGGACTAAAACACAAACAAAAATTCTAAACTATCAGATTTCACATGGTATAATTTACAATCCTTATAAAAATTCACTTTGATAATGGGAGAATTCCTTAAAATCTGAGTGTATGCCACATTGACATAGTAGAGACAAGTCAGGCACAAAGAGGCATAGTTTGCCAGGCTTTAAGCAGTAATACGTTGCATACACAGTGGTTTTCCTTAGCAAAATGCCCATCTGCATAGCATGAAGTCCATCTTTAAATGTCATTCCCAGACCCGCTCCTCCTTTTCTAGGAGACTGCATCTGACTTCACCTCTTCGGTGCCCCAGAAAAATGATAAGATTGTATTTCCTCTTTGTGCTTTATGATTTTTTTCATTTATAAATAATATTTACCTGCAGTTGCACGCTTAAATCACTACAAAGAAACAGCGAGCACCCTAAATCTTAACAATTTTTTTTTTTTTAAGACAGGGTCTCACAGTGTAATTGAGACCGACCTGGAACTCTCTATGTATAGCCCAGGCTGTTCTCAAACTCACCCTCCTGCCTCAGCCTCCTGAGTGCTGGGATTATAGGCGTGCACCACCACGCCTAGCTGTTGCTAATAAATTTTGATTGTTTGGGAGAGGACAGGGTTTCCCTATAGCCTTAAACTCACTCCTTAGCCCAGACTGGTCCTGAACTCATTGCAATTCCCCTGCCTCAGCCTCCCCAGTGCTGGGACTACAGGTCTGTGCTACCAGGCCTGGCTGATACTTTTATATAAGTCAGATCTTAAAGCATTTTCCTCTTTGTATAAATTGATCAATCTTTCTATTCTTCAAAGTCATACAGTTTAAGAGATAAGAATTGGCATTTAACATACCTTTATCCGTTTTTTTTTTTTCTTTTCTCTTTTTTGGTACTAGGAATCAAACTCAGGGCCTCATGCTTGTCAGGCAGTCACTGCACCTCTGAGATATATCCCTGGCCTTAGCATATATTTATCAACCACGAATTTTGGAAGAAAAGCCACATATATGTATATTTCTTAAAAGTCAAAGTATTAAAAAGTTTGAATACAACCTGAATTTTTCCCGAGGTTTCCACCTGACAATATCAAACTGTCAGCATTATAATTTATGTCCTTCTAAAATGAAACTGTTCATTATGAGTATTGATACCAGTGTATAAGCTTGTGTATGTTTATAAGAGCAGTCACAGAATGTATGCTGTTCTCTATATCTTGGTCCTTTTATTTAACATTTACTGGAGATCTATGCACAGGGACCTATTTTAGCCAAGAAACAGCTTTAAAAATATTTCATTTTAAATTCCGATTATTCTTTTTTTTACTTTTATTAGTAGATATTTATAGTATTATTGAATGTAGTGATTACATCCATTGTAGGTTTTTGGTACATGTACATAATACATTACAGTTCTTTCCCCTTCTTTCCTTATTCTTTTATTTTGCCAGCCTCAGATTCATTTATTTATCTTATAAGACTTTATAAATTTAATTGTCATCTATACAGATTAAAAAACAAAACTAATAGGCCATTAAACATAAAACAAGACAATTGTACTAATTCAAGGTATACACTTAGGTGCATTTAGATAGTATTAAAATAACTTTTTTCTTTTTTCTCATTGTCTTTTTATTCCATACTTTATATATTGTCTTTGATAAAAGAGAGACTGTGTAATATTTATGCTTGTGTGTGTTTTTACCTCACTTAACATTATGGTCTCAAGTTGCATCTGTTTTCCTACAAATGACAAAGCTCTGACCATTCTTAACCATTTTTATTAAAGAACACGTAGACTCCTTACCCAATACTCTTGCATATTCTGATTACTTTAGCAAGTTAAAAGAAGCCAAGGAGTCACTTACTTGAAGATCAGAGAATACAGTATTCATTAATTACGGCCAAAAATGCATCATCATATATGTGAAAGAATGGAATAAAAATGTAACAGCTGTGCTGAATAAGCGCTGTATCTTTTCCGTATAATTTCCTCCCTTTATGCTTCTTTTTACATAAACATGTGAATCAATAATTTCCTAAGGACAAGAAAATGAAGCTTTTTTTCTGACCTTTTATTCTGAGCTTTTTTTTCTGTCTACTTTTATTCTTCAGTGAGATTTATTTGTAGTTTTGCAGTTAAAAAAGTATCCGTTAAGGTTTTTACTCTTTATTAATTTATGCATTTATCAAAAAAACACAGCCCATAATTTGAAAGTCATGTACTGCTTTAGAGTAACATCAAATGAAACAATGCTCACTAAATCTCCCCACTCCTAAGTCTTGCTCACCAGAAACTGCCAGTTTTTAATCTCCTATATATTTATTCTGAGTTTCATAATATTTTTACTAATAACAGGAACATATTGGTGTTAGTCTTGGTTACTTTATAATTTTAGGCAATATATCTTAAATTCCTAAATTTAATCCCAGATACTCTTTCTAATACTACTAAGATAATTATAGTATGGATTTAATTAAACCAATAATTTAGGTCTTCTTATTATGCTGTTGAACCTACTGCTCTAGCAAGAGCCAAATAATGAGCTATAATTATTTTTATTTTATTGCACAATTACTTTTTGTTTTTTTTTCAATGAGCTAAAGATTGTTTTTTTTTTTTTCATACATTTGACAGAATAGGATCTCGTCTATCATAAATTTCATTTAACCCATTCTCTTTTTGAGTCCACCCTCCTGCTTGCTGGTCTCCAACCTTCAGCACTAGCCTTTACCAGCAGTGAGTACCAAGGTCAGCAGGTCTAGGGCCTAGCATAATTCTTGTTGTCTCCAACATAATTCTTGCCCCCTTTGGGTAATGCCCCTCTTTGTGGTGAGGACAAACAGTAAGGGGCAGCTAGTTCTTTGAAAAATACAGAATCTCAAAACTTTAGCCTTACTTTTATATGGTGCACTTTGAGAGTCCCCTTTCCCCTTTTTCATTTATTTTCCTTGTTCCCTATATATCAGAATATGTGTCCTGTGTCTTTTAATCTAGACTTTTTTGGGGTTTTTTTTTTTTTTTTTGGCTTGGCTAGTGTTTGCTCTTTAAGCAGGTATCAGATCATGTACATCAATTTTCTAATTCTGTTATAATTTCTTTCCTTCTCAATCTTTATGTTTCTACTCTTGGCACATATTCTTTTTTTTTAAATTGAATTTATTGGTACATTCTCGGTAGACAGTACAGTTACATTCACTACTGGGATCTTGTACGTTTACATGCCTGGTCTTGGTTCTCATTTTTTCCCCTTGTCCCCACCCTCCCTTCACCCCCTCCTCTCCTCCCCACCCTCAAACACTTTAATTCCATTTGTTTTCCTTTTCCCTTGTTCCCCTTTCCCTATCCTTCTCACTGTCCCTACACCTTTGGTCCTTTTCTTCCTATTTCACATTGCTAATTGCCCTCTTAGGATCTTGAGTACTATTTTAGTTTTTCACACCAGAGAAGCTATTAGGTATTTGCATATGTGTGACTTATTTATTTCACTTAGGAGTATATCCTCAAAATGTACCCATTTACCTATGAATGAATCTGCTTTCTCATTCTTTATGGCTGAGCAGTATTCCATTTTATAGAAAAACCACATCTTCTTTATCCAGTTTCCAATTGATGGGCAGAGGGGCTGTTTCCAAGTTTTAGCTATTACAAACTGTGCCGCTATGAACATGGGTGTGCATATATCACTGTGATATGGTTCTTTCAATTCTCTTGGAAAGATACCCAACAGAGAGATGGCTGGGTCAAATGGAACCTCCAGTCCCAGCTCTTTGAGGTCTCTCCATGTTGATTTCCGTAGTGGTTGCCCCAGTCTGCACTCCCACCAACAATGGAGAAGGGTTCCTTTCTCCCCACAACCTCGTCCTGGCACATATTCTTAACTTTACCTTCCAGTACATCTATTGAATATTTCATTATTCATATCATAAAGCTTTGATTTCCTAGATCTCTTTCTAGCTAATTTTCCTTGCATTATTTTTGTTTGAATGGGCACAATTTAAACTTCTGGTTCTTTGAAGTTATTCATTATTGCTCTTTTAAAAATCTCTCTCTGCCCCTCCCGCTATCCCTCTCTGAGTATTATCCTCAGCTGCCTTGGTCAGTGCTTTTGGTGAAGAAAACTTTCCTCATATATAGGGTAGTTTTTCTCTCCCTTCATATTTAAAAATGAGACATTAAAATTTTAATGACAGAACTTACAGGTTGTTGACTTGCACTAAAGAGTGATGAGGTGGAAAGCTGGCTTTTTATTGGCAGCATGTAAATGTCAGAGTATTTTCCTGGGTCTTCCCGCTTCTCCTGAGGAGGAGCTTCTGCTCTCCACTAAGCAAGCAGCTTGACACTGTGCTGGGAGTTAAACCTGAGCGACGAGCATGACCAGAGTTGTACAGATCCGTATTCCCGCTCAGCTTTCAGACTTTTGTTACATACTCAGTTTTGTTTTAGCTTTTAACTTTTCATCTGTTTCCTCCCCTGTGCCTCCTGTCCCCGTTTAATCTCTGAAAGCTGTTTTCTCCGTTGGACCTCCTTTCTTTCACAAAGGGTGCAGGTAGAGAGCTCTCTACACCTCTCACCTCTACTCGTGAGCCATCAGAGTCTGTGTTCATAAACCACTTGCTCCAGTAACCTGCTAGGTATTTGTAGTTTCAACTACTTTGTTTGGTCAGGTATTTTTCCTCCATTCCTTTTCTTCAAAAAATAAGTTGCTGCCCCTTATGTAGTGTTGTTTTCTCTCTTTATTTTGTTGTCCTTGCGGATTAATAATTTTTAATCCCTGGCTGTGATTTAAGTCCAGTTTGAGGCAAGAATGGAGATAAACACATGTGTTTAATTCACTACATTTTTCTTAGGTTTAAATAAATGTGACTTTTTCCTTTATCCCTTCTTTTTGGTAGCATAATTTCTAAAATAACACAATGGTCTAAATCATGTGAGCTTAGAAAAATATATTTAGAGACTTAGCTTAGGAATTTGTTTCTGGTTTAAAAGATAAGGTTTGTTTATACAAAAAAAATCAGTTGATTTTGTTCATTAGCATATGTCTACAGCTATGGCAGAGCTTAATGCTGAAAAAATTACTTAGATGCAACTTGGTTTTATGAATTACCAAACAGAAAAATATAAATGACCTTATTATTCTGTCACCACTAATGCTGTACTGTTCCAGATCATAGTTTTTGTACAATGGGAGATATTTCGAAGTTATTTTCTCACTGATAGCCCAGCATAGATTGGCTTAGAGATAATGTACTAAGAGAAGATATGTAGTTTCAGGGCACTGAGAATGAGAACAAAATTTCTGATTAAAGCCTTTTGAATAATTCTTGCTGGAGGCACTATATCCCATTTACTGTGAATTGTGTATGTTTAAAATCTGAAACATGCCAAAGCAAGCAATGCAGATTTTAAAAACAAAACAAAACAAAACTGACTTCCCTAGAGAAATACTTTCAGTCCTCTCTGATGAAAAGCATAAAAAGAAATTTCTGGTCAGGATATTTACTGGAATGTTACTCCCAGAATACAATGCTCTGTCCTTTACCAGTATAGTCAGTGGGATAACACTTAGCATTTAGAGCACTTTGCAGAGTTCTTTGTGAGAAATCCTGGAAAAAGAGATCAGAGAACAGATTTTGAGTTCCAGTTCCATCATTTATGTTTGTGATTTTGAGTATGTGATGAACCTACGAGAACCTTTTCTTATTTATAAAAACATGAATACCAAACGTGAGTTGTATGAAAGTGCATTGAAGTCAATATAAAAAAATCATGAATAAACAGCTTCAATAGAATACATGCTCCGTATTTCTTACTTTTCTTCCTCTCTTTCACATAACAAGGTTCTGATGTTTAGCTCAATGCAGCTTGTGGCAGCAAGCTATTGAGTATATGTAGGTGAAGGTGAAATAAAGGGGAAAGACAGTTGCCATCCTAGTACAGTTAGTCAAGTATGTTTATGTGTGTTTCAGTAGGTCATGAAAAGAAGGAAGCAAAAATGTCGTATTTACTTTCAGATTTTCTAGCAAAGTGTCATAAAGAATGAAATAGCAACTTAATAAGTGTTTGCTGAATTGAATTTTTGTGGTAGTATGGTAATCATGAACAGAAAGGAGAGATAATATACACTTGTAGTTAAAATAGTGAAAGATATCATTTAACACATGGAATCTAATAGTCAAATGCACAATACCCTGAGTAGAATGGTTGTTTCCAGTGGCCAAGGAGAGGGCAAAATGTGGAGGGTATGGTTAAAAGGTACAGAGTTTTACTTGTGCAAGTTTCTGGAAACTTAATAAAGAAGACTATGACTATAGTTATCAGTACTGCATTTTATATCATGCTAGCATCTTGCTAAGGTGTCAGATGTTTGGTGAGAATGTTCGCATGGATGGTAACTGGGAAGAGAAGTGATATTTTACCAAGTCTGATTATGGTCATGATTTCACAGGTACGAGTATACCAAACCTTCAAGCTATATACCTTAAACGTATGCAGTTTACAGTGGTTAGTTATTCCTCAGTAAAGCTAGGGAAAGATGGAAGGAAAGAGTGATATGAGGCAGGCTTCCTATTCTAGCTGTCTTCTTAAACAGTTCAGTAGTTTGGGCAAGTTCTGAAGCACTGTAATCCTCTGGGTGGAAGACCAGTGGGACATAACACATGAAGCACAGGACATGGAGCTCACCCCTGCATCACTGTCAAGGCTCGATGAGGGTTAGCAGCATGCGCTGGTCAGAGCATTCAAGAGATGACCAAATGCCTCGGTAATCAAGAGAAATAGTACTTGTGTTTAAAAAAAAACTACAGTGCATATCTATCATGTCAAACATTTATCATCTCTTTGTGTTGAGAACATTAAAAATCCTCTCTACAGGCTATTTTGAAATATTCAGTTGTTGCCAACCACAGTTGTACTGCTGGCTCTAGAACATTTTTGTCATTATAAATCATACACGTATATTGATGCATCACATACCCATATATATTGAAATGTATCTCATAAAGACATAAAATTATGATATGTTGATAAAAATAAAATTCAAAAACTTAAAAACTCCATAAATGAACATCAGAGTTTTAGGTTAAAAATCACAATCATTGACTGTGAGGATCCTAAGACAAGAAGAGAAATCAGTAAGATTGATCTTGTTCTTCTTTAAAACGATTTATTTTCTTTCTTTCTTTC
>NW_022900940.1:31338350-31348821 GCF_012274545.1 Fukomys damarensis
TTTTTTTTTTTTTTTTTTTTTTTTTTTTTTTTTTTTTTTTTTTTTTTTGGTACCGGGGATCAAACTCTGGACTTTGAGCTTGCGAGGCAGGCACTGGAACCACTGAGCTAAGTAACCAGCCCCTGTATTTTCTTTTTCAGGTTACTTTGGATTAATTTTGATTTTTTTGAAAATAAGTGTTAAAATTCTATATATTTGGGATACATGTTGTATACATTTATTATATACCATGAAATCAGTTAATACAGTATTAAATACTATTGATGTTAATAACAGAGAAGTTTGGTGCCTCTAAATTTTGTTTCTGAGTAGATTCTCTCAGTGTTCTCTAGTCCATGCTATGATCCTATTTTTATAAATATGTATGTCTGCGCATTTATGTAGTTCATAAAAATAGACTTCTTGAAATGTCTTGATAGCTTCCATTTATCTAAAATCCATATGTTGATAGCTGTATTTAAGATATTCAGAGGACAGGAGCTATTAACCTTACAAACTTGAGGTGTCACCAGAATGGTTACTGTGGTTGTGCTGGTATCTGTAAAAGTAACACCAAAAGACAGGTCTTTAGGTAAGTAAATAAACAGCTCACGCTGGGGGTTAAGAAGAGACATGCTCCATTTTTTAAAAATATCTACCCTATGGCCAATTATATATTTCTTTTAAACATATGGTTTTGAGGCTATAATAACATTCTTCTTATTCACTGGCTTATTTTAAAAGTTTTATTCTTGGCAGTATTTTCTCCTAGTAACTCGGTCCTAATACCCATAGTGAACAAAATGACAAACTTCTTACAGGAGACTGATAAGCATGTGTGCGAGAGAAGCTTGGTGCCCGCTGAATTAGTCTGGCCTTGCTGATAACACCACACTGCATTATGTGAGGAATGATAGAAAAAGGAGGAGGAAAAAAAAAATCACTGCCATGACTTTTTTTCTGGAAGAACTTGCTTACATCGTGTATTTTTAGTCTTGTCATGGAAGTGGATGTCAACCAAGATATTTTAGGAAAGGCTTAACTTGCCCTAGCTGTATTGTAGGCTTTTGATGTTTTCTTATTCAAATGTCCCACATGCATAGGGGAAAAGATCAGCTGGCTTTGAATAGGGCTGCTGCTTTATTTTATTTTAACATGTTTTGTAAAGAACATATTTTAGCTAGTGTGTTCATGCTTCTTGTAATAACTCTCCTCATGTCCAAAAAGGTCATAGAAGGAGCCTGACCTTGTGGAAATAAGGCTGGAGAAATGGCTGGTTCTGATGTAGGAAGGTAGAATGGACTCTTAAAAGGATCAGTGCTTTACATCAAACTGATACCGATAGGGTGCCATTGATGTTTGCAGTGATTTTCTGAATTTGTGTTCTAAGTGGAGAGTCAACAAAAATTTAGGTTTGTCTGGATATGTTTTGCGAAATGGTAATACACAGTATCTGTCTTCTTGGAAGAAGGTGAAACAGTATTTCCTTTTCCTGGTTTTACAATTTTAATGGAAGGTCTCTTGCAGTCTACTCTGCCACTAGTTCTCATTTGAGACTCTCTGGAGAGGCTTATATTTCATATTATTTAGTAAGCACTCGGACCAAACTGAGCTCTTTACCAAGAAAACCTTATTTTGAGTTATTTTTTTTTCAGCTTTAATTGAGTTTATTGGTACATTTTAGGGATACAGTACAGTTACATTCATTGTTGGGATCTTGTACCTCTACATGACAAGTCGTGATTCTCATTTTTTCCCCTTGTCCCTGCCTTCCCTTCACCCCCTCCTCCCCTCTCCATCTACAAACACTTTATTTCCATCTTTTCATTATCTCACTTTTTTTTTCTTTTCCCTTATTACTCTTCCCCTACACATCCCACCTTCCCTACACCTTTAGCTCCTTTCTTCCCATTTCTCAATGTCAGTAATATTATTAGGATCTTCTGCATTATTGCAGATTATTCACACCAGAGAAACTATTTGGTATTTACACATGTGTGCCTTATTTATTTCACTTAGGAGTATATCTTCAATATGTATCCATTTTCCTATGAATGAATCTATTTTCTCATTCTTTATGGCTGAGTAATATTCTATTTTATAGAAAAACCACATCTTCTTTATCCAGTTTCCAACGGATGGGCAGATGGGCTGTTTCCAAGTTTTAGCTATTACAAACTGCCGCTATAAACATGGGTGTGCATACTTCTCTGTGATATTATTCTTTTAGTTCTTTTGGAAAGATACCCAGCAGAGGGATGGCTGGGTCAAATGGAACCTCCAGTCCAAGCTCTTTGAGGTATCTCCATATTGATTTCCATAGTGGTTGCACCAATCTGCACTCCCACCAACAATGGAGAAGGGTTCCTTTCTCCCCACAACCCCGCCAACATTTGTTATTATGTGATTTCTTGATAGCAGCCATTCTTTGTGGGGTGAGGTGGAATCTCAGTGTTGTTTTCATCTGCATCTCGAATGATCAGTGATGTGGAACATTTTTTCATATATTTACTTGTTGCTTTGACTTCTTTGTCTGAGAAATGTCTGTTCATTTCGGATGCCCATCTTTTAATCAGGTCTTTATATTTGGGGGGTCTGATTGTTTTGAGTTCTTCATATATTCTTGATAATAGTCCTTTGAGGAACAGCTGGCAAAAATTTTTTCCCACATTGTAGGTTGTCTCTTAGTTCTGCTGATGGTTTCTTTGGCAGTACAGAAGCTTTTAAATGAAATAAGATCCCAGTTGTTGATTCTATCTGCTGGTTCCCGTGCTACTGAGGATTTGTTCATAAAGCCTTTTCTTATGCCAATGTTTTCTAGAGTTCTGCCTAATTTACCTTCCAGCAAGTTTAATGTTTCTGTTTTAGTATTTAGATCTTTAATCCATTTGGATTTTAATTTAGTGCATGGCGAAAGATAAGGGTCTAATTTTAATCTGTGGCAGGTTGACATCCAGTTTTCCAACACCATTTATTAAAGAGGATATCTTTCTTCCACTGAGGATGGTCAGGTGCTTTGTCAAAGATGAGGTAGCTCAGTACATCTGCATTTGTTTTTGTGTCTTCCAGTCTGTTCCACTGATCCTCAGGCCTATTTCTTTGCCAGTACCATGCTGTTTTTATCACAGTGGCTTTGTAGTGTAGCTTCAAATTGGGAATTGTTATACCCGCTGCCATGTGTCTCTTGCCTAAAATGGCTTTTGCTATTCTAGGTCTCCTGTGGTTCCAAATGAATTTTTGTATTCTTTTTTCTAGTTCTGTGAAATATATTGTTGGAATTTCAATTGGCATAGCATTGAATGTATATAGAAGTTTTGGTAGTATGGCTGTTTTCACTATGTTGATTCTTCCTACCCAGGAGCAGGGGATATCTTTCCATTTTTTTATATCCTCTTCAATTTCTTTTTTCAGAGTGCTGTAGTTTTCAGTGTAGAGATCTTTTGCTTCTTTTGTTAGGTTGATTCCTAGATACTTCATTTTTTTGGATGCTATTGTAAAAGGAATTTTTTCCCTTATTTCTCTCTCAGTGAGTCTGTTATTTGGGTATAAGAAGGCTATTGATTTTTGGGTGTTCACCTTACATCCAGATACTCTACTGAATCTGTCAATTAAGTCTAGAAGTCTTTTGGTGGAGTTTTTTCGGTCTTCAATGTAGAGTATCATATCATCAGCAAATAATGACAGTTTAACTTCTTCCTTTCCTATCTTTATTGCTTTAATTTCTTTCTCTTGTCTAATTGCTGTGGCTAATGTTTCCAGAACTATATTGAAGAGGAGTGGTGATAGTGGGCATCCTTGTCTTGTTCCTGATTTTAACATGAAGGTTTTCAGTTTTTGGCCCTTTAATATGATATTGGCTGTTGGTTTTTTATAGATAGCCTTTATTAAGTTGAGGTATAGACCATCTATTCCAATTTTTTGCAGGGTTTTTATCATGAATGGGTGTTGAATTTTATCAAATGCTTTTTCTGCATCTATTGAGAGGATCATATGCTTTTTGTCCTTGACTTTGTTAGTATAATGTATTACATTTATTGACTTTCGTATATTGAGCCACCCTTGCATCTCTGGAATAAATCCAACTTGGTCAGGATGGATGATCTTCTTGATAATCCTCTGTATTCTGTTTGCTAGTATCTTATTAAGGATTTTTGCATCTATATTCATTAAGGAGATTGGTCTGTAGTTCTCCTTTTTAGTTGCATCTTTCCCTGGTTTGGGAATCAAAGTGATACTTGCTTCCAGGAATGAATTTGGAAGTATAGCTTCCCTTTCGATTTCATTGAAAAGTTTGAAGACTAATGGCAGTAGTTCTTCTCTCAATGTCTTGTAAAATTCAGCAGTGAATCCATCAGGGCCTGGGCTTTTCTTTGTTGGTAAATTTTTAATTACATTTTCAATTTCACTGACTGTAATGGGGTGTTTAAAATACTTTTAACTTCTTTATTCAGCTTTGGTAATTCATAAGTATCTAAAAATCTGTCCATTTCTTCTGTGTTTTCCATTTTATTGGAGTACAGGTTCTCAAAGTAGGTATTCATGATCTTCTGGATTTCTTTTGGATCTGTTGTGACTTCACCTTTTTCATTCCTGATTGCATGGATCTGAGCCTTTTCTTCCCTTTTTTTGATAAGATTAGCTAAGGGTTTGTCGATTTTATTTATTCTTTCAAAAAACCAGCTCTTTGCTTCATTTATTTTTTGTATCGTTTTCTTAGTTTCAATTGCATTGATTTCTGCTCGGATCTTTATAATTTCCTCTCTTGTTCGAGCCTTGGGTTTTTCTTGCTCTTGTTTTTCTAGGAGTCTGAGTTTCATCATTAAGTTGTTTATTTGAACCTGCTCTGTTTTCATAGTGTGTGCATTAAATGTTATGAGTTTTCCCCGTAGAACTGCTTTCATTGTGTCCCATAGATTCCTGTATGTTGTATTGGCATTTTCATTCATTTGTAAAAAGCCGTCTGATTTCTTCTTTAATTTCCTCTGTAATCCATTGATTGTTTAGGAGAGTGTTGTTCAGTTTCCATGTGCTTGTGAAGTTCCTACAGTTTTTTGTGCTATTGATCTCCAGCTTGATTGCACTACGATCTGATAATATACAGGGGATGACTTCAGTTCTTTTGCATTTATTCAGACCTGTTCTGTGAGCTAATATGTGGTCTATCTTGGAAAATGATCCGTGTGCAGCCGAAAAGAATGTATATTCTGATTTTTTGGAGTGGAATACTCTGTAAACATCTATTAAGTCCATGTGTTCCAAAGCTTGGTTCAGTTCTATTATTTCATTGTTGATTTTTTTTGCCTAGATGATCTGTCGATTTGTGATAGTGGGGTATTTAAATCCCTCTTAAAACTGTATTAGTGCTTATTTGTGTTTTCACGTTACTTAATATTTGTTTTATATAGTTGGGGGCATTTATATTTGGTGCATATATGTTTATGATTGTCATCTCTTCCTTTATTTTCACTTATTAATGGCTCATTCATTACCTAACCAGATCTTTTGCTTTTGGGTTATTTCAGATGCCTTTTTTTTTTTTTTTACAATCAGAAAATCAATAAGGGTTAGTACATATAATTCATTAAAGAAGCATTTTATTGTCTTGCTGTGATGATCTTGAAATGTTGAGCCAGATACAGGAGAGAGGTAGAGGGTTGGGGAGGAAGATGGGGAGGGAGGGAGGATAATGAACCTAAAGTTCTAGCAGAAAGGTCAGGGTGAAGGTCAGGGCTGTTAATAGAAAATGCACTCAAGGTGTAAGTAGTTTAAAGTCATGTGTTCATCACCAAGTCTAAATACAACTATAAGTGCATAAATAATTTTCACGTAAGCTCAGTTGTCCATGATGTGATGTGACCATGTTAAGTTAAATTCCTGCTCCACCACCTCTTTATCCTTTGATGAAGCATGCCCTAACCTACATTTTTGGTATTCCATTTCATATTATCTTTCACCCGAAGAATAATAGGGGAAAATTAACATTTATCAAATATTTATTTCATAAGTAGCAGACCATATTTTCTAAAAATGTCACCTAACTTAATTTTCTTGAATATACACTTAAGGCTTGTTATGACTCCCAAACTTACAATAATTATTTAATGTAATCCTAAAGAGAATAGAGTTACACTGGTCATGTACATTATGATATATATTTTTAACTTATAAAGAAACAGTTTCAGAGAGTTTAAGTAAACTGCTTAAAGACACAGGGATAGCAAATCTAGAGAGGCTTATAGGTAAAGACAGTTTGGAGAAAGAGATGCAAATTAAATTGTTATCTGCTAGCACTGTGACAATTAAAATGATCAAAGTCTAGATAAGAAGTGTCCTGACTTAGAAACCTACTTGTCTTGAGTCAGTTAATAACTATGAACTTCTTACTTCTAAGACTCAGTCTTCTCACTTAAAAATATCCTTAAATTCTCTTTGACTTTCCTCCAGGTGGCAGATCATTTCTCTTAGTTCCCAGGCTGCAGTCCTTAAATCTTAAAGCCGCACAAAAACAAATGCTCCCATTGTGCTCTCCACTGGGTGAGCACTACTGAATACTGTCCATCTTCTCCTGGTCTGGATGACTAAAACTGACAGCCACATAGAGAGAGTAGCAACTGACCTCCATGAAAAGCAGGACATCATTTTCTCTGAATGAAATTGTTGTAAGCACACTAGATGATGAGAGAGCTTCAGTCTTTGTTCCAAGTCTTGAAGTAAGTGCCTAATTGCAGAGAAGTCACATAGAGTGTCAGGCAAGTGGGACAGATGAGTCTCTCCCCTGGTAGAGAAAGAGCTAAGAAAATTAAGTGCAATTTTATTGAAGAAGGCAATTTTCATCAGTCTTGAGTAGTGATACACAGGGCTAGTTGTTACATTTGTGTTGAGCCTTTCCAGCTTTCACTTTATCATGAAAGATTCTTTCAGGGTCAAATGCCATTTGGATGGTCAATCATTTGCCTCCCCTTGACCTTTCGGCCAGAGGTCTACTGATAAGGAGTTTTCTGCGACCACATCTAATGAAGAAATGAGTCTCCAAGTCCTAGAATATTAAAATAGAGATATCATTTGGTATTTATAAGTTAGGGAGTCATAACAAGCCTGAAGTGTTTATTCAAGATGTCCGGTTTATGTCATCAAGAACAGCAAGAACCCCTTAGTCATTCTTTGGACTGAATTTATATGAGGTATTACTGGAGACAGGATTCCTGAAACATTTGTTCCAAATGACTTATAAAGGAATCATCATTATAAAAAGTTAAAAAAGATTTCCTAGGTTTGGATATAGTTAAAATTTGCTATGCACAGTTCTTTTTCCCAGATGAACTCTAGGAGAACTTGATATAATTTAGAAATGTTTGGCATATTTTAAACATTGCCTCAGTGTAGATATGAAAAGACTACCCTATCCTACATAGGCAAGAGGAGCTCCAATTTCTAATTTTCATTCCGACAATATGTACTCCAACAGAGTTATTTTTTCTATTAAGTCTGTTCTTTTCTCTTTCAATGAAAGATATGTATCTTATTCCTAGATTTCATAGTTATCTTGTAGCTTCTTTTTAAGACAACTTTACCTATTTTTTTCTGGGTCACCTTTTGTTGTATTCCCCTAGCTTCCTCGTTCCAACCTGGTTAAGTCTGTTAAAATCATTATCTCAAAATTTCCAGCTACAGGGGATCTAAAACAGTTTTGCTTCAAATTCTGATGTCTTAAGTAACTGCAGTACCAGCTTTGGAAATAACAACTAGCTGTCATAGTTAGATTTTATAGGAAGTTTTTTATTTTGCTGTTATTATTAATATTTGAATATTGTTATTGGCTGTTTGATGGAGATGGTCCCCAAAATGTTTCCTTGGGGCCTAGGTTGGAGAAAAAGGATTTGAAGATAATGCAATTAGTAGCCTTCTTTGGGTCTGGTGGGTTAGCCCATTAGTATGTTGGTAGGAGAACTAATGCACAAGTGGACTTAGTCTGTTGGAAGATTCTGGGTGTCTTAGAAGTTCTTTAATATGCCACCTACTAGTGGTTACTCACACATCTTAAGTGTTCTAAGAGAAAGAAAACACTGAGTACCCAGGAAATCTGTGCTTAAAATGAAAAGGAACATATACATTCATGTTTTTCAAGAAATAATGCCAGTAAATAATACCAGTGCATAGTGTACCCTTATAAGGAAAACATTTTAAAGGGATAAATGCAGGGTGATTAGTAGAAACAAAAGTAGGTGAAGATATCAGAGAAATGTCAGAGAAAACTGTACCATGAATTCCCTGGTAAAAGTTGCTCTCAGAGTGTGTCCTGCTGTGCATTTGGACCATGAATCTCTTGTTAATCTGCTATTTTCCTTTGAAATGTCTGTTAATTTATCTCGGAGAATTAAGAAGATAAAATAGTTAATACAAATACAGCATTTGAAATAGTTTTGACGTGTGGTGTATTATGTGCTTGTTGTTACTAATGCTGTGATTTTTGGCTCTCCAGAAGTATTTACTTCACATTTAAATGATCATGTGATTGTGTAGATGTGAATCATTCACTTTTCCACCACTCAGCTCCTGAAAATAGCTCATCATGTAATACAGTAGAATGCAGTCTTTATAATTGTGAATGAGTGAGGCATCTTTGTATGACAATGACTAGAAATTATATTTGGAGCCAGAATTTCTTCTGAGTTTGTTTTTTAATGCAAATTTAATTTTTACACCAACTCCAGGGAAATACATAGGACAAAAAGAATAAAAAGGTGTTTGGACTAATTAACTTATTGAGTCCAGAATTTTTCAGCAGGCTATAGGATGTGCTAAATTTAAGGCCATACTCAGAAACTGTAAACGCTTCTGTGTAGCTGGGACCTTGTTCTGAGAGGATATAGGCTTCACTTCTCTTTTTGTTATAGTTGTTTATTCTGCCATATTAAACAAACATATATTAAAGTGTGGCATTCAGATGATGCTCAATAAATATTAATTCCCCCCTCTCTTTTTCCAAGATAAAAACTGTAATTTTAAGCTCAGTGTACTGGACTCACTAGTTACAACAGATTTTTAAATTTCATTAATTTTGAAACAGTAAATTAAATATTATATTTTAGAGCTTACAATTTGTACGAAGTCAAGAATCAACCCTCGTAAGTAGTTTCTGTCCTTACATGTTTTTAAAAAGTAGAAAAAAGTAAATAAATGTGTTATTTCTTCATATGAGCTATTAGACACGTTTCCACGGACAAACCTTTGAACCATTTGGGGCTTATAGTCATTGAGGTAGAAAGTGACTTGACTGGAATAATTCGCTCAGTTTACTTTCACAGAATATACTGCATTTGAAAGGTATCTATTCTGAAATGTGCAGTTGTTTTTAATGACACTGGTGCTCCTCGCCTTGTGTTGGAGCTGAGGATGTACTATTTTCAGGTGGTTAATCCCTAGGCAGTTAGATGTCCACGTCCTAGCCAGAGCTGCTGCTCATCCTTCTCCAGCCGAAAAGTAGTACATCTCTGTACATGTCAGCTGCCAAATCACCACTTCCGGAGCGGGGCTCGTTCCAAACCTGATTCTCACTGGGGCAAGATTTAGTTCTGTCTACTGAAATAAGCTAAGTTTGTTGTCTTTAGAAAAGCAAAGATATTAATAGGAGCTGGTCCTCATATAGTAATGTTCCAGACTATGTGCCAGATGGTAAGTTTGTTTCACTAAAATAGTATTTTCATCACAATATTTTTCCTTGAGTTTGCTGGTTGTTTATAAAACACTTGAGTCACAAGTGGCTTACAGGTTTTGGTAGAACTGAGTCACAACACAATCATTTGAATAATGTAGTTTTGGAGTTTTTGCAGTTATTTTAATTAAATTAATTATAAAATAAATGCAGTAATGACTTTGTATTTTGAGGAATCAGGAATGATACAAAGATGAATGGTATGACTCGTCTACCTCATTTGAGGCAGGTACATGAAGTTTTCTTGGTTTTAGATCTTGTTTCATGAGCCACACCCTGAATCAGAATAATTTCTCTGCATCTTTCAAGAGCCAACAGAGAGAGCTTGCCTGATTGCACACACAGGGCTTCGATGTTTAGGTTACCCCTTTGAGATGAATAGGATATAGAAGGCTTACTTATTTCTGAACTCAACCACTGCCGCTTTCCTGCCGGCCCTTTGCATCTCTGTGGGTAGGAAAACAGTGAGATCATTGGGAGGAGGAGCTTTAAAAAGAAATGACTAGGTGTTTTGAGGTGAAGAAGAGTCTGTTTGTTCTGAGAAATGTTTCTTTAAAAATCATATCTGGAAAATTTCCAGTGGGAGGCACATCTAAGAGACTGTAAATAAAAAAACAGGGAAAGTTGAACATTGCCATCCCTAAATGTGGGGCTCTGATGGCTTTCTTCCTTTTCAGGAGATATTTAAGTTTGTGCATTGAGTGTGTAAGTAATGAGTTGATAAAACTTCCAAGAGTAATATATTAGCTTGCTATTGCTAATTTTTTTTTTTTTTTTTTT
>NW_022900940.1:31348913-31361873 GCF_012274545.1 Fukomys damarensis
TTATTTTTTTTTTTTTTTTTTTGAACCAGAGATCGAACTCAGTTCCTTGCACTTGCAAGACGGGCAGTGGAACCATGGAGCTAAATCCCCAGCCCAAGCTCGCTATTGCCCTTTAAGAAGTCACCCTGGGCCTGGGGATTTAGCTCAGTGGTTCTGCCGCCTGCACAAGGAAACAAATTTGATCCCTGGTACCAAAAGAAAAAAAAAGTCACCCCAAGCTCTTTGACTTAAAACAGCAATTACTATTTTTATTGTTGGATCCATGCTATTTATCTCTTGAGTTTTAGTTGATCTAAGCTTAGCTCAGCTAGATAGATTTGTTTGTTTCAGGAAATGATTACTGGGCAGCTCCATTTCTTCTGCTTTAAGCCAGGTAGGGTGTCCTTGTTTCATGCCTCATTCTCCTTGGACCAGCAGGCTTGCTAGGGTAAATCCTTCTCCTAAGAGTAAGTGATTTTCACAGTGATACCAAAGATATAAGAAATCTAGGTTAAATATGATATACCCCATTCTTCTAATCAAAGTGCTCACCATGCTAAGTGGAGATAGGAATTGAAGTGCAGTATTTCTTTAGGAGAAGGAATTATAATGTTATATACCGTGGAGATGAATATGAGCATAAATGGAAAGCTGGGACCAATAATGCAACATAACAAATATCATAATGAATATAAATGTGAAATTCATATACTTTGACCAATGATTCCTTATCTGGTCATTGTGAAAAGCTTTTTTCTCAATGAATTCCCTGATAATACTCTCACTGTAGGAGTTGGTTAATACTTCTGTTGCACTGGAATAAACCATAAAAATTGTCTTTGCCCATCCCCTCTCACCATCCTGCCCCAACAGGTGAAAAGAGAGATGATATGTGGGAAGAATGTAGAATAATGGGAAAGATCTTAGGCAAAATTTTGCAAGTATATATGTATTTATTTAAGAAAGATAAATTCAAGCTGATATTATGAAAACAAATTATTGACAAAAATCAGGAAAGGGCTTAGAGTCAAAGTGGATATATCAAGATGCAGATGTTTTAAATAACACTCAGTTTTGCACTTGCATGCAGTTGCAGTTGCCATTCCCTCAGAGCCTCCTGGGGACGTTTTCTAGTTTACATAAATTCAAGCCTGTTGGAGTCAAATGGATCCCGAAGACGTTGTTGGCAATACGACCCCATGTGGGTAAAAGGCTAAAGGAAGTAGGATGTTTGGGAGCCAAGAGAACTAGCAAATCCTATCTAAAGCTCACAGCACTTGTGTCCAGGGTTTCCTCTGCAGCAGTGTCACTGTTCAGCAGACCTGGAAGGGAACTGGGAACTTTTCTGGAACTAGTTTTCCTTCAAAAATGTATATGTGGACAAAAGAAACCAGTCTTTCCATTCCTGCCCATAGGAGTAGCAAATGCACCTTTCTCACAGGGTTCTTACCACTGTAATGTTTCTTTTCGCCTTGTGCGGTTATGACTTTTAAACATCATTTCTATATAGTCCAGTCTTACTTTTATAGTAATTACTGATGTTCACCTTAGCAATTATATTTCCGGAAGTTCCAGTAAACTTCATTCCTTTACCTACCTCTATATTATGTAAAATTGCTTAGGTAAAATTCTGTTAAAACATCAACAGAAAAATTAGCAAGGTATATCAGAAGATACAACCAAACACAGACACACAGGAATATTCCTTTATTTTTTTAAGAAAACTTTTCACTGTTGGTGATGTTGGAGTGAAGTAGAAACTTACACCGACTGCTAATGTGATTGTGGAAGGCTGCAGTCTTTTGGAAGAACAGTTGAACAGTATGTATCAAAATTCTTTGCATAGTGTTAGCATTACCCTAGCAATTACATTTCTAGGGCTTTATCTAAGGAAGTAATGAGTAATAAGCATAAGGGTAAGGGAAGAAGAGGTCCGCTACCATTTTATTCATAACAATAGAAATTTGGAAAACATCTGGGTACAAAAATGAAATGAAATTTTAAAAAATATTATTCAGTCATATTAAATAATATTGTTTAAGCTGGGCCTGGTGGCACATGGCTATAATCACAGCTCTCAGGAGGCTGAGGCAGGAGGATAGCCATAAATAGTAAAACTCTGTCTCAAACAATGAAAATTGTTTGATTAAAATTATATTTTACAGAATTTTAAAGACACAAGTAGTGTGTTGACAGTATATTTGACAAAATCTCAGAATATAAAGAAAAAATAAAGTATTTAATATGTAAATAATATATGAACTAATTTATATAAACTACCTACTTGTTTATATAATGGGAAATACTATTGATAATTTTTGTGTATAGGATTACAATTTTATATATTTTTAAGTTTTTAAAAAGAATGCATCTTAATTTTATGTTTAGTGAAAAATGATATTTATCAAAAGTGGTGGCACACGCCTCTAATCCCAGCACTCGGGAGGCTGAGGCAGGAGGATCGCTGTGCTGGATAGTGAGTTCCAGGTCAGACTCAACTACATAGTGAGACCCTGTCTCAAAAAACCAAAAAAAAAAAAAAACCCGAAAACCAAAACCAAAACAAAATGATCTCTAGAAAGAAATGTATAGATTACTGTTTAGCTTTGATAATACAAAAATTCACTGTAGAAGTATATCCTTAAATCAATATGAAAATAATTACTCAATATGAAAATGATTGACAGTGAATACCTTATTTCAATATTAAGATTAATGTTATAAACAACGATAGAATACTAAATAATTTACAGTGAGAAAAGTTAAGATATAACTGTAGAGGCTATAAATTTGAAAATTAGATACAATATAGGTTCCCACTTGCTGAAAGAGACAGCCAGGGAAGTGTAACTTCAGATAAGATGTGGATAGCTTCACTGAGAGATAGACTACCTTGAAGATGGTAGAAGTACGAAAGACAGAGCCATACAACCATACTTTCTATCCCATTGTTGTGAGCAGAAGCTCTTCACGCTCCCTCCCTTCCAGGGGTTGGGAGGTACCCTGGGCCACAGGTGCCAAGAACCAAGGCTCTAGGCTGGTTCAGGACACAGCTTGCCAATTCTTCCTGCAAACACTATGTGATCCTATAATACAGAGTAATAAAAAAGAAATGCCAAGTGACACAGAAGCAAAGGATATTCAAAAGCATCCCTTCTCCGGAAGAATGTAATTGACTTTTATGAGTACTTTACACATTTACCATTTATACTTTCCTGCTTCTTGAGTCACCACCACTTGTGTGGTAGAGCTGGTTTGCATCCCATGCAAGTGCTACTTATGCTAAAGTCTCTTCAGACTACCTTGGGTGTCCTTATACCATGAAGCTGGTGTGTTGCTGGGACTGTTTAAATCAATGCAGATTGGAAAATGCTGCAGTCAGGGTTTTGTTTGCCTGGAGAGCAAGTACCTACAGTCTGTACCTGTTCTTTCAGCTTCTGATCCTTGGCTCTGCTGCCTCATCTCATTTCATCTCCCTATGTTCAAAATGTCATAAGCATCTTACCCAAGCTTGCTAACGTTCCTCCTACACTGGCCATCTTCAGAATTCTACAAGTCCCATAGCAGTGACAGGTGGTGAACGGGAAAGGCCAGTTCATTTTAGTCACATCTGCTCCTTCGTCAGCCTGACCTCCAACCTTCCGTGGTGACAAACCTGTGGTGCCCAAGATGCATATAGCCTGTTTGTATCACTGAACGCTCTAAAAGGCTCTCCATCCCTGTTAGCTGGTCAAAAAAATCCCTTAACTACTTCTTAGATCAGTCCATTCTTTCCATCACTGCATTTACCACAATGTCTCACTGGATAACTTTTACGTATCTTATTTACTTATTTTATTCTTTTAATTAAGGATTTGTGACTCAATGGAATGGAGACTCTGTTCCCTTTTTCTGCATTTCTGCTTCGGACTGTCCTGTTTTCTCCTTCTAACATTTTATTCCCATTTTAAACCTATTTCTAACAGAGAAAGGGAAGAAAGGGAATAGAGGGAGGTCTGTAGTTGCCAGACATGAAAGCACAACACGGCAAAGCTTTTCTAATTTTACTTTATTGTGTTCAATACACATAACAAAATTTGCCTTCTTAATTAAAATTATATGGTTCGAGTATTAAACACATTCATACTATTGTGTAGCCACCATAATATTGTTCTTCACCCTCAGAAATCTCCTTACCTCTTTGCATAATGTTAAAGTAAAATACTACATTCATTAAATAACTCCCCACTTTTCACACCAGTCCCTAGGAAGGACCATTGTGCCCTTTGTATGATTTTAACTACTCTAAATTCTTCTTATAAGTGGAATCACACTATATCGGTGTGTGTGTGTGTGTGTGTGTGTGTGTGTGTGCGAGAGGCAGAGAGAGAGAGAGAGAGAGAGAGAGAGAGAGAGGGAGACTGGATGTTTCAAATACCCTGTAACATATGTCAAAATGGTGTTCCTTTATAAGGCTAAATAATACTCCATTCTATATATGTGTACCATATTTTCTATTCCAATCATCTGTCCTTTATACTTACATTGCTTACCCTTTTTGGCTTTTGTGACTTAACACAGCTATGATCATGCCTGTATAAATATCTTTTTAAAACTCAGTTTTAGTTTTGTGGGGCCTATACTCTGAAACAGAATCTCTGTACTAATCCTTTTTTTTTTTCTTTTGAGGAATCACTACCCTATTTTCCACAGTGTCTGTGCCATTTTGCATTCCACTAACAGTGAGTAAGAATTTTAATTTCTCCACAACCTTACCAATGTTTATTTTGTATTTTTCTCCTTCTGAATGGGTGGAGTTAGACTGGCACTCTGGTTTTGGTTTGTATTTGCCCTAATTAGTGATGTTGAGCATATTCCCATTCACTATTGGCCATGTACATCTTCTTTGGAGAACTGATTATTTAATTCTTATGCCCATTTTTACTTAAATTTTTGTTATTGTTTTTAGGTGTCCTCTATACGTTCTCACTATTAATCCATTATCAGATATATTATTTGTACATATTTTCTTCTCTAAATTAATTTTTTTACTTCATTAAGTATATATTATTATTTTTAAATTTTTATGAAGTTCAGTTTGCCTAATTTTTGTTGTTTTTGTTGGTTGTTGTTGCTTGTGACTTTTGTGTCATAGTCAAGAAATAACTGCAAAACCCAAGATCAGCACACTTTTCCCTGTCTTCTAGGAGAGTTATCCCTTTAATCCAGTTGAGTTGATTTTTATGTAGTATTAGGTAAGCATCCAACTACTTTTGAAAATCTGATTGTAATATGCCTCAGTGCGATTCTTACTGAGTTTATCTTACCTGGAATTCATAGACCTGTTTACATTTGTATTTTTCATCAACAACATGGGAAACTTTCTATTTTTTTTTCCAAATATTTTCTCTATTCCTGTCTGTCTCCTGCTTTTGGTACTCCCAAAGTAGATATGTTGATGTGTTTATGTTGTCCATGTGTTCCTTACATTCTGCTCGTTTTTCTCATCTATTTTCTCTCTATTCTATAGATTAGATCATTTCCATTGTTCTATTTTTGAGTTCACCAATTCATCTTTTGCCTACTTAGTATGCTTTGGAGTCCTTCTATTAATTTTTTTTTTATTTCAGTTACAGCATTTTTTAGCTGCAGGATTTCTTTTTGGCTTCTTCTTAGCAATTTGTTCATAGATTTTTTTCTTAATTTTTTCAAGTCTTTGAGCATCTTTAAGATAACTTCTTAAATATCTTTGCCTAGAGCAGCCATCACATAGTTTTCAGGGTCCATTTGTTTGTTTTTTCTTTTGAAGGTACCATACTTTCCTGTTTCCTCATATGCTTTGTGGTTTTGTTATTGAAAACTGCACACTCGAATCTAATATAGCACTCTGGAAGCCAGCTTCTCCTTCTCCATAGTTTGATGCTTTTGTTATTTATGTTTTATTATGATTATTGTAAGCTGTATCAGTGCTGAGAATCAACCTGAAACATAAACTTAAATTCTTCTCAGTTCTTTTTAGAACCTGTGCCTTTCCTTGGGCATGAGTGGTCACTTTTTAGATTTCTCATTTGGAATTCTTTTGTAGTGTTCTAGTTTTTAATGTCTGGCTCCTAAAGATGGATTTTTTTTTTAAAGAAGGAAACAGTGGGGTGGGGTGGGGGTGTTTGACCCCGAGGCGCCTCATTTTGGAGTGCAACAGTGATAAGAGACACAGTCACAGTGTCTGCCCTCTGTGATGAGAAGCAGCAGTTACCTAGAGATCGGAACAAATTTCTGGTATTTGGAGGAAGGGGTCATTTTTTTCCCACCCTGTCTCCTGTAAAGTCTGTCCAGACTGTTCCAAAAGCAGGCCAAAGCTTCCTGCCCTGAATGTAGGGGTGGGTTACCTCGGTAAGAGCTGAAATTGATCAAAATCAATACCACTTTACTGCTCAGGCCTTCTCCTTACGAGTTGCCAAGCATCAGTAGATTGCAAGGTTCCAAAACAGTTATATCAGATTCTGCCAATGTTGACTGCTTGGGGAGATAGATTCTTGGTTGTTAACCCTCCGTAGTAAATTTATTTTTCATATTAGTATAATCATTTTAAAATTGGTATTGTCATTAAGGTGTGATTAATGGTAAAGGTTTGTAAGAGATAGACATACCAAATCATTTCCTGGTAAATAATTAGTGGTAAATGTCTATGAGAGCAGTTTGTTCAAAACCACAAAGAAAAGTAGGCATTATTAACCTTGTTTTACAGAAACAGATGGAATCTCAAAAAGATTAAGTAGCTTTTCTGGATTCACAAAACTTGAGTGGCAATGCTTAGATTCTATCTTAGATTACTGTTAACATAACTGATATTTCTGTTGCCCCATTCTGCTCTACCTGTCTGCAAGCCCAAGAGGCCAGTTGTCCCTGCTACTGTAACAGTCTTCATTAAAGACTCATAGCTGATTCATTTTGAAGCCAGATGTGGTTGCACATTCTTATAATCTGAGGATCCTGGAAAGTTGAGACAGGAGGAATGGGGATTTGAACCTACATCAGGCAGTTGAGTATATTAGCAAGACCCTGACTCAAATTAAAAATGAAACAAAAAAAAAAGTGGGCTGGGGATATAGGTCAGTGCGAAGGTCTTGCAGTCTCCCGGGATAACAACAACAAAAGATTTACTTTCATTTTTAAATTCTCTGACTGTATCTCATAATTCTCTTCAGCCTTTTATCTTAGCACTGAACAATAAATCAGTTTTGGGAAATCGTTTCATGGGACTGGTAAAGTTAAATAATAATAAATAACTGCCTAACACTTGGCAATATCTGTTCAATACTGTCTAAATGCATGGGATGCTATATTTTAATAGTATAGGCATTAAGTCAGGGGTTATTCTGAGGGCTTTCCCAAGGTTTGGATAAAGCTGTGGAACTCTTCCTTTGCTCTGCTGTACTCCAAGAACAACTATTTGATGAATGTCTTTTTTTCCCAAAGATTAAATGACATCAGGAAAAAAGATATAAAGTCCATGATAGGGGATAATGATGTACCAGTCAGTGGAAGTAAAGCATTCTTGTTTTAAATAACAAATTATTGTTTTTTATAGCTAAAGCAAAACAGTAATAAAATTAACTCTCATGGCCAATTTCCATGCTAATATGTTGATTTACAATCTTTTCTGGAGATTCAACAGAGAAAATGTGCATGTGTATACATGGTCATGGTAACTCTCTGTTTGGAGTAATTTTTTCATTCACTGATGTGTAGATGCATTCATCTAACAAGCACCTTCCGAGAGCTCGTGTACTTAATGCTATTGCAGATTCCAGGAATGAGGGTTTGAGTAAGATAAATACAGAGAAAAAAATCCATGTCCTCAGGGAATACACAGTCTTGTGAAGGAAAAGAACACACATACAGGATGTACCACACACTGTGATCAATGCTTCAGAAAAACTGTATTTAGGTTACTTTGATGATGTAAGGGAAAGCCCTTAGCTGTTCCCTGAGAAAAGGGTAAAAGGTAGTATTTCTTTAGATATTCATTTCGCATAGTATACTTGTGGGAAAAAATTTTTATTGGATCTTGATTTTGGTTCTTGAATTAGAAAGAGGAAGTAGAAGACAGTAAAAATAAGTGTAAAAATAAGAGCATTTTAAGTTTTAACTAGAATATAACAAGGTATTTTATTTGGATATGCTACGGATGTTCGTAGTCATATAAACATATCACAGGTATTCTTAGGCCATAAATTGATATTATAAAGAAAACCTCCTTTAATTACCAAAATAGTCAAAAGAACGGTCGTGTTTTCCATTGTGAAATGTCTCTTCACTACCATTTTGTATGTTTGTGTCACAGTATGTAAAATCCGAACCTTCCTCCTCTCTCAGTCTCCTCCATCTCTCAGCCTTCTCAGTTGTCCTCTACTCACTGTTCACCTGTCCACCCTCTGCCTGTCTGGAAACTTACGTGTAGTGGGATCCTGCTGTGAGGCAAATACACAAGCCCGGAGATTTAGTTGTGAGTTTACTATGGAAATTTATAGAGATTACTGTGGAAATTTACTTCAAGAATTTACAGTGTAGTAAAGGAAATGGCAGGCGCTATGAAGGCATTTGAAACATAATCATACAGTCCGAATAAGGCACATGGAGAGGTGAGTGTTTAGCAGCAGGGTTATGAAGTGCTCCAAAGAGATGGTATTCAAGCTTGAGGGTAATGGGCATGTAAACTTTGTCAGGCACGAAAGAGATTTTAGCCAGAGAAATACAAACCTGAGATGATTATACAAACCTGATAAACTCATGTAGTCTCGTTGACAGATGACTTTCATAATGTCCTCATATTTCTATAAGAAGTGTGATTTCTGAAAGAATTTCCACTAATAATGTTTGCTCCCATACTTTGTTTCAATTTAAGCTTCAATAGCAGTGGCTGGGGTGTATGTGCAGATAAACATGTGAGGAGAGAGTATTTATAGTTTCACAATTTAAGCAGTTTAAATGAGTAAAGAAAGACTGGATTTGAAAAGATCTTATGTCTAGTATTAAATATGGTCATTGAGCCCACAGTTTGAGTCAAGTATTGAATTAAGTATATTTAATAGAATCTCTTAACTGTATTCTTTACCTATAGCCACAAATCTTTTACAGTGCATTGGCTCAACTATAGGTGATTTTCTCAGTAAATATAATTTTAAGTACTGTATATTCTTCATTTCAAAGACCTCTACTACTTTATTGCTTCTTCTAACTCATTATAGTATTCATTCTTTTATTCCATTTGAAAAATATCTTTCTTTCAATGCCGTTTATTTTAGTGCACTTATCTTTAGCACATTTCTCTGTTATCCTCCATGCAAAAACTGGATTTTCCATGGCTGGGGATTTAGCTTCGTGGCACCTCAACCTGCCTCACAAGTGCAAAGTCATGAGTTCAATCCCTGGCACTGGAAAAAGAAAACGAAAATAAATAAAGAGCATATCTTAAAAATAAAAAAACATGTTTTTCATAATAGTTTAATAAAAATTTCCTTGTTCTACAAAATATCCCTCAAGATTCATATCTTATAGCATATCTATAGTAAATGACCAGAAACCGAATTAAAGAACAAAAGCAGTAAGTCCACGTTACTGATGG
Source organism: Fukomys damarensis (assembly GCF_012274545.1). Classification (NCBI taxonomy): domain Eukaryota; kingdom Metazoa; phylum Chordata; class Mammalia; order Rodentia; family Bathyergidae; genus Fukomys; species Fukomys damarensis. Next base: position 31,358,497 of record NW_022900940.1, read on the forward strand.
CCAACAGTATTTCACAATTCTACTATTTAATACCCAAAGCATGTCTAAAAAGAGTACTGACAATGCCTCCATATACAGCAAAGTTATGATTTGGGGTTCTAACGACAGATAAGCATACCTCACACTTAGACAAGAGAAAATCTGGTATGTCAAAAGTCACTATGTACTCTAAAAGAGGTTTGACTATCAAAAATATATTAAAATATGTGCAATATAGGCTTCATACTGACACTGAGCATTAAGAACGTTCAGTCTCATCATTTCTACCTTCCATTTGGAGCATAAAGGTTAAAACACAACAGTTAAAGAGCTGGAAGTCATTATTTGTTGCTTGCAGAAACCATTACTGCCAATCCTGTAACTACTGTTACTTCATTTCTGAGTTCCCACAGCCTAGCCCCAGGCATAACTGATCTTCTTTTTTTCCCTAAGACGCCATCTTTTCTTTCTTCCCAAAGCTTCCATCTTGTTTTCTGTTTTTCAGGAGTGATTGGAAGGCTGGTGTAAAATTATTCATAATGACTCCTATTGCCAGTCTATGAAATTGCTTCCAGTTCTTAGAGGTATAATAAAAAATAATAAAAAATATTGCTATTAGAATAGTTACATTTTTTGCCTCAGATAAAATGTGAAATTATTGAAAAGGTGTATGCGAAAAGAAACTTGAATAACCAAAACTCGGTTATAAGGGCGTGTTTTCCTGTTTCCTTCTCCAGTTCTGATTTCTCCCTCTCCCTTGCTCCCTTTCTCCCTGTTTTCCTTCCTTCTGTTTCCTTGCATTTATGCATCGTGTACATGGCTCTCTATAACTTGAGTTTATGGGACCCACTACCTCCCAAGGCCCACCATCAGTTGTCAAACTCCTTCTTAATCTCTTAGTTTATGTTTTTAAGAACAAACATCATTGTCTCAGTTCATCTTTTCAAGACAGGCCACCTGAGTTTAGCTTAGGCCATAGGTCTCAGAAGATCTTTTTCAGAGGTCATCTCACACAAATCTGTTTTGTCTAGGGGTAAATAAGCTCTGCATATTTCATACTGAAAAGGAAAAGCAGAAGAAAAAGCAGAGAAAAGCAAGACCTGCAGCCGTTCTGAAATATGTCATAGTTCGCTAAATTTTTCATCAAAATTAAGGCCTTACTTAAATTTCTAGGAAAGTATGATTGTGAAATCTATAGCACACACATTTTCATACATATAATGTGGGTGCTATATGTATAACTTTTACAAACTGCTGCTTTAATATTTTTGAAATGAAAGAATTGTCTAATTGTGTGACACTATTACTGTGGTAATAAAAAAAAGTTTCATTTATGAAACTTTAGAGAAAATAAGACATTTCTGGCTACTGCATTTATCTAAGACTTTAGTTACCTGAGACAACTATAAGTAATTTCAATCTAAGAATACTTCCTGATATTACTTAAGGGTCTTCAAAACAAGGCCGTCCGTGATGTAACAGAAGTTCCTCAGGAAAGTTGTGACAGGATAGAAGCAAACAACTGAAAAATATTAACCTTGGAGACAAGAAATGTATAAACTTCTGCCACAACTCACATAAACTATAAAATTCTGTGGTGTTTGCCTCAAACTGCCATCCGTCCTGTACTGGTCAGTTTTGCTCTTGACGGCACAACATGCCCAACAATCACAATTTAAAGGAGGAGAAGTTTATTTTAGCTCCCAGTTTGAAAGAGTTCAACCCGTGGTCTTCTGCATCCAAAACAGAAACACTGTGATGGGAGGGCATGGTAGAATGAAGCTGCCCACTTCATGGTGACTAAGCAGCAGAGGACAGGGGGAAATATCAGAAAGGGGCAGGGACCAGATATAGACCCATGGGGTCATGGCCTGATGGCACACCCAGACAAATCCAAAAGTATGCTTTCCTAACCTCCTAGGTGTCTCTCAACTTGACAGTCAAGATTAACTGCCACACCCAAATCCATTTTCTTCCATGAATTTCAGTGCCAGTATATGTGTGACACAGAATTCATTCCCCCTGCGATATTGACTCCATCACTTGAAGGCCACACTGTACAACTGTCAGTAATTCCTTGTTCAGTTTTCATTCTGATATCTAATGCTCAGCTGTCATAATAACTAAAAAAATCTGATGTACTCTGAAACTAGTTAAATTGGTTATTCGTAGCTAGAAGGCCCAATTTTGCATATATTTTTCTTGTTTGCTGCATGTCATTAGATGATATGAAGACAGAATAGTTAAGCAAGGAAGAGTATGACTGGTACAAGATATTATATAGCATTATTGTGTATGTGACATGCTTACACAAGATCCTTATTTCCACAGAATACTTAGTAGTTTCCAAATCCTTGTTATAGTAGCTTGACTGCATCCAAACTTCCTGTTCCATATAGCTCCTTATCACTGTTCCTGACTCCTCATTATAAATCATTTAGCTCCTTTCTCCATATTTGCTTTTCTTCTTGGCCTTTTTATATGCTGTTTACTATACCTGGGCTATACTTTCCCTTGACTTTGACCAATTCCAAATTCAAAATTTTTAAAGCCCCTCTCTTACCTCCTTGACTGTCCTATTTCCCTGTCTTTATGGCCCATCTCAGCAGACTGGTATGACCATTGGTCAGTATTTTATTGCAAAATCCCCATTTTCTGGAAAGTATAAGCCCCAGGATGCCATGCATCTGTCTTGATCAGTTTTACATTTCTGGCCCCTAGCATGGTGTTTGAGAAATGAATACTCAGTGAATATGTTAAAGTACTTCTATAGCATATATCTAAAATATATCCCCAAATTGTCATATTGTTTTTGTTTTTGATACCGGAGATCAAACTCAGGACCTTGCACTTGCAAGGCAGGCGGCAGCACCCTGATTTGGGGCCCCTTGATTTGGGGCTTTTGAAAAGTGATTGGATCATGATTGTTGTCCCCTCCAGAGAGAATGGTCTTGTTAAGTAAAACAATATAATTTTAATGCTATGTTTTATATATTAAGGAACTAAATCACATGATAAATCATTCATTTGAAAATATTTTCCAGGAAATTTTACACTTTGAAATTATAAAAAATCCTCCAAGCTAATATATTTTGTCATGCTCAAATTAGTTAGGATCGTTTCTTCTTTTACTTTTTTCTCCAAGGTGAAAATTTTCCATTTAATAGAAACCCTTGTGAGTTTTAAAATTTTCCTTTCAAAGTAATAACACTTCTAGAAAGGATAAAATGCTGAGTGATTACCTTTATTGAAGAGAAAGGGAGGACCATCGTGATTGAATATCTCCTGGTGGAACTGACAGCCCTGAACCGTCACTGTTAGTAAGACAGAGTATGTAGTCAGGGCGTCCATTGACATTCCGGGGTTTCTTTTTTTCTTTTTTTTTCTTTTTTTTTTTT
>NW_022900940.1:31362027-31378222 GCF_012274545.1 Fukomys damarensis
CTTGCCATTGTGGTGTTTTTTTTTTTTTTTTTTTTTCTTTTTTTTTTTTGTTTTTTTTTTGGTACTGGGGATTGAACTCTGGTCCTTGCTCTTGCAAGGCAGGCCACCAAACTGCTGAGCTAAATTCCCGGCCCCGGGGTTTCTTTTTATCACATTAATTCCCAAGTCACCAAGTCTCAGTAGAAAAGGTGAGTTTTTCTTCCCAATTTATCCAGGAAGTATACGGGTTTCCTAAGGAGTAACGATACTCTTGCCTTCAGAAAGTTACTCCTATTTGGCTGTAGGTACTTGGGATTTAAATTTATGCTACGAAGCATTTATTGAGTTCCTACTCAGTAGGAGTATTGCCACCTTAGATGTAGAGTAGGGAGGATGATTATGAGGGAGTCCTCTGCGTCAGTTCTCTGGAAGGAAGAAGAGGAAGGAATTAGGAGACAAAGTATGAGCAGAGACCAAGGGCTGCTTGGGATGCTCTAACTTGGTCAAGTTGGCCCACAATGATGATTTATTACTGTCACATTGAATATTGTATATGGTCTGCCACCAAGTGGCAACACCATAACACAGCAGCGCTCTGCAGCCAAGACAGTACCTAAAGGAGTTGGCAGTTAAAGGCTATCCATCTACAGCATCCCCAGAAACTAAACAAGACCTCTGTCATCTTAGGGAAATCTGGGCAGTGTATTACATACAGGCATTGTGAAAATAAGGGGCAACAAAATAATTGAGATAAATTAATTTTTCCAAAAGATATTTCACATTATAAAGAGGACAACAGGCCTAGTAAGAATCAAGGAATAGCCATGGATTTTGCTGAGTGGTTCCACAGCCTGCTTCACAAGTGTAAGTTCCCAAGTTCAATCCCCAGTACCAAAAAAAAAAAAGAAGGAATAAAGAACATCAGTTTGGGGGCAAAGGAAAAGTAGTCAGTAATTATGGCTGTGGCAAACGAGAAAAGCTTTTTAGAAAAGATACTGTGAGGGGGATCATATATACACAAGGAGCATTTCAAGAAAATTGTAGGGGAAGGGCCAGATCAGCTGTGGAGAAAGTACGATAAAGTACCTCAGTTTGTCAATACTTCTCTGTGCAAACAATTAAGCTCCCAAACAAAAGTGTTCTGAAAAATTTATCTTCCATTCAAAAAATTCCACATCAGGTGACAGACATAATCACAGCCATCTTTCTCACACAAACTCATGCCGTGTTCTTCCCAAAAATTGTAAACAAATTAAGTTTGCAAACTGAGGTACCACTGTATAGTACTTGGGAAGAGGATTGGGATTAGTAAACAAAGGGTAGAAGTCTGGCTGTGAGATCCCAGAAGTACTGTGTAGAGGTAGTAATAGACGGGAAGAATGGATGGAACAGATGGATCCAGGAGCTGAATCCCTGGACTATAAGCCTGAAGATACTGGAAAATTAAAAAAAAAAAAAAGTATTTCAAGCATAATTTTAATCCTTCATGGGCCCCAGTTACTTGGGTATGTTTTAGTCATAAAATATCATAAAAGCAGGAAAAACTGAAAAACCCTGGGTTTGCATTCTCTCATGACTTAACATCCGTTGAAGCGAAGCTGCAGGCATCTCCTTGAGAGCTGACATATGTACTTTTTGACCCTCCACCATCTCTAGTAAACACCCATGGAGCCTACTTTAAGTAGAAGTGCTATTTCGTATACCTCGCCCCATGAGACATTGTATTGTTCATGATCTCACTCTTTCCTCTATCATTATTTCATGTATCAAGAAACCAAGAGGCAAACAAGGCTCTGTTTATATTTCTTTTGAAATTAGATGACGTAAATCTAAATGAGGATATAGAAAGCCTTATTGTTACATCTGGACTATAAAGTTTAATAGTATTTTAATTTTTTGTGGGTATGTACAAACTTACCCCAAAGAAGGGCCTAAAACAATAGTACATATTCATTATATCATGTAGTTGCTGGGGATCAGGAATATGGGAGTTGTTCGGCTGGTGGCTCTGATGTGGGGTCTCTCAGGAAGTTGGATTTAAAGTGCTGGCTCTGGTTGCAGGTGTGTGAAGGCTTGATACAGGCTAAGAGATCCACTTCCAGTTGGACATGCACGGCCAACTGATGCTGGTTGTTGGTAGAATTTTCTGTGTTTAATCACATGTATATCTTGTGGGGCTTTCTCAGTGTCCTTGGAGCATGGCATCTGCTTCCCATAGTGTGTGACCCAATAGAGAATAGCAGAAATTACTCTGTCTTTTATGACCTAGCCCAGAAAGCAGTACACAGGCATTTTACGAAACTGCCCTTTTGGTTGCAGAGGTTAATCCTATTTGAACTGGGGAGGAGCCACACAAGATAATGAAACAAGAATCACTTGGGACTGCTTTAGGCTACAGTGCACACATGGACAAAGAGTCCACTTTATTTCTTGAATTTCTCTATCTGAGCCTACTATACATTTCAAGTTAATGGTGCGTTCACTTTTTACTTCCCTCTGGCTTTCTCATAGGTATGAATTCTCTCATATAGTTGAAATGCGATGACAATTTCTACAATCATTCCAAACACTTTTATACATTTAGTAAATTTAATAATTAGAATTTTAAAATGTAATAAATAATAACTATATAAAACTGTAAAGTCTGAATGTATTAAATCAATCTTTCAAAACTATGACTCACAGAGAAGGCTGCTATTATTGAATTATCATTTGGTTTCTTCTATCAGTTAAATCTACCGGTCACCAGTGTGTACTGCTGTTGTCCCCATGGGCACTACTGGTTTCAGCACTGTCACCCATTGCTTCCCAGTGCTGAGTGAGAAAGTCCAAATATTTTATGAATTATATTCTAAATTTAGCTAGTAGTGTTTCTGGTACTACATTGAGCATCAGTATTCTGAAAAGAATGTAAGATACGACCTTTTCTTTCAAGTACATAATCTGTATATAGAATTTAAAGCAGTTTCTCAGTGGGAGAGAGACTAGCTATTTCTGTTTTTGTGTGATTTTATAATCTTAAATGTGAAATGTGAGGGTTACCTTCAAATTACAGTAGCAGTAATAATATCCATCTGCAGGAATGTTCCCTACCACAAGGGTGAGGCTTTGTTTACCTTTAGAAAATATTTCTGAAAGAGGCTGTGTGTAGCCATTTCCAATAAGGAGAAGGCAGGTTGATCAGATAGCAGCAAAACTAATGAAAAGCATCATGGAAGTGACAGCAAGATTAATTAAGTTCGTCCAGTCGTATTCATGTGTGGCTGTGCAGAGTTCCTTTGGGTACCACTGCAGTTAAATGGTGTTCATGGTGACAAATACTGCAGACTTCCAGAACTGACACTTTTGAGTCAAGGGTAAAAACTACATCCAGTCATTTTATCTACCAGAAGGGTGAGAGTTGAGCTCTTAGGGTTATTAGTATGTTTGAGCAAAGCCAAGATGAGATGGAGATACAATTAACACAATGTTGAAACTGTAATATTTTGTTTTCTGATTACGTATTTTCTTTATGTATTGTAGACATTTTGACAGAGAAAACTAAACAAATTTCCACCTACTGCATTTGCCCGAAGGCAAAGAATTATGCACCCTTGGAGACACTTTCAATTACTTTGTGAATTCTGGCAACGTTGGGGCCCAGTTACACTGTCTCCCTGCTCCCTCTGTACAGTTATTATCACAGTGCATATAAAAATGGAATGTCCATGACCTAAAGCTCCCAGATTTACCGAAGCTGTTCTCAATTTATCTTGAAAGATTTGGGTTTTTGTAAGGCAAAGAAGAAATCCAATATGATGCTGTTTACTTCTCCCATTTTGTTTGCGAGCACATTTCTTATGGAGCTGGGATGGGAAGGCTAATTCTCAAATAGCTTCCCAACAACCATAAATTAATTTTATTTTAAGAAAAATCGGAAACCTCTGGTATGTACAAGATCTTTCAACCTGCTATGCAACCTGTATTAACTCGTGTTATTGTGTCACCAAATGTCTTCAGATGCATATTAATACATTTTTGTCCTTGGAAACACTTTGGAGTTTATTCATGTATTCAGTCAGTAAACACTTCCTACATTATTAGCTCAAATAAAATTCAGATCCTTTAACATGGAATGTGAGATCATCTTCAATGTGGTCTCTGTATTTTCTTATCCTGAAATATTTTGCTTGAAGATCTTTTAAGATACTTGCTCTTCAAACTCTAATTGCTTTTGGACTCCTAGGCACATTTTTTGCAATCACATCTTTGTTTTATGTCATTTGTCGGCTTTTTTTGCATTTCAACAATCTAGGTCAGTGTTGAAGATAGGATTTAAATTCTACCTCTCCCCTGTACCTTTCCAAGATCATCTCAACCCCATAGTATCATCTTTTGCCAAGTCCTTATATTTATGGCCCAGAGTATTCGTTACTTCATATTACTTTTTTTCGTATATTTTGTATGTATATACTCATTTTCTTCAACTAACATATACAGTGCTTTGAGGAACAGAAAAGTAGTTTAAACATCCAAATTCATTGATTTATTATTATATCTGTAATGTTTTTGCCAATAATGATGATGGGTAATAATTTGATTACTTACGTGTGAGGCACAAAACTTGGTGATATGGGACTGCCAAAATTGAGACCTGGTGTTCACCTGTTTTTGAAGACATTGTCAATGTAAGTACAAAGAGGCCAGAGTCTACCTTATAAAAAGTAGATTTAAAAAAATTATATATTCAGAATGGCTTTGGCAGCGGGTGGGGAGCATGACAGAGAGTATGTGAGACCCATTAGAAAGAAAGTTTGTAATGCTTCTTATTGTAAGAGAATCAGGGCTATCATTCAATCAAAGCAATATAAAAAATCTATGTATTTACGTATCTAGGGGTTTAGTTATCTTCCCTTGAATTGTTCTCTCTCTGAACACTCTATTGTCAAGTCTGTGACTTGTTTTCTGTGTCAGCCTCCTGATATGTTCCACGCACAGCATTTCTGATCTGCATTTTTGTCCAATAGGTGACCAGGCTTCAAGTTCTCTGGCTTTTCCTTAGGGCTTTGGGATTTTTCTCTCTACCCTAAAATAACTCTGAGATCTCTTTCTGGTCATTTTCTCTAGCCACAGGAAACATTGCTGTTGCTCAAGGCAGAGAACATGTCTGATGTTAACAGCATGCTGTAGTTACTAACTTTTCTCTTATTGCAGAGACAAAATACTTGACACCCAAAGTTAAAGAAAGAAAGGTTTATGTGGCTCACATTTCATAGAGGTTTCAGTCCGTAATTGGCTGGCTCTAAGGCAGGGTGGCAGAGAGGCAACAGTTCATGAAAGCAAAAGACAACAAGAGACCGTAATGGTGTCTTTCTGCCCCTTTTATCTCATGCAGACTACTGGCCTTAGGGCGGTGCCACACCAATCCAGGTACTGGTTTAGTATTCACATATATTTAACCCTAACATCACACTCTAGATTCAGCCACTGCATGAAGCTTTGGGGGGACATCTAGACCCGAACCATAACCAAATACACTATGTCATTGACATCCACGTCTGCCATATTCTGGAAGATGTTAAAAAATTCAAATAATTAACACTTGTCTACTATCTTTCATGACTCCAAGAAACCTTCAGTCTACAGGAGTCAAATGGGAGATACTGACAACTGAGCGGGTCATTTAAATGCAGTCTGCTAAATACTACAATGGGATTATACAGAGAATTCATTAAGGGAAAATGTGAATCAAACATAAACCTGAAAAACCATTTTACAAGTAAAATAACCAATTGTTATGGGTTGCTGAAAAAAATAGGTGAGGGGGAATAAAAAGGGTATTCTTGTAAGAATATACTGCAGTCCCCGCACAGCCATCCACAGTGTCACATTTTGCATTTTCCATTTCCTTTCCCAAGAATAGTAAAAGGAAATTTTGAGAAATAAACAGTAAGTTTCAAATCGTGTGCCATTTTGAGTAGCATAATGAGGTCTTGTACTGTCCAGTTCCATCCTTCTTGGGAAAAGAATCCCTTTTCTTGGGAAAGAACTTTGTCCAGAGTGTTCTTGCTGTATAGATTTCATGCCTAATACTCAGTAGTTAGCTGTCTTGATTGTCAGCTAGATGGTCATGGAATCATACTATTTATTTTCAAGTAGTATTAATTTTTCTTAATAATGTCCCCAAGTTACAGATTTTTCTTATAGTATTGCTGTGGCTGGTATATGGTTTGAGTGTATCCCCCAAGATTTCATGTGTTGAAATTTAATCTCCACTGTGACATATTGAGAGGCAGAAAACTTAATCCAACTGCAGTTACCTCTGAATAGTTCTTTGATAGGTGATTAGTACTGGATGAGTTCAATAGGATGGAGCCACCCATTTTGAAATCCTGGTGTCTTATAAGAGAGGGAAATCAGAAGATATATACACACACATTTGCACCCGTCTCATGCCACATAATTCCTGGTATCATCTAGGGACTTCCAGAAGAGCCATCACTTGATGTGTCCCATGACTTCAGGCCTCCAGAACCATGACCCAGGATAATCTTTTTTGCTTATACCTGAATCAGTCTGTGGTACTGTGTTACTGGGGACAGCATACTAATACAAGAATATCATTGTGATTTTTCTGTTTTATTATTGTTAATCTCTCACCATACCTAATGTAAAATAGACTTTATGAAAGATATGTTCCTATAGGATGGAAAGCATACAATGTATAGAGTTTTTTGCTTTCTGTGGTTTCAGGTATCCATTAGGATTCTTGGAACATATTCTTCATTTTCTGTTGTAGCTTTTTTTTGTTTAGTCCAATCAAAAGGGTGCATGATCTAGATGTGGAACACTTGTGAAATTTATCCATGCACTGTATATGCGTGGCATGTCTCCTGTGTTCCTGACACCTTTTGAAGCACTGGATACAGCAGAATGTGGTGGACATGTTCCTGTCTTCATGCCCATTGTACTGGGGGGAGAAAAGAAAGAAATTGGCAGATGAATAAGCAAGCTAAAGAGTGCCTTAGGTCCTGTCCTCTGTCTGAGAAAAAGGTGAACGAGTTTCCAAATCCTGCTGAATAATTGAAACATAGAGATCCCAAGAATGTCAGCTCTGTGTAGACAGAGGTTCCTTTAATTTGATGCATGTCTTCAGCATCTAGAGCAATGCCCCAGAACAGTTTTGAAAATAAATACGCATTCTAGGCCAGAGCATTCTGAGAAGGTTCCCTCTGCCACTTATAAAATATAATAAAAGAGAAACTGTTAACTGGTTTTCGGGAGAGAGAGCTACATAAATAAGGATTTATTTCTAAAGTCAAGGAAATCTAAATAGAAAGAATTTTGGAATATTATGTTATTTATAGGCTTTTAAAAATTCTTATCACAATTATAATGCATCTTTTCTTACAGGTTATTAATTTTTCAGGTTGAAGTCCCCAGGCACAGGCATTTAATTTCCATAGAAGCATCAAGTGAGAATCTGAGAAGAAAAATGATTTATGCATTTTTAATAGTCTGTGCATGATCTTAAAAAAATCTGACTAAAATCCTGATGAATTGAATTTGATATTCTCATATACACAAATAATTTCTCCTCTTTCCAACAGTTATGGCATTGGGTGTAGGTATATTAGAGGCCAGCCCAGTCTTAAATAAATAGCCTTTCATCACGTGCCATTCATGTCAACAAATATTTATCGAACAAGTCCATTACGCTTTTAACAAATATTCAATCTCCCTATACCCACAGCCTTGTCCTCTTGCTCTTACAGTGTCTCTAGGCTCATTGTTGACCGTGTTTTCCTTTTCCTTTCTAACTTCCCTAGAAAATACAATCCAGTCCCATGGTTTCAATTGTCATTGATAAAATAGTAACTTTCAAATTTTCATATAAATTCCAAATATCACCTTTGAACTCCAGACCTATATAGTAAACTGCTATAGAAAATTTCCTTATATAGGTAGACACAGAGAAACAGATAGGGAATTTCAAACTAGATATGTCCTGTACTGATCAACTCCAAACATTTACCCATAGTCTTACAATCTTATTTAGATCATTTTGTAGAAACACTGACCTTTTAATTGCTCAGTATTCAAATTTTGAATAATCCATTATTCTTTATTGTTTTTTTTTGTTACCTACCTGAGAAGCTACCAGGAGATTATACTGACTGAATTGACAAGTATAGAATTTGACCACATTTATGAACTTCCCCCACTCTTGCCTTGGTACAAATCCGCAGCTCTTATCTTTGTCATTACATAGGTTTCCTAACTGGTCACCCTGTGTCTGCCCTTGCTTCTCTGAGGCTTTTTCCACATATCAGCCATAGTAAACCTGTTACCATCTCAAGTCAGGTTATTTTCAGAGTATACCATAAACTAAGCATGGTGGCTCATGCTTGTTATCCTGGCAAACTGGGAGCCTGAGCATGAAGGTGACAAATTTGAGCCCAGTCTGGACATCTTAGCTGGGGTCTGTCTGAACTGTCTCAAAAATTTTAAAAATAAAAAGAGGTGGGGATGTTGCTCAGTGAGAAGGCTCTGGGTTTAATCTCCAGGACCATAAACAAAGATGTACCATACTAAGTCATAATAAGTCAAGCTTTTTTGTTTGTTTGTTTTTGGTTTTTTTTATTATGGCTTACAAAGGCCTACTGAATTTGGCTCCATGTTACCTATTGGATTTCACATCTTAGTTTGTCATTCATTACCTGCTCTGCTTTATCATACTAGTCTTGTTGCTTTTCTGGTACCCATAAAGCATATGCCCCTGCATTTGCCCGTGGCACTTCCTGGTTTTGTTTTTGTTTCTGTTTTTTTTTTTGTTTTTGTTTTTTTGGTATTGGGAATTGAACTCAGGGCCTCGTGCTTACCAGGCAGGCACTGTGCTGCTGAGCTACATCCCCAGCCCTGTCCTTTGCACTTTCTGCAGTGTCCCTTACTCACCATCTAGAACAATGTTTGGAGCATCATTGGCAACATTGCTAAGATATCGAATACATTTTAAAAATTGAATGAATAATGAATCCACTCATTAAATAACTGATTTGTTTTAGATCATGAAGACAACAATGAACATCCTGCTTCATTTGAGTGACAGACGAAGAAAGACAAATGCCCACACCATGTTAAAGTGTTAGATAGGAATTAGTGTAGTATGCCACTTAAAAAAAATGGAAGCAGCTCCTTATTGGGGGTTATAGATAGAAAAGTATTCTCAGTAGACATGATGCCTGAACAGAGACCTAGAGATTGACTAGGAACTTTCCCAGTAGGGAGATAAATGAGAGAGAATATAATATTCAGGGGGAAATTCTAGCTATAAAATTAGAGTTGTAGTGAAGAGTATAAAAGATAACACATTGGCAAATGCAGATGTAAGGCTTTGAAATAGAGGGAGAGTGAAAACTTTTGAGCAAGACAATAGCATCATGATATTTTTTTAAAAAGTATTGAATCTGTATGAAGAGTGGATTGGACATTCGCGAGTATGGAGACAGCAGCATTAGGTAAATTTTCATTGCTGCAGTATAGATAAGAGATAAAGGCAAACTAAACTAAAGCTTAGAGAAAGACAATGGAAGACACAACTGGGCTGTGCTCACTCTGCTAAATTGCTGCTGCATACAGCTATGAGAATTTGAAAGGACAAGCTCACAAGCTGTGGCCTGGAGTACCACCTGGCATCTGTATTGCATGGAATTTAAGAACAGCTGTTGCTAAGCATGGACAAATTCAATTTTTGTAAACACTTTGCACAAAGCACCGTCCACCTCAAAGAACTGACTGCAGACACAGAGAGAAGTCCCATGTTTTACACACACTACAGCTGTACTTGGGATACTCATTCAATCATTGAGTCAGTCACAAATACCTGCTGAGTAGGAAAGAGGCAGCCTTCTAAGGCTGGTGAATGCCCCACGGAATAGACAAAACCCCTGTCCTCATGGGGATTATACTCCACTGTGCACATGTCTATAATAATGTGTCAGATGAGAATTGTTACAGAAAAAGATAAGGGAGGGACGGAGGTCAGAAAATGCCAAGGGAGGGGTGAAGTCAGTCTAAGACTCTGAAAAGGAGAAGTGAATGGCTATATTGATGAATCTTTTTTTTTTTTTTAATTGAGTTTATTGGTACATTTAGGGATACAGTACAGTTACATTCATTGTTGGGATCATGTACCTTTACATGGCAAGTCTTGATTCTCATTTTTTTCCCCTTACCTCTGCCCTCCCTTCACCCCCTCCTCCCCTCCCCATCTACAAACACTTTATTTTCATCTTTTCATTCTCTCACATTTTTTTCTTTTCCCTTTTTGTTCTTCCCCTACGTATCACACCTTCCCTACACCTTTAGCTCCTTTCCTCCCATTTCTAAATGTCAGTAATCTTATTAGAATCTTATGCATTGTTGCAGAATATTCACACCAGGGAAACTATTTGGTATTTACACATGTGGGACTTATTTATTTCACTTAGGAGTATATCTTCAATATGTATCCATTTTCCTATGAATGAATCTATTCTCTCGCTCTTTATGGCTGAGTAATATTCCATTTTATAGAAAAACCACAACTTCTTTATCCAGTTTCCAACGGATGGGCAAATAGGTTGTTTCCAAGATTTAGCTATTACAAACTGTGCCGCTATAAACATGGGTGCACATACTTCTCTGTGATATGATTCTTTTAGTTCTCTTGGAAAGATACCCAACAGAGGGATGGCTGGGTCAAATGGAACCTCCAGTCCAAGCTCTTTGAGGTATCTCCATATTGATTTCCATAGTGGTTGCACTAGTCTGCACTCCCACCAACAATGGAGGAGGGTTCCTTTCTCCCCACAACCCCGCCAACATTTGTTATTGTGTGATTTCTTGATAGCAGCCATTCTTTGTGGGGTGAGGTGGAATCTCAGTGTTGTTTTCATCTGCATCTCTCGAATGACCAGTGATGTGGAACATTTTTTCATATATTTTCTTGCTGCTTTCACTTCTTTGTATGAGAAATGTCTGTTCATTTCGGATGCCCATTTTTGGATCGGGTCTTTATATTTGGGGGGACTGATTGTTTTGAGTTCTTTATATATCCTTGATAATAGTCCTTTGTCTGAGGTACAGCTGGTAAAAATTTTTTCCCACATTGTAGATTGTCTCTTAGTTCTGCTAATGGTTTCTTTTGAAGTACAGAAGCTTTTTAGTAAGATGAGATCCCAGTTGTTGATTCTTTCTGCTAGTTCCCGTGCTACTGAGGATTTGTTCATAAAGTCTTTTCCTATACCAATGTCTTCCAGAGTTCTGCCTAACTTACTTTCCAGCAAGTTTAATGTTTCTGTTTTAATATTTAGATCTTTAATCCATTTGGATTTTAATTTAGTGCATGGCGAAAGATAAGGGTCTAATTTTAATCTGTGACAGGTTGATATCCAGTTTTTCCAACACCATTTATTAAAGAGGCTATCTTTCCTCCACTGAGGATGGTGAGCTCCTTTGTCGAAGATGAGGTAGCTGAGTACATCTGCATTTGTTTTTGTGTCTTCCAGTCTGTTCCATTGATCCTCAGGCCTATTTCTTTGCCAGTACCATGCTGATTTTATCACAGTGGCTTTGTAGTATAGTTTCAAATTGGGAATTGTTACACCTGGTGCCATGTGACTGTTGCCTATAATGGCTTTTGCTATTCTAGGTCTCTTGTGGTTCCAAATGAATTTTTGGATTCTTTTTTCTAGTTCTGTGAAATATAGTGTTGGAATTTCAATTGGCATTGCATTGAATGTATATAGCAGTTTCGGTAGTATGGCCATTTTCACTATGTTGATTCTTCCTACCCAGGAGCAGGGGATATCTTTCCATTTTTTTATATCCTCTTCGATTTCTTTTTTCAGAGTGCTGTAGTTTTCAGTGTAGAGATCTTTTGTTTCTTTTGTTAGATTGATTCCTAGATACTTCATTTTTTTGGATGCTATTGTAAAAGGAATTTTTTCCCTTATTTCTCTTTCTGTCTGTCTGTTATTTGTGTATAGAAAGGCTATTGATTTTTGGGTATTCACCTTGTATCCAGATACTTTACTGAATCTGTCAATTAAGTCTAGAAGTTTTTTGGTGGAGTTTTTTGGATCTTCAATGTAGAGTATCATATCATCAGCAAATAATGATAGTTTAACTTCTTCCTTTCCTATCTTTATTGCTTTAATTTCTTTCTCTTGTCTAATTGCTGTGGCTAATGTTTCCAGAACTATATTGAAGAGAAGTGGCGATAGTGGGCATCCTTGTCTTGTTCCTGATTTTAACATGAAGGTTTTCAGTTTTTGGCCATTCAATATGATGTTGGCTGATGGTTTTTCATAAATAGCCTTTATTAAATTGAGGTATAGACCATCTATTCCAATTTTTTGCAGGGTTTTTATCATGAATGGGTGTTGAATTTTATCAAATGCTTTTTCTGCATCTATTGAGAGGATCATATGGTTTTTGTCCTTGACTTTGTTAATATAATGTATTACATTCACTGACTTTCGTATGTTGAACCACCCTTGCATCTCTGGAATAAATCCGACTTGGTCATGATGGATGATCTTCTTAATAATCCTCTGTATTCTGTTTGCTAGTATCTTATTAAGGATTTTTGCATCTATATTCATTAAGGAGATTGGTCTGTAGTTCTCCTTTTTGGTTGTATCTTTCTCTGGTTTGGGAATCAGAGTGATACTTGCTTCCAGGAATGAATTTGGAAGTATAGCTTCTCTTTCAATTTCATTGAAAAGTTTGAAGAGTAATGGTAGTAGTTCTTCTCTAAATGTCTTGTAAAATTCAGCAGTGAATCCATCAGGGCCTGGGCTTTTCTTTGTTGGTAAGTTTTTAATTACATTTTCAATTTCACTGATTGTGATTGGGGTGTTTAAAATGTTTTTATCTTCTTCGTTCAACTTTGGTAATTCATAAGTATCTAGAAATCTGTCCATTTCTTCTGTGTTTTCCATTTTATTAGAGTACAGGTTCTCAAAGTAGGTGTTCATGATCCTCTGGATTTCTTTCGGATCACCCGGCGGCGTGCGCGCGAGCTCCCGGCCTGCGCGACAACAGACCCAGGAAGGACCCAAGGACCCCAGAGGGGGTTTTTTTCAGCTGCCTGCCTATTGATGAATCTTTTAGCAAAATTTAAAGGAGAGGAGTCAAGGCAGGAACCTACCTGGATCTTAAGAGCAGAGAGAAAATTATCACTTAACCAGATTTTTTACTCTAAAATAACTAACTGGTTTGAGAGTGCGCTTTATTTAACTAGTGACAGGTGTATTCCCATCAAGCCATGTTGATGCCATGGCTGGCCCCAGATAAGCTGACCTGGTTCTCTCTTGGTCACAGCTAGGTTCTGAGAGCTTCATATAAGGTCCAATATTTAAAACAGGTCTTCCCCTAGAAACTCCTTATACCCCTTAAGGTGGTAAATAGGGACAACTCTCAGGCTCAGTTGGCCTGTACAGAACCCCATGTCTAGCCATCACCAGCTGTGGTTTTGTTTGGATGTTATTATATTTTCACATTGTAAAAAGTACATGTTAAAGAGATGTCTGCACTGTGACCTTCATTCATTCGTTGCAGTTTAACTCATGAAATGTGGTATATATACCCAATAGACGAGGCCTTAAAAAAGGAAATCCTGTCTTTTAAAACAACATGTATGAAACTAGAGGACATGTTGTTAAATGAAATAAGCCCCACACAGAAAGACAAATATGCGTGATATCACTTAACATGTGTAGTGTAAAAAATTTGAGCTCATAGAAATAGCAAAATGGTGGTTATCAGAGTCTAGGGGATGAAAGGATTAGGGAGATGTTGGTCACAGGGAACAGATCATTACATTTTTTTCTTTATAATATACACAAAGAACTTAAACAAATAGGTAAAATTCAAACGAAAGTCATCCTTTTCACCCAGATGGAAGCAAGTCCTGTCTGAGGTTTTGACGTTTCAGACAACCTTAAGTTACAGAGTGGGGGTACACCCTTTCAAATAAAAAGGGCAAACCTCTTTGTGGCTGGAATGCAATTCTGCTGTATAGACAGAATACTCAAATGCCTTTTGGATTCAAAACTTACTTTTGCAGTGGCTGCATATTACTCTTTGGGGTATAATCTCAATAGTCCAAGCAGAGGTCAGCATATTTTAAAATCAAATACTCTATGCCTATAAATCCATAACCATATAGATACATAATTATGTATTTGCAGAACATGCAATGACGTACTTTTATTGGGAAAGACCTTCACGTGAACCATTATATGTATATAAAATGCCACATTTCAGTAAGGAAACCTGTTGGATGACTCTAACATAAATTCAACATACAAATAAAGAATAGTTCTTTACTAACCTAACTGTTGAGAACATTGATTAACATCTCTGGGCATAGGTTTTTCCTTTGTGACATCAATAATATCTACCTTCCTGTATCTAAAGTTGTTAGAAAGATGACACAGAAAATTCCACATATAATGCAAGGGTGTTATTAATGGTGAAGCTAGACCTTTACTGTTTCAAATGCACTGGTTTAAATTCTACTCTTGTCTAACTACAGGAACTCCAATGGACCAAAACTGTAACATTAAACTGCAGTGCCCCCTAGCTCACTTATGAGGTCAATGCAGCTGAATGGGCTCATAAATAAGTTCCAACACAGATGGTTCTTTTGCCTGATGGAAGGACTGTTAATTGTACTTTTGGACGATTACCATCTGTGCAAGGTGGGGGGGCACTTATGTTTTTTTCTTCTTCAGTAGTTGTCTGTAACATTGTTTTTATTTTTAATTATAAAAAAGGAATAAAAATGTAAATTCTATTTACTATTTAAACTTTCCTCTTCCAAATTTCTTTAAATGAAGGCTATTTCTAAAAGAAAGGTATGACACTAGATTTGTCTCAGGATTCACTGTGAATCTGATTTGTATTTTGATTACCTATTCACACTCACCCAATCCTTTATAATAGTGTGAGAGAGGATCAGTCAAAGTGCTCTTCACACAAAAGGGAAATGGGGCTTAAACTTTTTTGTGAGATTCCCAGAAAGGTATTATTAAGATCAGCCCCTTAGCTCCAATATTCATGTAAGCTTGTGTAAGGAAACACCATTGAATATTTGAATATCAAAATGTAGCATTGTTTGCTAATATGGTTTATGAAAGCCCAGATTAAAAATATATGATTTACTTTCTTCCACAGGCTGAAGTTCTCTGTTCATCTCCAACTCTTAATTTCATACATTGTTATAGACATTTTAAATTTGAATGGTCTAGTAGGCAAATTGGATCCCAAACTGATGGGTCCTTAGGAAACAGAACTTGCTATGGGAGTTTATTTTCCATGCTGAGCATTTAAGTATTAATCAGCCCAGTTTTCAGGGATTTCTTTCTAAAATCCTTTTCTATAGGGTAAGGACTGCAATTCATTATACACTGGAGAAGCCAGAGACTTTGCTAAGCTTTGCCTTTCTGACTGTTTATCTCAAATCTTGTGTGAGTGTGCGTTCGTGCATGTTTGTATGGTGTGTGCTTGTGTGTGTGGCTGTATTGTGTTGACTACTCTTGAATTATGACATAGTCTTGGTTACCTTTCAAATTAAATGTCTGCCCCCTCTGCGGGGTTAAAGATCGTTTTACCATCCGTGTGCTTTCTGCACCTACTAAGGGAGGCAGCAGATGTGATGTGTGAAAACTGTGAGGTCACTTATCACCAGCTGTTTTTCTTTATGTCACTCCATTAATGTAACTCAGGAAACTAAACAAAATAAAAAAATGACTCTGGCAGCTACTAGCTTACAGTGAGCTGATCTCTTCTAATTCAAAATCTCTACTACATTCACAATAATCCCTTGAGTTCCTGTCTAGTTCCTTTTATGAATAAACATCAGAAACAATAACAACAACAAACCCTCCGGCTTAGAGCAGAGAAAGGCGTACAGCGCAATCCCTCTTTTTTACTGCCTTTTCAACTTGGTAGGGGAGACTAAATTTTGCGTGAGGATGATGGCATTCACAGGAGGGGCGAGATAAAAGTGTGTCTAATTGCACGTTAATGGCAAATTTGGCTTCACTCAGGTTCCTCCCAGCACACTGCTGAATTTCCCCGGGTGGATGCTGAGCCCCTTCTCTCTTTAAGAGAATCTCCAGCGCCCCTCACTCCGCCCCCTCCCAAGTCTCGGCTCGTCAGCTTCCCCAGAGCGCAAGGAAGACTG
>NW_022900940.1:31378237-31427924 GCF_012274545.1 Fukomys damarensis
CTCCGCCCCCTCCCAAGTCTCGGCTCGTCAGCTTCCCGAGAACCACGGTTGGTCCAGGCCCGCGAGCGGAGCAACTCCTGGAGCTGCTGCTAACCGGGGTGGGGTGAGGTGGGGTGGGGGGGTCTGTTTGTAGTACTCTCAGTCCTGATGTCACAGGCGCGGCAAGGACATCGCAAGGAGGAGTCGGATTACAGTAAGGATGGGCAGCGCAGCAGGCAGCCTGAGTGCACGCTCCAGCGGCCGGGGATTTTAGCCTTGGAAAGGCAGCCTGCGAAGCGCTCATCCCACGGAGCAGGCACGCTGGGCGCTCCTGCTCTCCGCGCTGGAGACGTTTCCACCGAATGTAGCATGAAACGGCTCTGCTTGGCGTGTCAGCCCGGGGTGCGAACTGAGGCTGAAGACGACGCCGCGGTGGGGTTCCAGCTGTCTGATTAATGAGAAACATAATGTATTTTGGTGAGTGTTCGCTCTGGTGATGTAATTCTGGGGGTGCCCAGCTCTTCATGAGGCAGATGAGCCTTTAAAAAATAATGTTTAAGCGGCGAGAATATTACATGGAGCCTACCACGTTGGTGCGGCTTTCAAAGCTTCCTTTGTGCTACACTTGAGGCTGCTAATTAGCCATGGGTGAGTTTAAGTTGGAAAAGAAGAGAGAGACAGGGCTGGGGGTGGATAAACTTTGCCTTCGTTTGTGGGCATGAAGTTGTCTTTTTTAGAAAAGCTGGGTAAAGAGAAATGGTGCAGCGTGGGAAGGCATGGGCTAACTTAATGGGATGTGAAACAAAGTTCCTGTACTATAGATGCCGTGAAAGCTTAGTCCATATGAACGTTTCATTTCAGCATTGGGTTTTTCCTTAATTCCCTGCCAGCAAGGGAGAACATTCCCATAGTGAGCAGTGGTTGAGTCGCTGAGAAACTCCTCCACACCATCTTGGTGCTCCCTCTGGCTACGAGCAGCCTCCTACAAGATGTATATTATTTTAAACCTTTAGAGGTCTCAGAGCTGTTAAACGTTTGTGTGGTTTAGTTTTGTGCCACAGTAGAAGCCTCCCTTAGATTTTTCACTTGAGCTGCCTGCATTTCCAGAAAAGCATGTTGAGGCTTAGATCTGGGTAGCAGTTGAGCAGTGTAAGTGGGCTTAGAGCTGTGCATTTGCACTATATAACGCTGCAACTTGTAAGAAATAGAGCGAAAGCCCTTCACGAAATAGGAAGGAACCAAGGATTTGGACTGAATATCCTCTCCTCCTCGTCTTAGAAGTTATGCTTTCCTTCTGTAAGTCCTATCTGGTGCCATCATTTAAGGGAATCTATTTGATATTAAAAGATTTGTGAGAGAAACTGGACAGGGGCTAGGGGATGATTCTAAAATGTAAATGTTCCTAGTGATTCTTGGGTTGCTTTAAATGTTAAATCTAGAGACTTCTTTGAGATTAGAAAAGTATTTAGATATACTTGGATTGGGGCACTATTAGTTTGTTGGGTATTTATCTTTGTGTCTGTTATCTGCTTCGTTTTGTTTTCTTGAGCTTTTGAAACATTTGTGAAAGTATGGAAGGAACTCAAGTTCCAAAAGCGAAATGCCTTTAGTTGCCTTGACAGCAGTTTTGATTTCCCCATAATTTGTGTCATATTAGAAAAGATGTCTTGAAATATCCAGAATTGATTTGAAAGAAACAGTCCTGACTTCATAGTTAAATTTAAGCAGAATCCAGAGTGAAGCAACACCTTTTTCCTGGGATAGTGATAAAGGTGGTAAGATTGTTTGTTGGCACTTAATAGGACAGTGTTTGTGATGTATATATTTAACAAATGGAAAAGCTTATACAGATAATATTCTTGGATAAAATAAAATGTTGGCATCTGTAATGATATTGAGGGATGATGGAAGAACATTTTAATTTTAGTTTTAAGTTTTCAGGCTCTAAGAAGAATTCCTTATGTGATTGTGGTGAGCAAGTGGGGCTAGCCAGAGAAGCAGTGAAGTCTGAAAGTACTAGTGAGAGGCCGACCCTGCTGTACTGGATTATTGTGTGTCTACTAGAAAAGTGTTCCTTGGGCTCGCTCATGCTATTGACTGTATGCTAGTCCAGCTGTCTTATGAAGCAAGGCAAATCACAGTGCAAGTAGTTTCATTGTGTAATGCAAGTTTTTAATAGTACAAATGGAAATGTGATGTCCTGCTTACTTAAGATGAAACTGCAGTCTTAGAAAGGCAAAGCTAAAGTTGCTCTCTGTGTCATGAACAGGGTTCAGTCTCACCATGATTCTAACATGGGAATGCTTTTCCATTCCTGGAAAAAATCATGTGTATTCAGGATGATGTTTATTTCAGTTTATGCTATGCAGCCCCTTGCTCTCATTGTTAGACATCCAGAAATCTAGAAGCCCAACTGTCTGTAATAAAATGTGATGTCTAGGATCTAGGGAAAAAAGTGTTGTGTAGAACACACAGGCATGTTAAAAATTCAATAGTATTCTAAAGCAAACCTCTGGGACTATATAGGTGGGTGTGTGCATACATATCTGTATGTGTATCTGTGTGTATCTAATATTTTATCTGTTTCAGGCAATTTTTCAAAACAGTGCTTTCGCTTTGCAAACTGGTTGACCATTACTTTCTTCATTTTTCAAATGCAACTGGTTTAACAAGTTAGGGAAAACAGGGACAAAAGGGAAGCGGAGCTGCATTCTTGAGCTTTTCTGGTGATTTGTGGAAATGGGATAGAGGTGTCAGAAATCTTTTTTATTTGTGTCTCTAGCAGGGAGTGATGGAAAGCATGTGATGCAGTGGTGCCAGGTGAATAGATATGAAAGCAAGGATTTACTTCCTTTATAAATAATCTGATTTGTCAGGTGGTACTCCCTTTGAAATAGAACTGAAGAACGGTTGCTGGCTCAGCCTATCTGCTTCTCTTTAAGCCTCTTTCCCCTTAGGGATGGAGAATTGGATCCTGTCCTAGCACAGTTGGAGTCTCATATGTGTGTGCAAGTTGGTGGAACGTGTAGTATTTCCAGTTCATGTTTTGAGTGTGTTGTCCCAGACTTACAAGACTAATGGACCCTTTGAATGACTTAAGCCTCACTCTTATCTCCTATTGTGATTTTAGTGCAGTGTTTTCAATAATTGTTCCTTTGTCCTTACTGCAGTGATTTAAGAGTTTGCTGTTCAGTCACCGTGGATACTTTTGTTACTTATTGTATCGATCTTGCATTCATTCTGTGGAGTTAAATATAAGGTTCACAGGGAGAAAGAGGCAGGGAAAATCCCAGTCAGCGTCCTGAGGGAGGCATACTGGAAATGCAGGGGGAAAAACAATAAATACTGTGAAGTTACCCTCCCCACCCCAGTAAATATTTTACACAGTTAAAATTTACATGTGCCAAGGAGGAATAGCCATTAATAATTTATCCAGAAATAAAAGCGAAACAGCTGGGAAACTTCTTCCCAGATTGAGGAAGTGAGGTTGTGTGTGGCTGTCAGTACAACAGGCAGTGCTGCCAGGTTACAGTTTGGTTTAGAGTAGGCTGGTATGAAGGGCAGGTTCTTTGAGTGCGACCTGGCAGTCGCTCGGGGCCTGGCAGAAGCTTGTGACTGTACAGTGTCCCCAGCTCTGAGGACGGTGCATCCAAATCATCTCCCCCTTCCCATCTGGCCTGACACTCTTCTCTGCTGATGAAGTGGTGAGTCGTTGACAGTGGTCATGCCAGCTGCTCACATCGCCAGTGGTTTGCCAGAGATATGTGTGCCTCATCCTTTGCCATTTGGGGGGAAAACGGGAAGTTGGTTGGACCTGAGAAATACTGTGCTTCCCCAAATCGGTATATTTATTCAGGCCTGTTTCAAGCAGATAGAGACTATGGTGAATTTGCAGCTAAGAAAATGCTCTAGAAAAAAAAAAAAAAAAACAAAAAACCCCTGAAATTATACACCTTACAAAAATGAGCAGAAATGAGAGACAAATATTAATGTTCACTGGAAATGTTGCTATTAATAGCATATTAATTAAACCTAGAGAAAAGGGCAAGCAAAATTTAGAAAATAGGAATGAGCCACTCAGGTTCAGCTTGGTGTTAATTGTGGGTCAGATGTCTCCTTTAAAATGAGTAAGAAAAGTAGGAAAAATATTTAGTGCTGTGTCTATCATAATAAAAAGTACTTTATTGAGGAATCTTTTAATACAATAAGTAAGACAATTCTTAATTACAATCTTATTCCCCTGCCTATAATAGACACATTTGTACGTTTGAGAAAGACTTTATCTTTCCTCTGGAATGTTTAGAACATTCTTCTGTTAGCATTTACACTTGTGGTTGTGGCTGGACCATTCAGTTTCACCTCCAAAGCAGTATGTTAGAAACACAGTTAAATGGCAGGATTATGTGGAAGGAAATGATCAGAAACAGCAGGCAGCAGAGAAAATCATCCCTCTTTTTTAGTATGTTCAGTGGAAACATTTAACTCCTTCTAATTAGTTTGCAGTGATTGATCTGTTATGGGGAATTAGGTCCACTAGAGCCTTTCTCTGTACTCAGGAGATGTTTCTATTTTCCCTGTGCCTGACAGGGAGACAGAATAATTAGGAAAGAACTTGTATGTCCACATTCCCCATTTTTATCTTTAGAGTCATTACCCTTATATTTTATTACAAATGAAGCTCAATGACATGCAGTAAATTAATATATAACAGGGATGGAGAACGTGATGGGCGAATACTGTTAAAAAGGGTCATACAGGGCCAGGGATTTAGCTCAGTGGTTCAGTGGCCTACCTTGCAAGCGTAAGGACCAGAGTTCAATCCCCGGTACAAAAAAAAAAAAACGGGGGGTCATACAAAGGAACTTGAAATCTAAGAGAGTTTAAAGACAGTAAAGATTTTGCTCTTAAGACAATTCTCTTTTAAATTCATGTGACATTCTTATTTTAAGAAGCTAAATTCAAAATTTAATCAGTTCACCAGTCACACAGATTCATTAATATAGCCTTAAAGTTTGAGTTAATATTTTTTTCTACCTTTTTAAAAAAGATCTCCTTAGTTGCTATAATTATATGGAAATTAGAAGAGTTTATTTAAGGAATAAGTTCCAAACTTCATGTGATAATGAGGATTTAGGAAGCTACTTTATTTTGGGTGGGATAATTATTCACAAATACAAATAAAAATTTTAAATTTGTGTCTTCTGACTTCCATTTCAAAAAGCTTGTTCACAACTGCTTTTAACTGAAAAAGCAAAGGACACATGTATTAGTGTGTATTTAACAACAAAACACCGAATGGTGCCTTTTTGTACATATACCTCAGTATTATTCCTCATTCTCAGCTTTTATGTATTCCTGCATCTTTTTACATTATTTGTCTTGTAACACTTCCATGTGGATTGGAAAAGATAAATATTAAAATAATTTTGAGTACAGCTGGCTTTCAGGTTCAATAACTGTTCTATACATTATAGATTTTAAAAAATCAAGTCATAAGGCTAATTCTCAAACCTTTTCTGCTTTAGAAAGAGTGGCTCATGTATAAGCAGAAACCCATTTCTACTTTGACCTTGAGCAAGGGATGTCTGTATTTGTGTTACATTATGAAAAGCATGTCAAAAAACAACAAAGGTCATGGTCACTGCCCTCTCTCTTTCTCTCTGTCTCTCTTTAAAGAAGCCATTACATATCACTTCCCACAAAGATTAGTTTTGCAACAGAATTTCACACATGATTGGTGGCATTAAGAGAAAATACAGCCTAAGAGGTAGCTAGAAATATCAAAGCTTAAAGTGGTTGAGATCACGCTTGAACCAAATTGCGAGGGTTGAAAATAGGAAGACGCTTTGCTCTGTGGCAGCACTAAAATCATTATGAAGCAGCTGGAAGTCAGCCCTCATTGAATGTGAACTCCAGGTTTGCACAGCTTTTGAAATGGAAGGTATTTCCACAAAACTCTCACTTTCAAAACCTCAAATGCATTTGAACCTTTAGGAGACCACTAGATGGTTTCATGGAGCCTTTTTTCTTCTCATTAGTTTTTCAGTTCTCTCTCTCTTTCCCTCCCTCCCTCCCTCTCTTCCTCCCTCTCCCTCCTTCTTTGCCCACTTGCAGTATCACCTTTCTGTAAGTTGAGAGGAAAAAGAAGGGTAACCTAGCCAAGATCAGAAGGAAAGTCAGCAGCAGTATCAGGATTGATGCTCAGAGGAAATGCTGTCTGCCCAGAGCATAGTACCTGGTAGGAGATGAGGAGTGTGGGCTGCAGGAGTGGGTGAGCTGTGAGCCTGTGGTGTGATGTTGAACCTGTGTCCTTAGCACCTTGCTTAATGCCAAGCACTTAGAAATATATGTTGGGCGCTTCAGATTGGATGGAAAATGGAGACCGCAGAGAACGAAAAGCCACTTCCTCATGTCATCCCTTGATAACTAGTCCTTTTCTAGTGACAGGAGAATTCTTTTTGATCCTGAAGCATTAGTTGCACTTTTTTTAAAAAAAAATCCATAGTAATAAGCACTAGGCCTTAGAAATTAAATCATAAATTCAGTGTAATGAATTCCACGGTCTTTTTTCTGTTGCCAGTTGCTTCTTGCATCTTAGGGCTCTGCAGTATGACAAGAAGGGAGATAACTCTATGGAGTATGAAGGCCAGTGAACAAAACTGAAAAATACTTAAAATCATAAGATGGTGCAATTATACTGTGTAGTAACTGACCCGATTACACCTTCAGTTTTAAGTTTTGCTTTGCTTTTGTGGAGTGACACTCTCTCACTATACGGGTGAGGTGGTTAAGAAAAGACCCTGTGTACAAGTAGCTGAAAATAGCTGAGGTCACCAGTTTTGAAGGTCATCATTTGTAATGAAAGAAGCAAATGGATTTAGTTTTTATTACGGTTTGCAAGACTTTTTGTCAACTTGTTCTTCATACTTGTTTCTCATATTCATGCATTTTCATGATAAGAGAAAGTACTTGTGGAAGAGTGCTTTGAGGATAAAAATGAAGTAAAGAATATAAACATACTTTAATAAAAATTCCTTCAATGTGTATAGCAATTTGTATTTTTCAAAATGTGTAAACATTATGCTTTTTTAATGCTCACAGTAACCCATTGGAAGAAAAGAGACAAAATATAATTATTACTATTTTTAAATGAGGAATTCGAGCCTTACATGATTGAAATAATTTTCTCTAGGTCACACAAATGTAAATGATAGGCTCAGAATATTCTTCATTTAGTACTTTGGAGACTGACGTCGGTGCTCTTATTTCAGAATTTAGGGATTCCAGGGATATTTTTATGAATGGAAGTTATTTATAACTAGTAATGCTAGAAAAAAATATTTTAGTTAATAGTTAAGGAAATGAATACAAATGGCAGGATATAAAATATGTGTTTTGACTTAGTATACATTGATAACATGCCTGCAAATAATTCACATTTTTAAAAATTCTGCATTATCTTTTTGTTTCAAATAATAATTAGAGACATTAAATACTGCCTTGCAGGCATGAATCGATATTACAGACTGAATGTTTGTGCCCTTCCCAAATTCGTTAAGTTGAACCAGTTTATATGTGAAAGCCCTAATCCTTCCTGTGAAGGTATTAGAAGGTGGTGCCTTTGGGTAGTTAGGATTTGATGAAGTCATGAGGCTGTGGTACCCCAAGTGAGATTAATGCATTTACAGGAAGAGGAAGACTCACTAGAGTTTCCTGTCTCCATTATGTGAGTCTGTAGTCACAAGGCAGCTATCAGCAAGCCAAGAAGAGTTTTCCCCCAAACCAGCCCAGGCTGTTCCTTCATCTGAGACTGCTAAGCCTCCAGGACTGCAAGAAATAAATGTCTGTTGGTTAAGCCACCCTGTCTGTGGAGTGGCGTCATAGCAGCCTGAGGTGGCTAGGACATTTAGCTTCAGGTAGGATCCAGGCTCTCTCTTCTGTCCGGGCTTCTCCAAAACAGTATCAGATACTATAGCTTATTTCAATTTCATGGTTTCTGTTTCTGCTTTCTCACCATTTAACTGAATGCTTGTAAAAAGGTCACTTATGCTACAATGACCACCTTTTCGCTATTGTTTAAGGTGGTATTCCAGGCTGATCTTTATACCATAATTGCAAAAGTGGAAAAAACATCCTACTTTAAAATCTCAGCTGTTGAATTTGCCAGAGCTGTCTCCTTGGACAGGTCACCTCCCTCACATTTTTATACTTTTTTTCTTTATAAAAGAATAATAGTAATGTTTCTCACAGTTCTATTTTGGGGACTACATATACAATGGACATAAAAATGCCTAGCTCTACAAAGTACAAAGTGAGTAGTCTGTTAAATTTAATTTTTTCCTCTTGCTTTTATCCAACCAATATACAATATATAATAATTTTTTAAAATTAATTTTATTTGCTAAGGTCAAAGTGGAAAATAGCCATGCTAATTAACTCACACATAAAGACTTTAATGCAGGTAATTTACTACAGAGCTGATGGAAGAGATGAGATACTGCAGGAGGGATGGTGCGACAGTCCAGACAGCCAGTAGCAAGAATCCAGTAGGTGTGACTGGAGAGGTGAGAGAGAGAGTCCTGTAGGCCAACACCCAGGCCCATAGCAGGCCTAATAAATAGAAGCATGGAGGAGCCCTAGTCATAGGCTCCTAGAGATGCAGAAATCCTTCAGCTTTTCCATGTCATTCATACTTCAGGCCGTTGGCTCTTCCTGACCTTGGTGGAACAGAGCCAGAGGATGACTGACAAGGCAGCCTGGGAAGTGCGTCCTGCAAGTGTTAGCCACTGCAAAGGGGCAGGAAGTAACGTCAGAGCAAGTAGGCCAGGGACCTGAAGGGAGACCTTAGAGCTGACGGAAGTAGCCCTGTAAAAATGTGAGAGCTTTCCACATAGGCATCTCAAGTGTCCATCAAAGTTTGAGGAAGATACAAGAAACAGGAAGGGGAGTAAGACTGAAGAGCTTCTGGAAACTCCTGGCGGCTGAAGTGCCTAGCTTGTTACTTTCTCAGAGAGTTTAGGCACATTAGAAAAATCACTGTCTATCAGTTTGTTTGTTTTTTTTCCTTTACCTAACGGTTTAAGGAGTCTGTCTGACAGTGAAGTTCAGTGAGAATTGAATAGTCTATAAAGTACCATATAAATGAGCTTTGTGATGAGGATATGAAAAACAAGTAGATTAGAAAGAGAAGATGGGAGTTGAAACATGACAACAACTTGGAAATAAATATCCAGCTGCACAGTTTAGCGTTCCGGCAGAGATTTCTGAGTACACTGGGGAAGCAAGGACTTGGTTACTTCCTCAAATAGTCTTTTATGTTGTGGGTTTAAATGTACCCCAGAGGTCATATAATCTGTGTGTTTTTTTGCCATTATTCTATAACAGAGAAATTGCAGAAGGGTAGGTAGGGACGAGAAATGAAGCAGAGAGGGGACCGTGAGATTATGTGCCACACACCCTTCCTTTCCACACACTGATGCGTGAAGCACTGAAAGCGGAGAGAGTTTATTAATAGTTGCTTAGCAAGGGAAGAGGGATTTTCCATTGATCTTTATCTGTCCTTCCATGTGTTGCAGGCCCTCTAAAGACAGATTTCTTTGGCTAAGTAGACCTACTAACAGAAAAAAAGGGAAAACCTTCTCCTCCGCTGTATGGAATTAGCAGCATCTCTCTCAAAGCCCTGTGACAAATATCAATACTAATATCTTTTGTTGGGTGTTCAGGGAAAGAAATATCTGGCTAAAACTTCACCACCTTGGGACGCTCTGAACTGGTTCTCACAGTTCCTGTCAACCTTTTTGTCCATTAGTGTTTCCTTGAGGTCTGTAACAGCTGATGAGGGCAGCTGCAGCTAATGACTGTGCCTCCATCTCCTGACCCGTCATTGTGCTGACAATCAATATTCTTAAAACAGTAAATACTGGGGAAGGTGGCACCTCCACTGTGGCTTCTGTAAAGGCTCATGGAGGGGAAAAAGGCAGGCCTTTTAACTGGTGCACTTCCTAGAACAGAGACTGTCACGACATGCTCAATTCATAAAGGGTTATTGAGTGTGATGCCAAACTATAGATTGATTCTCTCTCTCTCTCTCTCTCTCTCTCTCTCTCTCTCTCTTTCTCTCTTTCTCTCTCTTTCTCTCTCTCCTTTCCTCCCCCCTCTTGTTTTCATTAGAGACCAACGTTCTACTTTCTTTTGCTCAATGACCTGGTGTGAGTGAATGAATCTAGCTTTTCCACTGCTTACCTGAGAAGTCAACTCTCACCTCCTGTCAAATGCCAGCTGCTTTGCAGAGCATCTAGCCTGCCATATATGTGACTGTTGTGTGAGATGCAAAGTGTACTTTTGTTCTTTCTACTATGATTAGCACAGTTTACTGCACAGCGTGGGTTATCTGGGCTGAACTGCTGTCCACTAGTATTTTGATAACACAACAAATGAACATCAAGGTGGAAGCGATTCTTGCTTTCCTGGAACATAAAATTGTGATTGCAGAAAGCACCCAGCACAATCACACTTGCACTGTTAACCATTTTAGAAGCGAAACTGGGAGGTTTTTGGTGTCTGCTCCCATTTTCCTTTCCACAGTTATAACCTATTCTATTCAGAACGGGCATTTAATATAAAAGACCAAAGTGTCCATTTTATAGACAGAAAAATAGAGACCAAGTTATTATTAAATGTACATAACTAGCTATAAGAAACACTGCAACTAAACATTAAAGTCCAACTTGGTCTAGAAGGTAAACTGGACAAATTGCCTTGTCTCAGTTTCCTAATGAGGAAATTAAACCGATTGGCAATTCACCTTGCTGTGTGAGGTGTGACCAGAGTATGACTACGAATAGCTAAGTTTTAGTGATTGTTGAGTCTGTACCAGCCAGTTTTCCAAGTGTCAGTTCACTAGTCCTCCCAACAGGCCGATGAAGAAAGTATTATCAGTATTTCTGTTTTAAAACTGAGGTAACTTAAGTACAGAGAGGCCCAACAATGACATTAAATTGAGTGGCCTAGCTAGGTCGCACTCACGATGTCCGCCTTCATAGCCTGGACCTCCCCTCCACACTGTCTGGTTGACCTTGAGTAAATCTTGCCTTCAGAAAACCAAAGCCCATAAGCCTGGTCTCACTATTCAAATGCAGCAGTTTCTGAAGGCAACCGTACAAGTGAACAAAGGCACAAACAACTCCTTTCACTTTGCTAACCAAACAGCCATGTGTTGATGGAGAGGCTTGAGGCTGAGATCAAGGCAAGATCGTAGTTTCCTTCCAGGAAGTCACACTAGAGCAAGAGACAGGAGTCTTACTCAGGGAACATTCAGCACTAACCCTCCTTCTAACTGTGACTTACAATGCTATGCAGAGTATTTACCAGCTCACTGTGTACTAGTAAGTGTTACAAGCTTTACTTATGTGGGTTTTTGCCTGATACAGGGACTGTACTCTTCCAAGTGGAACAACACATTTCTTTCTCACTTTGTTCTTCCTGGGCACATCAGGCAGTGTACCAGCCACACATGGAGTGTAGTGGGGTGATATTTTCCTATCAGATAACAGTTGAAACTTCTTTTAGACCCTTGGAACACCAAATACTGAGAGAGACCGAAAAGTCTTTCTATACCCTCAATGGGATATTTTTAAACAGGCAATGCAATGTATCTATAATTTTTAATTGAATATATAAAGCCTCAGTAGTAGCAACTAAGACATTCCCCTTTCTCTTGTGCCTTTTGTTGAATTTGCAAGACTAAATTCTACAGAGGGGTATGTATACCTCTTACTTGTTTTTACATGGAAAGGAAGCATACTGTTTATATAGTTACTATATAGGTTATCTAATATTGATGTTCCTCATTCTTTTTATTTTATAGATGCAGGGTATTCTGATTCAGGGCTCTAATTGTGACTTTTTTCTGTCCCCCTTAAAAGAAACAAAGCTCTTTCCATTTTTTACTAATAAAAACTTTATCACTGTGCATATAAAGTTCTTTGTGCACATGGATGCTAATATCGATAGGGTGAATTCTGAGAATTGCTGGTGCTCAGCATATTTAATTCTCATGGGTAGTGCCAAATGTCTTAGGAAAATTTTTTTATTAATCAATTTCCACATCTATTTTTCACATTTAGCATAGAATAACTACTTTATTTTTTTTTTATTTTTTTTTTATTGAGTTTATTGGTACATTTAGGGATACAGTACAGTTACATTCATTGTTGGGATCATGTACCTTTACATGGCAAGTCTTGATTCTCATTTTTTTCCCCTTACCTCTGCCCTCCCTTCACCCCCTCCTCCCCTCCCCATCTACAAACACTTTATTTTCATCTTTTCATTCTCTCACATTTTTTTCTTTTCCCTTTTTGTTCTTCCCCTACGTATCACACCTTCCCTACACCTTTAGCTCCTTTCCTCCCATTTCTAAATGTCAGTAATCTTATTAGAATCTTATGCATTGTTGCAGAATATTCACACCAGGGAAACTATTTGGTATTTACACATGTGGGACTTATTTATTTCACTTAGGAGTATATCTTCAATATGTATCCATTTTCCTATGAATGAATCTATTCTCTCGCTCTTTATGGCTGAGTAATATTCCATTTTATAGAAAAACCACATCTTCTTTATCCAGTTTCCAACGGATGGGCAAATAGGTTGTTTCCAAGATTTAGCTATTACAAACTGTGCCGCTATAAACATGGGTGCACATACTTCTCTGTGATATGATTCTTTCAGTTCTCTTGGAAAGATACCAAACAGAGAGATGGCTGGGTCAAATGGAACCTCCAGTCCAAGCTCTTTGAGGTATCTCCATATTGATTTCCATAGTGGTTGCACTAGTCTGCCCTCCCACCAACAATGGAGGAGGGTTCCTTTCTCCCCACAACCCCGCCAACATTTGTTATTGTGTGATTTCTTGATAGCAGCCAGAATAACTACTTTAAATTGGTAAGTCATTCATGTGAAAACTGTCTCCAAGACGTCTCAGCAAATATTGAGGGTAGAACAACATAAAGAGTCTTTCTACAGTTTGGTCCTTGCTCTCTCAGCTCTCTTTTTTATTTCACTTCTCTTGCGTTAATTGCATGTGGATGTTAGTTTTTATATTCACAAAAAGCAGTGGTGCTATGAAAGTGAAAGATATGCTATGCTTTAAGAATGGGGATAAATACTGTGAGGAAAAATGTATTTTGTAAGTTAAATATTTCCTTCCCCTTCAGAATTAGAGGACACATCCCTAGATCTGTTTTTTTGCCCCTTCCCCTAGATCTTTTAAGTCAATTAAATTTAACACCAAACATGATCGCAGATATGTTTGAAAGTTTCTCTTTTGTGGAGGTGTTAGGTTTAAAAAGGTACAAACACATTTACATCATTTCATAGTTTTTATTCTGTTTCCAATGCTATGTTCTACTTTTTTGGCATCTTCATTTAACATACATTAGGTTCAGAAATAATATCTAATATCTATGGTATATCTCTATAATAAAAAGGAAAATGCTACGTTTATTAAAGAAACGACATTTCCAAGTGATGATTATGGTCATCTCTTGAACTCTGTAGCTCTTTATAAATATAAACTCATTTATTTCTTAAAGTAGTACTATTGTTTTAATGAACTAGATGTCGTTATTTCTACAGAAAAGGGAAGGTTGTAAGGTTAAGTTACCTGCCTGAGGTCAAGTAGATTGAAAATGACATGCACCTTATTGAAACCATGACTTTCTCCCTAGATACTTTATGTACCAAAATGTTTACACGACCCTTTGGTGTTTTCTGTCCAGTACTCTTGAGCCACTTCTGGGTAATATCCGTAGTACGAGACACTTATGTAAGGTGAGAGTGCTCACTTTCCTAGTACTTGCTGTCTTAAGGACAATCACAGCCATCTCTGCTAAGGTATGATCAGTACTAAAAGCCCTTTCTTGCCATACAGATTAGGAAGATGGAGGGGCAGTCAGTCAGTTTTTCTTTTGCAGAAATGTCCAGTATTACCCGCTGTCTCTTTGGACCTTGCTTAGCCATTCCTACTGGTGCTACAGGAAAGACAGTTAAATAAAGGAGATCACTAAATCACTGTACTTGATGATATGCTAATTAGGAATGGTGTGTAGAAGTCACAGTCTGTTGTCCTGATTTACATCTCCTCTGTTCACTCAGCCATCCAGTTCTCCCCCATACTACTGATTGCACAAGCCTCATATAGTATGCAATAGAAAAATCTCAGGGATGACAGCTTGGAATCTCATTGGCTATCTGGCAGAAAGATATTACCTTATGTTCGCCACCTTCTATGTGAAGTGAGAAAAAAAGAGTAAGAGATCAAATTGTCCAACCCAACCAGTCAATACTGAGTAATTTAGCTGGATGGAGCTGTGTAAAATTCAGGTCAGTTGACTCCTTTTCTCTACCATTTGTTCTCCTAGAATTATGAGATATTCCTTGTCTCATTGTTTTCTTCACAACGAATTTAGATGAGTATTTCTCTTCCTATTTTATAGATGAGGAAATAACACTTTCCTATGATTATACTGAAAGTGAAACAGCAAAGAGTTGAATCTTTGCTTATTGGACTTACAGCTCCAGTCTGCCAGATTTCTTTTTCCCTCATTGAGTTTATTGATAGTTTAGGTAAACAGTACAGTTACATTCATTATTGGGGTCTTGTACCTTTACATGGCAGGTCTTGGTTCTCATTTTTTTGCCCTTGTCCCTGCCCTCCCTTTACCCCCTCCCCTATTTACAAAGACTTGTTTCCATTTTTCCCTTTTCTCACATTTTTTTCTTTTCCCTTACTTCCTTTCCCCTACCCTTTCCACTTTCCCTACATCTTTAGCCCTTTTCTTCCTATTTCACATTGTCATTCGGTCTAGCAGATTTGCATAGATTTGAATGTGGGTGAGTGTCAGGGTCTAATGAATTTAAAAAATAATTTCCAGCCCTAAATTGCCTGATCCTACAGTAGCTGTGGGGATGAAAGGGTAAGACTTGTTGGAGCAATAAATCATTGTAGCCCCCACAAGTTCCTTAGACGCAGTCAAGTCTCTCTCATTCTATTTCTCACTGTCAGCAGTGAGCATCATGTATCTCTAGTGTGAACTCCTAAAATTGTCCCTATTGAGCTTCCCGATTCGTTTCTCTTATGCTTCAAACTCAAGCAACATTTTGCTATCCCAAGGTGTAGCTACAGACATGATATCCCTGCTATATGCACATGTATTCAATGCATCCAATAGTGCTTATTTCCTGATATATGGGCTCTACATTTCCAGTCCAGGTGACCAGTACAGCCCACATATAGCCCCCACTTAACTGCCAATTTTAATTATTTTTAATTTCTCTTATCCTAACCTGCGACTTTACAGTGGCAAGTACTATTCCATTTCCCAACTTTCTGAGTCTTTGTTTCATGTTATTATACAAGCCATAGTTTCTTTTACCTGCCTCGAAAACTTCAAGCAATCATTTTCTTCACTTTTAGTCTCCACTGCCTTTCAGCATTTTATATAAAAACATAGACATCTCACAAATTCTTCAAAAGGATCTGCTGCCATGCACCTTTTTAAAGATATCTAATTCTTTATATAAGGAGTAAATATTCTTTCCTCTGAATTTTCATATATAGCATTTCCTAGACCTATTTGAACAAGATCCTGGAGTGTTCTGTAAGTTCTAGGTTTCCTGTTCCCTAATTTCCATAGATATAGCCCCGTATTTTTAAAAACTTCCCCCAAATTTAACATCATAAGATTGTCAGCTGTCCACACATTATGCAACACTGACAGGATTTGACTCTGAACTAGATAAAAGATACTACAAATTATTTTAAACTTAAGTTGAAAATCTAGAAAGTTATGAGGAAGGAGTGTTCTTTCAGGGGAAACTTACCCTAAAATATATTATAATGCCATAGTATTTAAATAATTTGGTTCAGAATAATAGACAGGTAATAAAACTAGCTCAGAATTTCAAAAGGTAAAATTTGATACTTTTGTAACTAGATATTAAGTCTGTAATAAAAATGATATTTCAGCTCATTGGTAAAAGCAGAAACAAATTGTTTGGTGACAGCTGGGTAAACATTTAGAGCAATAAACAAAGTAGATTTCTGTTCCACTTCTTAAACCAAACTAAATTGCAGATTGAACAAAAATCCAAAGATAAAAATTAAGCTTGATATGTGGATGAAATTCAGAGTGAGCAAATTGTAAACACTTGTAGTAGACATACCCAGTGCTATAAAAAGTGAGAGTTAATAAATTTAGTAAAATAAATTTTATGCCTTACACTGGAGAAGAAAATCCAGAAAGTAAGTAAAAAAAATTAGAAAAAAATATGTATAACTCTACTCTCAGATAAATGGCCAAATTCTTTAATAAAGAGCTTATAAGAATCCAAAAGGAAAGACAACTAAGAATTGATGAAGGATGCAAACATATTCTAAAATTTCAATGAAGAACAAAAAAAGAACCAGAACAGCCAAGAACATATTGAAGGAAAAGAACAAATTTGGATGATTGACCCCACCATAGTTCAGAATTTTACTATGAAGCTATTATAATCAAGACAGTATGGTGTGGGTGAAAGAATAAAAAAGATAATAGATTAGAGAATCCAGAAACAGACTTATATACGTATTAACAACTGACTTTTATTTGGAGACAGGATCTCACTATGTAGTTCATGCTGGTCTTAAACTCAACAGCAATCCTCTTGCCTCAGCGTCCTGAGTGCTGATATTGCAGGCGTACTCAACCACACCCAGCTTTTCAACTGAATTTTGACAAAGGAACAACATCAATACAATAGAGAAAAGACAGTGTCTTCAAAAAATTATTCATCAAAAACTGGACATCCACAAGCTAAACAAACAAAATCTAGGTACAGACCTTAAAACTCATAAAAATTGACACAGAAATGAATCACAGACCTAATTAAAATGCATAACTATAAAACTCCTAGTTAATAACATAGAAAACCTGTTAAAAGTTTTCAAAATCCTTAAGCATTTTAAAATACAACGCTAAAGGCATGATTTATGAAAGAGAATTGATAAGGTGAACTTCATTTATATTGTTTCTGCTCTAGAAAAGACACTGTTAGGGGTTGAGAAGTTACGTCCCAACTATAAGAAAATACCTATATTTTCAAAAGACATATCTGAAGACACATTCTTATCCAAAACAACTCTGCAAACTCAAGAATAATAAAACAACCTCATTTAAAAGTGGACCAAAGACCTTTCAGAGACATCTACCCAAAGAATATGTAAAGACAGAAAATAAGATTAAAAGATACTCCAGTTTATATGTCACCAGGGGATTCAAATTAAAGCAACAGGGAGGTACTAATACACATGTATCAGAAAAATTAAAAGCAGTCTAGAACACTGACAACCCCAAATACTAGCTGGAATGTGAATCTCTCATTTATTGCCTTTGGGGATACAAAATCGTAAAGGACTATGGAAGACAGAGTGGCTATTTATGACAAAGCTAAACTTGCTATTGCTATGTAATACAGAAGTCACACTCCTTGGCATCTACCCAAAGGATCTGAAAATGTATGCCTGCGTGGATGTTTATAGCAGCATTACTCACAATTGCCAAGACTTGGGACCATCCAGGATGTACTTCGGTAAGTGATTGAAAAAATTATGATACCTTCTGAGCCTGTCATATTAGTTGCCCTAAAAAGACATGAGTTATCATGCTGTGAAGAGACGCAGAAGAGCCTTAAGTGCTCATTACTAAGTAAAAGAGAGCAATATGCGAAGGACACCCACTCTATGATTTCAACTACGTAACATTCTATAAAAATCAAAACCATGGTGATAGCAAACATGACTGGTTTTGAAGAGCTGGCAGGAAGAATGGATGAATAGGCGGAGCACAGACACATTTCAGGTTAGTGGAACAAATCTGAGTGGTGCTACTATGTCAATGCATCCTATTACGCATTTGTCCAAACCCACAGAATGTGGAACACCACGAGTGAACCCTAAGGTAAATTTGGGCTCTGATCGTTGTGAAATACCTATATATGTACATCATTTATAACAAATGTGTCACAATGGAAGATGCTGAGAATGGGTGGATACGTGTGTGCAGGATCCGATGATATATGGAAAATCTCTGTACTCTGCCATTCAGTATTGCTGTTAATCCCAAACCACTCTAAATATTTAAGTTGGAGAAAGAAAATGAATAGCCAAGTTTGTATAAAAAATATTATCAATGAAAATATACCCAAATATACTCATGGTTATGCTTAGCTTGACTCATAGCTACATCTAAATAATGAGATATATATAATAATCTTTCCATTAGTGGTTGGCACATTTTAAAGAGTTAAACTAATTTTTAAGATTTTAGTATGAATGGACCATTGTTAAACATAGTTTTGTGAATGGAAAAAAATTTGCAAACTACACACAGAGGACCATAATATTATATCTTATATCCATTTATATAATATATATATGGGTATGTCCATATATATTATTTATATATCCATATCCATATTTAAATTCAGTACTCAGTACTCTAACAGTATTTTCAAGAAATATTGTTTATTCCCAAAAGGCTCAGTTATATATCATGAAATATGATAAATGCAACCTGTAATCCCAGCACTCAGGAGGCTGAGGCAGGAGGATCACTGTGAGTTCAAGACCAGCCTAGGCTACATAGTGAGTTCCAGGTCAATCTTGACTACATAGTGAGACCCTGTCTCAAAAGGTCAAAAAGAAAAAAAATGTTAAATGTAACATTGGTCTTTAAAACGACAAAACTGAACAACAGTGGAAGAAACATCAAGTATAATTATAGTGTATTCAAAATATTAGAATGCTATGCAGCTATGAAAACAAAAAGCAGATCTGTATCTCACAACATAGAAAAATTTCTTGAATGCAGTAACAGGTAAAGAAAGCAGGACTCAGATGGCAAAAAAATACATCCTTCTGAGAGTAAAAACTTAAAAGAGCTCTTTGATAATCATACTGATATAACCATGTACGTTTCCAAATAAAATGCAAGAACTTGGTAGCAGCCACTAGATTTGGGAAGAGAATCTAGAATTTTTACAATATTTTTGTGCAGATAGAATGCTCTTTAGGTCAAGAATTTAAGTCTCTTGTTTGCTGTTCTATCCCAGGCATTAAATAGTGCCTGATATCTAGTTGATACTCAAAACTATCTGTGGAATGACTGTTAAATCATTTTCCCCCTTCTTCTAGGGTAGCTGGTATTGGATTCTGAGTCACTTTTTTCATTCTGTTGTTTGTATATGTATATATTAGCATGGAAAAAATAATATATTGGTTTAAAATGACTATGAAGTAATGTGTAAAAGGTTCCCAGATGGCTCTTCTGCTCAGCTAGTGTGAGAAGGCACAGTTGGGCCTCAGCAGTTCTCCTTCAGGAACTCTCTTTCAGGTTGGAAGACAGATGCTTGTGGTTAGGGGTTAATCTGTTTTCAGGCTGCTGGTCTCTGCAGGTAGTGTCATCCCTGCTCCAATGCTGAGAAACACATTTTCTGTGTTCTGTAGTCAGGTTTCTGTCCAACCTCATTTACCTTTTAGCTAAATGAATCTGGCCAAGGCCCTTAATATTTATGTCAGCTTCTGGTTCTTCAGTGAGATCTTGTGTGTAGTATGCACAGTACAACATTCTTAGGGTTAGATGGTAGCATTTTGGTGTCTAGCAGAAAGCAATGTAGTCAGTAAAAGATGAGAGAGTGAAGAATGGATAAACAAAGTCATGAAGACTGTGCGCTGTGAGCAGAGGCCTGAGGCTTCCCTTCCCTGCTCTCAGTGGCTCTGAGGGGAATTTCACACAAAATCAGAGGCTTATTTACTCTCAATTGAATATATAGTTAATCCTCTAGCTGTCAGGAGATCTTAGTCTCCCTTCCCTGTTTGTTAGCTGAGTCAATATTGCAGGGTCCAGTCTCTGACAGTTACTGTGAGAGGGGTCATCTGGGCTGATTAAGGGGTTGCTTCTTCAGGGCCCTCGGCTGTTGCTATTCTTCCAAGCCTTCCTCACTCTCTTTTGGCCCCATATTTTTCATCTAGTCACTTACCTGATTCAGGATGGATTCTGAGTGATTATAGAAAGGCAGCTCAGTAGGGTGCTGGATGAGCCCAGAACCATTACTTTAAAGTACCTTTTGGGGAAAGAGCGCCTTCGGTCCTGCTGGAGTTGCTCAGAGTTCACAAGATTGCCAGAGTCCTTCAGTCACACTGCCTTCCACTGCCTTGGAAATGGCAAGTTTATCTTCAAAGACAGTGGAGTGGGAAGATAATCCATTTTCACTGTAGGTTATAAGTATTCCCTCTTGTTAATCTTAAAAATAGCTTGAATAAAGGCCTTCCAGACAATGACTAGCAAACTAATATTTTAAGAACTATCCTTTAATGAGCAATTATAGTTTTTAGGCTTTGATTATTTTTAAATTTTTCACTGCTTATAAATCATTATACTTCAGGAGGAAGGTGCATTTGAATACGTATAAATAGAATTTTTGCTATCAATGAGCTCAGAATGATGGGAAAAGACCTCCTGCTCACCCTTCCTTAATCTTTGTCAAAGAGAGTGGCTCAGCATGGCATGAAATAGGATTTCTATTTCTGCACTCAGAACAGAGGCATTGTAGAACAGTCATTCAGAGCGTAGGCGGTGAAGACATTTCGGCATTGTA
This sequence comes from Fukomys damarensis, assembly GCF_012274545.1. Taxonomy (NCBI): domain Eukaryota; kingdom Metazoa; phylum Chordata; class Mammalia; order Rodentia; family Bathyergidae; genus Fukomys; species Fukomys damarensis. The sequence continues at coordinate 31,398,920 of NW_022900940.1, forward strand.
TTAGAAGTTTCCTTGCATCGGTGCTGAGTTCTGCCATGTTCCTGGCCTGGTTCTAGACAGTAGCAGAAAAAGGAAAAGCAACAAAAAAAGAAGACTCCTGTCCTCGAAGAATTTACATTTTTTAAAAAAGAAGAGTTAGATATTAAACAATAAACCTAAAGAACCTAGGAAGTATCCTAGATGAGAAGTATCTGGCAAAGCCCTAGAATAGTGGGGTGCCTGCTGGAGTGGCCCTCATTATGACAGTAATAGGCGAGCCCAGATTTAATGAGTTAAAACCCTTTATCTGCCAGGAACTAACTGAGGGAGTTGGATGAGCTCCTCTGACCAATAGAGGCTAAGTTTCTTCATTTATGAAGTGTGAAAAATATATAATTTCTTGTGCCATGTTAAGAATTAATCAGACATATAGGTAAAGAAATAGACATATACCAGACCCTCAGAAAGTGACAGGGTTTATATTGCTTGTATATTGTTACAAATTGAGGTGTTTTAAACTTTAGTTTTAACAAAGATAAGTAAAATGGCTTTTTAAGTGAACCTATTTATATATTTTTTAAAGTAACTATGTCATGAGTTCCATATCGGCCTTGACCCTGTCTTCAGGTAAATTTATTTATTTTCATAGCTTGAGCTGGGAAAGAACGTGCTGCTACCTGACTGGGTAGGCTCTTTCACCTCATTTAACACTGAAGAGCCCACCTGGACCCTAACCTGAGGGGGCTCGACTGTGACTCCTAAAGATGAGAAGGCAGCACATAGCTAGACGGATGAAAAGGAGAGACTAGACACAAAGAGGTACATCTGGGCCCAAGAGATTGCATTGGTCACCTTTCCTGTCCTGCGGCAGATAGCGGACATCCACAACTTAGAAGGAGGAAGGTTTATTTTGGCTTTTAGTTTCCAAGCTTTCTGTTCACAGTGGGGTGGCCCTAAGAGAGAAACAGATGGCAAAGGATGTGGTGAAGGAAATTTGCTCTCGTCGTGGCATATGGGAAGCAGAGCAGGTGAAGAGCTCAAGAGGAAGTGGCCAGGGATGTTGAGCAGCCCGCAGGGTAATGTCCCCATGACTGGCTTTCTGCAGCTAGGCCCTACCTTCTAATAGCTCGTTCGACAATGAACTTACTGATGAGGTTAATGCCCTCGCGATCCTGTCACCTTTCTAGGGATTTCTTACTTCAGGCCCCTTTCTAGTAAAGATTCTTTGACACAGGAAGTAATTGAAGACAGGTGGATCGTGGACCCAAAATCCAGAAGGAGGAGCAAAGTCACTCAGAGGTGCAGAAATACGGAGAGAATGAAAACAGGAACATGGATGCGTGAAGCCGAATGCACTGTGAATTCAGAGGTAGTTAGAGTTACTTGCAGGACTTAGATCTTTGTTCATTGCCAGCAGATTTCAGAATTAGTTTGGAACATGGAGGTGGGGAGGAACCAACCCATCTGACCTTGCTATAGAAGTTGGCAGGAGATTCTAAGTTACATGGAAACAGAAGGCAGAGCTTGAGATGTGTGTTATAAAATTTTAATGAACTTGAGGAGGGAATGGGATGAAAAAAAAAAAAGGAGCCAGTGATGGCAGACCTGTGGCATGTGTACCGCTGTAGGCTGTTTGTATCCCTGAAAGGCTCCAAAAGGTTCTCCATCACCGCTGTTTGACTTGAAGAAGCATGCCTAAGCTGGGTGTGGTGGCACATGTCTGTGGTCCCAGCACGCCATCACTTGGGAGGCTGAGACAGGAAGATGGCTGCAAGACCAAGGCCAGCCTGTATTACATAGTGAGTTCAGTGTCAGCCGGAACTACAGAGAAAAGCCCTGTCTAAAACATAGAATAACATCAAAGAAGAAAATCAAGAAGAAAAAGAGGAGGAGGAGGAGAAGGAAGAAGATGAGGAGGAGGTGGCAGCTTGGCCTACCTTATTTGTACCATTGTTTTATTATAGAGAGAGAGATAAAAGGGTGAGGCAAACAGGTAGGGTCCACGTACCAGGTACTTGAAAGCATTGGTTTTGAAGGGCAAAGGGGAGAGATGGAGATAAAAGAAGGGATGCATATATACCCCTTACGGAATATCTCTTATTAATTTGGTGTTCAAGGCAAGTTTTTATCCAGAGCTGCTTTATGGTTTGCCCAACCACACGGGAAGGAAAAGCTATCATACAGCATGTCTGTTAGAAACAAGAGTTTACTAGGTGCTGCCATTAATTTACTCTGTGGCATCCTTTGGGGACTGGCACCACCCTTGCTGCCCTTCTATTTGTTTGTGCATCTCTCTTGAAAATGGCATATTATTATAGTCCAGCCTGAAAATGCCAGGCTTAGCTCCAGATGCCATGCTGATCTTTAAAAGCTGCAGTTGAGAAGCTCTGTGTATTTCAAAATGCATCTTTTTCATAAAGTGTAACATTTCACTAGGATAGCTTAGAATAGTCTGAATAAATATTACTGATGTTGCTAACAGATTTAAAGATCAAAAATGTTTTAAATAAATTAGTTACCCTCACAAGTAGATTTCCATGTCCTCATTTTGATTATAAAACCTCAAAGAAACAATACATAAGAAAATAATTTCTTTATATTTCTCTGTTTTGGGGGAGTCTTCTTTAGTGTCTATCAAAAGTTTGTGCTCCCTTCTCTGGACTATTTATAGTCAGGAGATGGATATTTTAGGCCATAAGGGACATCTTCTTATCAAATAAAATATGTAACAGATATGCATATTGCACCCACCCCACTTCCGCTATGTGCCCCAGGGTGGGAAACTTAAATTGCCTGATTGGTTCTGGGTTTTGGAACTAGCAGAGTAAATACCAGCACTGAAGTACTGGCTGAGACTTTGTAGAAAATTCACAGGCTACCCTAGCAGTGGAGGTTGGGGATCAAGGCATAAAGAGGCTATGCCATTTTTCCAAAATATAGATCACAGGACTCTTCATATAAATGGTTCTCATTAGAAAAATTCTGTTACAGCTTTCTTTTCATAATTAATGGTATGCTAAAAGTTATTAAGGAATTCTAGGTGAAGCTTGTCAGAAAGTACATGGACATGTACTATTCATGCCCACTTAGATAAATATTGACCTTCATGTTACCTCACCGGGTTGGCTGGTGGCTACAGCTGGCTGACTGATGTGTATACCAGTGGTTCTCACAGCGTAGTTCTCTGACTCGGCTTTCGTGAATGTCCCTGGAAGTTTCTCAGGAGACCAAATATGGTGGTGACTGGTGATTTTTTTTCGCATCATGTTATCAGGTAGTTCTTTTAGAAACTGCTCACCAACCAAAAATATTCCAAGTCCTTCTTGGCTTGAATGAAGAATTGGACGAGAGAAGCCAAAACTGGTGCCAAAAGTTTATTTGAAAAGTAAGGAGTGAATGGGTATGGGAGGATCCAGCTCTGCAGAGTGAACTTCGATAGAACAAGAGAAAAAGAAGGTGAAAGCAAAAATAAAAATACATGTTGCCTCTGGGAAATGCAGCATGGGCTGTCATAGGAAGTCACAATAGAGGACTTCATGGGCTTCAGTCTTTTTTATATTGCCCATTTCTCATGAGAGCTCTCGAGAAGTTCTACATATTAGGTCTTTGTGTTGCCCTGGGATCTTATAATTGACAGGTTGTGATCATTTTCCACACCCCATCTCCCACATCAACCATATGGTAACCTTCCTAAAACTCCTTTTTCTTCTAAAATTTCACCAATACCCCAAAACATAATGTCTTTAAATTAAATGTCTTGGGACTCATGGAGCAAACATATCGTTAGTATTCTCAGTCAGGAATATAAGCTAAGTCTACCCTGAAGGTGCCTGATCTTATCTGATCTTAGAAGATAAGCAGGGTCGGGCCTGCTTAGTATTTGGATGGGAGAAATATGTGCCAAAATTATAGCTATCCATAAAAAGGAGACCTCAATGATTTTTCCAGGTCACTTTTTTCAGACTACAATATGTGTGTAGCTAAATGCACAGACTTGTTAGACAATTGTTGGACCTCCCTGCTAGAGCCTCTGATGCAGTAGGTCAGAGGCAGAGCCTGTAAATCTGCATTTCTGCGAACTTCTCTGGAGATGCTCCAGGGGCCACACTTTCAGAGAAACTCTTATAGGCCAGTAGTTCTCATCCTTAGCTGCACGTTTGAATCACTTGAGGAAAGTTTCTAAAATTTCAGTGCCCAGGTTACACATCCAACCAATTTAGATTCTATAGCAGTGAGAACCGACATCAGTATTTTTTTAAAACCAAAGTTAATGCCAGTATACAACTAAGTTTTAAAATCATTATTCTAGTTCTGTCTTTTGCTCTCATTTTGCAAGTGAAAAAATGCAGGCTAAGAGAAGTGAAATCACTGAAGTCATAGAGCTAGTTGTAAAAGAGTCTTTCTGATGTCTGGACAGGCGCTTTCACTGCATGGCACTTCTTAGCAATATACTGAGGTTTAAAATTTAGCAATAAGTGCATAAGATGATTTTCTGGTATCTTATTATAGTTCAGACTGATTCAGTTGGTCTATGGTGATATCTGAGATTCTACATTTCTAATAAGCCCCTAAGTTTTGTCCCTATATCTCCTTCAAAGACCACAGTTTGAAGTGAAGTTGAAATGTACCTTTGCCTGGTTTTTGTCAGTATTTCAAATGTAAACTAAATAGAGGCCATGGCCCCAAATGCAAGATAATAGCTACTACAAGAAAAAGTAACATCCCTTAGGCAACTATATTAGACTAATTTGTAGATTTTTACCATTTTAGAGATTTTTGAGTAATTTCCCTTTCTCCTTTTTTCTTTCAGGGAAGTTCAGAGTTTTAACAATTTTTAAAATTTAACTTTTGCTGAAAATACACTTTGTTATAAAGATTGATTTGGAGATAAACCCACAATGCTAATTATTTTTAAAATTGATCCAGGTGTGTGTGTGTGTGTGTGTGTGTGTGTGTGTGTGTTTCAATTCTGCGGAGTATTATCAAATTGTGTTTATAAGAAAATAATTGTTGTAGTGTTTCTCTCTGTGATTTTATGTTTTGGACAGGTATAGCATTGTGGTTGTGATTTTGGCCTCTGCAATTAGAATGACTGGGTTCAACTCCAGATGTTGCCACTAACAAGCTATTTAATTATGAATATAAGTACTTAATCTTGATGAGATTCCTTATCTGTAAAATGTATACAGTAATGACATCTGACCTTACAGAGTTTTTGAGAGTATTAAATAATGTAATACATGTAAAGTTTTTAACAGATATCCAGACACTTAGTAAGTGCTTAGATAAATATTGACTTTCATTTTTTCCTCACTGGGTTGGCTGGTGGCTACAACTGGCTGACTGATGTGGATACCAGTGGTTCTCACAGCTTAGTTCTCTGAGTTGGCTTTCGTGAATGTCCCTGGAAGTGTTTCTCAGGAGACCAAATAAGAAGGATCCTTTATATCAACTCCGGGCAATGAAATTACAGAATGGAGTTGTCTTAGTAGGAAATGCAGAAGAATTGGTCAGGAGCAAATTTGGCATAGCATTTCAGGAAAGTTCCCAGTGGGCTTGTTACCAGATGATGGGGCCCAGGGAAATGTTTTCCAAATTCTTTGTATCTTGACAAAGAAATGGATAAGATTCACAGAGAAGGTAGTGGGGCTATGAATATACCAAAGGTGGAAAAGAAGTATGCACTGTGGAGTGAGAGTGGGCAGATGAACAGAGTCATAATGGCCACAAAGATAAGGGAAAGGGGTCTTTCGTGCACAGAATTCCTGGTGTGATTCCTTCCTCTTGCTAATAAGACGTTACCCTATCAAAAACTCATTTGGTCTCCTATCAGATTTAAATATTCTATCAAAGACCCAGTTGGTTTCATGCCAGATGTAAATAAAGAACTGAAAATCTTACTTTTCTAATGTGGTCACATATCATGCCCAGGAAGTATAGAACCATGCTGGAGCCTATGTTCTGTGCGTGTATCCTGGGTCTCCGTTATTTTCAGATTCTACCCAAGTGTTCTGCTTGGCTTGTCCCAGCCCTAATCCCCTACCTAAAGCTTTCTTGGAGGGTCTCCAGACTAGAGTACACATTTCTGAAATATATCATGTAGTTTTATTTGTGGGAGATGTATGGCAAACAAACATGTTCACTTGTTTGCCCAGTGGTTTGCAGAGTGTGCTTTCAGCACCAGCAGTCATACAGACCCCAAAGAATTTGGCAGAAAACCAAATTCCCTGGTTCTACCCTAGATCCAGTGAGTTTGAAAATTCAGATTTGGAGAATGGGAACCAGCAGCAGTTTGTGTTTTAAGATGAAAATTTGGAAAGTACGGCTATAGACAGAAGTAATCCTGAAGGATTTTAACCAGAAAAGCAATACAGTGGGGACTTTATATTTTGGAAAGATTACTTAGGCAGAACAGTGGAGTATTGATTCTAATCTCTGAATCAAAGACCACCGAGAGACTAGGAAGTCATCATGAGAAATTTGAAAATCCCACTTGGGCTCCAAGTACTGTCTGCATGTTGAAAATTCTGGAAGGCCTCAGAATATCTTCTTTACTTATGTATTCCACACATTTTTAAAATGTACTAAGTAAATTTTTAATTTAAAAAGATTCATGGAAATTCATGATTAAATTCATAAAAAGGATTTATCTTATAGTTTCTTAATCAACTGATGTGTGGGAGAAAATCCACTTATTTACTCAGTGTTTAGTAAGAATCTGTTATGTGCCAAATGGTTTTCTGTTTTGAGACAGTGTCTTACTAAGTTGCCTATGCTGGGTTTGAACTTGCAGTCCTCCTGTCTCAGCCTTACGGGTTGCTGGGTTTAAAAGCATGCACCAGCATGCTCCACTACAGTAGTACCTAGCTTGTGGCAATAGCTTTTCTAGGTATGAAGGGCAGAAAAATGCAGAAAAAGAAATAAAATTCCTTACATTGGTGGAACTTACATTCTAGAGGAGAAGCAGAAATATAACAAGATAAATAATTCATTTTTTTGTGTACGTGAATAATTTTGTTGAATAGAAAGATGAAGTAGGGAAAAGAAATAAAGAGTGATAGGAATTGTTTCAAAGGTGAACTTTTGGTAACATTCCTAGTAAGCTGAGAAATCAAGTACAGTGGATACCTGAGTGAAAATTATTCCTTCACTGTGGAGTAGCAAATATAAAAAGTGGGGGGAAACTTCCTGACGTGTTTTAGGAGTAACACTGAGGATAGCATGATTAGAGTAGCATAAGGCAAATTTAGAGGGATGACCTCTGGTGGTGAACGTGGCAGTGGTGGAGTTAAGGTAGGAAGATGACAGAGTGATCATAGGGCTCGGGGCTGCAGCATACATCTTTGCTTTTACTCTAAATAAAATTGGAAGCTATTAGCAGGGCAGTATTGTGGTACAGGACTGAACCCAGGGAGCACAGAGCTACATCCCCAGTCCTTTTTAATTTTTTTTAAGACATGTTACCAGTCAGTGCTCACTAGAGAAACAGATTTAATGCAAGATATATAAGGATTTACAAGGTAAGGTTAGTTACAGTGGCCCCACAACGAGTCAAGTGTGGAAGAGTGCAAAAGAGCTGTCTGTGCACTGGATATCTGAAGGACCCTGTCAGTGGCTTGCAGCTCGCTGTAGTGTCCTGTGCTAGTCCTTATCAGGAAGCAAAGAGCTTATGCTGGAAGGCTGAAGGGTCTGTGGTGGAAACCAGGAGACAGTGTCCAAAGTGAAGGTGGAGACTGGAGTGAATCTTCCTTCTTTGTTTCCTTTTTATTCTATTCAGGCTTTATTCTGTTGGTTGATGCCACTCACACTCAGGGTGGGTCTTCTGTCTTCAGTAAATCTCTTCTGCTTCACCCAGAACTGTGGTAATTCCATTAGTTGGACATTTTCTTACTCAAGGTGATATATTCATCTAACAGTAAAAAGACATGATTTTCCTAAACTACTACACCTGACTGTAATTTGAGGGGTGAGGATGCTGAGGATGCAACACAGAGTCTTATTCATGCTAGGAAAGTGCTCTATGACTGCATTACATGGCCGGCCTTTTTTATTTTTGGAGGCAAGATCTCCCGAAGTTGCTCCGGCTGACTTGAAACTTGTAAACCTCTTAACCTGCTTTGTTGCTGTAATTACAAGCATGCATCACCATGTCAGACTCTTAGCTTATGTTTGTTTTTTTTCCACAATATGTATTTTAATCAGATAACCCAAGCATTAGTTTACTTCTTGGATTTATAGTGATTTTTCTTTTTCCAATTTTTGTGTTTTTTTTATTAATATTATTCTGATCTGTCAGGAATAGCTTGAATGTGGGAAAGGGTAAAAGTAAGGAAACTTCTCATGACAGTTGGGAAACATTTCAGGTGAGACATACATGAAGGTTCACTGCACACAACAGTAATGACAGAGATGGTGGGAGGTGTCTCCTTTGAAGGTAAAACTGACGGAATTTGCTGAGTGCTTTGGTGTGGTTAATAGAGGATGATGAAGCTTCAGGGATTCAGTGATAGGAATGATAAGAGCTGTCATTTCTTGAGATGGAGGTGATTTTAGAGGAGTATATTGGAAGGATGAAAAGTGTTTGGTCTTAGACATATCAGGCTTGCAATGCCTGTTAGATACTGAAGTGGAAATACTGAATAGGTAGTTGGATGTGCTGAGTCTGAAGCCTCAAGAAATAAACTGAAGGTGTTCTCAGCAGATAGGTGATATTTAAAATAAGAGATTGAAAGAGGATAGCGAAATTTGTGTAGAAAACATAAATGAAAATGTGTTAAGTTACCATGCCCAGGCTCTTAGTGTTTTTTAGTATTTAATGGACATGAGGAAGTGTTAATTTAAGTATTTAGTATTTAATGGTGAGGAAGAACCAGTGAGGGAGAGTAACAGGTGACATCCAGATTACTAAAAAGGAAACCAATACCCTAATCCAAAGGGGAGGAAATCAGTAGGTTAAGTAATGTGAATATTGAGGACTGGCCATTTATTTTCACATTGTGTGGATCATCCTTGGACGGAAGTTTCATGGAGTGATGTGATGGAAAGCTTGGTTGAAGTAGAATTTGGAGAGACAAGAAACAGGGATTTTTGTGGTAATAATTGTAAGCAGCCTTTTTGTGGAGCTTTCTTGTAAAGAGAAGAAAATAAAGTGTCAGCTGGAGAAGATTATGTGATTGGGAAATTTGTTTTGTTTTTGAAAACGAGAAATAATAAATTAATTGAAAATTAATAAGACTGATAATATGGTAGGAAAAGATATTAGATGCAGAAGAGAGAGAAGAGTGAAAAATGAGGTCTTATATAGGCTTTGGAACATGGAATCGTGGGGCTAGATTGGATTTAGTTTGCAATGTAGATGTTCATTTGAAGAATCAATGAAGGGTAGAGATTTAAATATACAAAACCTATTCATTATCTTTATCTACTCTACCCTGAACAAATTTCTTGTCTCCTTTGTTTTAGGGCCTCCTTGGCCCCTATGTAGTAAGTTATATGTCTATTTTGAGACTAGATGGATGAAAGGAAAGACTGATGAACAAATTAATGAATTAGTGAAATGGAATCAAAGCCTTCTGAGATTTTGTGCCTCCTTCTGTTGTGTCCAAATTAACAATGGCGTCCACTTCAAAACCAGAAACTTCCTTGAAGAACTAGAAATGAAAAGGGGAATGAATAACCCTGAGAGTGCGTTGGAGTACATTGCTAAGAGGTGAGAAACTCATTAACACTTTAGTCTGTCTTGGTCAGCTTTCAGTTGCTGAGGCAAAATACCCAACCTCTACATCAAGGAGGAAAGGTTCATTTGTTTCACAGTTCCGAGTTTCCAGTCCATAGTCAGCTGGTTAAATTGCAGTGCGTCTGAGGTGAGGCCTAACATGACACTGGGAAGGTTTGGTGGAACAAGGATGCTCATCTCATTCTGGCCAGAAGCAGCGAGCCCAGAGGGAGCACCAGACATAGTCACCAAGGGCACAACTGCATGACGCACCCAGACACACCAACCAGTGTGATTTAGTAATCCCCCAGCGATTTCACGATGTATTACATTTTATAGTTTTATATTTAATTACATTTTATTTACTTTATACGTTTGTTCAGAGGAGATAAAGAAAACCAGATGCTTATATATTTGCAATCCAGAACAATCTTCATATGTACTATTCTCATTTCTGTTTGTCATAAATTTTGACATATATTCCAATTTATATGGATAATAAAGTTTCTCAAGTTAAAATATATATTTAGTAGAATTTTGCGAGGGTATATGAATGTCCGGAATTTGTCTAGACTCTATTTTCTTGTTATTTAAATAGCATTTTGGATGGTTTATACCAGGAAAATATGCAATTATTACAACTGCAGAAAAGTTGCTTATTGAAATATGGGCATTCAGGGACATTCTACATTATGGAGTAAGAAAAGAAAGGACCATGAGCTCAACTGGACAATGGGCTATGCTAAGAATTCATAGGAGAGTCACTGGAGAATAAAGAATTAAGGGTACCTGGCCTTAGAGGCAGAGGTCTTTCTCCATGAGATGGACATCACATGCCTGCTGTGATGCCTTGGAAACAGATATGTCCAAGACAGGAAGAGGAAGATTGTGGAGCAATGTAGTGGTTTTCAGGAGAGAGAGAGGTATTTTAGGGGAGTGAAACCATGATGACCAGAGGTGCAAATGTGTGAAAGAGTGATGACTTGTTCATGCCAGCTAGTTTGGGGAGTAGTCGTTTGTCAGTTTCTATGGAAAGAAAGACCCACGATGGTAGGAAGGGCAGAGGAAGTGAGATATGGTGATGCGCACTATTTCAAAAGCTCTGTATCAAGTAAAGACTTTGTTATGAAAACCTACAGAAAATCATCAAAGATTTTAATTAGCAAAGTAGTATTCACATCATTGTCCAAGTTTAAGAAGAAGATTACTTGGTCTGTAATGTTACACCTGTATTCTCTAATAATAGGGAGAAGGTTGAACAATGGGTTTTCCGGATGGAGTTCCTGCCTCGTTGCTATTGTCCACCTCTCTGCATTTCAGAGCTACTGTCTCACGGCTGTTAGAGGAAATAGGCCTTGGCCTTGCCTGCTTTTATTTCCTTTTAGTATCCTGGAAATGAGATGTATGTAAATCCAAGAAAATGTTTTCCTTTTCTTTTATTCTTTTTTTTTTTTTTTAGTATGTTTGCAGTACAGAATGATTACATTTGTGTTGGGGAGTTAGTCCATGTACATAACACATCCCTCTACCTCCTTCCATTTCTATACCCCCTTAAAAGTTTCAAAAAGCAGAATAAGTATTTTTTAGAGAGAAATATCTCTGTTCATTTTTTTCCGTGTGATAGCAACAGACTGTATGTCAGCGGTGTATGGGCTCTTAGGGCTGTCAGAGTCACTCTATGACTGTTGTTTTAGAAACAGCCTTGAGGGCCAGGGATTTAGCTCAGTGGTTCTGCCACCTGCCTCGCAAGCTCAAGGACCCAAGTTCCATCCTTGGTACCAAAAAATTAAAGTAAATAAAATAAAAACAACCTTGAAGTCAATAACAGGTGACTCCTGTCCATATAGCCTGATAACTTCCCCAATCTTGACAAATGTTAATAGAATATAAGAAATTCTGAAATGATTTTAGGGAGAGAGAATAAATATTTTGTTCATAGAAAACCTTTAAAGAGGCCAGGGATTCAGTTCAGTGGTTCTGCCACCTGCCTTGCAATCACAAGGTCCTGAGTTCAACCCCCAGTACCAAAAAAACAGAAAGAAAACCTTTAGAGATGGCAAAACTACCATCCAAAAAGGTTCATGTTGCTCAGAGACCAAGGTTACATTGTAGAGAAGGGAACTGGAAAGTGAAAGAGGCTTTTGGTTGGCAAAATGGTTTGATTACTTTGACTCATTAGGAATGGCTGGAATTTAGGAAGAATTCCTTAACAACAGAGTCTTGGAAGAATTAATCAGACGAATTTATGTAGGGGTGAATTTCCCACCCAAGAAATATTCAGTGAGAGACTAAATAATTTCTTGGAGGAAATATTATTCTGGAGATATTTAAGCATTTATGGTTCAAAAGCCTTAAATGCCTGGGAAATTAGCATAGATCCTTTTTTTTAATTTATAATTTTATATATCCCAACTATTAATCTATAGGTATAGATATTCCTAAGTGTAGATAAAAATGACTGAGGATCAAAACATGGAAAATAGGGAGACTATGAAACACTAGTTTAAAATTGGGCCCAGCCTTCCCAGGTATATTGTGGAATTGAATGATTTCATGTTAGTGGAGGCTTGCACAATTTACTAGATATAAAGAAGTCAAAGTAACTTACAGAAATTCAGAAAAAGTACTTTATGAACAGCAAAATAGGTTACAGGAATTTGACAGGTAATCTTAACAATACCATTCTACCCTATCTTACCAGATTATTGGATGTTGCAGACCCCGGACACTCAAGTTATTTATCTACTTATTTTTATAAAGGTGTAATTTACCCCTTTCAGTTTTTAGTTCTACAAATTTTGAACACTGTACATAGCCACATAACCACTATTAGAATCAAAATGTAGATTGTCCTTTTTTTCCCCCTTCACAGTAAACCTACTGTACTTTTTCTATTCCCATGCTGTATAGATTTAAAATGGCCCCTACAGCTTCATAACTTGTGTAAGGTGATTGGATTATGGGACATTACAGGCTGGGTTTCTGTTAGGAAGTGAGGTCTTTCAGAAGAGGCAAGCCACTGTGGATATGATCCGGAATAGTTTATCTCCCTTCTGGGCTCCTTCTCTAGGCTTCCTGGTTGCCATGAGGTGAGCAGCTTTTACTCTCCTATGCCCCTTTGCTGTGCTGTTTCTTCTTTGGGGCAGACTAACCGTGGCCTGAAATGTGAGTCAAAATCAACCTTGCACCCTTTAAATTGTGAGCCTCAGGTATTGTGTCTCAGGTGTTGTGATGATGAAAGTGACTAAGACCACCTGATTCCTGGAAGCACTCATGTGATTTCTTTCCTATTCTGGAATGTTATAAGTGAAATAGATAATACATAGTATTTTGAGACTGGCTAATTTCACTCATCCTTAAGTCTGTGATATTTATTCATGTTTTGTGTACCAATAACTTATTCCTCTTTATTGACAAATTGTATTCCATGTATTGATATGCCACAGTTATCAGTTAATTGGCTTAATGGAGGATGGTTCTCATTGTTCCTAGTTTTGTTAAATTACAATAAAACAAAATAAGCTGGACTGAGTTATGCCTTGAATCCCAGCACTGAGGGAGGCTGAGGCAGGAGAATTGCAAGCTCAAGTCCAGCTAGGGCAATTTACCAAGACCCTTTCTCAAAATTAGAAATAAAAAGGGCTGAGAATGTAGCTCAGTGGTAGAGTACCTCTGGGATCAATCTCTAGGGCTGCCACACAAAAAAAGAAAAAGATAAAATGAAAGAAAACAAAATGCTAAATACATTTTTAAAAAATAGTTTTATTTTCCTTTGGAAAAGGGAGAGTTGGAATATATGTTGAAATAAACTTTGAGAAGCCATGTATTCATTTTCTTTCTTTATATCAACTATGTGAAAAAGGTTTTCTCTAATAGTCTGTGCAACCTTGAAGTTTTTAGTTCCATTATTATGCCAGAATCATTTCTATTGAAAAGAATTAGGAAATAAGGAAAGTGATGGCTTGGGAATAGACAAGAAGGATAAATAAAAAGATGATTATTTTTCCAGGGGAGCCTAGCAGTAATTATTGAAGAGAGTCTCCTTTTCTAATTTATATTCTTGTTTTCCCTCGAAAATCAGTTGGCACTAAGTCCATGGATATATTTCTGATAACTCTATTCTGTTCCATTTGTCTAGTGTTCTATAACATAGTAGGATGTATGTAATTTACGACAACTTATTATATAACTGAAATAACTAAAAGAGAGGAGTTTGAGGTTCTGAAAACAAAGAAATACTTATTATGCTGATTTGATGACATTCCATTACACACATGTATCAACTTATCATTATACCACAGAGATATGTCCAATTGTTATGTGTCAATTAAAACTTAGGTAGAAAATTGCATGGTAAGTGAACTGAAGGTTAGAGAGAACTAAGGTTAGAAAACTGTTTATTGATGAGAAACAAATGGAGGCAACTTTGGGTCATAAAATCAGAAAGTCAATGAACATTTGAAAGATATATTACACAGAGTAAACATTGTTCCTTCCCATATTTATTTGGTTGTATTTAGGTAGTTCATCAAAGCAAAGAGATTTTATATGCATCATTGTTATTAAAGGAGGTAGAAAGTGGAAAAAAGTAGTTTGGTATCCATTATAGCTAAAATAAAACATGTATTACTAGCATACATTAAATATGTGGTCTGTGTGCATTTGATTTAAGAAATATAAAAAGAAGTATTAGGCTGATGAGAGTTTTAATCACACCCTTAGTTCCAGGATGTTATATGGTCTTACATCTCTCACTATGAATTCTACCGTGGAAGGTTGGAAACAGATATTGAAGGAGAAGCTTTTTTGTGGTTTTTAAATCATAGTAAGAGTAAGGATTATTAAGATCAGTTTTCTGTGTGTGTATGTGTGCACACGTGTGCATTCTGGACAGTATAATCATTGACTTAGTGTTATCATGAGATGCCGTGGAAGAGCTTTGCGCACTTATGTGCAGGCTTTGGGATGGTGATTTATTTATGAAGGTTTATAGCTGGTTGGAGGTAGAGTTTGGTCAGAAAAGACAGGTCACTGAGGGTGCAGCTTATCTCTCTGTAGCTCCTCTGTTCACTCTCTCTGCTTCCTGAATGCCATGCCATGAGCACCTTGACTCTTCCATACCCCTCTGTCATGCCTTTCTGCCTTGGAGCATTATGACAATGAACGGAAACATCTTCAAACTGTGAGCTAAAATAAATCTCTGCTTCTTTCAGTTGTGGATGTTGGATGTTTTAGTGATAGTAAAGTTAGTAAGACAGATTTTTTTTAGCCAGAGACGTGGGTCATTGCTATGTTACTATTTGATCATGTGGTTTACATGCCTTTGGAAATGTTTTGAGGGAGGGGTTTGGAAAGGTGTGGAGATTTTGGCTGGAGAAGCAGAACTAGAAAGCTGTAACCTGTAAGCTAAACTTAATGGGAGATTCTAGTCAGAATGTACAGGACTGGAATGCTTATAAAAAGGTAGATGGCAAACACCATGCTCAGAAAGTTTCAGTTGTTAACCAGGACTCCATTGGCAAATGTATTACAGACCATGTATGTTATGCTCTGGTTGAAAATTTATGCATAGTTTGCTTATGTCCTGAGAACTTGCAGGAGACTGAGATTAAGCGTGGTAGATTAATCTGACAGAGGAAATTTTAAGGCAGCCTAATGTTGAGGCTGTGGCATGGGTGTTGTTGAGGGCTTTTAGTCAGCTCTGTGGGACTGGCTTAATGATGTACAAAGTTTGGCCAGAAAAGAAGTTCCAGTAAAGCTGGGGCCTGTAACATTGGAGTATTGGAGTAAAGGAGAACTTGATTGCTCAGAAAGTTAATGTTTTTTTTTTAAAAAAGCCAAGAACTGTACAAATGAATAATTGAAAGATTTCTTGAGGGCATCACAGGAATCAGTAAGATCCCACCCTTCACGGGCTCAAATTGCAAAAGTGATACACTGCTTTGAGGAGAGAGCCCTAGACACTTTATTTCAGAAGGAGAATGATTCTACAGGTTATTTATGCTTGGGAACTAAGTGCACTGTGCCCATTCTGACATTCAGAGGCTGAAAGCAACTGCCATGCCAGGGAGTCTGGTTGCTCAAGCTGGTGATAACCACATGGTTCTGATTTACAGCCATGCAGCATGCAATACTTGTGGGCTCAGAGAGACTTACATCCAGATTTGAGGAGAAGGCCTGAGCACCTGAGAGGGCAGGGTGTTAGCTGTGAAAGGGAAACCAAAAATGCCGTGGATACTCCAGGAAATTGGAGAAGCCAAGCATGTGGAACTGCTGAAGAGAGCTATAAGCAGTGAACAAAGCCAGACTGACAGAGAAGTTATAAGAGCTACAAGCACAGGCAGCGCTATAGTGTTAGGGCTGCTTAGAAGCTATTTGGAATTCATATCAGGCCACAACTTGCCCTAGATCCTGGAAGATGGAGGTACAAGATTTAGTATTTTTCCTGCTAGGCTTTAGTCTTGCTTTGGTCCCATTGGTTTCTGTCTTCCTGTCCCTTCCTTTTGGAATGGAAATGTTTATCCTGTGCCATTGTATACTGGCAGTTTTTATTTCTCTTTTTGAATTTTATATGCTCACAGTCAAGAGCTTGTCTTAAGTCTCAGAGGAGACTTTGTACTTTGACTTTTTAGCAACGTTGGAACTTTTAGGATTCTGGCAAATCTTAGAGATGCACTGAACATATTTTCAACAAAAGGCCTGTGTATCTTTTAGGGGCCGGGGCAGTATGTTGTTGTTTAGAGCTAGATGTCCCCCAAGAGCCTAATGCACTCATAGTTGGGGCTTTTGGAAGGTGAATGGATTATGGAGCTTGTAGCTGACTTGCTGTTAGGAGGTTGATTCTGGTCAGGGCAGGCAGGTAACTGGGGGTGTGGCTTGGAAGGGTTTATCTCCCTCCCCAGCTCTTTCTTTGACTTTCCCTGCTTTCTGGATACCACACTAAGAGCAGCTGTCCTCTGCCACAACCTTCTGCCATGTTGTCCTACCTTGGATCTAGCCAGTTATGGACTGAAGCCTCTCCAAACTGTAAGCCAAAATACGCATCTTCTCCTTTAAGTTGTGGGTGTTGCGTATTGTTTCTGAGAGATGAGGAATGTAACTCAGACAAACAAGTTAATTATAGAAAGATAAATGAGCCAATGAAAGCAACTAATGCAAATAAGTTGAAAAGTTTGCACAGTTCTGCATTTTCAAAGTTTGTCATATTAATACTACAACTAGGAGGACTCAAACCAAGCTCTAATAAAATGATGTTAATTAACATTTTAATATAAAAATAAATGAAATGATAGAAAAGTAAAAATAGCTTATGTAATTTGAAGAAGTTAGAAGAATAATACCAAATTCATTTCTAAATTCTGCAACTTGAAATGCACTGTTTCTTAAAGAAAATGAGTAAAACACAAAGGTAACTTAAATGCTCACGTGAAGGGTGAGTTATAAAATTAGCCAGAACATTTAGGAATCACAAATTACATGAGAAGGTGATAGCAGTCCAAAGCAGTGGCATTCAGCAAGAATAACCCAAGTTTAAATCCTAGTTATGCCATTTAGGAATAGTGCCATCTCGGGCAAGTTCCTTTTCCCTTCCCGGGAGGTGACGCCTCCCTCACTGGGTTGCTTAAGCTTTACATGCAATGGTGCATGCTAAATTCTTAGCTTAGCACTTATAACAAAGTGAGTGCTCAATAATTACTAATGCTGCCTGTGTGAGTCATAGTAGCCCAAAGTAACCCAAATAAAAGTTTTAAATCCTTTTTCCTTATAATCACCTGCAAATTTAAGCTAATGGTTAGTATCTTTAGCCTAGTAATTGAACGAGCCTTGTCATGGAGTTTTGGAGCTGAGAGGAGGTCCAGATACAAGGTCTACCTGTTCTCTGACAGACATGGAAACTGAGCCACCTAGGGGTTATTACTTTCCAACATCCTCCATGCTCGTGCCAGCCCCTGTGCTAAAACTCAGGGCCTCTTCCCACCTCTCTTCCATTCCGCATCCCCACTAAATGGCTTCAGGTCACCAAGTACAAGCCCACTTGTATAATCTTTCTCAATCCACATTTTTAACATTTAAGAAAAGCTGATCTGTCATAGTATACAGTTTATAGATTTTTTTTTTTCTAGTTTCTGAATGCTGATTAAGGAACTGGATTTTACTACCTGGAAACATTAACCAACATACTGTTGAAGAGACCAATATATTCTCAGGTGATCTCTCCTGTGAAAGAATTTATAGCTGTATACAAATCAACCATGCTCTTTCCAAATGCTGCCATCCCAGGGGAGCCCATTTTCAGTTTTAACCCAGATTACCATACACTTCTGTAATCTGCAGTCATTTTTCTCCCCAAAACATTTAGGGGTTTAAATACTTTCTAATTATAAATACCTGAGTTTTTCCCCCCTTTTAAGGTTCTTTTAAAGAAATATTTGCAGTTTTGCTTAAGGATGTACTATGATGATGGTTGAGTCTAAAATTTAATCTGCATTGAAAATTGCTTCATATTTTTAGGTTCTTTGTAAAAATTCTAACATTTCAGAGTTAAATGGTATTCATTGCACCATGAAATACAAATGAAAGCTCGACTTCCTACTCTACCAGAGGATTGTAAACAGTCCCACACCTGTGCTCAATTTATAGTAAATCAAGCATTTGGAATTTTGTTTCATGTTGCATATTTTAAGTGCCTTTGATAAAGATGATGTGATTTGTAAGTCACATAATGGAGCCAGTTTAAATAGGGGTTATTAAAAAAGGAATAATAGTGATTTATCTGAACATCTCTCTCCCTTGGCAGCATGATTCAGATTATCAGTTTGTTCAGTTTTTATTTAAATAATAACCAGTCCTCTCAGCAAATAAGACTCACTCAAGTTTGAAGTACATCTGGGTCTTATTAAAGGTGAGCTACTGAGAGCCTTTGAACTGAAACTTCGTCAAGCTTTTCAGATTGTCTCTATGGATTTATTTACACACACAAAAGAATGCATGGTGAGCCAGAGACTTGAAGAAAGCAAAAATAATCTACTAGCTTGTTAGACAAGATTTTGTTTTTGGACTAGAGTTTGCATTTCTTTTTGTCTTTTTGTCTATCTACATATCCTTTCCTCACAAGAATGGTTTGACTCTCCTACTTTGACAGTTGCCTTCATGGTGCTTGGTATATGCAAAGCAATAGGTGTCTGATATCGGTCTCAATTATAATTGATTGTGGCACCTAAAAATATTAGAAATGGCAATAAACCCTGGTGATCCACGGTCACTTCTAATGATAGAATAATGTCAACATAAGATTGGAAACACATTCCTGGAGCCGCAGTTTCTGCCTCTAGGCAAGGGGCCAGCTGTAGCTTGGGAAAAAAAATTTCTAAATTTTCTGTTTTATTCCTTCAGGTTATAAGTATGCTGTGACTTGTGAAAAATTAATTCCTGTGGTCTATTTTCAACCAAAAGATATACCCTCTTTAGAAATATGTGGTTTTTTTCATTGACCCAGGTTTAAGAAGTAAAAAGTGAGTTGTCTGTGAAGTTGTTTTAAAAGGACAAACTATAGGGTATGGGAAGTATGTATATTAAGATCAAACTGTTAGTGAAAAAGCCAGAATGCATGACAACAGCAAATTAAGAATTTTATGTCAGTGTTTAATCACATGGCCTTGTATGGCCTTGTTGAAGTCTGTTCTGTTTTTGTTCTTTGGGGAAAAGTAAGTTGATTTTCAGTCATTATTACTTCTATAAAGATGAGTAATTTTCTAAGGTCAAGTTGTCATGTGGGGGGAGTGGTTAGATCCTTGGAGAAGATGAAGCAGTGCCTCAGATGTTCCACGGTACACAGGGGTGGTAAATTTCCACTTCCTTCCCCCACCTCTACCACCATTGATCCAGTCATGCTTTCTCCCTGGTGACTGAGCTCATCTGGGCACATGTCCTAGGATGAGGTTTTGGCAACCCAGGTTTGGTGTGGGAGTGGCAGGAATTGAGCCATTGGGTCCTGCAGGGTCACAGAGCAGTCCAGAGAAGTCAAAGCCAGACATGTGAGTGAAACAGCGTTATCTATGTCCACCACAAAGGGTCTGGACCGGAGGGAGGCAAGGCATGTTGGAGCAGATGGGATTTTGGGTGGTAGGAGAAGGCAGTGGAGCTCTTAGAATCTGTTTCCAGCTCCACTGTCACAAGACCTCTGGCAGGGCTCTTCTCCTAGCTATCAAATGAAAACATTGACAAAATGGCTTTTGAGGAGCTCTTTCTACTCTCATGTTCTGTACTCTCTCGTGTCTACCTAGGAAGAAGAAATGCATAATAAACAAGGGATAATTCATAGTATTAAATTTTCAGTGGAGTAGAATTCATTTATAATCAAGTTTCAAATTAACTAGTAGTTTCTAATTAGTGGTTTTCTCTCAAACTCTTTGGGATGTTATAATAAAACTTTTTTTAAAAGTAACAACATAGAACTTGCTGTTCCTCCTTAAATCTATACCAAGAAATTATTTTTAATGTTTAAAGGAGCTCATTTTTCTAGGATGTTGACATTGTTTGATGCATTTTCTATGTTAGTCACATGGGGCAGCGTTCTCAAACTGATCACTTTCTGACTGCTTTGTACTTGCAGACATTTTATTTGGATCACGGAATGTCTCACAATCATTGTTCCTGACAAATTTTTTAAATGGAGAATTTTGATATAGAAAAATCATTTTTTTCTTGGAGGATCTAGTAACACCAAGACTGCACTTTTTAATGATAATAATTCTCTGGATTCATGTTTTAGCTGCCTCCCCTGTATATTGTGGGTTTTGTCCAATAGTGGGAAATTAGACTAGAGCCATTCAACATTCTCGTGAGCATTTATTAAGCACCAACTCTTTCTATTGCTTTTTTAGAAATGTTAAGATTAATAAAATCCATTCTTCTGTGTAGCATGCTTTTCTAAACACCCTACTTATTATAGGTCAACTGCTTTTCTGGGTACTGGGTTACTCTGAGGGATACATCATGATTTATTGGAATTTGCACTTTACTAGAAGAAAAAGATAATGATGAAAGGAGCAAATAGTGTGGAAAATGGAGTCCTACAAGAGGCCTTCAGGTCATTTATTTTCTCACAGTGACCAGAGCTATAGAAGCCAGAGGGCTGAGGAGTTCTGTGTTGGAGTCCACACAGATCAGCCTCCCAGGGCAAGCAGAAGGTGGGGAGGACCAAGAGTACATAGAACAAAGAACATATTTATGGTGTTTCTTTCAGGCATTTTTGTCTTAATCTGAAAGAACTACTTCTAACATAAAGCATTGTAGGATATTTCAATAGAGATAAAAAAGAATTGTTTTGAACATCTCCCTTATACTTTTTAATGATAACATTAGCACATACATATCATCTGAGTATTCTGTTGCGATTTTTCTCATTTCTTGCATTATATAACTTAAATACATTTTCAAAGTCTTGTACCAACTCTCTACAGAGAGCATAGAGCTTGTGTCCTCATTTATTCTCTTCTCTGTTTTACGCACTAATAAGTAAGGATTAAAAAGACCAAATGAGTTACTTGGTATCACAAGGTCACAAAATTTGTCAGAGCCAAAGAGATTGTCTTTCTGCTCAGCTGCAGAGCAGATCTTAAGGTCTTCTTTTCTGCCTAGCTGCTTTCCCCAAATCCCTAATGATGCCTTAGTGCTGGCTGTTCCTTCTCAGAGAAAAGAGTATTTTAAACAGAAGGCATATGGTATAAATGCCTCTCTGTATTTATCAGTCAAGACTTTTAGGACTGAGCAGTCGTTACACATAAGTCTGCTCCAATGCTGTGAGTCAGGTCCCTTTTTAGTTGTGTTGCATAAAATGTCTCATTCATTCGTGACATCCCTGAGTCTGGAATGATTCTTTTCCCAGAGACTCACACGGCTCACTCCGGCACTTCTCCTGGCCCTTGAACAGTGTGTCACTTTAACAGAGAGGCTTTCTCTCTCTCTTCCATGTGAGGCTCCGTCCTGGCCCCCTTCTCTCTAGCATAGCACTGTCAAATGTCAACAGGAGCCACAAATGCAAGTCATATATGAAATATAATTTTTCTTGTAGTCATATTTTGAAAAAAATCAAAAATAGACTTATTTTACTTCATTAATACATCTAAAATATAATTTCAGCATATCACTACAATATTTATAGAATATTTTATATTCTCTACTTCATACTGTCTTTAAAATCTAGGATTTATAGTTGCAGCACATGTGATAAATACAATGAAAGCATTTAAAAGCATTTTCTCTTCATGTATATCTCAGTTTAGATCAGCTACTTTTTAAGTCCGTAACAGCTAAATGAGACTAGAGCTACCATATTTTTTATCATGTTTCATTTTTCTTTTTATTTTTTTCAATGTGACACTTAGCAGGCTCAAATTGATTACTCAAAACAAATCGCAAAACTTAATGCTGACAGGGCAGAAGATGGAGTTCACTTTATCCCTATTGACATAATTAATTTATTGTCTTTCTACATGTGATTATAAACCTTAATTTTTGAAAAATTACTCTTTCCCTGTGGTTCTGGGCATCGAACACAAGGCCTCCAGCATGATAGGCAAGTGCTGTACCACTGATCCACACCCCTAACCCTAATTATTAACTTCTTTAAAGGCCAAAAAATTATTTGTTACTCACAGTTCCATATAGAGTATGTGGAATAGCATCTCACCCAAATTCAGCATGGAAATCTCTGTGTGTGGAACAGCCATCTCATGAAGCAGATTCAGCTTTGACCATTTGTGTTTTAAAAATGAGGAGGCAGAGACACAGCAGGATAAGTACTCTCTCCGGGCCACATGCCAGCTCATGGGCTGTCCCCTTTGGGGCTGCTCTCAGAAAGCACATCCTCTCCTGAAGTCAAATACACATAAGCACATTGATGGAAGTCATAAATAATGTCTTAATATCTGACTTGTAATTTTCTTTTAAGTAATATTAAAACACATCAATAAATATTAACAAGACAAAACTGGTATATGAAATAGTAATTTTAGATCCCTTATAATAAGCCAGACAGGACTAGTTGAATGGTAATGTGTTTGTTCCCTTCAAGTCCTAGTAATTGCATGCTCTACTGACTAATGGAGAGGTTGTCTTTGTAGTAAATCTTTATCTACCATAAAGCATTGTCTTACAGTAGCTAAGTTTTCAATATTTTGTTGGATAATTCATTCTAAATGCATTGTTCAGGCTTGATGGACAGCGATCAATCTTTAAAGACCTTTAGATTGATGGATGTGATATGTAGACACACAATTATGCTGATTAGATAAATAAGGCTATTATTCATTGATTGAGTGATGTAAGACAGAAACGTGTAGATGCTCTGAATGGTAGCTGAATTTACTCTCTTGGTTTCACTCGAATAAGCCAGTTTCTACAACACTATACACAATGATTCAATTATATCACAACATAATGAATATCATTTTAACAATCAGTAACCGTGTTTTCTTTGTGCCAAGTATATGTGCCAGGGATTATTTCCATAATGCTTGAGCAGAAGTTTCCTCTTTCCACGTCACAGAAATACTGAGAAATAAAGAAATTAAGTCCCCAAAGTTCTACATTGAAGTTCTAGAGCTCTGAATTTGAGTGATCTGAATCCACAAACCGCGTTCCATTTCTCTGTTGTCGCTTTTACGTTTTGGACATCCTGACTTAGCAATCTTTTCCTGTGTCTGCTCTGTGAAAGCATTTCCAAGGAAGTGCTCCCTGATAGTATCCTTGGAGCCAAGCAGGACTGATTTTTCTCTCCAAGTCTGACACTTAAATAGCTGTAAGAAATTGGGCAACATTACCCATTTTGTACCTCCCTTCCCTTATTTGTAAAAAGAGGCAGTAATACCACTAGTACTGCTATGATGAGAAGCTGAGTATGTAAGGTGCTTAGCATAGGTCTGCCATCGAAAATATATGATAATGGCAATTGTCTGTAAAATTATAAAGTACTTCAAGAGAATAAAATGCTACTGTTATGTGTATCATATCTTTTACCTCTAAAAAAAAGGGTAGCAACAGTTAGAATTGGAAAGGAGGGTATTTTAAAGGAAAAAATGAAATATTCCATAAACTCTATATGTATGTAATATTTATTTAATATTGCCCTTGCAGTTTGGCTAGTGAGGATAAAATTGTTATGAGGACTGTAAGATCTCATGCTTCTGGCATAGCTTGTTGATGAGTTGAGGCTCAAGAATAAATTCTCTCTATTTTCTTGTAGAGCAGAGTGAGGGATATTTGACTTTGTTTTTCCCACTGAAGTATCTGGCATTATTTGAAGAAGAGGCTTAACATTAGCTGGACAGACTGTTGGTCAGCCCTACTTAGTTTGTAATTCGCACTATGTCCTGCAGTGATGGTTACTTAGAATCCCATGTCTGATGCAACCTTTGAACTAAGAAGCACTGTAATGGGTCTGGTCTTGTTGATGACACACATTTTGCAAACCAGGTTATGTCCCTTGAGTGTTACCATCATCCACTGTAGATCAGCTTCACTTTCACTAAGATCTTGAAAATCACCTGTTCCCAGAGGTATTTGAAGATTAATTTAAAAGGAAAATGAAACATAATTTCCAAAAGGTACTTTAAAAGAGAAACATTCTTCCATTCCACAGCTTTTCCTTTGGTGTCCTTTTGGGTGACTGACTTTCTGCTCTTCAGTTTGTACTTTTGTCTTCTGAGGGGTGCTAAGATGCTAACACTTATGATGGTGACAGCAAATATAATGCCCATTTATGTTCAGTCCTGTGTTTTAGGTATTTTATGTACCCTTCATATCATCTTCCACAGATAGTGACATGTTACAGAGAAGATAGATGACTCATTAACTCTCAGATACAGTTGTGTGGTAAGCTAGACTCTAAATTCAGGTTTGCTTTACTTAAGAAGTCAAACTTGTGCTTCTTCTCTTCTCTGCTTTAGTTCTCTTACCTCCCCTTTCCTTTCCTTTTTGAAAGTCATGTTTCTTTGTTTTCCCTAAATTGAGTGAAGTTAAATAAATAAGTAAAGATAGATCTCAGTTGGAATCATTAAGCTGAAGAAGCTTGCTTTTATTTTCATTGACTGCCATATGTTCAGACACCCGAGACTCCATTTTCTTTCTGGATTCATGCAGATGACCACACAGAGACTGTTAACAGAATTATTTCTCCTTCTTTCATCCATGAAGCATGATATGTCCCAAGACCCAAAAATGCACTCCTAGGGCCCAGATCTGAATGTATGACCTGATAATGTTTTAGAAAGGCAGAGGAGGGGGAGATTGGCAAGAGGGAGGGAGGGAGAGAGAGAGAGAGAGCGAGCGAGAGAGAGCACAAGCGAGCGCCAGTCCCAACCACAGTGAGAAGGTACTGCCCCTTAATCTGAGCTCCTTTGCTTCTGTTCTGATCCTTTTGTGTATGTACCAGAATTGCAAAGTTTGCCCTATGAGCCCTTCTTGTATTACCAGGTACTTTTTTCTAAGCAGCCTTTTGTCATAACTTTACAATATTAAAAGTATTGGTTAAAGTTATCTTTTCTGTGTAAATTTTTTTTAATTTTTAATTTTAAAAAATAATTTATAGTTAATTATCTTTTATCTTAATTATTTAATTATATAAAATTTAATTGCAGTTATTTTAGTTATAATTTATAGGTTTAATTTTTTAAATGTATAATCTGCTTAATAGTTTTTTATTTTTATTCCTATGTAGGACATATTAAAAAGCTTTTAAAATGATCATTAGGGAGATAATTATAATATTCTGAAAACCCGTTATGCTTTGCAAAGGAAACATACTTTTCCAGTTTATAAGCTTTAGACTTATCTTTGTTGGTATTCTCCCTTTTATAGATGGAGAAAAAGAAAACCCAGGGAGATTACCTTACTTATCAAAAGTTACAGTGTTGGTGCATTACAGAGCCAGAGGCCGGCTTTTGTGTTGTGATTGTGAGTTTCCTTTGCTTGAGTTCCCCCGGAGAGCAGAACCTGAGGTAAGGGTGTATACTACACATGTCTGTCCTGAGAAGAGAGCGGAAGAGACAAGAGCAGGGAACTGAGAAGAGTGAAACAGCAGCGTGTTTTTGAGGCCCTTCTAGCCATGGGTAGCTGTCCTCTATCCACCGGGACCTTCTGCTTTACTATGTATGGTAGCTTCAGAATTTTCCCTTCAGAGACTGATGAAGGAGGCGTTCGTCTATGAGTTTTCCTTTTCTCTTGAGTATGGGCAGTTTCATGAGATAGTGATAAATTCAAATTTGCACATATGCAAACTCAACTTTCTCATAGGTATCTGTCTCTGAAATGTCAGAAAAGCTCTGGGGAAGAAAGTAAAACATCTCCATTGTAGCAGAGTAAACACTTGTCTGATTATTGCTATGTGATGCTAGTTGTTGTAAATATAATTGGAAAAAATACTAAGTTATTTTAAAGATGTCATAAGAAATATCCAAGTGTGTTTTCTATTCTGTGTAAGAATATTGATGACCTTCAAGGATTTCATAGTGTAATGGAGGAGAATTGATGGATGTTCAGATAATGGTAATACAATGCTGGGGATTAGCATCTGTAATAGTGCCTCAGAACTAGACATGCCCACACTGCATAACACAGAAATTGGAACGGCAAGAGGATTCCATAAAGCTGACTCTTGACCTAAGCCTGAAGATGAGTTTGTCAAAAGGAAACATTGCAGAAAAGACATTCTAAAGAGAATGTGAAGAGAAGAATGAAGACATGCGGTCTTCAGGAGAGATGAGTGTCCTGAGTTTGCGGCATTCTGTACAAAGTGTACTTGACAGATGAGGCTAGTGAAATACATTGGTGCTGGATTGCCATAAGTGACTAACATAGAGTAGAAAAAGGGCGAGGAAGCAATTGGGACATCATTGGTAACCTTTGGTTGCCAAATGTGGGAGAATTTTGGAAATAAATCTAAAAGTTGCATTAATTTTAAGATTGGACAGAATTGAGCCCAATTTTAGAAAGGAATCCTTCGTCAGAAAACAAGCTAAAATTAGAGTAGATAACCTGAAATCTCCATAGTAGTATATGATATAGAGTCGAGGGGACACAGTGGGAAAAGTCAGAGTATGAGTTTGAAATTATCACATCTTGTCATAGCTGTGTGAATTTACCCAAGTTTCTTAACTTCTCTAAACTTTCAGATCTTCGCCAGAAACTACAGTTAAGAATGGATACTACAGAAACATATTATGAGAGTAAACAACCCAAAAGTCCCTGGAATGAATTGATAAGGAACATGTGGTATATAAATACCATAAGATATTATTCAGCCTTAAAAAGGATTGACATTTTGATACATGCAACAACATAGGTGGATCTTGAAAAAATATGTCACATGGAATATACTAGGATACAAAAGCATAAATGCATGATTCTATTTATAGGAGATAGTTATTATAGCCAATCATGAAGTCATAAAGAATAAAGATTAGGAAATGTTAGGGAGGAAGAACATGCAGTTATTGTTTACTAGGTACAGAATTTCAGTTTTGAATCGCTTCTCGGCCTTTTGGCTAAGATCAAGTGCAGAATTTCAGTTTTGGATAAGGAAAAGGTCTGGAGATGGACACTGGTGGTGGCTGTACAATAATTTGAATGCACTTAATACCACTGAATTGTACACTTAATAATGGTTACAATGATAATTTGTTATACATTTTTTACCACACTAAAATACAGTGTAAGGTAGACAGTGGATACAAATAATACAGTTTTATAGATTGATGGTCACCATCAAAATTATCAAAAGCTTTGCCTCAAGATTTTAATGGGAATAGGATTGGAAAAAAGGGATAGATGAGGTTGCCTAGGAAAGGAGATCAAGATATCTCTTCTTAGAGGAAGAAAGGAGAAAAAAATAGGCACACATATTTGTGGGAAGAAATTTTAAGGAATTCTCATCTAGACTCCTCTCTTTTTCTCTCTGTCTCTGTCTCTGCCTGTCCCCTCTGGTACTAGGGATTGAACCCAGAGCCTTCTCATTGATTTTTCTTTTGAGACACAATCTTGGTAAGCAGCTGAGTTGCACAAGCTGGTCTCAAACCTGGGATTCTCCTGCCTCAGGCTCGCAGAGTGCTGGATTATAGGCAGGTGCTATCATGCCTGGTTGTTGTACCCTGTCTTGTTGGAGGAGTGAGAATTCCATTTGAAGGTGAAGCTCGGGGCAGTGAAAAGTTGCAAAGCTGTACAGCAGCTGCTGCAGGTAGAAAAGGAAGTAGATGGGGAGAATAAAAGAATTGTCAAATAGTGGACAGGAATCAGTTGAAATTGGATGTAAGAAATTTGTCATAGAGCCAGTGAGCATGGCTATGTCATTTTCTGTAGCAGAACTTGACGGTGCAGAAATGACCGGGAGAAAGAGGCAGCTGGATTGATTTACGGTAAGGCATTAGCAAGACAGTTGCGGTCAAAAGTTAAAGAGCTGGGGAACTGAGAGTACTCGTGAGAATACAGTTCCATTGGTTGACCATGAATTTCAGGCTGGAGAGGAAAGAAAGGAAGCCAGGTTGTGAGACTAGGAGAAGATAACACTCAGAGCCCACAGATTTTAATGAAGGGAAAAGGTAGTAAACATGGGTTGTACTTGGAGGATAGAATGCCAAAGTTCAAAATTTTGGAGGAGGAGCAGTTCCAGATATTGATCAGATAACTACAAAAGCTAATGGCACATAAGTGAGACTGGCAAAGTAGAGCAGTGGTCCTCAA
Organism: Fukomys damarensis; assembly: GCF_012274545.1. Classification (NCBI taxonomy): domain Eukaryota; kingdom Metazoa; phylum Chordata; class Mammalia; order Rodentia; family Bathyergidae; genus Fukomys; species Fukomys damarensis. The sequence continues at coordinate 31,427,349 of NW_022900940.1, forward strand.
ACTTTAACATGCAGCCAAATCTCTGGAGACTTCTTAGAACACGTATAGCTAAGCCTAATATTCCGATTCTATAGGCCAGGTAATTCACATGTGTGACACAGTTGCATTTGATGTAAATGCTTGTGGCCTCAGAATGACTCTTTCAGAATCACTGGAATATAGTTAGAGAAGTCTGCAGCTATGGACTGAGGTGTCTTCAAGGTGGGTATTATACATAACAGAGGATGAAGAAAGAGGAATTTGTTACAAGTGCCAAGGTTTAAAAAATAAAATATGAAGAAGTGACCCGGGGATCTGAAGATGATGACTAGGAAAATGGAAAATTAAGTCATTAAGCAGGATGGGTGTTAAGAAATTATTCCTAAATGGGCTGGCCCATTAACTGTCCGATCAGGCCGTACACCGAGTTCACAGCTTGGTGTGGCTGTGGGTCTGTGGGCTCACATTCCCTAGAATTCTGAGGGCATGGCTGTGGTGAGTTAGTTATTCACCCTGATGGTTTGATGATTTAGTGCTCTTTTAAACCAATAATATTTGGATTTCTTTCAGTGTATATTGATGTAAATGAGTATATAT
>NW_022900940.1:31428215-31534909 GCF_012274545.1 Fukomys damarensis
ATATATATATGGATGTATAGGTATGTTATATATATGCAACACATGTACACATACACACAAACATATATGTGGGAGATTGGATAGGAAGACTGAAGCCTGATTGGCCTCCTCAGTCAGTACTAAGAAAACAGGTCATATGTGCTTGCTGACACACTGCAGGGATAAGTAAAAATGCCTGAGATTCTCTTGTTTACTCAAACAAGTACATGGAAGGGGAAGACAGAGGAGTCCTACGCACCTGTACTTGTGCTGGGATGTGAGTGAAGAAAGTCAAGGTGTGCCAGTCACTCGGGACCCTATGTTGGGGGGCAACAAGAGCTCTTGGCCCTCCATGTTTTAACCTGATTCTGTTTCTCTTTATTTTTATCCTGTCACTCCTTGGTCAGGTTTGAGCTCGTAGGCTGGTTGCTGCAGGTTGTGCCTGAACAGGGACCCCTGAACAGGGACCCAAGACTGGATTTGGCCATATATATGTGCATACCATTTATATTAAAATGTACATATTTAGTGGGCACAGGAAAAATTGATTTTCTGCTAAAAATAAAAATGTTATGTTTAAAATTTTATACATACTTTATTTCTAGATGAAAGGATTTTTAATATGTAATTCATATATTCAAACAGATTTGTTATGTTTAATTTCACTGTCACTCAAGAATATTAGTTTATCACTCATTAAGCAGCTATAAAGTCTCATTCAAAATTTGTTTAAAAGTCCTCATTCCATTTAAACATTTTTTTTGTTTTTGCAATTTTTTGATGCAATCATTTTCTTGAAAGGCCTATAAAAGTGATTTACATTTAGATTTTAAATGATTAAAATAATCATTTTGTTCCTAGTAAGCTGAATCAGCTTATCCAGCCTTAGAACTTCCGCTGATGTGCAGGACAAAGGAGGAGAAGGAAAAATCCTCGTTTACGGTCTCGTGTACTGCCCAATGTACAATTTCTCTAAAGTGTCTGGAAATATTCCATGTGGGTTAGCAGAACTGGTGAAGTCTTCACAGTTTGTCCTGAAGCAGTGACCAGCCTCGATGGTACCTTGCCTTGAATTGCTTGCTAACCATCCCTGCCTTGCGTCTCTTCCTATTTTTATTGCCCAGACAGTGTACCTTCCTGGCATAGCATAAGACTTAATTCTTGTCTCGGGCTCTCTTTTCTAGGTTACAAGGTCTGCAACCTCACTCCAGAGTTGTTTGGGCATGATCTACTTTCATCGGACCATTTTATTAGTTCTGTAAAAATTGTATTAGAAACCATTATAAAATGCAATAACCTTCCCAGTTTAATCCAAGGATATCTTAGTACAGTGATTCTCAAAGTAAGATCCCACTTCTCACTAGCCTCATCATCATTAACTAGGCATTTCTAAGAAATGAAATTCTTCTGTGGTGAGGCCTAGAGATCTGTGGGTTTTTGAGCCCCCAGGGTGATTCTCATAACATTTGAGAATCACTGCTTTAGAGGCTGTTATCTGTATCTGGAAGTCATGTGTAAATTGAGGCCTCACCCATAGTCTGATATTACTGTAAGAAGAAATAAGCATGTTTTTGATATGAAATCTAAATCGAGTGCACATTACCAATTAATTAATGTAATATATAGCATTTCAAGTGACTCATGTTTATAGCTGCTTTTCAATTCTTCCTGTTTGTCAAGCACGGGAGAAAGGGGAAGTGGCTCATTTGAAATGAGAGTTTATCCGAATGTTTTAAGTTCCATTAAGCTTATGCTACCCCACAAAAGAACATACCCGGTCGTTGACTGAGTAATAATAGAGGTTCATTAAAGTTGGTGATGCTTTCCCCTGGGTAGCACTAGGGAAACGTCAGCATTCCTTCTTCCCCGTGTCTTTACAATATTGTACTGGAACAAAGTCAGCTTGGCCTAAATGCTCTGAGATTCAGTTGTCTGGTGTTTAAATGGAATAGTATTTTTGGACTTTGAGAAAGTAGGACAGGATGGATGATTTTAAGTATTTATACATTAGACACATCTTTGGATGTTGGTATTTATCAGTCTTACACGTGAGCATCATGTGAGATTTATACATATCCAAGTTCCCTTTTTTTTCCCAGAGAAGATTTTTTTCTCATTTGTTTAACTAGATGGCAATTTTCTTGGCTAAGGACTCTCTCTCTCAGTATATATTGAAGTATGTTGTTGGAAACACAAGCACGTTATAATAATTTGACAGCACACGCATACTATTTGCAGATACCCCGGTGTGCTCTTAATTGATTTTCTAAACATATGGTATGATACAAAGCTGTTGAGTGGGAAATGAGAAATTTCTTTTTGTGTCATTTTTTAAATTCTGTAACATGGTATTTAGTTTTCATGTTGCATTCCTGGAATTATTAGCTAAATTCCCATTAGAATTTCATCAGAGGACAACAGTTATAGATTTAAAAGAGTTCACTGGATAGCCGTGCACTGTAGGAATAGGTAAAAACATTTCAAGTGGCAGAGACATGAAAAACATTCAACTAGCGTCTGTGACAAAAACTTTTTAGTAAATTTTGTTATATAAAAATAATGAATAATGTAATGTGTCTAGTGGTAAGCATGTGTAATTGCCTTCAGATTTTGTTCCATTTGAAAAATTTTCTATGAAAAACTTACTGTAATCAAGCATGGGCAATGTATCAAATTTTACCTTGATTTGATACAGCTGTCTTATGTGTTTTATATGGTTTTGGCCTATTAGACTGGTTATTAATCTGTATATATGATTATAAACTTTACAATGACATAAAATAAATGAATCTGATGCTGGCAAAAAGCGGGTAGGGAAGGGGAAAACAGCATTGAGATGTATTATGTTCATGTACCAATTCTTCACAATGCACCAGTTCTTCACAATGAATGTATATACTGCAAACATATACTAATAAAAAATTTGAAAATATTTTATGTTTATTTTGCTTGTAATAGTAAGACTTGTAAGCATCCATAATGACCAGTTATAGAACACTGGTTCAGTCAATTATGGGTACACCCAAAATAAAATGCTCACAAAATCTAAAAGGATGTTTCTGAACATCATTTTTGATAAGGTACTAACATGTACACTTATTCCCAGTAGAACAATATTATATTAAAATTTAAAATTATTGAATATTTATTGTGAAGTAGTATTAAAATTAGTTTTATATGTTATCCATTTAATCCAGAGAATAATTCTTAGAGTAGAATTCTAGGGTTAAATAGATTTTATTTTTCTTCCCATTTTACAGATGTGGGAAATTAGGATAAATTCTATCACTGTGGCCTAGACATAGTCACTGATGGATATAGGTCTTAAATTCAGTTCCAAATCAAATCCAAAAGCTTTATTATTAACTTTGTGCCTGAACGGCCATAGTAGCTACCAGACACCTGTGGCTGATGCATAATTAAAATTGGCCACTTGTGTTCCCAATGTAAAATTCATTCTGGTTTTCAAAGCATTTGTACACAGAAAAAAAAGAGTATGAAATAGTTCATTATTTTTATATTGCTTATGTATTTCTTTCATGTATACTGGATTGGATGAAATAGAATATTCCAGTAATTGTACCCAATTTTACTTTTTTGATTGTGACTCATAGGAAATAAGTGATTTTATGTATGACTCACCTCTGCCTCACATTACACCTGTTGCAGTTGGTTGGTGTTGCTCTCTGAAATGATGCTTTTTACACAGTAGAGCAGCTTTTTCAGGGCCATGGCTGGAAACTGTGAGTAATTTCAAAGTACAATATTTAAGTATCTTTATATTATATGTAATTTACACTTGCCAAAAAATTTACCGAAATTTAATATCTAGAACCAATACTAATTTGGAATGCTTAAACCAGTGAAGAGACTTTCAAACTATTATAGGTTGAATACACATTTCTATTATTATTTAAATGTTTACAACCACCAAGTTGCCTTCCAGTGTTTAAAAAGATACTTGGTTTATTTTTGTTGTGTTCCTCTTTCTTTGTTGACTATTATCTAGCTTTAAACATTCTGATATAGGTCTGCCTCATGAAAGACTGGAGTGTCTCAGTTTGCCTTTGTCCCTTGTCTTTTGGAAGGCCAAGTTGGACATCTGCGATGGCCAAAACCGCCTGTCCCTCCAATTTTACCACTGTTGTAATTCTCCTGTCTTGGTTGCCCCATTCTCCCTGCTCTGATTGTCTCACTTTAGAATTATTGCCCAGGGGAGTTCACCTGTCTTCCTTCATGCTTGGTTTCTTGCTTGGCTGTGTTTTTTGGCCAAAATCTCATTGTGACCGAACATTTGTACCTCCTGTAATTCTAAATTCAGAAAGGCAAATGTATTGTTCCATACAAGAAAAGTTTTACAGAATTTTCAGATCACTAGTAATTAGGCCATACCAATTACTAATTTCCTCATTTTCTAATCTGTTTATGCTGTGTCTATGAGCCAGACTATTCAGAGGCTTTGAAATTTGGCTAGAACATTTAGTTCACAAACTCAGTAGGTAAAGAAGCTCTTTGGAACCAGTACTTCTTGTTAGGTGTTTCCTTTTGGAGCAAGACTGCAGTTGCCCAGTTGTCTGTTTGATTTGTCAAGTTCATCTCAGTCAAGGTTGGAGAAACAAACAAACAAACAAACAAAAAAAACCCAGAGTTTCAGAAATGTGAAAATCACACCAGAGAAACTATTCAGTATTTACACGTCTGTCCTATTTATTTCCCTTAAGAGCACGTCCTCAGTGTACATACATTTAGCTATAAATGTCTGTAGTTTCTCATTCTTTATGCCCGAGTAGTACTCCATTTTAATTTTTTAAAAAATCACATCTTTATCCGGTCTCCAGTTAATGGGCAATTGGGCTGTTTCCAAGTTTTAGCTATTGCAAACTGTGCATGTATAAATACCAAATAGTTCTCTGGTGTGAGAAACTACAAGTATAAATAATTATCAAAATATATAATCGGTAATGTGAAATAGGAAGAAAAGGTGCAAATGGGAAGGGGAAGTGTGAGGGGTAGAGGAAAGGAATAAATATGAGAAAAGGAAAACATGGAAACAAAGTCTTTGTAAATAGGGAGTGGGGGAGGGGTTGAAGGGAGGGCAGGGGTATGGGGAAAAAATAAGAATCAAGATATATTATGTAAGGTACAAATTCCCAATGATGAATGCCACCATATTGTATACCTATAATGTACCAATAAACTTAATGAATTAAAAAAAAGAAATTTAAAAATCAAATGCTTAAATGATCTCTACTTTTGCTATTTTTTATGAATGGTTAGGCTATGCCCAGAGTAAATATGTTTTTCTTTGTCATAATTAAATATTTTGAAAATGTTATGTTTCAGTGGTAAGTTGAATTCTTGTTCCTAAAGCAAATAATGTTTCCAAAAGGCCAACAGGCAACAGATCTTTAGGGACATTCCCCTTTTGGCATTTCTTGAATATTAAAAATATATTTTTCTGCCTTCAGCAAAGAGGAAACTATATTTTTCTTGCTGAGACAAATGAGAAGGCAGTGTTTTTGATATAATAAAGTTTCCCTCCTTATCACAAGGTATTTATAGTATAGCTTAGCATTAAAAAAGTGTGTTCCTTCCCTCATATACAAATTAGAAGAGCATATTGCTAATACCCAGTGGATTCACTGGGTCTAAAACTAAAATCCAATATTCTAAAACCATAGACCCCAGAATTTTCCTTGCTAACTAGTATTGACTTAAAAAAATTAGAATTTTTTAAAATTTCCATAGAAGTTTGCTGAACTATCAGAATACATCCCTGTCATTTATTTTCCTAAGCTATAGTCCAGCTTCATCAAAGATGAAGATATCTCTTTGAACAAAATTATTAATTTTTTTAAAGTAGGCTCCTAAAAATTTGACATTCTTAAGTAGCTGATATGTTCAGAATAGAAATGGAAAATTCTTTGGAAATCTGTTTGCAACCTAGCTTGACTCTGATTAATAACCCTTGCAAATGTGTGCTTATTATACCATAAACATGACCTTTATAAGAACATTAGAAAAATCAAACTATGGATATGCATGCCATGTCAGAGACTTTTTAAATGTCAGAAAATGTAATGCTTTTAAATTAATGTGATTTTATAATACTTAACCGTTGAGGGTATTTTTGAACTTTTTATGAATTTGTACTTATTAATGTTAAAAGGGTCTTTCTGTTACTGAAATGTCTGGGTTGTGTCATATTGGATGCTAAAGAATTTAAAGTTGCTTGGAAAGAAATGAAGAGTTAACTGTTTTTAGGTATAACATAGCTAAGCTTGCCAAACATACAAGCTATTTATTACCTCTATTTTTCTGAGCTCCTCAACAGAAGAGTGGAGTGTGTAGTTGGAAAATGTCTTAATTGAAAGAGAGAGTGATTGGGAGAGTAAAGTAGGCAGTGAGTAGAGAGCAGAATGTGCCTGGAGTTTGGTACAGTTATCATGGTACTCGATGGTGGACACATCTGGTTCAGCCAGGGAGATTAAGGTTCAAGGTAGGACCTGCCTCACACCCACAGTGTTGGATTTCTGTTACTACATAAGTAGTTGCTAGAAACTGTAGTTTCAAATATTGTTCATTTATGTCATGACAGTTCTGCAGATTAGTATTTTAGCACGGTGTTGCTTTGTTCTATGCTCTGAGCATCAAAACGCTGAAATTAGATGTTGATTGAAGTGAATTCTCAGTGAAGACTGGGACAAACTGTACTTCAAGCTCATTGTCTAAAAAAATTGATTTCTGTGGTTGTAGGACTGATGTCTCTGTTTCTGTGCTGAGTATTAGTCAGGTGCTGCATGCAGAGCCTAGAGCCTTCTGCGTTCTTTAACACGTGGGTTCCATTGTGAAGCCAGTAAAGCCACTTTGAATTGTTCTATTGCTTCTGTGAATAGCTGGAGAATTTTTCTTTTAAAAGTCTTATGTACCCAGCTCAAGCCAACTGGATAATCTTTCACTTTTTACTTCATATCACATAACCTAATTTCAGGAATAACATCAGCAAACTCACAGTCTTGGGTGTGATGCAGGAATTATACACTAGGAGGAAAGAAATCCTGAGAGACAACTTGGAATTCCATTTCATGCACCACACACTCCTTTTATTCAGGCCTTGGGTTTATCATTGATACTTTCCCTCTTCGGTGTTCTCAACATGTAATCCCTGAATGAACATCATCTGCATTACCTGGAAATTGCGAAGAGTCAGTTAGAAGCTGTCAGTAGGGCTAGGCCTCAGTACTGTTATAACAAGTTCTCCAGGTATTTCTGAGGCTTACTAAAATTCAAGTGCAGATGCACAATCAGCAAACTACATACAGCTGGTGCCAGAGAACTAAATCTGGCTGATAATTGTTTTAGTAAATAAGCATTTATTGTAACATAGAAATGTCCATCTGTTTATCTATTGTCTATAGCTGTTATCTCACTACAGTAGCAGAGTTAGCAGTTGCAATACAGAATTTGTCCACAAAGCATCACACATAATTATCTAGCCCTTTCTAAGAGCATAGTTACCTAACCCTGCTGAAGGGAGTAGATTACATAATTCCCTAGGTTCTATCCATTTATAGCTTATTCTAATTTTGCACATCTTTCACGTGAGTCTTACACAGTTGTGTATGAGACTTAGAGGTTCAGTCTGCTGAAAAGGATTAATATTGATAATCATTGTTATTAGATACCTGAAAATTTGTCCTTTCTTCCACACATGATTGCAACTAAAACATCTTTTTTATCTTTCCTCTGTACTCTTGGTCCTCTTTAGTCTTTATCTCTCAAATAGAAATGGAGAATATCTGTTCACCATCTTGTTTATGTTAAATTTCAAATAGTTGAAGGCTGTTGTTTCCCTTCAAAAAACGTTGTCAATCCCTTTTTCTTTACTCTGTCCTTTTTTTTCCTGTCTGCCAACCCTCTACTAATATCTTTTTCTCTGCTTTATTTTTTCCAGGTATGCACATCTTTCATAACTTAATAGTTACTGAACATACTTAGCTGATCTTTTTGGCTTCTTCATTGAGAAAAAAAACAACAACAACAACAACAACAACAAAAAACACATACTCTACAAAAGCCCAGGACTCTGTCCTTTAGTTTGTTAGAATTCTGTGTAATCATATACTTTGCAACCTTACCTTTACTAGAAGTCCAGGAAATTTGTCTTATATCGCCTATTTTATATCTGCTTCTCTCCAAAATCAGTGTAATACTAATTTTTACTATGATTAATTCTTTTTTTCCTGAAGCTGGCCTCAGTGATGTCAAGCAGTTTGTATGTTGGCAATTTCACAAGCATCTGATATTTCTCATTGGCTGACCACTGATTCTATAGAGACTAGATACCAAACTCTCTAGGTTGACATTCCCATTTTCATGTCTGTCAGTGTTTTCAGTACCTGGCTGATTGATTTGTAAATCAGTCATCAGTCAATGAAATCTACTCTCTTTGCCTCCTTTCATCACATGAAGTTGACCCCTAGTCTTGCTGTTTTCTGATTTGTGACACTAAAAGCATATAAGATTTTTATTTTATTCCTTTTATTATTCTTAGTCTGGATTCTTCCCCAAAACTCATTTTGTGAATGTGCGTATTCCAATTACATTCAGTTTTTATTGTTCTGTCCCATTTGGTTTTCCTTTCATTCACTTTATCTGTGCTGTACATTTGTGCTTTTGCTGTTATGGATTTGTTTGAAGGGCAGCCAGCTTTTCTAAGCTTGCCCCTTGAGGTATGTCCTGCCATTTCCTTTAGCTGATTAAAACCTGCTTATTTGAAATACCTCATTGTTAAAATAATCACTTTAAATTTACCAATCGCATAGCCATTACCTTTACAGAAACATAATGAATAGCATAATTTACTCCATGCCAATCATATTTATACCCATGTGTCAAAACTGTAGGATTTTACTTACTCAATATATTAACATGGGCTTTCCAAATATATAACTTATTTAAAATAAAATAAAATGTTTTAAAGAAGATTTACCATGTTTTTTCAGCTTTCAGGGAAAGACTTCAGATATCTTGCAATGACAGAGTACTCTGAAGTATAATATGGTCATTTGAGTGCCTTGAGACAGTTCTGATGTAGTCAGATATATAATTGGAAGTCATCATTCACTTGAGACCCAATTCCAACTTGCTAAATGCAAACGTAGTCAAGGGCAATTCAAAATGGAAGGCAAAAAAAATATTTTAAAATAAAAAACCCCGCAAAATATTTCCCTTGTTTTGTGCCAGTGGCCGTTAAAAGACTAGATATATAAAGCATAATGACTATAGAAAAGATCATGAGCTTGCATAGAAGGGTAGAGAAGAAAGTATATTTCTTTGTAGAATTATGTTGCACATATGACGTAGCTAGTGTATTTGAAGAAAATAAACTAAAATTTTGGCTGAACTATTTAAATTCGCCAGCTATCGACAAAACTGCCATATGCAGTTATTATTAAGATTTACCCAGTGCCAATATTTCTACATTCAATTTTTATCTTATTAGAATAGTTGGTTAAAATATAGCAGCTAGATTTTTAAAAAATCACTCATAAAAATTGTTTGTGATTATTTTCTATGTGAGTAGTAGGACATGTCACCTTTTGGCAAAGTGATAGCCAATATTGTTAATCTAGCATCACATATGGCTATGTTAAGTGAACTGGGATTCAAAATATTTGAAAATATGAAGTAAAGAACAAATCAAAGTCAATAAAGTTTTTTTTGTTAATATATTTCATTTTTAGCAAATTGCACTTGATTTTGTTCGTTCAGAAAAGGGTTTCATGTTATTTTTATTATTTTTAAATAAAACTAATCTTTTATTAATACTTGTGGATATTACTACTTACTACATAATCCATAAATAAGAGAAAACCATTATTACAAAAAGCAAGCTATAGAGAGAGGGAATAGAAGAAAAAATTTGCTTATTCCCTCGCTACTGCTTTATCTTTATTTAAAGGGCTTGAGATTGTATTTACTTTTATTGAAACTTGCCCAGTGCATTCAAGAGAGTGGGCAACACATAAATATTTGATGAACGTTTGTGAGAAAGAATGCATGAGCCAAGAAGGAGTTCTGAGAGGAAAGAAGGGTGAAGAACAGCTGAGAGAACAGGTGAAAAGGGAGATAAGTAGTCGAGAACAAAGCTAAAAATGGATGGCGTGAATTAATGTATTTTTATTTTCCCACTGACTAAAAATAGTAGTAACTCCATCCCAGATTCCCAGGCAGCTATCATGTTTTGAGTATCTATCCCACATTCAGTACTGATTTCATCTTTCTCCCTGTAATATTTTTTCAGGTATCATCAGGCTCTTAATGGTTCCATTCCCATTTTAAAAATAGAAAACATGAGATGTTTTAAGAGCTCATATTTTGCTATTAGATGCCTTTAAAACGTTTTTCATGCTGTTTACAAGCGGTTTTAGTAACAGTTTGTCTAGGTCCAATGAGATATCTTGATATCAGATTTGGATATGATAATTTCCCAGAATTACTGCTTTCCCTCTCTCCTCTCTCCCTTTCCTCCTTTTTATTCCTGTCTTTTTAAAATGGTCTCTATGCCTACCACCTCACAATGCTCAAACGTTCAAAACAGGTGCCAGTGAATATTTTACATTTATAATATGAAACAACCCAGAATTTTTAATGAAATTACATATAATTGCCATTTCCATGTCCTCTCTTGATGTTAGCTTTCAAAGTACAACACCTTATTCATTCATTCATTTATTCATTGATTCATTCAAGAGCACTTGAGTGCCTATAAGTTTCAAGATGCTTCATTAGTGACCATGGTTGGTTTAAAAAAAAAGGCAGTACAGACCTGGAAACTGTCTTTCAAAAGGCTAAGCCAGAACCAAATAGTTCTACTCCTAAACAAAAATAAGAAACATAAGAGAGTTACTAATTAATGATTTAAACAACAGTTTATCTTATATCACCTTAATAAAATTGAATAAAAATATAGTAAGAATACTTACTATACTTTATTATGTATTATGTCAAATATTTGTTCATAGAAGCCATACCAAAAGGTTTGGGTGGGTTTTTTGTTTTTTGTGTTTTGTTTTTTTTCTTATTTTTGGAAGGAGAAACTAAATAGGCTTTAAATTTCTTTGGACATGAAAACACTGGAATTTGCATGAAGGTCTCTGATGACAATATTTGTACTCCTATCTACTTAGAATAGTCTGTGAAGTCCACAAAAGAAGTTTTGCAAATGAACCTTGAAGTACAGAGAGAAGTTGAAGAAAGAATATAAATTTATGAAATTTGAAGTATTTTATCTTAGATTTGAGGACACTAAATATTATCAATAGGCAAGACGAAGTCATAATGACTTTGATAGTACAAGAGACAGATATTTAGCATTTGGAAGATGTACAGACATTTGAAAACCACATTCAGGACAGATTAGAATCATTTGGGAAAATGTAAGGCCAATTTCAGAATCTGAGCTCTTTACAGAATTTTTTTCCTCTTTCAGCAGGCATTCCTGCTCAAACGTAATTTGACACATTCTGTTTTGTTCTTCTTTTGTGATTAATGTCCTTTCAGAAGCACAAAATATTCTTTACAATTTAAAGTAAACAGATCCATGAATTTGAAAGGAGTAACTCCAGTTCTATGAGTTTGTGATCAGAGCCCTTTCTCAAGTTTCCTTTAGAGTTAATGATTTTGTTTTCTACAAAGCTTTGGGTTTAGTGTGATTAGGTCACTGAACAGACTTCCACCGTTTCAGACATATCCGTGAAGAAGAGCTATGAGGAAGCTGTACATTCTCAGAATATTCCATCATGTTTACCTTTAGAACTAGATGTTGCTGAAAGCCTAGGAGTGGAATTCTACTTCTAAATAAGTAGAACAAGTGCCGATCTCCTGCTATCTTCCTAACCTGGGAGAGCTTTGACAGAAAGGCAGATGCCCTTATTAATCTTGTCATCAGGGGACTGAACTCTGTGAAAATTATGTAGTAGTATAAGGACACCATCAGCCTTAACCCACTACCAGTTTTTCAAAGTTTACAGATAATTTCTGTGCGTCTTCTAGCCTGATGGATGATCACAAGAGTGAAGATGCTTGTGTACCTTAAGGTTATTAGCTTTAATCATTTTTTTTTCTCATTGCTTATTGGTACATTTTAGGTATACAGTACAGTTACATTCATCATTGAAGTCTTATACCTTTACATGGCAGGTCTTGGTTCTCATTTTTTCCCCTTATCCCTGCTCCCCCTTCACCCCCTCCTCCCTTCCCTATTTACAATACTTTATTTCCATTTTTTCAATTTCTCATTTTTTTCCTTTTCCCTTATTACCTTTCCCCTACCCTTCCCATTTCCCCTACACCTTTAGCCCTTTTCTTCCTATTTCACATTGTCAGTTATATCATTAGGATCTTACGTACCATTATAGTTTGTCACACCAGAGAAACTATTCAGTATTTATACATTTGTGACTTATTTATTTCACTTAGGAGTGTATCCTCAATATGTATCCATTTTCCTGTGAATGACTCTACTTTCTCATTCTTTATGGCTGAGTAGTATTCCATTTTATAGAAAAACCACATCTTCTTTATCCAGTCTCCAACTGATGGGCAAATGGGTTGTTTCCAAGTTTTAACTATTACAAACTGTGCAGACTGGTGCAACCACACTAGAAATCAGCATGGAGATACCTCAAAGAACTAGGTCTAGAGGTTCCATTTGACCCAGCCATCCCTCTGCTGGGTATCTTTCCAAAAGAATTAAAAGAATCATATCACAGTGATACATTGTGCACCTGTGTTTATAGCTTTAATAATTTTGAGTATTACATTGGTATTGTAGTTGTTTTTTCATTGTTGTGACAAATATATATGAGGAAAACAATCTAAAGGTGGAAAGATTTATTTTGACCTATGGTTTCATTGCATGATGAACTGGCTCAATAGTTGTGGGGTCAGTGATCAGGTAGAAACATTGGGGTAGAAGGACATAGCAGAGTAGAGCTGCTCACTTGGTGGCAGGTAGAAGCATAAAGACAGGAAGGAGCTTGGGTCCCCACATAAAGTCCTTGATTGAATGCCATGGTGAACCACTCCCTTCAATTAGACCCCATCCCCTAAGTTTCTGTAACCTCCCAATAATGCCATCAAATTATGATCCTACAGGAGATCAATTCACTGATGATGGAGGGAACTGCCGTGAGCTAATCACCTTCCAGAGCCTCCCTTCTGCACACATCAGAGTTGGCCGTAACAACTGAACAGTGGGATTAAGTAATGTTAATGGATTATGTTGTGTTAAATAGAATTCTTAGGCCAACTAGAAGTATAATTAATTGTTAATAAATGCCCTCTGTACTAAAAAAGGAAGTGGTATCATGAATTCCTGTGTTTGATTTATGGAGACAATCAAATAAATATTATTTTTGCAAAGAGCAGAAGTATTGAAATCAGCCAACCAATGTTTGCATCTGTAATATGAATTAAATGCTACAAAATACTTAATCTCATGGATCCTCAGTTGCCACAACTAAAAAGTTAAATTATTAAGGCTTGAAGGAATTGTTATGGAAAAAAACAAAAGTGCTAAAAAACTGATAGTGTTTTTTTATTGTTATTTTACCAGTATCATTATTATTTGAAATTTTGGCTTATTTTTAACAATTCAGTCTATATAACCCATGATTTACCAGGAGAGTAGTTAGTTTAATTAACAAAGTACTTTAATGTTAAATATTTTCATTATTAAATTTCTTTCTTAGGTATTTACTTAGGCTTGTGCTGTTTTGGACACCCAAATTCGAAGGAATAGTAAGATCATGGATTTCTAAGTAACTTTAGAATAAAAGAAAAATCGGAAATAATTTTTGTGATATCTTACCTGAGTCAGTTACATCTGGCTCTATTTGAGGAAATGGATGTGGATTAGTTGTTCAAATCGAGATGCATATGCGCCTTGTGGCAAGTCAAGAGTCAGTAGATTTTGGGCCATAATTCATGAGAGGGTGTGAATATGATGAAGGTAATCAGAAAAGCCTATGTTCTTTTTAATTAACCTTAGCCTCTGATCTTGGACTTATGGTCAATTCCTGGGATTCTCAGAGGTCAGGGTCCCTCCAAAAAGTCATCTCTGAGTTATTCATTAATACTCATCATTTTCACCGACAGGACTCGCAGTCAGGATTTCTTTCATTAAACATTTACTGCTCCTTCATTTTAATCCCGTGTTTAACTGCACCATTTTATGATGTCTTTTATTACAATTTAGATGTTTCTTTGTGTTACATGTTGCATTTTAGTGATGGTTCTATAACTTTGTATGAGGACTTTCCCTGCCCAGCGGAGGTGATAAGTAGTTTCTCTTTTTTCACAATTTGTAAATCCTGCCTCTGCTGCCTCCTGGTTACTTAAATATGAACACTTGTATCCCTTCTTCTTCAGAGGTGACTTCTGCTGCCACCAATTGCTCTTTTGATTTGGTGGGAATCAGAACTTGGTAGGTGTTAGAGAAGGAAACAAGTATCATCAAAGACTATGGGCTTTGAAATCAGCTATCTCTGCATCTTAATTCTTCTTGGTTTACCATTTAATGAGGTTGTTTATGTTGAGTAAAATAATCTTACTAAGCCTCTGTTTCTGCACCTGTAAAATGAGAACGATATCATCGTTGTTTACATAAGTAATATATATAAAGCTGTCTGGCCCAGAGAATATAATAAATGCTCAAAAAACAGCACTTGTTAAAACGAAATAGGTTATGTGTATTTATTTCGCTTGCATTCATGTAGAAGGCATTTTATTTCTCTTCTACTTAAAGCGAATCATTTTTGAGATTCCACAGTTACTACAGTTCCATTAATGTTACATTTTTCCCAAGAACTAAATGTTTCAGAATTAAAAGAAAATATAATTGGTTTGTCTAAACCAAAACTTGTCAGAAGAAACAATCAGATTGAGGCCGAGACTAAACAGAGCACATGCTTGCTCCACAGGAAATATTCTTGCGGAAATTGAAATCAGAATTTCTTTTTTCTATGATTTCACCAATGCAGTGGATACCAGTATTCATTGTTCCTAAACCTTGAAAGCTAAGGGATACTATAAATGCTTGTGGTGTGCTAAGTAAAGGCATTGTAAGGCAACAAGAACGTGATCTTCACGGGTCTTTATATATTTTAACTAATTTGATGATGGTGATAATTAGTTGTAGCTATTTCCAAATTTTGCTCAGTGTCTAGGACAGCAGGATTTCCTAAGAATTTTGTGTCATTGTTTTTATAAAGGAAAACTAGACTTAAATTTTAAAAAAATGACAAGTATTGTGTGAAAACATTCACTATCAGGTGAATGATCTAGAAGATGTTAAGTGCAATAGAATTAGTAATGATAGAAGTAAATTTAGTTTTTAATTTGTTCTTCTGGTCTATGCAAACAAAATGAAAGGGCTAACTGAACCAAAAAGTTAATATACAGTAAAAGTCTGATACCTTTGAGTGGGAGAGCAGACTCTCTTAGACTTCGTATGTGCATAAGCTTCTATATACTCAATTATAAATGCCAGCAGAGGAAGAAACATTCAGAATTGCTTCTTGAAGGATCCAGTGCCTTACAAGTAAATACTTCTTGTTGAATATTAATTTTTTTAGCAATTTTAACTAAAATCAGCTTTGTGTTTATACAGTATTTTTCCCTACTGCCTTTCATCAAGGAAATAAAAATCTCTAAATAAAACATGGATTTAAAAAAACTTAGATTCTGGAAGCAGAATGGTTAGTGTCAAATCCTGGCTGTCCCACTTACATATATGAATTTGAGCAATCCTGAGTAATTGTATTTAAGCTCACTGTTGTTCCATGTCTTTATTCACAAGGCTGTTAAAGGACTAAATGAGCTACCCTACATAGAGTATGTAGTATGCTGCCCAGTGTACGAGAGAAGAAATGCTACTCTTTTATGCCTGTTCAAGCCAGGGGACTTGTTTATGAGATCAAATAATATACATACCTAAAAATACAATCATGTTTTAAGAAACATACATAAAGCTAATAAAATGTAGTAAACTATAAAACATCGTGAGATTGCTAAATCACACCAGTTGGTGTGTCTGGGTGCGTCATGCAGTTGTGCCCTTGGTGACTATGTCTGGTGCTCCCTCTGGGCTTGCTGCTTCTGGCCAGAATGAGATGAGCATCCTTGTTCCACCAAACCTTCCCAGTGTCATGTTAGGCCTCACCTCAGACCCACTGTAATTTAGCCAGCTGACTATGGACTGGAAACTCGGAACTGTGAAACAAATGAACCTTTCCTCCTTGAAGTTGTAGAGGTTGGGTATTTTGCCTCAGCAACTGAAAGCTGACCAAGACAGACTAAAATGTTACTGAGTTTCTCACCTCTTAGCAGTGTACTCCAACGCACTCTCAGGGTTATTCATTCCCCTTTTCATTTCTAGTTCTTCAAGGAAGTTTCTGGTTTTGAAGTGGACGCCATTGTTAATTTGGACACAACAGAAGGAGGCACAAAAATCTCAGAAGGCTTTGATTCCATTTCACTAATTCATTAATTTGTTCATCAGTCTTTCCTTTCATCCCTCTGTTCCCAAAACAGATATATAACTTACTATATAGCGCCACAGTTTGTAATAGCTAAAAGTTGGAAACAATCCAGATGTCCATCAACTGGAGACTGGATAAAGGAGATGTGTTTTTTGTATAAAACAGAGTACTACTCAGCCATAAAGAATGATAAACTAGAGACATTTATAGCTAAATGGATGCACATTGAGTCTATACTCTTAAGTGAAATAAATAGGACACCCTTGAGTAAATACCGAAGTTTCTCTGGTGTGAAAAACTCAAAGTGTAAATAAGGTTCCAATGGTATAATTGATAGTGTGAAATAGGATGAAAATGGCTAAAGGGGAAATGGGATGAGAAGGGGAAAGGAAATAAGGGAAAAGAAAGGAGGAAAAAATGGAAACGAAGTCTTTGTAAATAGGGAAGGGTGGAGGGAGTGAAGGTAGGTCAGGGGTATGGGAAAAGATAAGAACCAAGATACATCATGTAAAGGTGTAAGATCCCGATGACAAATGTAACTTTATTGTTTGTTTTAAATGTACCAATAGACAATGGGGAAAACATTCACGTTGCCCTTTCAGTAGTGTCATCATCAATCACGTGTGAAAATGCGTAGATTGCCAGTGTCATCTTTAGGAAGAGATGATGAATGCTTTCTGGCATGATCCCAGCATTTGTCTGGCTTCTGAAAATGGCCGCATTTGGCTCAGAGAAAATTTCTCTTCTCAATTCTGAAAGGTGAAGAATCCAGGAGAGAGCAGAGATTTCTGCCATATCAGCAATGAATTTCAAAACTGGATGTGTGAAGCAGTTTATTTCTAAGTTGTTTGTTGCTAGAGAATGTTGATTTTGCACTGGGGCTAAAATGTTTAATAGAACCTTCTGTGATTACAGAGATGTTTTTATTTGCCATATACAACATAACAGCTCCTGGCAACCTGCGGCTATTGTACATTTGAAATGTGGCTAGTGAGACTGATAAACTGAAATTTTAATTTAACTTAGTTTAGTTTAAGTGAATTTAAAGTAATTTAATGTAGTTAATGACTACCATATTGGACGTCCCAGCACTAGAGTACCTCTTTTATTAGTTATAATTGATTGGCTGAAATTAAATCATAGGAAATTCCTCCTGAGGAAAATTTTACATTTTTATATTCTGTGTCAATAGCAGGTGACTTGAGAGGAATTTTCTAGGCAAAGTCTTTTGATTTCCTGTGAGACAAGTACCTCTCCTGAATTATGAACTATTTAAAAGAGGGGCTAGAGTACCGAGGGGTATTTGGAGTTACATGTCTAAAATACCTCACCCTTGCATTCCTAGCAATCTTCTCTAATGTTTCCCAGGCAGGAGTTATCATGAAAGTTAGTTAAATAAATGAGAGATTCTATTTTTCTTCTAGTGCAGATTTAACTCAGGATATTGGCATCTGGAATAGTTTTAGGTTTTTGATTTTGGTCATGGTATTCAATGACAGTGACCAATAATATAAAGGGCCAATATTCTTGCTTTTCTCCAAAATGAGAGTTGCTGGAATATTTAAATTCCACAACTTAAAATGAATAAAGAATTTGAGCAAGGGAAAAATGTTGATCACTGAAATGTATTTTCCTTCATGGATAAATGTTTTTGAGTCACTGTTTCCAGAATGGTGTCCTGGCTTGCCCTGACTCATCCACCCATCTTCACCTTGTTCCCTGTGGTCAGGAGCAGGATGTGTGAGACAACAGTCAGTGTCTGGTGTGAATGATGACTCCAGCTTGTTCTCATGGGTTCAGCCTTCATTTTTAACATTTGAGTTGACTTGCCAAGAACAGATCACTTTAGCTAATAAGGAGCTTCATCCTGATATAAAAAATGCTGGGTACCACCGCCTGCTTTGAAAGCTCAAGGTCCCAAGTTCAATCCCCAAAACAACAACAACAACAACAACAAAATTCTGGGTCATCTCTTGAAAACCTGGTAGGAGAATCAGCTGTCCAAAAGAGGAACACACTTAAAGTGTTGTAATAAAACTTGTGACCAAATTATCCTAAATTCAAGTTTTAACTCAAAATAATTATCTAGTTGTATTGTTTATTTTGGAAAATTTAAACAGTGAGAAATTGATAGGCATGTGGATCACTGAAGTTTAAAGAAATATAGTAAAATGTAGTTATCCTAGAAAAGGAGTAAAAAATAACCTCCACAAAAAAACAAAACAAAACAAACAAAAAAAAAACTGCTTGTAATCCCCAAAGGCCAACAACCTTGAGTAATTTGAGAGGCATCTACACAAGGGCATATGACAGATACATATTTGATTTCTGATTAGGAAAGTAGATATTAGAAAATGTAAACTCAATTTTTGAAACATATTTAACATAATATTCATATCTTATTCTTCTGCAAACGGACAGTGCCAGCATATTCTGGTGTTAGATAAGTATCAGTGATAAATACTGGATATTCCTTTATCATCTCCTTTCCCATCACAAGGAATCCCTCTCTTTTTTTCTCTCCACATTCAGCGGATGGCACTGTATTCATAATAAATATTCAAGGCGTTATTGTTTATTTGCTCTTTGATAAATTATCTACAGATACCTATTAACAAAGCCCAGAAAAATTGAGGGTAGCAAATAAAGCAATGCTTTAATTTAGGTTTCAAATTTAAAGCTATTTTGATGGTTGTTTCTCCTCCTTCCCCTCCGCCTCTTCTTCCTCTTTCAAAGATTTTAACTTTAAAATTTTTTCTGTTGTTGCTTTGTTTTGTCTTAAGAACCTTTCAGCATGATCACACATTTATTCTCCTGGAAGGCGTAGTGACCTGTTTTTACTACAGCCTAAAATAAATGTTCTGATTCCAGGAGAATCTGTATTGGACAAAGAGGCAATATATGACTAATGATCTCGGTTATAGAGAGCTGATTTATGTTTGAGAATGAAATCTTAATGAGTACTTCATTTTTCCCAAAGTAAATTCTAAATTTTCAATAGGAAATTCTTACATCCCTTTAAATCATTCAGTGGAATTTTTAAAAGGTTTCATTAAAGTTTACTTTTAATATCTGAAAAAAAAGAAAACCTCACAGTTTTCCTGATTTTAAAAACATTTGTTCTGGCGGCAGTGGAACTGGCTTGCTCACCTTAACAAATCTGACTATGTGCAGTGACTTAGTCATTTCCCATGTCACTGAGAAACAGTAGTCAACACTTACAATAGTGGTTTAATTTTAATCCATAATTGGCTGGCTCCATTGTGGGACAGCATGGCGGAGAGCCATTGTGAAGGGGAACTTCTCAAGGCATGGTGGACAAGAAGAAGAGAAAGTAAATGGAGGAGCCAGGAAGGGAACTATAACCTTCCAGGTCGTGCCCAAAGTGAGCTACCTTGTCTGATCAAGGCCTATCTCTTAACTCCATCTGTAATGTGTAATTCAGTCACCATCCAGAGGTTCCTACCTATGATTTCATGATACTTGAGGGGAACATCTAGATATAAACTTCAACATTCTTCCCCTGTCCCCGTAGGATTTGTGTATACCTCTTTATACAAATTGCATTTAGTCTGTCTCTAACAGTTGCTGAAGTCCTAACAGTTTCAATATTGCTGGAAAGTCCAAGACCAAAGTCTTACCTGAGACTCAAAGTGAACTCTTAACTATAAGCCCCTATACTATCAAAAAGAAATTTAAACATCATTGACATATACAATAAATATTCCCATTTCAAAAGGGAAGAATGGGCCACAGAAACCAGCAGGACCAAAGCAAGATCACAACCCTACAGGGCAAATATTAAACCCTGTAACATTAAACCCCAGAGCAAGCTGTGATGAGATGTGAACTCCAAGAGCTGTGAAGTACTGCATACTTCAAGCAATAGGACACCATGGCCAAAGTTTGATGAGATCAACCTTTACCTTATTGTTCCAAATCCATCACTTATTCACCACTTTCTATTAGCAGTGTTATAGCTAAACTTTCCTATGTTCACTATCCTGTAGATGCCAGTTCTGTGCTATGTTCCCTAGTGGAC
Source organism: Fukomys damarensis (assembly GCF_012274545.1). Lineage (NCBI taxonomy): Eukaryota > Metazoa > Chordata > Mammalia > Rodentia > Bathyergidae > Fukomys > Fukomys damarensis. The sequence continues at coordinate 31,448,784 of NW_022900940.1, forward strand.
ATAGAAAATTCTAGTTGATATAAATGAAAATGAATATGAATAGTTTTCTGAATGTATCATACTAAAGTTTTATCAAATTAGTTAAAAATCCAATTTCTAAAAAATATTCTAGTTATCTTCTTGCCATTTGAGCAGTTTAGCAATTTAATTCTAGCTAATTATTGAAGTATATGTTCTTGAATTAAACTATTCTACTGACACTTAAAATTGTACATATTTATGGGATACTATGTATCATTTTGACACCTGTATACATTGTGGAAACCTCAAATCAGAATAAGTATATGCTCAAACGTTTATCATTGGTGAAAGCATTCAAAATCCTTTCTTCTGTTTTTAAAATATAGCATATAGTACATTATTATTTATGGTGACCCACTGGGCAATAAAACTCTAGAACTTATTTTGCCTATGTAACTACAAGTTGGTACACAATAGCCAATGTTTCAATGTAGATAAGTATAAATATGGATAAGTGCATGCTACTTCATGAAATATACATATATAAATCATTTTGAACTTTGGTTGTCATCTGGGGAAATGAAAGATTAAGTAGTGGATTAAAATTAAGATTGAGACTAAATTGTCAAACAGGTTTTTGACTCTTTGTTGAACCCTAAATAGATAAAGTGCAGGAGTTTAAGATTGAATGTGTTGTATTCTAAAAAAACCAACTACTTCATTCTTAAGGAGTATTGCAAAATATTAATTTACAAATTGGCTTATTGTGAACATTTTTCTAGGGAAATAAAAATAAACAAAGATAAGAATTTGGAGGCATTTTTAAAATTCATTTTTTTGCAGAAGGCCTAACAGCTACTTTGTGATTTATGATGTCCATTAAAAATTGTATGTCCCAATTGGCCAGGCTCTGTGCCGGAGACTTCAATAGGTAGTGTTTTGCATATAATACACTTTAACTGGCAGCCACCAGTTTGGAATTCCTATTTATCTGAATAAATTATTAAAACAAACACTTTGAAGCTTATATTTTAAGCTCACGTATCAAAAAGGCAGACTTTTGATGTGAATGTCTTACTTTTTCAGTGTTCATTAAGAAATAGTTATACTGAGTTTTTTCCAATTCACAAATTAGTAGTTTTGTGACTATACAGCTATCTTGTGAATAGACTAAAGTGATCTGTAATATGTTTTCTTTGTAGTTTATTATTTGCAACTGTATCTGTGAATATATTCTATACTAATAGAAACAAACATAAAGAAGGGAGAATTTTGTGAGCTTTAATAATCACTTTATACATTATTTCTTTTCAGTATTCAACACTTCATTCAGTGTTAAGTATTCTATACTTAACAAATGTATTTTAAATTTGTTGCGATTAATGTTTTTTAATTTGTTAACAAATTTGGCATGAAAATGCAGTAACTCCTCTGAAATAATATTGATTAAGTGTTATTTTATTAGATATATAAATTATTAAATTATATATATTACTATTCAGACTATGAAACATAGTCAAATGCAAAGAATATATTTTATCTTTTACATTCTCTACTCTTTGAAGACTTTAAAAGACTTCCTCAAATTAGGAATATTAATATTTCCAAAAGGGTGACATTCCAGTGAATGAGGCAACACTAGTGATAAATAATAGCAACAAAACAACTCTTTCACTGTTAGAAATATCTGCAAATTCATTTTGTATTTTCATGCTTATTATTGAGATTCTTTTATAATGAGAAAAATAATCATAAACATTTATTTTTAACTTAAATGTAAAAGTTTCTACTTAGAAAATGAAGCAATGAAATTTTATCTGGAACATTTTAATATGCTTTGCAAATGAAACATATTTGTCAGTTTTGATTTTGCACTATTTGCAAATAGTTTTACTTTTGCTGAGCGCATACAAATTAATACAAGTAAAATATTTTAGGACTAAGCCAGATTTTTAAAGCAGAAATATTAGAGATAATTTTTAAGAAGTAGTTTCAATGTGTGTCTCAGTTTTAGTGGGATGGATTTGGAGACAAGCAACGATTTTAGAGTAAAGTAATTTGGTATTTCATTTAGATGCAGAAATGATACCATTCATAATATCCTGGTGCCATGAGTTCTTCTGGAAGTGGACTTTGAGGAGTGTGGGGAGTGAGTGATACAGAATCTGGGAGAGAAAGGATTAGGATTGTGTGGCATTCACATTAGAAGTGAACTAAAGTTTGAGAAGGTTCTGCCTCAAGGCAAAAGGGCCACCGGTCTAACACCTGCAGTAGCCAGTCATTGCTGGGGGATGCCAAGTCCTTTCCTCTGAGGGTCTTCCCTTTGGCCCCAGCCAGTTTATGTAGAGGATTTTAGGTGAAGGCCATCAGCCTCCACCACTCCAAGCAGCTGGCCGAAGGAGTGCCTTACTCGGTGGGGTCTGGGAAACACCACAGTTTCCATTACGCCTGCACTTTTTGTAACAAGAGGGCAGAGAATATGCGGTCACATGTTCTCTGCTTTCCTTTCAAACAGGTCAGAGGAGATATGGTCAGATATTTTCCCCACTTTCCAAAGTTATGTGTCTCTTGTCTGGTGTTTTTAATCTCCAATGAAAGAAATTCTAGTTGCAATATTGAGAAAGGGCTTAGAGGAGAGAAGTGGATTAAATTTGTCTAGCAATCGAATCAACATTTTTTCTATTGTATTTTATATTGCACTAGATAGATAAAATTAAGTTTGAGCTATTCCTTAACTTCTTTGGATGTTCTGAGCCAGAGGAGGACTTAAAATAATTGCAAAATACATTCCTACTCAGTTGTATGCTTATAGTTATAAGAATGTAGTGTTTCTGTAAAAGCAGCATAAACAACTAAAGATTTTACCAGGTTCATATTTTTTCTTTTTAATCCTTACCTGGTTTGGTGTTCTTAGGATCAAACAAGGTAATATATGTATATTAATCAATTTGATGGGTGACATACATGAAAATAATTTTAAATTATTAATTGAAGCTCACTATTGTCTGTGGACATGTTAAACCACACCGCTAATTCTATACAAAACTTATTTTACATTTTAGTTTTCCAAAGAGACACAAACCAAATATTTATTTTGGTTCTTTAAGTTCTTATTAAAGAGGAACTTCTAGCAATACTGACCCGAAGGCAGATCTATCACTGAAGTTTTATGGATGCCCTCTCAGAGAAGGTTATACACCCACACTTGACACACTAGCGGGTGAACAATCAAACAAGTTTATGATGTTCTCTGGAGAACGTAGACGTGCTGCATTTTGCTTTTATCTTTGTTTGTTTTAACATCTGGCCTCTATTTCCTGCCTTGTGCTTTTTTGAAATTGGTTTGCTGATTTGAACTTGAGTTGTTGGCTTTGTTCTTGTTGAGGAATATACAAGGAGGGAAGTTAAAACTGAGAAAAATACTAGTTTTTGTTAATTCTGCTCCAGCTGATCTTCTACCTGGGAGCAGGCGAGCTGAAGGTTCTTGTGTATGGTTAATTAAATCCTGCGCTGATGGCTTCTGTTGTAAGCATTAAGTCAGCCACCTTGCTAGCAGATTCTCTGCCCAGCAGGGTTAGACTTATCCCTGGGGAATCATGTCTGAGTGTTTACTTTGTGCTCTGCTAACTGACTGAGGGCAGGAGGACAGTCCATGTGCGGTTGGCCAGAGAGCTGCTCTTGAGTTTTATAAAGATAATGTGTATGAGGCGTCACCCTACTTTGTTGTAACCTTCTCCCTTTAGTCTCCTAGAATTCTTTTCTGTGGTGAAGGAAAAATCCCACTGCATTTTGTTTTCCAAATGCTTCTTGGATTCTCACCAGCAGGTTTTTACAGTCTGTTGCTTGCCTCTCAGATTAGAATAGTGCTGGCATATTTTAACAGTTTCTTAGGATTCAAACAGTCTTTAATTAATGACAACTTGATGCTTTGGAATGTTACCAAAATATGGGAGACAGAAAACTAAGGCTAAGCTTCCATCCTGCCAGCTTCTGAGCATACTAGCGTCCTAAAACAGGACAGAGGCGTGTGCTTCCTTGCACGAAGTGGGCTGCACATGGGTGTGCCTTTAAAGGGGGTGTCTTTTCTGTTGTAACATTCCCACTGCCTGCTCATTAGTGCTCATCTAAGCAGTGGCAGGCAGTTACTGAACACTAAAAGATATAGGGGTGCAGAACAGTTTAGGAAAGCTGTGCTTACAGAACTGAGTTTTCCTATTTTTAATCCTCCAGTTACTAAGACCATTAGGTCCAGCTGCCTATCTTTTGATTATGTTTATTTTCTGTGCCAGATGCATGGCATATTACTACCAGAGTGTTGGATTGGTGGAAGACGGCAGTTTTGCTAAATAACCGCTCGGATGTGAAGCATATTCTGAGCATATTAGTCTTCAAAAGGGAAGAGCAAGCAAAGGGGATTTCTGTTTTGAATCCAGAGATCTTGGTTCCAGATTTGTTGCTGACCCAGTCCAGAACTTTAGGCAGTGGGGAAAAACCAGGTTGTCAGGTTTGACTATACTTACATAACCAGATAGTTATAATCCATTGAAAAGAAGCAGCTCTAATAGCCCCTGCTGCTTAATGGCAAAAGTGCTGATTGGACAATTCTCCACAAGAAAATGGACTCCATGTAGTGTTTATTCCGTCACCCATAAAGCTGGCCTTTCTGTCTCAACAGAGATTGTGGTGTTTTCTTCTGTGCCCTGTGTCCCTAATCTCTCCCGTGTTTCTGCAGGTGGTACATGCCAGAGTCCTGCTCTCCCAGCCCTGGTCCGTCCACCAGCCCCTCCTTTACAACCGTCGCTGGATATTAAACCATTTCTTCCCTTTCCTCTTAACACTGCGGCCGCAGTCAACCTCTTCCCCAATTTTAATGCGGTGAGTACCCCAGCCCAATCTGCCAGAGTGATTGGGGCTGGAAAACTTTAAAGGCCCAGGGGTGTTTTAGTCGCTGCTTCTGTTTTCTTATGCTGTTAATTCTGTGGTTTATCTGAAAGCCATGGTGAAGTTCAGTGACTGTCTCTTTATATAAAGTCCCCAGAGCCAGTCTTCTTAAAAGGAAAATGTGCAAAGATTTGATCTTACTGGCTTGATCATGAGTTGATGTCACCCCTGTGACTTCTGGGTAACATCACCAAGTCTATACTTTTTTTGAAATAGGTAAAATTGAAATTTAATATATGTATTAGAGAAAGCATTGAGATTCAAGTACATACCTAGAAAATTAATGACTATTCCTTTGTTTCTTTTTGTATTACGCTTTAATTTTCAAATCCATTATTTTCTAATTTAACGAAGAGGACCCTCATAGTGATGACAGTGATAGATTTTATGTACACTGCACATCTTTCCTCTTTAATTTCAAACAACTCTAAGCTCTGGTAGCAGAAGTTTTAATTTTTTCCTTCCTATCCAGTCATGGTTGAGTCAAGGCTTTCTGAACGTATTTCATTTCTTTGGGTTTTGTCAACAGCCTTCCCACCACAAGTTCAATTATTGTCTTGCTTCTATTTTCACCTTTAAGGATGTCTTTGTAAGTTGGCAGATTCATCATATTCATCATAATTGTTTCCTGTGGAAGCTGTGACTGTACGCTTAGGATGGAAATTAAAGTAGGGGTGAAAAGGTTGGAAACAAGTGACTTTTTTTCAAATATCTCATTCAGCTTTCAGCAGTTGTTATAATGCAGAGCTGAGCTTATCGATGATAGATGTGTCAAACCAATCAGAGAAAAGAGGATTAAAATGAGAGGGCACTGAATTCTCAGTAATCTAAATAAAACTGCTTATTTGTTGCAACATTATACCTCCATGATGAATAAAAAAATCTGTCCATAATTAAATCATTCTTCAGAAGACAGAAGATCTTTTCTTTGGTAGTACTTAATCACAGGAACTTTAGACATGCCAGTAAGATAGTACAGTAATGTAGTAATCATTGCTAAAGTGCAAGAGAAAATAAAAGTCACTTTACTTTTGTAGAGAAGAGAAGTTTTCCATAGGAGCTTTATTTTGAAATGGGTGGGGAAAATACAGCAGCATCAAAATCATATATACAAAATGCAGATTTCTAATACTAGGTATTTCAGTAAGACTAGAGAAAAACTTGCTCAGCATCAAATTCCCTTATTCATAAATGATGACACTGATGTCCCCTGGGTTCCTTTCTCCTGAGCTCCTTTCCTGTTATTCAGTTAAGTGGGTTCCTGGCACAGCCTTGCTCCCAGACACCTGGGGGATAATCTGTCATGGCACTTTACCTGACATTGGAGGCCCCTGGGCATCCTGTCACCAAGGTCCCATGTCAGCTTTGGAATACTTAAGTGAAATCTTGGAAGTGTACAAAAGGCTGGGTCTTCCCTTTGGGAAAAAATTGAAAGCAAAGTGATTATTTGATTGACAAGGTAGTATTATTTGTCATGAGACAGAGATGAGTAAGATGCCGAGTTGGGTGACACTAAGGAAATATCTTTTACATTCAACTAAAAGGAGTGGACTTGATAATCTCTTCCTTCAGGTGTTATGCCATTAAAAACTTGAGAAGAGTGTGTGTGTGTGTGTTTGTACTTTTGCACACATGCGTGTACAAGGACAGCATTACATGTTTGTCAAACTGGACTCCATAGCTAGGCTAATTCAGAAACCCCACAATCATCCGAATAACCCTGCATAGATCACTTATTTTCCATGTACCTCAATAACCTCATCCTTAAAATGGAACTGATAATAAGCTTTATAGATATGTGATCATGATTAAATTGTTACATTTGTTTTGAATGGGGGTTAGCATAAAACAAACACTTTATATAATGGGTATCATGTTTGTAAGTAGCTTATAAACCCTTTTGAATTTCATTGTGGTCCTCATTGATTGCAAAGCTGCAACTAGATTCTCTTCTCACCTGGATCTTGACTTGGGTTGCTGTTTCTTCCAGTAAAAACACGAGGCTGTCTGTTGTTAAACCTATTATATTCTGTCCGGTTATTTCCTTCCAGTAGTGGTCTAGCTATGGCCAGCCAGGTGAGGATTGAGCCTCATCTTGCTTCCACCTAAGGAGACTATTGTAAAACCCATATCATGTGGCTTTGGACTTGGAATTAGGGACTGCTGTTGTTTAAGGATGAAGTGTCACCCAGAGACTCATGTATTGACAGTTTGATCACCAGCGCAGCACTGTGTATAAGTGGGGCCTGCAGAGGTGACCGGATCATAAATGTGAAAAACCTTACAAGTTGTTTAATCCATTGATAAATTCAGAGATGAATGGGCTACTAGGAGGTAGGACTCAGTTGGACAAAGTAGGTCGCTGGGAGTGTGTCTTTGAGAGGTATGTTTTCTTTCCCTCCTAGCTATGCTAATTTTCATAGCCCCTTCATTATTCTTCCTCGCCATATATCTTGTCCCCCCCACCCCTCCTCTTTGGTTTTTTCCTTTCTTCTGTGTTTCCTGGCTATCATAAATTGACTGTATTACAGCCTTCCACCTTGATGTTCTGCTTACCTTAGGCCCCAAGCAGTGAAACCAGCCAATCATGGACTGACACCTCTGAAACAGTGAGCCAAGTAAATCCTTCTTATTTGAAGTTGTTATTGTCAGGTGTTTTATCACAGTGACATAAAGCTGTCAGACAGCATAAAACATCTCTTTAAGTAACAACCTGAGTTCTTGATTTTACAGCAGACTTGAAACTAAAACCACAAGTTTAGAGTATATGAAATGTAATATTTTATTGCTGTAGACTGATTTCTGGTATAAGACAGCTTATTCCACCAGGCTAGAGGGAAAGCCAATCTCATTTGGCTTCATAACATGCTAAGGCTCTGTATTCTAACAGGCCATCTGTCCTGTTTTTGGTGGGAAGCTTCCCCGGTCATGAAGTTACAGGTTTACATAAGCATTCACAAAATGCTCAGCACGCAGTTAGCATGGTCCTTTAAGCACTACAGTTATATTCATTATTGGGATTTTGTACCTTTACATGACAGGTCTTGGTTCTCATTTTTACCCTTTGTCTGTGCCCTCCCTTTACCCTCTCCTCCCCTCCCCATTTACAAACACTTTATTTCCATTTCTTCATTTTCTCATATTTTTTTCCTCTCCCTCATTACCTTTCCCCTACCCTTCCCACTTCCCTTACACCTTTAGCCCTTTACTTCCTATTTCACATTGTCAATTCCTTTCTCCCCACGACCGCGACAACATTTGTTATTGTGTGATTTCTTGATAACAGCCATTCTTTGTGGGGTGAGGTGGAATCTCAGTGTTGTTTTCATCTGCATCTTTCCATTGACCAGTGATGTGGAACATTTTTCCATATATTTATTTGCTGCTTTTACTTCTTTGTCTGAGAAACGTCTGTTCATTTCAGATGCCCATTTTTGAATTGGATCTTTATATTTGGGGGGCTGATTGTTTTGAGTTCTTTGTATATTCTAGATAAGAGCCCTTTGCCTGAGGAGCGGCTGGTAAAAATTTTTTCCCACATTGTAGGTTGTCTTTTAGTTCTGTTGATGGTTTCTTTTGCACTGCAGAAGCTTTTTAATAAGATGAGATCCCAGTTGTTGATTCTTTCTGGTAGTTCCCGTGCTACTGAGGATTTGTTCATAAAGTCTTTTCCTATGCCAGTGTCTTCAAGAGTTCTGCCTAACTTATCTTCCAGCATGTTTAGTGTTTCTGTTTTAATATTTAGATCTTTAATCCACTTGGATTTTAGTTTAGTGCATGGTGAAAGATAAGGGTCTAGTTTTATTCTTTGGCAGGTTGAAATCCAGTTTTTCCAGCACCATTTATTAAAGAGACTATACTGCCTCCAGAGAGGATGGTTGGCTCCTTTGTCAAAGATGAGGTAGCCAAGTACATCTGGAGTTGTTTCTGTGTCTTCCAATCTGTCCCACTGATCCTCAGGTCTGTTTCTTTGCCAGTACCATGCTGTTTTTATCACAGTGGCTTTGTGGTATAGTTTCAAATTGGGAATTGTTATACCCTCTGCCATGTCTCTGTTGCCTAGGATGGCTTTTGCTATTCTAGGTCTCTTCTGGTTCCAAATGAATTTTTGGATTATTTTTTCTAGTTCTGTGAAATTTAATGTTGGGATTTCCATGGGCATTGCATTGAATCTGTATAGCACTTTTGGAAGTATGGCTGTTTTCAGTATGTTGATTCTTCCTACCCAGGAGCAGGGATATCTTTCCATTTCCTTATATCCTCTTCGATCTCTTTTTTCAGAGTGCTGTAGTTTTCAATGTAAAGTTCTTTTGCTTCTTTTTTTAGATTGATTCCTAGATACTTCATTTTTTGGGGATGCTATTGTGAAAGGAATTGTTTCCCTAATTTCTCCCTTAGTGAGTCTGTTGTTTGTGGAAGAGAAGGCTATTGATTTTTGAGTGTTGACCTTGTATACAGCTACTCTGCTAAAAGTATCAATTAAGTCTAGAAGTCTTTTGGTGGAATTTTTTGGGCCTTCAGTGTAGAGTATCATATTGTCAGGAAATAATGACAGTTTAACTTCTTCCTTTCTATCTTTATTGCTTTAATTTCTTTCTCTTGTCTAATTGCTGTGGCTAATGTTGCTCAGCTTTTTCTTTATCGTGGTTAGGGTCCACAGGCTTTAAAAAGGCTGTCATTGCCTTCCTGCTTAGATCTGTTGCTCAGCTCTTTCTTCTGTAAGGAAGTGATGAGTTGCTCTGACACCAAATTACTTTTCACCTATCTAATATTTCTGAAATATGAAGATCAGAGACTGTCTGCCTGTTACATTTCTCTACTCAGCTATGAATATAGAATCATATACTTGTGGTGGGATCTGGCAAAAAAGATGATGGCAGTTATTAAAAATATGTTATTCCTAGGTGAAGTATATAAAAACATAAATGGATTTCTCAGCTTATTGTGCTACAAGAGTATTAAACCATTAAGTTTAAGTGTGGGTCAGGAAGAATAACGAAGGGTCTATGAAAATAAGCATAGCTAGGAGGGAAAGAAAACATACAGAATCAGAGCTGTGTTATAGATATAAAAGAGAATATTCAATAACATTATTAGGATCTTTTAGTCTTCTGAAAGCTAAAATTTAGAAAGTCATAATACAGCCTATTTTCTCTCCTAGGGAATGTGGTATACTTGGGAGTTCAAGAGCTTTCACGTGAAAGAATGGTTTCTTTGGACTCTGTCTTGTTTTCTCCTTGCTGAGACAAAATGCTCAATACCCAAAGTTAAAGGAGGAAAGGTTTATTATAGTTTATTATAGAGGTTTCTTCCATAAATGGCTGCCTCCCAGACAAGGTGACATGGCAGAGAGATCTCACAGAGGAGAAACAACTCATCGTAGGCAGAGGGCAGCAAGGCAGCAAGGGACTGACTACAGCAGCTCTCTTTCTGTCCCTTATACTTTATCCAGGCACTCACACCCAGAGAGGGCCTTGCCATTATCCACTCCCAGCACTAAGCCGGACCAATCAGTGGACTAATTTAGTAATCACACAGCTTTCGTCACACACCTCAGCATTACACACTTAATCCCAGCATCCCATACTCTAGATTGAGCTAACTCTGAAAAGCTCTACCTGTGAGCACTTGAGGTTTTCAGAGAACATTTAGACCCAAGTCATAACAAACTTCTATTGTACCCTTCGCTCTGCCCTTCAACCTTATAGGACACTTGAGTTTCAGTTCTTCAAAACATTCTGACCCCATAGATCCCATCTTGAGTCTCCATTTATTGAACAGAAACAATCCTGGAAGTAGACAGATAATATATAGAAAATAAATGGTAAGATATGGTGTGTGCTTTCTCCATTCAATCAATTGGTATTTGTTAAGGATAACAAGGATTATATAACAAGGATTATGTTGTTACAACTCTTGCCAGGATATTAATTAGTTTGTAAATGGGAAGTTGACAAATAAGGAAATATTTGCAAATGTGAGAGCTTTGATATAGAAAGATGTACAGGCTAGAATGTCAGCTTGGGGATAAGAGTATTATGTATGGCTGTGTAGTTGTCTTATTGAGGGTTTGCGAGGATAATAGAAACTATTCCTGCCATTCAAACAGGAAAGGATTTAATCTAAGTATTGAGTTCTTCATAAAACCTTTGTGGGTTGGACAAGTAAAATCAGAATAGACTGTTAGTGGCTCCTGTTTTCTGCTTTCTGGGATTAAGGAGTTGCAGAAACACAGAATATCCAAGCAAGTTCTATTATTTTCAGGCTGGATCCCCTGAAATGCTTCTCTTGGGTGTAGTCTAGTATTAGTATGTGTGTTGCCAAAGCAGCACATCTTCAGTATAGTCTAATAAGTGCACCCTTCTGGCAGCAGAATGCAAACCTTGGTCTTCTAGTCCCTGTGATATGGGCGGAGTGTTGAGTTATCCACTGAAGACTTCAGCCAGTTGAAGAATGCGAAGAACTTTGTAGAATTAGAAAAGCCTGAATGTGTCTGTAACCACAGATAGTATCCCATACTGTCAGGTTAGAACAGCTAAACAGAATACCTATACTGTAAATTGAGAATAACTGAACAGCTTGTTATTAAGAGGCATAGGTGTGTTTATAAATGCTACAGTTTGATGCTGAGAATGGGCTTGGGCCAGACTCTGGAATGTTTGGAATGAGTAGTAGTCATTACAAATGATGAGAAAGAGAAGCAAATTCTCACAGAGGGCAAACGTGGAGAAGGGAAGGTGAATAAAGAGAGAGAGATTGTTTTGCTTTACTTAGCTCTAGCTAATATTTCTTAATAGTGAAAATGTAGTATGGAAAGGTTGGTTCTGCTGCTCCTTTGTATGATAGAATTTCGTGAGGATGAGAGGAGTTAGAAGAGGAAGAAATGGAAAGTGAGACGGAGAAGTGGAGGGGGAGGGGAGAAGAGCAGAGAAAGATCAAAATGAGCACCTGGCTCCAGTCTGGTACTTGCTGTCTTCCTCCTTTGCAGAAGTACTAACTGCAAAAAATTTGAGTGTAGTGTTAGTTTGGGTTCTGCCTTGCAATTTTAGATGTTTTATCAGTTGAGGAACAGGAAAGTGGAATTAATGTTATTTATAGCAGTGTTTCTCAGAAATCCTAGAGGAATCATGTTAAAAGGCAGGTTTTGAATCAGGAATTCTTGGGCAGGGCCTGAGATTTTAAGGATATGTAGGAGGAGGGATGGGAAGCCAGGAGAAAGATTGAAAAACCTAAATAATGTTCACATTGGTGGAGAATGTTTGCTCCTTCATCCTTCATTCAATAAAATTTTCTGAGGACCTACTATGTGCCAGGCATTCATTGGTTTCATAATTTCTACAGTTGTGGAAGTTACCATGTGGTATTTTTGTTGTAGGAGCTTGGAAAAGAACACATGAAGAAAATTGAGGTTTCTGTAGGTGGGTGCACTTGTACCTTGATTATAATCCTTCTGTAGTTGTTTCTTTTTTGAGTTTATTGGTACAATCTAGGTCTACAGTACAGTTACATTCATTAATGGGATCCTGTACCTTCACATGACAGGTCTTGGTTCTCATTTTTTCCCCTTGTCCCTGCCCTCCCTTCACCCCCTCCTCCCCTCCCCATTTACAAACACTTTATTTCCATGTTTTCATTTTCTCATATTTTTTCTTTTTCCTTCTGTAGTTGTATTTTAGCTTCCATAAATATGGTCCTGGCTTTGGGGTTGTGTTGTTCAGGACTTTGCGTACAGCTGTTAATTACTGAATATGTACTATATGCCAGATACCCAGAATTATGACTTGCATTCCAATTGGTTAAAGGCTAAGATTTTCCTATGAAACTTTCAAAGTTTTTATATATGTCACAATCTTAAAAGTATTACTGAGAAAAATTCATGAACATTGCACTCGTGTTTATTCAATGATTTCTTCATTCTACAAATGTTATAGTCATACTGAATAAATTTCAGTATTGAAAATATGACTACTAAACATAACTCTATTCAGAAACATTTGTTGTAAGCTTGTTTTATAGGCAAGTAAATATAATGGTGAGTATGGAGAAGAAGAAAAGATAACTAATATCGCACAGATTTACTCAGTGGGCACTTAGTAGGCCCTGACTACACTCTTCTCTAAGCAACCAGTAAAACAACTAGATGTTAAAATCCTAGATTAGATACTAAGCCTTACGTAGGACGAACCCCTATTTATACTGTTTTGTTCAGTTGTTTAAAAATGGGGTAGGTTAGCCAAGTTATTCTCTGAAGAACTTCCTTAAATCTTCAGATTAAGTCCTTTGAAAGGTGTTGCTTCCTGAATTCAGGGGAAAGAGAGATTACTGGGAGGTTCCCAAAGAAATCTCTCTGGTAAAAGTTAAGGTTTGGTTTGGGACCTAAGATCCTTTCCATATTTGTTAAGGTAACTGTGTAATACAGACACTAGAACATAACGGACTCAACGCACATTTTTTTTTTCTCCTCACAATGCATGTAATCCGTATGTACTGCAAAATGTTAATTTTTTTAAAAAATGAAAAATAACCCCAAAAAACCCTCGCATTTCTTGAATTTGAGTAGAGGATAGATACAGACGCAGAAGAATTGGTAGATAGAAGGCATAATTAATAAAAGGGACAGAACCATAGTCTTTGTAGCATAAGAAACAATTGGTTGAAGTTTCTCAATAGTAAGATAAAAATTTTAAGCATTTACTGTTTCATACATTAGTTTATGTCTAACAAAACTGTTAATTTATGTAAGCATTAGAAAATATAAGCAAGCTTAGCATTAAGCTAGTTAATTCACATTTATAATTTTATGTTCGTTTATGTGTTTGATCTGAGTATATAAGAAAACAAATGCCCTGGACGTGGTTTGTAGAATATTCTCTAGAATCAGTCCTCTATAATATTGTACATCATTTCTTTCATGTGGGCTTATGTGGGTTTTACCATGAAGCATTTTAGAATGTTAAAAGAACAGATTGAATGAGCTTCACATATAAAAATTATCTTGCAGAAGCTTAAATGATCCTTTATAATGTAGATAAAAATATAGGATTCAAAATTTTAAAATTTCACAGTCATATTTTGGTTATTCTCAGATATTGCCCTTCATTATCTTCATTCCCTTTGCCTTTAAAATGTAAATGCAGGTTGCTCATCCCTAACTCAGAAATCCAAAATCTGAAAATGTTTGAGCACTGACATGACATCACAAATGAAAATCTGGCCTGTGACCTAAAGTGACAGGTCACGGTTAAACTGCAGGAGCAATAAAAACATTATCGAACTTTTAGGTATATATGCAACAAAAATCTACTTCACTTTTATCTTGGGCCCTAATCGCAAAGATATTTCGTATGTACGTGCAAGTATTCCGAACTCTGAAAATATCCAAAATTGGAAGCATTTCTGGGCCCACACATTTCAAATAAAGGACACTCAACCTCTACTGCCATATTTACTGGTACACTTTGTCTCTTCCCTTTTAAAAAGGATTTTCTTGAAAATACTGTTCTCTACCAAATAGTTTCTCTGGTGCAAATAAACTGTAATAGTACATAAGATCCTAATGAGATAATTGACATTGTGAAATGGGAATAAAAGGGCTAAAGGTGTAGGGAAAGTGGGAAGGGTGGGGGAAAGGAAATAAGGGAAAAGAAAAAAACAAAAAAATGGAAATGAAGTGTGTGTAAAAGGGGAGGGAGGAGGGGATGAAGGGAGGGCAAGGACAAGGGGAAAATATGAGAACCAAGACCTGTCATGTAAAGGTACAAGATCCCAACAATGAATGTAACTGTACTGTATACCTAAAATGTACCAATAAACTCAATTTTTAAAAAAAGAAAAGAAAAGAAAATACTGTTATCCTCTGTGATTCTGTATTTTGTTACCTGCTAGCTTCCAATCCCTCAGGCAGAGCTAGAATTAAGGAAAAAGTGGTTAATGTTTTCCATTTGTTTGTTCAAAGAGATAGTAATTAAATTTAGTCTGCACATTGATAACTGCTCTTACCAAGTTTCTCTAACTGCTGCCATCACTAAGATATGTGGCTGGCAAGGGTGGAATTGTGAATCCGAAACCAAGCTTGTCTTTCTTAGTCTCAGCTTATAGAAAGGCGGAAGCTCTTCGTATGAAACATGCTGTAGTAAATATGGTATTGATTGCTCAGTTCCCTGTCATCTGAAGACAGATGTAGTCGATTACTACTTAGCTTTATGCATTAACTGTCATATCTGTATATCAGAAACCTCTGCAAAAACATCTGCTGATGAATTCTTCTTTCATTATCTGTCTCGTACTGAGACACATTTCTAAGCGTTTTTACTGGCCCTCTCAGCTTTCTGGGAAAAGTTTGTATATGTGGAGCTAAATGATTGTAATGACCGTGAAGAACAAAACAATGTAACACAAAATAGACTTGAAAAAAAATCTAAGGAGATGTGCAATATACAAGTAGTTTTCTTTTATAATAGTTGTTTATTCTTTGAACAGTGAACACATTTTTGTATGACTCAATGATTAAAGAAATCAAAAAATTTTTTCTTGTTCTTCTCTAGCTGTTCATTTCTCATTTAAGTGTAAATCAATATAGTAAGTTGCTTTTATATCTGTCCTTTTAAAGGAAAATATTGAGGCAAAAAATATAATATATGCATGCATATACATATGTAACTTATGTGAACAAACCAGTCAGATTGAGATAAATTTGCAAAGCATGTATTTGGTGTTTCTTATTCTGATTCTGATTTTTTTACTGACTATATAATTCTGGCCAAATAAGGGGACTAGGTAAGAAAACATCCAGTAGCTCTTTTGGAGATCCTTACTTTACAGATAGATGCAGAGATTTTGTGACTGAAAGACGATTTTAGGGTTAATTTATCTTAGGGATAAATCTCAAATGATTGAATCACTTTTAGTTTCACAGCTAGCAGTGAAAAATCTGAGGGATTCCTGACTTCTAGTGTCTTGTGAAAATGTTAATCATGAAATCATAGTAGCATGAATTAAATTATGGCACTCAAAACTTCATTTTTGGAAGTCCTAACTCCCAGTGAATTAGAATGTGACTTATTTGACAGTAAGGTCATTGAATATGTAATTAGTTAAGACAGGGTCATTAGAATGGGCCTTGATCCGCTATGACCAGTGTCCTTATAAAAAGGGAAATTTGAGACACAGAGATTCATGTAGAAGGACGACCATGTGGGGACATGGGGAAGATACCATCTACAGGACAAGAAGACAGACTTGGCCAAGTCCTTCCAGCAGCCCCCAGGAGGAATCAGCCCTGCTGACACCTTGATTTTTGGACTTCTTGCTTTCAGAATTAAGAGACAACAGATTTCTGTTTAATCCACCCAGTTTTAATATTGTTATAGCAACCCTAATAAGAAAAGGATTTGGGAACCATCTGATCTTCCTATGAGTACTTGCTAGAATTTCTTCTTAACTCTGATAACTGATAATCCAGCTGTTTGCCTAACTAAATCTAGTGATGGTAAATAAGCCTGGGGGTGAGTGACTTTACCTCCTAATGATTTGCACTATTAGACAGTTTTGTATTCAGAGCCAGTTTAAGAGCTCTATAATTTCTGTAAACTTAGTAACAAGCTGATGCATAATATATTGCATTTTTATTAAAAAATCATTGATCAGTTAGGTGAAGAGGGCTGTAAGAACAGCTCTTTGACGCTCACTACATTTACATCTAATTTCACAAAAGCCTTGTGTGTTGTAGGTTTTTCTGAATTATATAGGTAAGGAAACTGAACTCTGAGAGAGAAAATGTTTGCATCAAAATCACAAATAGTAAACTATTGAATCTTGGATTGATGTCAGGTTCTGTGATCCAGAAGTAGGGCAATTTTGTTTGCATCTTAGCTGAATGACCTCTTATCTGTATATGGCGGTAGTTTTGGTAATCAGTTGTCAAGATGTTTGTATACTATGAGAGAGAATTAATGAAATAATCTTTTATACTTCAGAAATTTAGCTTCAAGAAAGCAAACTATTTCCTAGACAAGATTCTGGCAGTGATTGGATGATTATGTTGAAATTATGTCACTCACACACACATTTATGTTATGTATGGGTTATCATTGTCAAAGGAATAAATAACTGCGAGAGGTGGTAAGAAAAATCATTATTATTCCAGTAACAGTCTAGGTTTTTTTGTAAAATGTAAGATCCATCTGCACTAGGAAACGTAAGTAAGAAAAACAAACAAAATAATTTTAAACTTGGGATCTAAAAGATTTGAGTTCTGTGTTTAATACTTTATCTATAGCTAAAAGCCAATTCCTGCATCTGCATTTCCTCATCTGAGAAACTAGAAAATTGACCTCATACACGTGCCTAAACCTATTAAAGAATAAAAGTGCAATAGAAATATTAAGCATTTGAAAATCTATGGAAGCAGACAGAGCACTGCAATTAGATCTTAATGGTCATTTTTTGTAATCTTGCCAAGTCTATTTGCTTGTCCTTTAAATGTGGACAGTCACTGTGTTCTACCCTGTTGCTAAAAGAGGTAGGAAAACCCCTTTTCACAGCTAAAAGCAGATGAAAGATTGACTTTACCAAACTGTCATTTGGGGAAAGTTTTCTGTTCCACACCTTCCTGTCAGCATAAATGTGAGGAGCAATGTTAGTGCTATTCCTCATTACCCTTGGTCGAAGGAAAGAAAGCCTTTGCCAGCCAGTATATTTGTTTCATGACTCTGCTTTTCAAAGTGTGGCTCACAGACATATATGGGTCCAAGAATGTTTCTCTGTGATGAGAGGACAGAAATTCAGAGTGAACATTTAGAAGTTTTGATAGCAATTTAAGGACAATAACAAATTATGAGTCTATGTTATATTTTTTTCAGTTTTCCTCATAATTAATTTTGTTGTATAAAAGTATCGGTCTGTGACTGATAGGGACAGTCCTGGTCCTTCAGCAAACAATTGAGAAACTTTGCTTTATGATATGTTAAGGCTTTCAGGATTGCATCTCTAGCCGTAACATGAAGGGGACTTTCGAGCAGTTGCCTAGGTAATTTCTATACTATATGGTTGAGAGCTGCAAAGGCATTTTGACTCCAGCTAAAGGATCAACCCAATTACTTTATCCAGGAGAGATGTGGCAGTAGCACATGGGTCTCTCTAGAGTGCATAAACTTGAGTCACAAGTAAAATAATTTGCATTTTGCTTTTCCCTGAAGCATAACCCTTATCCCATATTTGGACAAATGGTAAAGTGGTAAAATCAGTAGTTCTTGGTTTTCCCTTTCTGAACACTTGAAAATGGAATTTATTTCAAGGGCCTTACTAGGGAATTTTAAGGAACAAAATTTTTTAAAAATAGTATTTTAAGTTGTTGTATACTTAGGGTTAAGAAACTTTGTTCTTTTGACTTTTGTACAGTATCCATGATTTTTTTAAAAAAATAGAAACTAAAATAGATTGGGAGCATTTTGAAAGCAATTTCTTCAAGGAAGTTATACAGAAATACTATATTCTGTGCTTTTTAGAACATCTATGCCTACCTATTTTGTTAGTGTTTCGTGACTTTTGCCACCTACTAAATTGCAAAGCAGCATTCTGTAATTTCTTATGAACATGGGAAGGAATATATAGAAGAGAGACCAACACTTTCTATTCTATGCATATGAAATTTATATAGTGAACCCTCAAGTTACGACCAGCCTGACATATGAACAACTCAGGCTATGACCAGAATTGTGTTAACTTACAATGAAAATTTTCAGTTGTGACGGGAGTGCCAGCCACTTGTGCTTCCACATGGCCTCAGATACAGACTTAACCCTTAAAGAAGGAGCATTCCAACATCCTTTCTTGTGTGGGGTTAACTGGGAAATCCTGGGCCAATGGCTCTCTAAGGACCCTGAAAACTGCCTGATACAGGAGAGAAATTTTGAAGGCTGTGTAGAGGAGCCTGAGCCTTTAATTGATAAACTTGTGTTACGACCTGCCATCGAGGATGAATTGAGTTTGTTGAGTTATAGATATAGCGCATTGAGTTAATGCCTGTAATTGGTGCTGTGTATGATGGGCTCTGTGAGGAAACTTCCCCTTTTTCCTCAGATATCCTACTTCTCTTTTTAAGTAAAAAAGAACCTGAACACCGTGGCACACACCTGTATATTAGCACACTGAGAGGCTGAGACAGGCAGATGGCAAGTTGGAGCCCATCATGGACAATTTACTGACTAAATGAGACTGTCTCAAAATTTAAAAATAGATATATAGCCTAGAGTGTAGCTCAGTGTGAAAGTTGTGGGTTCAATCCCTAGAGCTACTCACACATACAACAAAAAACTACATAAAATACTAATTTGATTCAGAATTCGTTTAATTAGCTCTTATCCATCTTATAAATTCTTTTCATATATGCTGGTTTTAAGACCCTTGTTTGAAATGAAGCAGAGAGACAATTATTTTGAGCTTGGAAGAGAGAGAGAGAGAGAGAGAGAGAGAGAGAGAGAAAGGAGAGAGAGATGTAGGTATTCATGCTTCTTCCTGTGGCTCATCCATGGCTTAAAATACTGAACACGGGTTTCTAGAAAAACTTTCATACATGTATCAAATTACTTGATCCAAAAAACATTTATATTTAAGTCGGGCGTGGTGCCACACACCTGTAATCCCAGCACTTGGGAGGCTGAGGCAGGAGGATCCCTGTGAGTTTGAGACCAGCCTGGGCTACGTAGTGAGTTCCAGATCAGTCTCAACTGCATAGTGACACCCTGTCTCAAAAAACAAAACAAAAAAAATTTATATTTTATTAGCAAAAACTTATACCATATAACCTGCAGTGTGTATGTGTAAGGTTGTAAAATGGGCTCTAAGAGATGTATGAAATAATTGTTTTACATGAAAATATGTAGTGTTGGATGAGGAAGTACAAGTCCCAAAATGTGTGTAGAATGATAACAGATGTGCATGTATTTTAAAATCACAGAGAAGGGCCGGGGACTTGGCTCAGTGGTTCTGCTGCCTGCCCTACAAGTGCAAGTGGCCAAGTTCAATCCCTGGTACCCTCCCCCCAACAAATCACAGAGAAGTTAGAGAGAGACTGAAACAGATTTGTACTGTAAGCAGCTTGGCTAGAAAGCCACACACATCAAATATGTTTCAGGTGGGTTTGAGGGACAAGTGAGAGACAATAGTACTGGTGAGGGGAATAGTGCAAACAAATATTTCCATAATGTTCAAATTTTGTTATTTTAAAGAAGAAATATTGAAACAAAAATGAGATGTTGATACATTTATGATCAGTTCATAGTTTAGTTTATTATTATGTATATTTTTCTATTAAAATAAATCTCAAATTTTATAACTTGCAGATATCGTTAATAAAATAACTGTAGCCTCTAATATAGGATTAGTTAGGACTCAGCTGATATTAATACTTAGATGTGACAGTTTCAAACACAACTTTGATCAGTATTTCCCAGCTCTGAGGTCTCCATGTTATAGCGATCCTCTGATGGCTCTAAGGCTTTATAATACGTCATAGAGATTAATATTCAATAGAAAGGTTAATGCATCAGTTTTTACCCCTTTCTACTACTTAGAAATGATTGAAACGTCAACCAAAAAAACGTGTTGACTATGTTTGGCGCTGTACTTCTGAAACTGCATTCAGCTTTGCATTATCACTTACTTTAAAAACTTACATAGCCAGTAAAGGTAAGAGAGATTAGTAAAGTTTCTGGGTTTTATTAATTTCTAGCTTTGTTTCTATCTGCTGTTGTGGAAGCTGATTGAGATGGTGCTCTAGGTTGCATTGTTAGTTGGTTTCTTCCTTCCTTTATTTTTTGTTTATTTATTTTTTTTATATTGGGAATTGAATCTCAGGTACTCTACTCCTACTTGTGAGCTACATTCCCAGCCCTTTTATTTATTTGTAAACAGTGTTTCACTAAGTTGCCCATGCTGGCCTCAAGCTTACAGTCTTCCTGCCTGTCTTCCAAGTAGCTGGGATTACAAGTGTGTGTCACTATGCATGGCCTTGATAGTTTTACAGTGTAGTAGGAATGCTATTTTAGAGCCTTGGGAAAATTTATATTACCATTCAAGCTCTTCCTTTTGAATATTTTTAGAAATGGTCAACTTTGTTTACACCTCATTAAGAGGAGTTGACCCAGCCTGCAAATTTAAAATGTCAAATTGATACTTAATTTTCTCCTGAAAGGTCTATATTTTTCCAGGAATTGCTGTAGGTTTTAGATTAACACTAGTCTCTTAGGAAAAAATTAATTTTACAAGCAAGGATCACTGAACATACATATCAAAGAACTCATGATGAGGTGAAAGAGTCCAATTTAACTTTGAAGTTGGTTGATTGGACTTGTCTGTATGTTCAGTTTGATATATAAATGCCATTATTCTAAATAGTTTAAGCAGTGACCTAAAGGAACCATTGCCATCATCCTACCATCACCACATGAACACAAAAATATCCAGGCTCATGTGCATACAGCAAAACAGCACCCCCTCCACAGTAGCATTCAGTGATCACAGATGCATGATGTAGTACATCAGATGAATACATTCAGTTTTAGCTAAATGAAAATAACATGAATCATAACATAATGAGAATTTTTTATCCCTAAAATTTTCTTCACTTGTTTTTAGTCTTCAGATTGTTATGAGCTCAGAAAAACTTATTTCAGGCAAAAATAAAAGGGTAAGAGGTAATATACTCCTGAAAAAGGAAAGCAAGCTATGTCAACAACAGCAAGGAACTTTGAATAAATTAACTCTATTAGGTGTTGCATAACAACTTTAACTGTATTCCAAGCCAATTACACTCTACTTGGCAACTGTTAATAAACCCAGAATGAGAAATTTCCATGCCTGATCTGCTTCAGTGTGATTGGTTTCTAACTTCCCTGAAAGGTGTTGAGAATCCATGAAAGATGAGCATTTTGGATTGAACTGGAGAGCTCATGTTACTCTCAGAATTCTTTTGAAATCAGTAGACCCTACATACCTATGTGTATCATTGTAAACTGCATATGATTTGCTGATGCCTGTAAGCTATTTTTAGAGCCAAGTAAACTTGAAAGAATGATCTGAGAAAAAAATACCACAGGAGAAAAGGAAAATATTGCAGGTCGAATTTTGTCTCCAGAAATAATTTTTAAGTTGATGTAACAGGGCTGGGGATTTAGCTCATTGGTGCGGCCTCCTGCCTCATAAAGGTAAGGTACTGAGTTCTATCTCCAGTACCAAAAAAAAAGAAGTTGACACAACATGAACTTTGTTTATATTTAATATGCAATCCATAGGTTTCTGGAGATGGTGGCTATATATGTTATTCCTCGTATTATCTACCTTTCCACTTTGGCCACCTTTCCTATATCTTCAGTTGAAATGTACTAGGTCTCCAGTACCTCCCTTCTCATCATGACTGAATCTTCTTGCCAACTTCAGCATTTGATTGTATACAGCTTAATTAGTTGTATAATTAATTAGTTCTATAATTCCTACTTGATTCTGTGTTTGGTATATTGATCTCCTTCAACTGACGCTGTTTTCCTTTATTATATGCATATATGAGGTGTTTCTTTTAGTCATTATGTTGAACTGGTTCCAACTGTGCATTTGCAAATAGATGAAGTGGAAGAATAAATAGCTCTAGATTTCATTTATATTTTGCATCTTTTCCTCATTATTTTACTTGTCTAATTTAAAAAATTATGGCAAAAATAAAAACCTTTGGTTTTGAAATGCCCTAAAAGCACCCAGTTACATGTACTGAAGTCAACCCTGTTTAAAAACTGCCTTTCCATGGAATACCAGTGCTCAAAAGACCTGACCTATGGAGTTCTGCTGCAAAAATTGTTTACATATGTTTCATAGTTGTGAGCTTTCTTTTCATAAATTTTGCCTCTTGATAAATGTAAATTAAATTTGGGAAATAAAGGGAACATATATAGTTGTAAAAGTGACTATAACAGCTTGTTTTTTAGCAATAACCATCTGTGCACATTTACATTTTTACCTTTAAAATGTACATAATTTGTTTGTTGAAATTAATATATTTCATAGTATCCTTGAGGAGCATGGTAATCTCCTACTTCTCTGTGGCCACTTCTTCATCTATTAGTTTAATAAATACTCTGCTACAGAAAATATAGTCACAGAAGATAGCCTTCACACCTCCCTTGAACCAGAGAGCCTGAACAAGTTTTGTTCTAATTCATTGAGCAGTGAAGTATTTACACACTGTGTAACTGATGTAGCTCCATCCTATGCTACATAATCTGAGTGATAGAAATAATGCACAATTCATAAGTGTTTGTAGAATGTTGTAGAATAAACAAATAATAATGTATAATTCAGTTGTGAGAAAAGGGGTACGAAACCTACAACATTAGGAGTATTAAATTAAATACTCCTAATTTGATGTACTGATGCTCTTAAATGAATTAACTTTTATGTAAATGCAGTCACAGAAGCAGAAAAGCATAAATTCTAGCTTATTCTGTTATGCTGACTTACATGTATGATAAACAAGTTATATGCAGTTTTACAGTCAATAAAATTAAATTAAATGATGCTTTGAGCTATTTAAAGCTTTGAATAGAGAGGCTAGAGCTTTAAAGATATTCCAGTTATAAAGAGTTGCTTTGCCAGAATTTCTATTTTCAT
Source organism: Fukomys damarensis (assembly GCF_012274545.1). Lineage (NCBI taxonomy): Eukaryota > Metazoa > Chordata > Mammalia > Rodentia > Bathyergidae > Fukomys > Fukomys damarensis. Next base: position 31,472,343 of record NW_022900940.1, read on the forward strand.
GAATTGGAAATGCTCAAGAAGTGAGCATTTTTCATTATGTTCTCAGAAATGACATTTAGTGTTACTTTTTGTATATAGTTGTACAACCTTTCCTGGGCAAGTTCAGCAAATTTCCATGATGTCAGCCTACTAAGTAGTACCTGGGCACACGAATCCATAGCTTTTCCCTGAGGAATCTTCCAAGAGTACAATGTCTTCAGGTCATCTGATAATTTCCATGCAGACACCTTCTGGTGACATCCAAACAGACTCTGTCTTCTAAAACTTTGTTTTTATTTGCCTACCAGCTTTGTCTTGCTGACAGTTTAGTTGTATATGTACACATGCTTTTAAATTATAAGTAAATGTGTAACATTATATATGTTATTGTTACTCATATTATGGTCATTTATAGAGCAGTGTTCACAGATGTCAGTGTGTGATTATATAAATGACACTTTTATCTGCACTTCTAAGTTACTGGTACAACTGATGATGCCAGTCTATAGCCTACACATTGAATAGCAATGATAAGGAGCTAAAGATGATGGGTTTTGAAATCAGAGTCTTAAATTTTTATAGATAGAAAACTTATTTTGACTTCCTACATCTCAATTTCATCATCTATAAAATAGATGTATCACTACTACCTGCCTCATAGATTATTTTTGAATTAAATGAGATGTCAGACAGTATATCTTACTTACCTAGAATATACTTATTCTCAGTGCTGCATTTGCTTTGGATAATTTTGAAGTTGTTTCTTGGTAAAGTAGATCCTTTTTCATTCTTTTGTCACATTCTAACATATGTGAATATTTGAATCTGTTGAATTATCGCTTGGGGATATTTTAATCATAAGATATTCTTATAGTATCACACAGATTTTAATTGCCAGTTGTTCCTTTTTCTTAGTTCGTTATCAAGGTTTACAGAAAATGAAAACTGCAAACAAGATGATAATTACCTCCTCTTTCTACCTTGATTTATTTGAGGAGCAATTTGCACAGACCGTCTAGTAGAAGTAACTGTATTCAGGTCCCAGCCTTCTAGAGTCCCAAGCCCAAGACTGTGGAATCTCAGTCCCTTAAGTTCTTTGCATGTAAAACATCCTCATAAGGGAGATTAAATGAAGTGCTTTTCCTGATTTGTCAAGTTGTAATGAGAAAAAACTACTTTAAAATAAAATTTAATAAAACATCTTAAGTATTTTAATCAGTTAAAGTTTACATCATTTTTCTTAATAGCATTGATACGAAAAAGATCAATGATTATTTTATTCCACTGAGCCCATAAAATTGGTAGTGGGTGACATATAATATTACAGCACATAAAATCCACAGTTAAATCTAGGCAGTTGTTAACCTGTTTTTTAAAGCTGCATTTAAAATGAAAAGTGATGTACTATAAGAAATTATTTGTTTAAACTGTTGGATAAAAAGGGAGAAACATGTCTTACTGTTACAGTTATGTAGGTAAAAGAAACAGAACTACAGAAAATGAAAGTGGAACACAATTATTATTTTAGGTACTGAACATGTGTGGATGAATATTATGTAATTTGGTTTACAACTTGAGAATGCTTATACCCCAAAAATCTATTGAAAAATAGTATAGTTTTTTTTTGTAACCATGGTGGCAAGTAAATGAAAAAAATGAAAGAAGAGAGGAAGGAGGGAGAGAAAGCAGCAAAGAAGGAAATAAAGTTGGATTCATGGGTGGTCTTTTAGAAAATTCTTTTTGAAAAACATAGTTCCAGGGTTGGGATTTAGCTCAGTGGTTCTGGCACCTGCCTCACAAGCGCAAGGACCCGAGTTTGATCCCCAGAAAAAAAAAAAAAAAAAAAAAAAAAAAAAAAAAAAAAAAAAAAAAAAAATTGAAAAATCTTAAATCTGCCCATGACTGCTGTTTTGTTGGCGTTCTGTTTTGCTTACTGGGCCTTATATAGATCATTATGAAATTGATCACCAATTAAAAAGGTCACTGGCAACATATTACAAGTGGCAGATCACAGAAGCCCTTTTGACTGGTTCTCGATGCTGTGTAGCTTTGTCTCAGTGAGCCATGAAATGTAGTGCTACTGTTACAGGTAACGATGCAGCACTGCCCCCAGCTTTCTAGGTGACCGGGCATACTGGAGCCCTTGGCTGTGATAGCTGGGTTAATATATTCTCTGATGATGTAAGGGAGGCAAGTAAGTGGAAGGGCTTGTACCAGCTGGTGGGGAAGAAAGGAAGAAAGCTTTTTGATTTCTGTAAAACTCCCTCTGAAGTAGGCAGAAACTGAAGAGTTGTCAAAATTATCAGACTTTTTCTACATCTCATTTGTTTTCAAAAATGACCATTTGGCACTTCCCCTCAGAGGTGGTCAGCACATGAAAGGAACTCAGTGTTCATTGAGGTAATTAGTCTGTTACTATTGTCAGGATTTATAAGGGAACAGATTTAATACAAAACAAATAATTTGTAGGGTTATTTTATAATGCTCACCCAAAAAAATCAAGTGAAGAGGAGTGCAAGAGATATGTCCATACACTAGAGACTTGAAGAATCCAGCTGAGGGCCTAGAGCCCACGGCAGTATCTTCCACAAGTGCAGCTGGAGGCCTGGAGCCCACAGCAATGTCTCATGCAAGTGTGAGTCCAAGGTGTTCACCAGAAAGGCCCAAGGGCAGGTGGTGGAAGATAGAAAATCTGCACTGGCAAGATGAAGGGTCTGTGCCACCAGGCTAAGGGTTTTTCACTGGATCCAGGAAACAACACTCACGGCAAAGACAAGAGCTCCCCTGAGGAAAACAGTAGCCATCCCTAGTGACAGTGAGGACCAGAGCTCCTCCAAGGGTGAGAACAGCTGAGTTCTTGTTGGGAAAAACTAGCCTAAGAAATCTTCTCCAGGAATATCAACAGCATACAACTTCCCCTCCAGTTCCCCTTTTATGCCATTGGCAACAATCCTCAGGTGGGTCTTCCATGACCAACACATGGCTGACTCATTTTGGCTGGGTGGTCCAAGTTAACCTTTAGTTAATCTACCACAGTGATTACGAAAATTAGTCTGGCTGAACATCCTCTTTCAAATTTATAGCTGAGCTTTGGAGGTAAAGACAGGTTCAGGTTTAAGCATTACCTCTTAGTAGCTGTGGCTTTTGGCCCATTTACTTTGGCTTTCTTGCTATCTAAGTCCTCACCTTTAAACTAAGGACAGTCATGTATATCACAGTAGTAAGCTCTATGTAGATTATATGAGACGTGTGATAAGTCTGTTCTTATGCCATTTTCTTTTATTCTTCATTTTCTTAAATGTAGCTAATTCCTTGACTGTGTTTACTTAATGCGCTGTTTCCATGACTTAAAAATTATATATTCCTCTTCCTAAATATGTAGAAAGTAAAATAAATTTTTGAAAGTTCCCCTGAAGTTTTCCTTCTTCAAAAAATATTTTTTTGATACCATGATCTTAACAACCATTCTCCAGTTACCATCTCCATCCTTGTAAATGAGGGATGAGTGTCTTTAAAAGAGTTTTTTATGCAAAGCTCGTTTAAACCTGGTTCTTGGAGTTTTCTGCCTTCCAAGGTAGGAGACAAACTTGAAGTTCACCTGTACTGAAATCTAAACATGTACTGAAACCAAAACCATCATTGGTGAAAGAGACATTTTTTAACCTGTATACATGTAGAGTTTTTCTTTATACGTTACAATGAACATAAACACAGCAAACCTAAACTTGTAACCTAAAAGCTGTGACTGGGGTATGAAGGAGAAAGGAAATGACTAGTTGGATTGAAGTCATTTTACTTTGCCCAGTTGTCTTTTCTTGTCTCTTCTTTCCTTACCCAGAGACTGTGGTCGTTAAAGTTGGTTGCCAGTGGACATTGGTAAATATCCCAGAAGTAACTGGAGAATGTGGAACACCAGCTTCTCCATCACTCAATTCACAGTAGCATCTGTAGAAATTGTACCTACCACTAGCTAATTTAACAGTTCTGTTTGACTCATATTCCTACCCTAGATTTCTATCTTCCCAGTTCAGCCATCCGGTGATTTCACAGGTTTACAATTTCTAAATTTGTTTTCACTCTCAAAATTAAGGCTTCTCATTAGCAATGATACTGTGAGGCTTTTCTGTTCATTTGTCTTTTTTCTTCACCAATTCTAAGACAGAAAGGATAGTAGTTTAGTTAAGTAACTGCAAATAAGTGGGTTGCAGGAGTCTCAACTACCTCTTCCTTCCTCTGCATCTTCACACCCAAGCTCAGCTGCTGATGTGATCCTACCAACTTGTGACAACTGCTTATTTTATTGGTGACTCTAACAACCTTGGCTGTAGTTTGATTTCAGCAGCTGTTAAGTGATTAACATGAATTTGAAAGTACAGCTGTTGCCAGTTCTGGTACTGGCGGTGGGGGCAAGAACCTGATCTTGTATAGTTTTCAATTAAGAGTTTGTGAAACTTTTTTCATGAATCACACATCAAACATATTCTGAGTTTCCTGATTTGAAGACTTCAAAATAATTTGGCTCTTCTTGACTTCTTATTCTCAAAGTTGGCTTTGTCATTTTTAGTTATGGGAGTTTTGCTTCTCAGAAGAGCGCTTTTATTTTGCATATTGTAACAAGATAGATCTAGATAGTAATCAGAAAAGCCACTAGTTTTAAATGCCACATACAAACTATGGCAGTAAAATCAGTACTGTGCTGCATTATTCTTCTGTAAACCTTGGTGTACAAATTTCACATACGTGATTAGAACACAATTTTGTTTTAAAAAGCTGCCACAGCAACTTTTGTACATTGACATGGTCTGCATTACCTCACTGTGATTTATCATGGTGTGATATAAATTTTGATCCCTAAGGCTAGGAATGCAGAAAACTTGTACTTACTTCTCTAAAGTTGAACTTAGTTTTTAGTTTTAACCTCTGTTGTATGTGTGGTAAAGATACAATTTTAAATGACGTATAGTCATTCCCTTTACCTTCTTGATGTGTACCTAAATTTTGGGTGTTTTAAAACTGTCAGGGGAAAAGAGGCCTCTGGTTCTTTACCTTTTTGTCCATGGTGGCAAAAGCTAGGATGCAGTCTGGTCTAGTCCGTATGGTTCTTCATTGTGTAGCCACAGAAGTTGTTATTGTATCCCTTTGTTCTAAGCTGGCACTATCCAATGTGACTTTGTTCAATGATGGGTATGTTTTCTATCTTGTGTTGTTCAGTTGAGCAGTTACTGGCCGCATGTGGCTATTGAGCACTTGAAATCTGGCTAATAGAGTATTGAATGTTTAACTTTATTTCATTTCATTTATACTTAAGTAGCCATGTGTGGGCACTTGTCCGCTGTATTGGGCGACAATTTTCTAAACCTAAGAATCTCTGCAGGTCATCTGGCTTCTAGCAATTTTTATACACCATTCAAGGTCTTGTAATATATTTAGTAATTTTTCCCCTGACACTGGATACTCAGAAAATTGGAGAGGCTCTCTAAAGCAATCACAGCTCTTTGCTACTGTGTCGGTGCTTGAGAAGCCATTTTAGTGAACTGTGTGTCCCTGGAACATTCTTAAATCCAAACTCTCTGCCTTAGGTCTTCCCTTTCCCTGTTACAGACATACATTTTGCTTCTAAACTATTGTGGGTCCAAAAATCTCTCCTTTTTGGCTATTTTACTGGCATTTCCTGGTGTCAAGATAGCTAAACCAGTTTTCTTTTTCTCTACTTTTCCAAAAATGCACATAGTAATCATGTCATCCTGCTATTCACCTTAACTCATCTTATTTACCCACCAACAGTAAGTTTCTGTATTCTTGCTTGCTCTCTGTTCTCTTCCCCACCGCAAGAATTAGTGTTGTCCTTTGAGCTGAGAAAAATGACTCTTTCAGGAGCATGCATTTTTCTTGGTCTTTTTTTTTTTTTAAATGTTGACTTTATACATTGCAGCTGAAAAGCCTGACCTTTACCACTCAAAATACTGGTTTTTGACAGTCAAGGTAATTTTCTCAGCTTTTATTTTTCTTTACTGTGGTAAAGCATATATGTAATAAAATGTATCATTTTAACTATTGTAAGTGAACAATTCATTGGAATTGAGTGTATTTGTTACACATTTGTCACTACCATCTGCAGAATTTTTCATCTTCCCGGACAGAAACTACCTATCAAACAACAGTCCTATCAAACAACCTATCAGACAACAATTCCCATTCCCTTTCTCCCAAGCCTTGGCACATACCTTTCTACTTGTCTCCCTTAAATTTGAACTACTCTGGATACCTCCACATAAATGAAATTTAAAAATTGTATTGTTCTATTTGGCTTATTTCGCTTTGCACATGCCTTTAGCGTTATGTGTATACTAAGCGTGTCTCAGAATTTCCTTTCTTCCTGTTAAAGACTGAATATTCCTTTGCATACATACGCTGCTTTTTATGTATTTATTCATCTGTCAGGAGACAATCAGATAATTTCCATCTTTTGACAATTGTGAATAATTCTTTTACAAACATTGATGCATGAGTATCTGTTTGATCACTGATTGAATTCTTTTGAGAATATGCTCAAACGTCCCTGCTTTCTCTTAATTAGTGAGTGTGATTGTTCAGTAGTATAGGGTGATAATGCCTCAAGGATTATCTTGACTTGCAAAGGTACGGTATGAGAGACTACGATGGAGGTTGCTTGATAAAGCTGAATTGTTTTAATACTGGAAGTGATAAAACTTTTACGTAGCCCACTTGTTCAAATTGGATGATGTGTCTTAATGGAGAGAATGAAGAGATTTTAACAATGGTTTAACAAGGAAGAAGACCCTAATTTACCTGGCCAGATCATTAAACAACAGATGCATATTACCCATGACACCTACTGATAGGAAAAATGTCTTTCCCTTCTTCCTTTCTTTTCTCCTGACCCCCATTCTCCTGTCTCCCTCTTTTCCCTTTTCCTTCTATTCCCTTTCTGCGTTACCAATATTTTTTCGTTGCTAACCTGTTTGGTCTTCACCAAACAGTGCACAATCTCATTTAAACTTAATGTTCATCTCCTGAAGGCCCCATCTCCTAATACAATCACAGTGGGAAATAAATCAACATAGGAATTGGACACGAATGGTGGGGGATGTGCCATGACAGTAAGCATCTGAGTTCAAGAGTGGTAGAATTCCTCCTATTAAAATTTATTCTAAATAACTTTTGATGGCCCGTAGTACTCCACTAAACCCAAAATTTCTAGATTTTCAGTGTCGAAAAATGCGAATTAATAAGGAATGATGCTCATGAAGAGCCTTGTGGGAAAACAGTCAGAGCAAAGACACAGATAGGAGAACCGTAACTCTGCTTCTAGCCCTTGGGATATTGCTTTGAATTTGGGATGTTCTGCACCATAAGGTGGGCATCAAGATACTCTTGGTTATGAATGGGGGACCTGAGTGAATTAATCTAGATTTGACCACCTTAGTTATGTATGCAGTTACAATTTGTTGTGATTAAATCATCACTGTTATGTAAAAGGAATGAGATGTGAAGGTGGCAATTAATACACCTATATTGACAAAGCTTTCTGTAGAAAAAGACAGATGAATCAGAACACACCTACCTGATCAAACATGGCATCTTAACACATCTGCATATGGATGTATGTATTTATAGCAGGAGTATTGAGAGGCTTTTGTTTGATTGGTTTTTTGTATGCAACTATATGACAGCATCCCCTAGTACAGTAAGACTCTAGAGCTCTGCAAGTGATTTTGTAGACAGTGATTTTATTAGGCAGAATAACGAAGTGAGGTGCCCATGAGTGGTAGTCTTAGGAGAATAGAAGCCAGCAACAATTGGCAGTCAATAAACTGAAGCCTGTGGGCCAAATCCAACCTACCACCTGTTATTCAATAATGTTTTAATGGAAAACATCATGTTCATTCACCTTCATACCATTCCATGGCTTCTTTCATGCTATAATAGCAGAACTGAGAAATTGTCACGGAAACTCTATGAGCCAAAAGCCTGTATTATTTACTATCTGGAAATTTACAGGAAAATTTTGTCACCCGCTGTCCTGGATTGAGTTTCAGTCCAGTTCTCCTTGCTTTATAACAGCATGTGTCATATACTGCTTCACATATTCTCTGCTGTCCATGTAGCTGCTTTGTATACCACTAAATGTAGCTGGTACTCACATGAAACACTCCAGTTTGCGGGATGATTGGATCCTAATGAAAAATCAGCAAGGGCCAAGCCTTGCCAACCTTTGTCAAAGAGTTGTGTCTTTTGAACAACGCTCCTCAGAAAGGCAGTGATGTCCTTTAATGGTGAGAGCTATTGTACCGTAACTCCTTCGTAAGTGTATCCTAGTAAGCAGAGTTGTGGGTTCAAGTGCCACACACACATTGAAGAAATCATTTTCAAAAAAATTGAGGATATTTTTATAATTAGTTGGTAGCCCCAATCATGAGTCACTTTTACCTTGAGTAAGTAACATACTTCTATATTCCTAAAAAAAAAAAATAAGACTCAGAAAACCATAGGGATCTTGGTTACCCTTGGCTGTTATGTCATAGATTAGATGACTGGTACCTGTAAGGGCCCTTTTCCTGGATTTCTTTTTATTGTAACCTCTTGTGACACACAGAAGAGTCTATGGTGCTTCTTTCCTTCTAAGGGCACTAATCCCATTATGGTGGCTAGAGTGCACAATCTCACTTAAACTTAATGTTCATCTCCTAAGGCCCCATCTCCTACTACAATCACAGTGGGAAATAAGTCAGCATATGAAATGGAGACAAATGGTGGGGAATGCTCCACGACAGTAAGCATCTGAGTTCAAGAGTGGCGAATCTGACAAGATGGCTTGTCTGGATGCTCTTTTATTTTTTTCTTTAGCTTCTACCATAGCTCAGAAAATGAGGCATTTAAAAAAAAAAACAAAACAGCACAGTAAAAGCTGTACTGGGGACCTCTGAAACTTTACTGGAAACCTCTGCAGTAGGCTTCAGTCTCCTGCCCAGTATATGATGCCAGTGCAACTGACAAAGGCACTGGCCAGTGCTAGCCACTGATTTTTATCCGTAATCATTTGGGGTGAGCTATGTGCACAGGCAGAACTACATGTGAGGATATGTAGTCATGCGGTTTCTATGGAAATTCATGTAAGCAAGGCTCACAAAAGACAAGACAAAGCATTCCCAAATTAAGAACAAGATAGACTAAATATATGTTTGTAATTAGAACTTTGCCCTAGTAAAGAAGGTTTTAATTGTGGGAACAGAATTTGGGTGCGAGTTACTCTGACCTTGGCCGGACTTGCTTCTCAGAACAAGCCAATTGTGGGTTAATTCTTCACAGCCTGCACTGCTTACAAACCGCTTTGGCCATAATCAATATAGCAGTCCCCAGCAAGGCTGTGAGGCTTTAGGACTGCAGTGATTTGAGTGAGTACGTAAGTGTGTGCTTATGTCTTAAGTGTGTGTGTTTCAAGTGGAAGGCCCACTTCCCCCTGTTAATAGCTGCATGACACATGAATTGGGAGGATGCCTGTGAGACCAAAGCCTTCACAGTACAGAGTGGATTCCATGATTCTCTCACAAAGATTTGGAAAAGGATAAAACTTTAGTGCCAAAAACAGCACTAATTTTAAAATCCCAGATAATTTCAATCTGGTAATTTAAATTTTTAACTGCTTAAAGTGGTAGGAGAAGGAACAGTATAAAAGATAATTTGAAACCCTTAAAGTAAATTTAAATAATTTGTTATATAAAAAATTATGTCAGAGATGATTGGTTCTAATTTTCTTTTTTCTGAAGTATAATAGCATGAGGAAAGAAATTTTCTATGGCAGAATAACATGATGGACATATTTAAAATAAAAATTCTACAGCTAATATAACTACACTTTAACATAAAATTTTTGAAGCATAGAAAGTCTGTAGCCCAGTTGTTTTCATATATAAATTGTAGTTGTAGGAGTTCATTGAACTGACAATATCATAATTAAGCATTGTTAGGAGTTTTGAAGGTAAACATTCAAAAAAGTCTAAGGTAGAATCTTCGATAATATTAAAACACTAAACAGAAACCAAGTATCTACCAAAGGAGCAAACCTAGATATTTTGCTAGATTGGTAAAATAAATTTTATAATGTCATAAAGAATAATGGTTTCAAAGAATGTGTAGTAACAAAGGGAAAGGTTCATGATGTCTTAATTTATAAAATAGTATGTAACTGGCTTTCCAGTTTCCCAATTTTGTTGAAAAACAAACACGTGTTTATCTAATATATCATCTATTATTTTGACAATGTCAAGTACTTACTATTTATCAAATGTTTTTACAGCTCTGAAGATCTAGGAAGCACAAAAATTCTTGTGTCTATGTTGATTGCATTTAAGTTGAGCAAGACAGACAATAAATAAACAAAATGTACACACACTATAGTGTATCAGAAAGTACTAAATGTTCTGTGTGTGTGACAAACAAGAAAACCAAGAAGAGACAGGGAATGAAGGAGTAGTCAGTGTGTACTTCTGTATACAGTTATCCTTTAGTAGTATCCACTGGGCAATTGACTTCAGGACACTCCTGCTCCCTATGGTTACCAGAGTTTGTACACATTCAAATTTCTCATACAAAATAGTATAATATTTGTATATAATCTAGGTATAGCCTCCTGTATATTTGAAGTCAGTGCTAGATTAATTAAAAACCCAAATGCAATGTAAATTTTCTGTAAAGACTGCAAGATAGAAGTAAAGATTTAAACACAGGATAAATAAGATAGATTTTCTTTAGAAACCAACTTACCTTTTAATTGAAAAATGTCAAAAGGTACGGTATTTGACGTTTTCCATGACTTGGAAGCTAGTAAGGTGGAAGGTCACAGTTTTCTAGGTGGTGGCAGAGTCACGAGACTCCAGGATGGGAGACCAATAGCTTCACTAAAGGCAGCATCAGACGCCGTGCACTTCCTGTTGACACCTGTTCCCTTGCTTCCCACGTCACACAGGGTGAGGTGGGAGTGAGCGCATAGAAGCTGTGTAAGTAAGGGGTTTGAGTCACAGCTGGGAACCCTGACCTTTGTGAAAACAGTCTTTCAAATGAAGCTTCTAGCACACCTTTCCAAGCGGTGTCTCCCAGAAAGACATTATCTATATTATACTGGTCAGGACACAAATCTCTTCTCTGTCCAGAGGAGGCATGATTTAATATCCAAGGGTATTTGCTATAGAAATATCCTTGAAAAAGATAACCCAAAACAAAGCTGTCAAGGCCCTTTTCTCAGAGATGTACAAACATAAGTCCCATAGAGAATTATCTCAACTGAATTTAATAAAATATGCCACTAATTAAATATTTTTGATTGAGTGTATTCATATTTGTGGGTATACTCACAAAAAAATGATGGCTGAAATTTTTTTACTGTTTCTGTACAATGTAATGACTAGTGTTATTTTTATCATTAAATTTCCTCTTACTATTATTTATAATTTTTGTGGATATATCCCTTAATAATTGGGATAGTTCTCTGGTATGAATAAACTATAATAGTACATAAGATCCTAATGATATAAAAGACAATGTGAAATAGGAAGAAAGGGGCTAAAGGTGTAGGGGAAGTGGGAAGGGTAGGGGAAAGCTAATAAGGGAAAAGAAAAAACTGTGAGAAAATGAAAAAATGGAATTGAAGTGTTTGTAAAGAGGGAGGGGAGGAGGGGTGAAGGGAGGGCAGGGACAAGGGGAAAAAATGAGAACCAAGACCTGCCATGTAAAAGTACAAGATCCTAATAATGAATGTAAGTGTACTGTATACCTAAAATGTACTCATAAACTCAATGAGGAAAAAAAAAATGGGATAGGAAAGTATAGGAAAATGCATTAGGAATAAATTTTAGATTCAGTTTAGATTCAGAGTCAGTAGTAGAGATTTTCAATTTGTGGAAATAATTAGAAGTTTCTTAAAATTTTACTTTATTAACAAAGAGGCAATTATCTCCACCATTAGCATGACCAAGAGTTATGTTTCTTTTTTGTTGTTGTTTTTTTTGAACTCAGGACCCTGTGCTTGCAAGGCAGGTACAGTGCCACTGAGCTAAATCCCTGGCCCAAGAGTGACCTATTGAAGATCATTTAAAATTTAATATCTAGGCTGAGGATTTAGTTCAGTGGTGCCATGCCTGCCTCCCAAATGCAAGGTCCTGAGTTCAATCTCCATTTTTATGGGGAGAGAATTGAAGAGGAAAAGCAGAAGGGTGGATGGAGTTGAATTACTTGGAGACTATATATTCTTTACAATCCTTTCAGAGGCTGGGGATTGGTTCTGTTGCCTGTCTTGCAAGCACAAGGGCTAAAGTTTGATCCCTGTAAAAAAAAAAAAAAAAAAAATCCTCTTGGTAGTTTACCCAGCAAACATGGATTTGTATTGGCAGTTCCATGATGTCAGTCACTGAAGAGGGATTTTGGAGCTAAATTGTCTGAGCTGGAAACCAGTCCCCACCACCCAATCAGCGATGTAGGGCAAATTATTTAAGTTCTTTGTACTTGAATTTCTTCATCTAAGTAAGGATACAATAATGAAATACAACTTGTACGATTGTTGGGATGATTAGTTTCTATGTATAAGGCACATTAAATGCACACATGGTAGACATTCATATATTTTAGTTACAAGACAACATTTTTTATGGTTTTTTTTTTTCTCTCCTTTGGAAAATGATGACATTTTCTGAATCCATTTCATCTTCGAGGGCAGGAAACAAATCTGGCTTGCTTAGCGTTATATTGGATGTTAGGTAATTGTGGACTTTTAGACAAAGTATATGCTTAGCTATTATTTTTTAACTAAGTGAATAAAAGGAACCTTTCTTTGATGCTGTTCTGTACATATGTGTCTGTGGCATTCTATTTGCATAAAAATTGTCTTTGACTTTTACAGAAGTGCTTCTTGATAGCACAATTAGACTGAAAGCAAAAACCACAGTTTGTTCCCTTTAAAATCGTAAGCTAACTGACACAAGCTAGCGTGGTATGTATGAATAAATTCATCTTTTTACTCACATTTTAAATTGCATTTCTTCTAAGTAACTGCATAAAATGAAATTGAAAAGAAAAAATTTTGCAAATCATAAAGAATCATAGGCCTGAAATCATAGAATGTACTAAAAGAAAATAACCAGTTTAAGAAAATTGATTTATTTATATGTAGTTTGAATAATTTATTTGTGTACTTAAGAAAACATCACAACACCACATATAATACATCCTCAAGGATAAAACTACATATTTCCTCCTGCTCCCCCCATAAAGTAAGTCTCCCCTTACTTTCATCATGTTCTGATTACTAGAATCATTACCAGAATATTATGGTAAAGTCTCCACATTGCAGAATCTTAATGGATTTATTGATTATCTAAATAACTTAGAATACAATTTGAAGTTTCCTTTCTGAAGTCAGGACAGCCCAGAAATAATATTCAGAGTGACCTGAAAATGGTTACTTGGCTAGAAGAATTTCTAATTCAGGATCATTTAATAATGGTCAATATTAAAATAAAATAAAAACTACTCTACCTTCTATTGATTTAATTTCACTCTCACACTATTAAGAAACAAAGTAAGTGAGTTTTATTTTCCTTCTGCCATTAATTAACAGAGAATGGTGGCCAGAAATTTGAATATTTTCTTTTTTAAATCTCTAAAATGTATTGACAGATTTTGTGTATGAGTTTCAAATTCAAATTAAATTTTAAAAATTTCAATTTTGATGACACCATTTGTTAAAAATAAATTTAGTGGAGTCAATGTATAAGAAGAATTTTCAGAAATAAGAACTTAGATTGATTATGTAATGGTACAAATTTCCAATGATAAATGTCATTATACTGTATATATTAATTGTACCAATAAAATTAATCTTTAAAAGATAAAAAAGAACTTTCCTATGAATTTATTAAATAATACAGATACAATGTGAATGCTTCAGCTATTCAGATTATGATATTAGATTAAGATACATAAAATATAATTTCTCATAGCTTTCAAAATTGCTTGATGACAATGGAACTTGATTCCAATTTTCACACAAAACAATAGTTTCTGTTTTATTTCCCCAAAACTTGTCATATCCAATCCAACAGAGATGATGTATGTTCCAACACAAATTAGGGAGAAGCAATAGTCCATGTCGACTGAATTTGAAAACAGATTTGTTATGTCTCTTTTGTCTTGTTTCCTTCATTAAAGAATACACTCCGTGTGTCCAATTCATATTGTGCATTATTGTTTAATCTCCCAGAGCAAAATGCTATTATATTGCCTTTTCCCCGCTTAACATTCCTATGAAAATTAACTTAGTGCATCTCATGCAGAGTTGTTTTGAATTGACAGAAATCTGCATGAGAAGTAAGTAAAAATTTAATATATTTCCTAAGGATTTAAACTAATGATATAAACTCAGTAAATGAACAATTAAGAAAGTCAGTCTAAAATTGGTCACATTTAATTAAAGCCTACCGGTTTCCATTACTTCACCAGTATGCCTTTCTTTCTTTCCAGTCATTCTCTGAATGCTTGCATTAGTTAGCTTTCTTGTGCCTGAGACAAAACGCTCTACATCAACAACTTAAAGGAGAGGAGATTTATTTTGCCAAACAGTTTCAGTAAATTCAGACCAAGTTTGGCCAGCTCTAAAGCAGAAGCAGCGTGGAAGAATGACATAGTGGAGAAAATTTGCTCACCACATAGTGGCCAAAATGGAGAGAGCGAGGGAGAAGCTGGAACCAAGATTACAACTTTCCAGGTCATGGCCTCAGTGACCCTCCCCTTCCATCTAGACCCCACCTCACAGTAGCAGTTAGCTGTAAACTCATCAATGGATCAGTCTACCCGTGAGTATAGTGCCCCCCACAATCCAGTCACCTTCCAGAAGCCCCATCTCAGAAGGAGACTTGGGGGACATTCTATTTCTAAACTGTTAGAAAGATGCTTTCTGAAATCTGATATTATTTTACATTTTTGCTGATATCTATCTCTCCACCATTACATAGAAGTTCTGTGAGGGTAGCGATATCATAACTTTCTCTCCATTGTGTGTGTGTGTGTGTGTGTACTGGGAATAGAACTTGGGACCTTGCGCTTGCAGGTCAGGCAATGGAACCACTGAGCTAAATCCCCATCCTCCTCTCTCCATTTTTAATTGACTGTCTCTCACAACTAGCTCTTAATCTGTGTGCCAGTGAAAATGTTTGTGTTTTATGCACCACTATGACACCAATGGCTACAATAGTACTTGGCACATACTGGGAAACCGACAAGTATTGGTCAAAAAAAAAGAGATTGAGGAAATCTCTTTTGGACATCCATAAATGGACATAAACATCATATCAGTACAATTATATACATTTGGACTTATATAAATTCCAAATTAATAAGAAGCTGAAGGCATTTGTTTCAAAGAATGTGATGACAAACGTACCCTTAAAAACTTTGGTATAATTCTTACTAGAAACACTTGCTTATTTTATACTCAACTTCTGACATCCAGAAGTCTCTCCTTTCTGTCTCAAATTTTGACTTAGTTTGAAAAATAAAAACACATGTTGAGTTAGTTCATTTATAAAACTGAAAATGCTGAGATTCAAGAAAATCTGTAGATTACACAAATCACCATAGATTTTGTAGATAATAGGAAGTATGATTAAAACAGTGGGTGAATGATGTCCCAAAGTACTGTGTGGTGGAAAGGTAAAGTTCTTCAGAATGAGAAGTGATGCATCCAACCTTACTAATAGTGTGCGACAAGTATCAGCTTATTTAGTGCAGTTGGTTGTGAGCTACAGTTGAGAGAAGGTATAAAGTATGCACGAACAACTCATTTGCATGAAAGTTTGTCAGTTGCATTGGAGTTATGCCATTGTGCAGCTTTATTTTGCAGCTTTTTAAGAAATGCTCTCATAGGAGGTGAAAGTTGAGTCTGTGGTTATCATCCTGAGATCAAGGTTCAGAGATCTCAGTGGTAATCACCCAAGTCTCCTTGTAAGAAAAAAACACCTCAGTCAAGATCCAACTTAAGGTGACATAGTGTGTTTTTTGACCTGGATAGAGTTTTTACCCGAGAACACTGTGGTGAACTCTGAATAATATAAAGGTTTATAGCATACTTAAGGAATGATGTGAGTAGAAAGTGGCTTGAAAAATGGGCTGATGGTTTCTTCCTACATCATGACAGTGCTCCATGTCACACGATGACTTTGGTACAGCAGTTTTTATCAACTAAAGAAAAACATTACAGTGTGTCCTCATCCACCTTATTTACTGGTTCTGGTACCATGTGACTTCTGGCTCTTCTTTAAAGTCAAAATGACCATGAAAGGAAAATGTTTCGAATTGATTCAGACATCAAGGCAGCCGTGACAGTTCAGTTAATGATACTTATGAAGAAGAACTTCCAGAACTGTTTTCAAAAAGTGGCAAATATGATGGGATAAGTACATTCAAAAAAAAAGGGACAGTAATTTGAGGATGATTATTGGCAATGTGTCTTTACCATAATTTTCTTTGAAAAATTAATCATTCACTATAGATTTGATCACACCATGTATATGCAGTTATATAGTTTTTAAAGGGAAAAAATGAGGGATACTAGCAGCAAAAAAGAAAAGCTTTTTCCTGGTGGTTTCAGAATTAAAGATATTCCCTCCAAACTTTCAAATTTTTATTTTCTTGATTCCGAATATGTTTTTTTTTTCAACTTTAATTGAGTTTATTGGTACATTTTAGGGATAAGTACAGTTACATACATTGTTGGGATCTTGTACCCTTACATGACAGGTCTTGGTTGTCATTTTTTCCCCTTATCCCTGCCCTCCCTTCACCCCCTCCTCCCCTCCCCATCTACAAACACTTTATTTCCATCTTTTCATTATCTCACATTTTTTTCTTTTCCCTTATTACCCTTCCCCTACCCATCCCACCTTCCCTACACCTTTAGCTCCTTTCTTCCCATTTCTAAATGTCAGTAATCTTATTAGGATCTTATGTGTTATTACAGTTTATTCACACCAGAGAAACTATTCGGTATTTACACATGTGTGACCTATTTATTTCACTTAGGAGTGACAATTGAAGATATACTCCCAAATATGTTTACTTTCCATCTATAATGGTGGTTAAGTGAAGAGAATGATTAAAGAGGAATGTTGGTTCTCCTGCTCTGAGCATATCAAAACTTAAAAAGTTCCTTGTTTGTGTTTTGGAAATCCTGATTGTTAGAAGATAATCTTAGAGATGCAGGAGACATCTCTGGGTCTGTATAACCACAGCTGTAAGGAGGCAAGTGAGACGACGGCTGCTACTGCTGCCCAACTGTCCACTGTTTTGTGTGTGCAGTTGGTTGCGTGCGTGCGTGTGTGTGTGTGTGTGTGATTTGATGTCACACTGATCTAACTTGCTCCCCCACAACCCTAGACTCGTACTCAAGCTTGGTGAGTTTTCATGTGCTTAGGAAGAACTGCTGAATACAAATATGTTTCACAACTTTCCTTCATATCAGTCAAAATGATGTTTCCTAGTATCTGTTTGTAAAACTTTGATAGTTGATAGACTCTTTAGATATTTACCTCATCTCTTCACCTAGTAATTTAAGTAAATTAAGTAGACAAGAACAATTTCATTTCTCTTACCTTGTTTTTAAAATCATTAGTACCTATATTATGATATATTAAAAAAGTAAAACCTCTCATACAGTGAAAACAGATGATTTGATTGAGATTATGATTATAGCAATGAATAGAAATTTGAATTCGATATTTCTAATAAAAGTATTGATTAAAAGAACACCATATAGACAAAAAATCAAAATGTATCAAGCATACTCATAAGTTTGTTTTGCTTGTGTCCTTACTTTACAAATAAGTAAAGTGAGGCTCAAATAGATTAATTGACTTGCCCAGTTGTGTTAGTGACCCTGAGTTATGGGTGGTCTTTTGGAAGTGCAGTTGTACTTTTGAGAATACACGCTGTTTATAGGGACAATCCTAATTTCTTTCATTCATTCATTCATTTATTTATTTTTGTTACTGGGGATCGAACTCAGGTCCATGTGCTTGCAAGGCAAGCGGTGGAACCACTTAGCTAAATCCCTGGCCCTGGGACAATCCTAATTTTAAATTGATTCCACTATTTACCAGTTAAATACTTACGAGAAAAATTATTACATTTCATAATCTTCATTTACCCAGTGCCAAATAGTTATAATAATAAAATCTATTTCATAGGATGATTGGGAGTACAGAGTGAATAAAGTCTATGAAGAGACATTTTCCATGAAGAAAATAATTAAACATGATTAATATATAATTACATCCTTGTAGCAAATATTGTAATGTTTTCTCACTCTTACTTAGCAGAGAGCAAGGACGTGATGCCAGAATATAACCCCGTCAAAGCAGTTCTTGAGTAAGCCAGTACCGTGTGTTCTAGGTTTACATCTGTCTGCTTAAGCCATTACTTGGACCAGTGATGATGAACTTTTAGAGCTTTCGTTGATAACAGACAGCCTGCTGTGGCATGCGTGCCATAGGTTCAGCGCCACAGACTTAGACACTCAGAAGCTAGAGTAGTTTGTGGCATGTGTTATCTTTAACAATGTCCTCTTTGGTAAACAATGGAAACCAGTTGAATACAGAGCTTACAAAAGTAGGCATGTCCACATAGAAGGTTCCCCGTCTTGTGGTGGAGTTTGAAGCCATCTTTTTGGGAGGATGTTTAAGAAGATGCTGGTGATAGAAAAAAATAAAGAGAAGGAAAAAAAGAAGAAAAGAGGACAGAAGGAAGGAAAGATGTGTAAATGGAGAGAAGATTGTGTACCTGTCATTGTCAGCTGACAGTGTCAGTTGGACAAGTGGTCTTTTTTTCCTGTTGTTACTTCTTTCATTCCCAGAGTTAACTAGAGAGCCTGAAATATAGCACACATAATTTTCTAAATTTTTCTTCTGTGTTAAGAATCAACTTTCTTACCTGGTAATAGGCAAATAGGCCTGGAAAACAAAAGATGGAAATTAGAAGTAGATTTTCACAGGACACTGTGTGGGCAGGACCTGCTATGGACCCCAACTTCTTTTTTTTCCTTTTTTTTCTTTTTTAATTTTATTGAGTGTATTGGTACATTTTAGGGATACAGTACAGTTACATTCATTGTTGGGGTAATGTACCTCTATATGGCAAGTCTTGATTCTCATTTTTTCCCCTTACCTCTGCCCTCCCTTCACCCCCTCCTCCCCTCCCCATCTACAAACACTTTATTTTCATCTTTTCATTCTCTCACATTTTTTTCTTTTCCCTTTTTGTTCTTCCCCTATGCTTCTATCTGGAGTTCTAAGCAGGGTTGGGCAGAAGAAGTCTGATAATGAAGACTATTCATTGGCACTCATGCCCATAACAAATGACTTTGAAATTTCACAATTTTTAGTAAATCTCCAGTAAAGCACAAATGTGCAGTTCTCCCAAATGCTGTACTCATTCCTATAGAGTTGTCTAGGAACAGATCACAATAAAAAAAAAAGACTGTAGTTTTTCTGCGTTCTAGCCAACCAAACCCCACTGAGTATCTGTTAATTCTAATATGCAGTGCTGGCTGCCAAGAGGATTTAGTTTTTAAAATCTTTAATAGATACTTCCTAGGCAAACTAAGGGGAGAAGGATCAAGGAGTCATGAAATCATGAAATTGGAAAGGATACTACAGGCTTTATTTGAAGACACATAGTGTTTATTACCTTATTAGCATCTGTAGCACATTGCAAGTGCTGTGCAAATTTAGCTATTATTGCTGTCATTATTAATAATTCTACTTCTTCCACTTTTGTTTATGTGCCTGAATTACCTGGAGTTTTGCAGAAATTCGGGTTCCATAGCTACTCCCAGGGAACCTATATTATGAAGAAGATCCCAGGCTCTGTCAATCTTGGCAGCCAGACACTAAGTCATGGAGTGGAATTTAGTAGCCATTGACAAGTTCAGTTTGCTTTTATAGAAGGGGTTAAATTGAGACTTGGAGAAATTAATTGACTAGCTTTTTTTCTTCTTATTTTATCTGCGTTTTCCTTTTATCTAGGTTGTTCCTATTAAGTGCCTCAACTCCTTTTTCCCTGAGAGTGTGCTCTGTTTCCTCCCCTGAACCCCATCTTTTCCCTCAATTAATGTCATTGTCTCTAAGAGCAGGGTTGTTGTATTGGAGCAATTACAGTGAATCCCATCTAACAAGGAAAAGCCTGTGGAGTCAGAGCAAAATCTCCTTGTAATGGCCTTTTTACCCAACTCCAGGTCCAGGTTTCCTAAATGAATTATTACCTTGTGTGCTTTTCAGAGTTCTAAAGACCAGTAGCCGGCCAGTGAACAGGTATTTTTTATAGTATTAAGGCAGAGTGGGAAAAGCAGTGGTTGATGAGAATAGTAAAAATTTTCATTATTGTTCAATTTTGTCTTGCAAGTGTTATACAAAAATGATTATTAATATATTTGAAAATCAAGTAACATTTTTCTTTGCCCTGCTCATGGTCTGCACAGAACTTAAAATACACTATTGATCGGATTATATTTGTGGTATAAATAAAAATCTACCAATATCGTTACTTGATTAAAGAGTGTCTAGATTCACGGCAGACTTTCTTCCTCCTCCTAAGTGATGGAACAGATGTATTTTAATAGAAATGTTCATTCAGCTCCAGAATAGTAGGCAGTTTTGGGGTGACATTATTCTAGCGGTACACATTTTGATATTCAGGGAAAACCGTGTCTGTGGGTACTTTTGTACAGCATCTGAGGTAACTGTTTTAGCCCTTTCTTTTGTTTTGATTTTCCTTTAATTCTATTCTGATGCTTGATAAGCCAGATTTACACAGCAGAGACCTCCAAGATCAAAGGTAGGATGTAGAATTTGGGGAATGGGAATGGAATGAAAAGTGAGGAGTAGATACTGACGAATAGATGTGATTTTATCAACTTTTTTTTTTTTGTCTCATAAACTTTCAGATTCTTCATAATAGGGGAAAAAAGGACATACTGATTAAGCAGTCATTCTTAAAAGCGTTCGGAACCCTGAGTAAACATATGGAGGACCGTAGAGAACAACAGCTGGGTACATAGCACATTGTACCTTGAGTTGACCTTCATAAACCAGTAGTTTCCCTCCTTCCTTCTCTCTCTCTCTCTCTCTCTCTCTCTCCCTCCTCCCCCTCACATCTTTCCACGCTACATTAAACTAGTATTTAATTTTTCCAAGTAAGGAAATTTAAAAAACATAATCTGGCATTCACTACGAATGCAATTTCATTTTTTAACAGTTATTTTAAAGCAGATATAATCTCAAGGTGAAAAAAGATAATTGCAATTTCTTGTTTTTATGGAAAAAAAGCCTTCATAACTGTTCTTTTCTAAATTTTAAATTTTACTCAAAAATACTTAAACTATCTTCACCAAACCCCTAGTTCACATTTACCTTTTTTCTCTTTAGGCCCTTCAGTGCTCAAATCCTTTTCTTAGGCCAATCAGGATCACATGTAAAGTGAACTAAAATAATAAAATAGCCCACCATCTTTGACTCTTTGACCAACATCCATTTACATCAGCATCTGTCTGTAAAGTCTCATCCACTTCTATGTGTCTCTTTTTTATTCTCTCTCACTGTTCTCCTTCACAGATTAGTTTTAGATTTTCTTGCAGTGGCCCACATGTTGACTGGTATTTCTGGCTCCATAGTCTGTTAGGGAAAGCTGGTGGATTCTTAGGCTATGCGCATAACCTCCCTTCTGGGAAGGAACTGCCTGCCATGGCCCAGATTGTCACAAGGTTGTGTCATCGTAAATTAATAAAACTCCTCAGTGTTTTATTCTACCATGGCCGCTAGGAACTGCACTTTAAGTTAGATGGAAACATCCCACAAGAAGATCTTACCTCAAGTGATGATTTTCATTCATTGCAGTAGAACATTAGCTTACTTCATCTCAGTGACTGTCACTCTCCCTGTTTGTGTGGTTTTTTGTGGATTTTTGGTGAAGACTGTGGTAACATATGTGGCACAGTTCCTGGCACAGTGGTACGTCTCAGTCCATGGTAAATCCTTCACCATTGTGTTTTTTTCTCAAAGGACACATCAGGGCCATTTGAGTAGATTTGCTTTGTAAATTCTGTCTCAGAAATATTTTGGACTTGTAGGTATAAGCTCCAGAGGCTTATAGCAGTGTGCATAAAGGAGGCGCTTTGAACTAGGCAGCTCTGGTGTTCAGTCACCAGAAAATTTGCTTAACTTTCTACAACTTCGACTTTCTCATCTGTAAATAAGAATTGTAGCATTTATCTTATAGAGTAGTTCTGAAAAGTAAGTAGAGATAAACGATGAAATATACCTGATCATTAGCAAGATTTAAATAAAATGATAACTATCAGTAATTTGAAAGGAAAGAAAATGGGAATGATGACCTCATATTGCCTTGACTACCTCAGCAGCACTAAGAGAACTTCTGAAATTCTAAAAGTGTTCTATTTCTGTCCAGTCTGGTGGTTCTTCATTGCATGCTCTTATGAAACACATGAAAGATGGAGCTGAATTTTTGTTTTGAATTAATTTAAACAATCACATATAACTAGTGTCCATAATTATGGACATCTCAGGAATATAAACTGTATCTCTTTGCATCTCACTCACCAATAAAAGTGAACAGAAATTAATAATTAAGTCTGTAATTTGCCGAGGACTGAATGTGGGATGAAGTCAAGACTCTCCTAATAAACTCAACTAACATTGTTCTCTTGAATTGTTCAAATTTTCTAAGGAACATGGGTGTTTCTGTAGCTGCTAGTGAAGAAATAAAAAAAGTGCCCATTCTTACATGAAAACTATATTTAGACAGTGATTTGGGGGTGCTTTTGTCACTGGAGACCCGAAAGCTTTGACACAGCTGGTTTAGAAACTCTCCATTTGAGTGACATCTACTTTTTCCTAGTTGTTTAGCATCTGGATTATTTCACATACTGACTGTGCGGGAGAAGGGTAAAAATATGTAAAATGCTTGCATCTGAAGCAAAATGAACCTTGAAAACATCTGAAAAGTTCCTTGGCATAAATGTGAAATCAGTCAGTAAAAAATGTTTACTCTTATTTCTGAAATATGTTAAATAATGTCTTTAGTACTATATGTATGAGCCTTCAAGTCTACTCTCAAATACTTTAGCTATTTTGTAAAAATCATCTTTACCCTATCTTATAATGTAACTTTAATTTATTTATCTTTAAAAAGTAGGTCTCAGAAAGTATTTGAGGGGAAATTTCAAAAGTATATTATTTTATATATAATATGATAATATTCATATTTTGAAGCCTAAATATGTTTGGGGATGGAGACAAGATAGGTATGGCACGTCACTCTGAGAGGGGAATTGTTTTTTACCTTCACTCTTTAATGGATTGAAACCTGGCTTCAAGACAGAAACAGGATGGAAATAAAGTAAATAGGGAAGGGAGGAGGGGGTGAAGGAAGGGCAGGGATAAGGGGAAAAATGAGAACCAAGACCTGTCATGTAAAGGTACAAGATCCCAAT
Source organism: Fukomys damarensis (assembly GCF_012274545.1). NCBI lineage: Eukaryota > Metazoa > Chordata > Mammalia > Rodentia > Bathyergidae > Fukomys > Fukomys damarensis. Next base: position 31,495,891 of record NW_022900940.1, read on the forward strand.
GATGAATGTAACTCTACTATATACCTAAAATGTACCAATAAACTCAATGAGAAAAAGAAAAAAAAGAGAGAAACAGGAGGCAGTTTTGCATGTGCAGTCTGCCTTCAGTTGAAATAAGACACTCTTTTCTCACCTTCTACATTCAGATTGCCACTGGCTTCCGGTTTTTCTGGACTATTCTGCACTGTGCCTGTCTGATGCTCAAGCTGAGTCTTAGGAGGTTGCTGGGTGAGGGTTGAGACTGGTTGGTTTCATTTATTTACTTATTTAGCCTGAGTTCTGCGTAGTGAGTCTGTGAAGTTGTCAAGCCAGCCATTTCTCAACTGCTTGAATTTCTACCAGTCCAATTCTCACTGGTAGTCATTATAAGGTCTCCGAGTATGATTATTTTGCATATTTCTATTATTTTACGAGAAACTAAATCTTTTCCAACTCAGGTGACATCTTTTTCATTAAATATCTGCCTAGCTGAAAATAGCATTGTTATTTTCATTGCTGTGTTTTAAGGGAAGAATTTCTTCCTTTATTGCCAATATTTAATTCTGGGCTAATTTCATAGGTCAGCCTGAAAAGCAGTCGCAAGACAGGGCGCTCCTCCCTGAAGCAGAAAGCTAGGATCCACTAACAGGTTTGCAGCCAAACTGGGAAGATCCAAGCACAGATTAATCTGTAATTTCCAAGACCGTGTGGTGATGGCAATCATGAGCAGGTTTGTGAATAAAGGCATCTCTTAAAATAGTGCTGTTGGTTTTCATAAATAATGCTGATTAGTTGCAAGGGAAGTGGGGAGGAAAAGCTGGATTGAACACTTTCTGACCTTGTCTTCACTGGTTCAATCTTTGCTAGCTATTTGGTTCAATCCATTTACACCTCTGAAGAAAAAAATTACCATAAGTCATCTGGAAGTCAGTCTTTTCAATACAGCCTGATTATTTTAACATGTTTCTGCCTTTTATTCCAAGCTCATTGACATACATAATTCTGCACTAATTTTTGTCAAAATTTTATTGCTTTACACTTGCAGAATGAATTTTCAGTTCAGATAGTCATGACAAACTGGGATAAAATTATTTAAAATCAGTATCAGTGGGCCATGTAGTTTAAAAATAAACAAAGAATCTGGGTGTGGTGGCGCACGCCTATAATCTGAGTACTCAAAAGTCTGAGGCAGGAAGATCAATTTAAGCAAGTTCAAGACTAACTTGGGCTGACTACATAGTGAGTTCAAGATCAGCCTGAACTACAGAGTGAGATTCTGTCTCAAAAAACAAAGCAAAACTTATGTAGTGGCTATAGTTGTACATGTGCTGCAGCATTTTGGGATCATATGCTCATTCTTGGATTACCTTTCCTTCAGTAATTTTTCATTAATGTGTAATAAATGTAGTATTAATGTAAAACTCATTTTGTGAACAATAATTGATGCTTGTTTCTATTAAATACATTTTTATATCTACATACTACATATAAGTGCTTGGTAGGCATTCTCTTTTTGAGTCCATAGAATAATCGCATGGGTTAGGGACTTTGTTATCATTAAATACAGATGAGGAAACTGAGCCCAAATGACACATATAGCAGAGCAGAGCTTCAGTGTGAATGAAGCCAGTATAAAATCTGAATGCCAGCTCTCAGACATAAATAACATTGCTTCTAACTATTTAAGATTATATTTGAGGTTTTTTTTTATTCTATTATTGTTTTGGATCAAGAATAAGATAAAAATGCTAATAAACATTTTCTTTTTCATTTGAGGGCAAGCTGTTAAACTTGTGATTCCCCTTTACTATTACATTTTTCCACTAAGTCATTTTGAATGAACAAACAAATTAGCTTAGCAATATAAATCTTAGTTATAATGAGCATAGGCTATAGAAGTATTATAATGATGATTAAATAAATTGAAGATTAAGCAAACTATATTCATTTTAGATTAAAAAGCCAAATAATTAGGTCCAAGAGAAATTAGAAATAATTCTCCTTGAGCTGTACAGATGGACTGAATTCAACCCACAGAATTAATGTACGCATATGAACACTTCCCTACCTGTAATCTCACAGGAAGCTTTTAACATCTTAATGTCTTTTTAGGGGGAGAGAAGGTCATGTATCATCATCTCATATTGACAGATAAAAATCTAGCTTTTCAGATTCTTTCCCTAATAGTGGCAAAGCTACAATTTTAATCTTGATCTTTCTGCTCAAAATTTAGGCCTTAATTTATTTTATCCCTTGCTTCTGAAATTAACCTTTTCTTTTTTTTTGAGTTTTAGTCTACATCTAGCTGAAAGAAAACAAGCTCCACACATTTGATGGGTTTGTAACTTATGATCTCTTTGGATTGATTATTAACAGTTTGGGTCAAGGCAAATTTGAGAAGCTGAAATTTTGAGGGCACTTGCTCTTGATTTTATTTTTTTTAGTTATTGTTCATAATTTTCGCTTAACCTTTTTTCCTCTTTTAATAGATTAATCTTTCATCTGTAATAAGATCTGAGTGATTTTATGACAGAATATTAATTTATTAGTAATAAAAAATAGATACAGTGATTAATGTAAAAGTAACTGCCCTTCTCCAAACCTCTTACCAAATTGGCTTTCTTCAGAACTGTAAGGCAACAAAGCACATGTTTCTGGCTAGGAAATAAAAGCAGAATAAAAATAATTACAATCAGTGGAAGAATAATAGATTTCCCCTTGTGACTAATTTTCAAAGAAAACATTCAGAATTATTGGTAAAGGGCTCGAAGGGACCCTTGCAGTTAATACAGGAACATAACACAAGTTAATACAGCACACATAAAATCGGTAAAAGTGGGAGTTTTTTGTGATGAGAGTAGCAAATGTGCTTGGTATCTCAGAAGATAATGCATTATATTTGCTTTTTTTTCTTGGTAGCTAATTTAACTCTTCTGTTTTATAGCTCACAAGCCTCTGTTTTTGCCTTATTAGCTGAGGTCAACATTTCCCACAGAAAGTTCGTCCTTAGTGGTGATCATTGCTGTGGAGTAGAACGAACAACATCACACGCACACGCACACCCACACACATATGCACACACACACACACCCAGGCGCGCCCCACAGATTTTCTTTAACTGGTGACACAGCACATTCTGTATCTTGCTTACTGCCTTCTCCACACCCTGCTTTGTGGTCCCTGGTGGACACTACTGTGGCCTGCCTTTAATGACTCTCCTTATACTTTACGATAGCTGGTGGTAAGATAGGTTTTATTTTTCCCCACCACAAACTATTCTTTACAGAAGAATGTTAATTAGTAACTGATAGATATAAAGATTGCTAGCGACAGCCCATTAATTCCATTTACTTTAATAGGACTTCGAACTTAGCTTGCAGTACAGCTGTATTCAGACTGGATTATAAATGTAATTTTTTGCATCATTAGCTTCCCTGATTAATCTTAGACAGTAAATGCATAATTATCAGGGGAAAAAGCCACCCAGTATTTGCAGTGAGTCCAGCTCTAGAAGTTATGCTTTTGCAATCTTCTTAACATCAGTGTAAGTAGGACAGGTTTTATAAAGAAATAATTGCTTTCCATTGCTTAATAGTTGACCCATGCCAGGCATGCACTGCTTCAGAAAATAATGTACGTCTTTGTGTGTATTTTTGTGCATATGTGCCCAGCAAACAGCATGCGTACATACATGCACAGGCACACACCCTTGTTTCCCTTTAGTTTTTCTTTTGCCGTGAGTTCATTTATAATAGATTTACACAGTAATTATACACCATTAGTGGTTTCTTATGTAGCCTTCCAGTTTTGGGCTCAGAGCCCCTCGCCGGTTTTACCCTTTTGAGTCCTTTGTGAAGACCTGGTGCTTGCTGAGACATTGCAGAGGTAAAGTGGCACCGACAAGCCGTACGGCAGATCTGCCCATGCCTCTTGAAGTGTATGACTCGGAATTCAGCACACTGAGCAAAACTGAAAGGCAGAATCAAATAGGCCAAGGGCATTCAGATGAGAAAACTGGTGGGCTGAGATTTGCTTGCCATTCCATGGCGCCTGCCGTTAAAACGACAAGCCTCCGTGCTGGCAAAAGTACCCCCTGGCAGAAGGGCAGCCTGAAAACCAACGCTGTAAAAAATGACTGCTTTTATGGAGACCAATCATTGGCCAGTTATTATAAAATGGCACTTCATTAGCATAATGCATCTTGTAAGGAGGATGGAAAAAGTCTCACTCCAATCTGCGAACTTCAAAGAGCAACTGAGAAGGATTTGGAGAATGAGAACAGAGGGAACAGGGGGAGGAGGTTTTAAAAAGTGGCAAAATGAGGCTCTTCTGTAAGGAGGTAGGATGGCTCATCTAGAGCAGTCGGCCTCCGTTTTAACACCCTCTCCCTGTACTCAGTGGGCGGGAGATCCTTTCCACCCTTGATTTAAAATGCAAACCAACCAAAGGTATTTGACTGCCCTGTTTTCAAACATAAATTTCCCTATGCTGTATTTTCTGGTGTGCTCCTAATTACTTTCCCAAGCAGCCTTTCCTTGCACTGAAATATATGTAAATGTTTTAATAGACCCTAGAATATTTGCAGTGCTAATAATGATAGGCTTTTGGACAACATACCTTTGCATTATATTTGATACTCACTGAAGAAAGATGCCCAGCTGGTACCCAGAACAGGGCACTGGGTCTGTCCATCTGTGTGCAGCAGTCACCTCCTCTCATGATACCTCAGATATAACATGGACATATTATTTGGGATTATGATCAATAGGATTCTGGCCATCTCTTTATTTGATGCAGTTTCCAGAATTACTTTATTGGTTAGGTCTAGAGTATACAGGCGTCTTCTCCATTCCTAGTTTCACTAGGGATTCAAGGTAGGAACACAAAAGCTTCTAACTTCTTAACCATGCAAAAGGACTCATTTTCTTTAAGGAGTTTTTAACGAAATGCAGTCTCTTTTACAACATTGTTAGTATTAAACAGGAAAACTATGTCATCATCAGATTTGTATTCTGCCTTGTTGGATTGGCTGTATAGTGGAGGAATTTAGAAAGGAAAGACTGTGGGCATACCTGGATACATATATGAATATGCACATGCTTATACATATAGATGCTCATATCTAAAGGCTGAAACCAAGGAAAGACAGGGTTATATTTCAAATGTTCTCGACTATATTACCTTCTATCAAGTAGACTGGTGTATTTTGACTGTTAGAGTCCCATCTTTACCTGTATTACCCATTTTATCACTAAAGAATTTAAAACATATTAATTATTGTGATGTGAATTTATATTTTTAAAACATATTTGTTACTCATTGACTGTACAGTACAGGATATAAGGATGACTCGAACACTGCTCTTTTTATACAAGTAATTCCCAATAGGCTATTCTGTTTGTTTTCTCGAATTGCTGTATCAAACTACCACACAAGGGTGACTTATTCTGTCATCCATTATTCTGTCACAGGTTTGGCTGCTGGAGGCCCAATATCTGATAGGAACAGGGCTCATTGCTTCAAATACTATTAGAGGAGAATCCTCTCTTCCCTCTCCTAAGCTTCTGCCGGCTCCTGAAATCCTCCACATTTCTGGTTTGTAATCACATCACTCCAGTATCTGCCTCTGTCTTCACTTCATTTTCTCCTCTGAGTGTGTAATCATCCTCTGCCTCTTTCAGGTATACTTTGGTTGGCATTTAGGGCCCTTTGGATAATCCAAAGTAATCTCTTTATTTTAAGATCTTTAATTATATGTTAAAGACCCTTTTTTCCCAAGTAAGCCAACACTTATAATTTTGCCAAATAAGGTATTATTTATAGGTTTTGAGATTAGATTGTAGACCTACCTTTTTGGAGGCTGGGGCACCAATCAACCCACTATGTAGAAGAAAATAAGTTGTTGCACCAGGAATGTCACATTCTATTCACAGTGAGAGATGTACCATTTATTAATTCCAAATCAAAATCCCATCAGTGGAAAGTAGAATAAGACTAAAGATTTATGTGACACAGAAAGCCTGGCTACACACAACTTAAGAGTACAGAAGGGAGAGAAGGCCAGGCGCCTGGTTCCTGGTCTAGTGGATTTTTTTTATTTTATTTTTTTTTTATTTTTATTTTTTTTTACCTTCCACTGTGCCACCTGTTTCAGAAGTCATGGATACTAGAAATAAGTTCTGTGTAAAAGTGTTTGATGTAAATCAGAGCATAGCAGGGCTAGAAAGGACCTCAACAGTGTAAAGGAGGGTACAGTCATTTACCCCTAGGTTGAACCTGTTTTACACTCACTTGCTGTTTTGAGTGTAGGCAGATTCTTGGTGGCAAGATTCTTGCAGTGGTTTGGACTTGTACATCTGTAGAGCAAAGATTTTAAAAGTACCTTTTTGGGGGTCTTGTTCTGAGGATGAGTGAGCTAGTATATGTACTGCACTGGGAAATACTCTGGCTTCAAGAGTACCGTGAAATGTTAGCAATCACTAGTAACTATCTGGCCCAAATAGTTTGTTTTTTAGGAGGGCTTGAGAATTATCACTCCCTCAAGGCCACAGAGCTGGTTAACAACAGATCCAGAACCCAAATCCAAGTCCCTTGAACCGAGTCCAGTCCTTTGTACGTAGCACATGTGTTACACCCTATGTGTTTGCCAGAAAATTTTTTGTGTGAAAAACTTAGGTTATTGTTCTGAGTAGAGGAGACTTGCACCTTGCTATCAATTTTATTAAATAAAAGGTTAGAAATGAAAATTTAGTATCCATAGTGAGTAGAGAAGCAAGAATTTTCTATTGCTTAATACATTAAGGCTTATAAAAGTAGAAATTGTTATTGATGAGACAGGTTTCAAGGACGGAGCGAAGACTGTTGAAAACTGCTGTTGCAAAGGAAAAAATATCAGGTTTGTTTTTTAAGATATGCAGGAGTGACAAATCAATCATATTTATGATTTAGGTAGATGTGTTACCTTCTGACCTATTTAAAGCCTTTCAATAAACAATCAGGAAAGAGGAATAATGATTTGTTACTCTGAAGGACTCTTCAGGCTTATGTGACAATGCACATTTTTTTCCCAACATATTTGAAGTTGCAACTTCATAGTGACCTGTATTAGTAATTTACACCTCATTTGTCGAAAGCATACAAATGTGAAAAGTATTTTGTTCTGTGCATTTAGACATTGTGTACTGTAGTTCGTGAGCACTGTTTCTAGAGCTGTTCGTTATTGTTTAGAGGCATTTAACAACATGAAGTAAGCAAAACATAAGTTGATTTTAAAGTTTGATTTATAATAAAACTAGTTCGATTTAGAGACTAGAGAAACATTTATGATTTGCAGAACTAAATATACCCTGTTTTCTAGAGGTCATTTTAGGAATGAAAGTGTTCTTTGCTGTGTAACTGGTTATTTAGCATAACAGAAGACAGTCCCCCAGCCTCCTCCAAAAACTCTTCTGCAAGGAAATTGATTTCTGATGGAAGGTACTGAAGGATATCTTTAGCATCAGCAGAGAAGCAACTAATTTAGCACTATCGGCAAGTCAAATGTCTGTATATTCCCAGCAGTAAACAAGAATTAAGCCATTCCTTGCCCTGTTTCTGTTACCCAGATTTCTTTGCAAGGAAATAAAATGGATTGTGGCCACCCCAGATTGCGAAATCACCCAGTATCGTGTGATCTGAGCCCTTCAATTGACCTTTTTTTAAAAAAAATCATATTGTGTTCATTACATGATTTTGCTTTGATTGGCTTTTGTCTCTTAAGTACTTTATCATATTTATTTAGTTTTTAATCTTAAGGAAAGTAGTCCCAAGGCAATTTTGTTTTTAAAATTCTAATAGATTTCAACTTATTTAAATAAAGCAAACTTGATGACTGATTACAATTTTTCTTTTCCTCCTTTCCATGAATTAATTCTATTCCTCAGTTTTTCTATTCATTAATTCTGATTAGGTTTTCAGAAAGTTGTCTGTTTCTGTCCTGGTTAAGTAAAACTGCTCAGGTGCCTGAAGCTGTGTGTAGATTAGCGTTCATTTCCCCCTCTTTCGCTGAGTGATGAGGTCTGTTCTAATGGGTTTATTTACCATGTTCTTGACACACAGACACATAAGCATATACACACCGATCTCCGCCCTCATCTAATTATTCTTTCTAGAAATTAAGTAGAAGATGAGGCCTTCAAAGACAGATTTGACATCTGAAAACTTTTAAATATAAAATGAAAAATAATGAAAAGGACAACGATGGTAAACAACAAAATTGTAGTATTTTGAAGTTTAAAAATAAAAACCAAGAATATTAGAGATGAGAGTAGGAGACCGAAGTTAAATGAAATAAAATCATGTTTGTCTAGCTCCTGCCATGACACTCTGTGCTACATTCAAAGCCTACATATTTGAATATGGTACTATGACAGAAACACCAGCCTGCCCCCCACAAATGTGTGCTGTGGTCCATTATGTGGGCTTTTGCTGAGAGATAGCTACCCTGGGTGCTATTTCCCCTCTAGCTGCAAGAAAGTAAGTGAGAGTGGTAGCACTGTACTGTAGCCCTGGATGGTAAGAATTCTCTTCCGCTCTGATCCCCCATGCCTCTGTCCGCTCCATACCATGAAATTAGAATCAGGAGAACCTCTAGGTAACTGTCATGGGCTGAATTATGTTTCTCTAAAATTTATATGTTGAAGATGCAGCATAATGTGACTGTGCCTTAGAGACAGAGAATCTGAAGAGGTCAGTAAGTCAAACAAGGCCGTTACAGTCAGCAGTAGTCTGATCAGACTGGTGTCCTTCTAACAAAGAGATTAAGACATGAGGTAAGAGCCATCAGAGGCCCAAGCACCCTCAGAAAGGCCAAATGCGGACATAGCAAGATCACAACGATTTGCAAGCAAAGATGAGAGGCCTCAGGAGATACAGACCCTGCTCACACTTTCATCTTTGACTTACAGTCTTGAGAATTGTAAGGAATGAATGTCTGTTGGTTAGCCACCCAGTCTGTGGTATGGTATTTGGTTATGACAGCCCCAGTAAACTAATACCATGACCTTGGAAACCATATGTCAAACATGGTAGAACCTCTCTTTTCTCGGGTCCCTCCTTGACCACATGGATGAGTCTTATTTCAGACCTGTTTACTCACCCAGTGTCACCTGAGACTTCATGAATAAACCTTTACCGCACAAAGAGTGAAAACCATGAACTATGGATGTAAACAGATGTCTATGGAAATATAGCACTAGGAAGTTCACTAAGGCTATTCTCGACTACCTACCTACCATGTTTTTGGAAACACACAGAAAAGAATTCTTGTGAAACTTCCAAGGCCTATTTCTGTACCTGTCACTTGCACAAGTGGCTTCTAAGGTTCAAGAATGCGCCTATCAGTGTTTTCACGTGGTTGTATATTATATAGTTTGTATTTTGGTAAAACAACCACTATAAAAAAGCACTTCTAAGCTGGGCGTGGTGGCGCACACCTGCAATCCCAGCACTCGGGAGGCTGAAGCAGTAGGATCACTGTGAATTCAAGACCGGTCTGGGCTATAGTGAGTTCCAGGTCAGTTTCAACTACAGAGTGAGACCCTGACTCAAAAATACAAAACAAAACAAAAAAAAGCACTTGTAAAATATAATCAGTTAACACTGGTGTGTCCATTACCTTCTAACTTTCTTTAGTGTCTTCTCACATTGACTAAACTTGTGGAGTAGCACTAGGAATTTTTAGAGTCAACCTAATGAGAAGTCAAGTTGGGGGAATATTCAGTTTGAATTTAAAGGCCTGTATTTATTTTGGTTTTCAGGCACTTCTTGTGAAGAAGTTGGTACTATCCATCTTGTTATAAAAGTCACTTCCAGCAGTAGTCTTCCCATTCACTTTTCAACTCATCTTGCAATGTAACTGAAATGCTCAGGGTCAGAATTCAAATTTTAGTGGAAACTTTTATAAAGGAAGAATGAAGTTTGAAATATATGGAACCATACGTGAGTTTATGGAAGACGCCTCTCAGTCTTAAGCTCAAATATACCAGAAACTTAGTAGAAGTTTCCCAAAGTAGACCGTGATCCTAAATATTTACACTACTTTGCCAATTGGAGTTGTTTTGGAGCTAAAGGAAAATTTTGTTTTAAAACTATGACTTTGAAAAAATTAGCCATAGCAAAAGAAAGACTGATTTTGTTTCTTTATTCTCTTCATTGAAAATAAAATAGAAGAATCATTGACATGGGAAGAGGTAGTTGCATAATATGCACCCAAAAGATATAGCAGGAAAAGAATTGTTATTAAAGTGAGTTAATTAAAATGTTATTTTCTGAATTTTATGTTTGTGGTGTCATTTTTTTAATATTGAAAGTTTGTTATATGTTTCCCTATTTAAATATTCTCTTTCCAGTCTAAATTTATGTTAAGTAAAACTCATTAGAATTGTTTAAATTTCGACTCAAGGACCTACACAACCCCAATCTGCCTCTACCATAAATCTTTGTTTAAACTTTTTAGTGACAAGAGACCCTGCTTCTAGGTGTCTCTTTTCAGTGTGGATTATTCCTCTTTATAAGAATATTTGTGTTGTGTAGTTTCCTTGTCTTTATTTTCATGTGACTTTTTTTTAATTTAAATTTTTATTCAGTTAGCTTTGACCAACAGTCCTGGCTTTTCTGGAAACAGGGAAAGTAATGATCCTTTTCTTCATATACACAGATAGATAATGGTGTTACAGAGAAGCAAGTATGTGAAAGTTAGTGTGTTTTCTTGACCACTTTTTATTAAAAGCCATTATACTTATAAGTGATCTATAGGGGGAAATACGTCTTTCTAAATAACATGCCAGTATCTCTTGCAGCACATGCAACTGTATTATCACTTACTAAATTTCATCTTCTTGAAGCCAGTTCTTCCTTTTACATAGTTTATATTTACATAGTTTACATTTACATAGTTTATAGTTCTTTAGTTCTTCCTTTTACATAGTTTATATTTTCTTTTTAATGAGAGAGGCTTTAAAAGTTGTCTAGTTTTCAAAGAGTTTTCCTGAGAATGCTAGTAGAAAAAGGTGCTGCAAGCACCTTTATTTGGTTGGTTGGTTTGGTTGTTTGCTTTTTTGTTTTGTTTTCACTATGTAGTCCATTCTGGCCTTGTACTTATTATGTAGTCTAGGCTGGCCTTGAACTCAGGGCAGTCTTTCTGCCTCAGCCTCCTGAGTACTGAGATTACAGGTGTAAACTACCACACCCAGTTCTGTTGTTTGTTTTTTTTTTAACATTACTCAAATCTAAACAAGATTGGTTCTGTGTACCCTGTGTGGTGATTCTTACTGCTTTATTTTTACAGGAATGTTCATTAATGTGATTCCAAAAATGCACTGTAAATTAAAAAAAAAAAAAGCAGGGGAAGTGTGACCATTTTCAGAGGAAAAGTTGAAGCTTATATGCTAGAACCTAGTAAGTCAGTGATGTCTTTCAATCCTGAGTCAATGGTTTCTCTTTCAAAATGCTGTGGAAGTTTAATCTGAGTCCATACTGTTTTCACATATCTATGATTGACAGATGGAAGAGCTCAGTTACTCACTGGTGATTTGATAACTGAAAAAATGAATGAATTCCATGATGATTTGTATATATGTATCTATACAGCTCTGTTCTCCCACTTAAGTCTTCGATTTGATTTCTTTATTGGACATGTTGTGATGGTTAAACTTGATTGTCAACCTGATAGGATTGAACTTCACCCAAAGACTTATCTAAACTCATGTTGGGTATGTCTGTGAGGGTGCTTCTAGAGTAGATTGGCTTATGGGACTTCATACTGGTGGAGGAGACCTGTCCTGACTGAGGATATAACCATTCATTGGGGTGGTGGCCTGGATGTTATAAACACAGCAGAAGGAAGCCAGCTAGCACAAGTTCTCTGGCTCGCCTTCATTTTCCTTCCCAACCTCCATGAAGTGAACAGCTTTGTTCCAACACTGTCCTGGCCTTGAGTTCGGCCTCCTCATGGCCCAGAAGCAATGGATCCAAGGGACCGTGACTGAAAACTCTGAAACCTTGAGCCAAAACAATCCTTTAGTTTATGTTAATTATTTTGTCATTGTGACAAATAGCTGGCTGACATGCACAAGCTATATAATCTTCTTTGTTCTTAGTTTCTTACCTGAAAACAGTCAATAATTATTGTTTCATAGAGTTTCCTGAGGGTTAAATAAGTAATCTCTCCAAACTGCCTGGTTGTGACAGTAACTTTGAGTAGATTCACACTAGATATCTGTTTTTTTCATTTGTTTTTATTCAAGATATATCTAACTTTTGTAGCAGTATAGTGGTCACAACTAGCAAAAGAACATGAATGACTTTCTTCAAACCCATCCATCATTCTAGTCAAAGAGCTCGGGGCTCACATTTGCCAAAGGAAAAGCATCAAACCATCTCTGGTGCCTGTCTTCAATTCTCTTTCTAACATGGTTTCATGGTTACAGAAAATAATGGCTGAGTTATTGGCACCTTATTATGGGGCTGTTTGAAAGTGTAGCAATTCATGGGTAAACGTAGTATCTAATTGAGGAAAGACATTTATTTAGTTAGTTATTGTGGGAATTGAATTCAGAACCTTAATACTAAGGTAAATTTCTAGGCTTTTTTAATAGTTCATTTTGAAACATAGTCTCACTAAGCCATTAAGTTGCTGAGGCTGGAGGAACATTTGATCCCCTTGTCTCAGCCTCCCAAAGTGCTGGGATTATAGATGTGTGCCACCATGTTCAGAGAGAGAAGTGTGGTTTACAGCATCTCCTTTCTTCTATATCATGAGGCTAAAGGATAATATTTTAACATAATGTGCTTGCACTTTTAAAGTATATTTACATACATTAAGTTATTTGGCCATCACAAAAAAAATGAAGTGTTTTTGTCATTTGTGCTTTAGCGAGGAAAGACAAAGTAACAATCAGAGAGGTTATGACTTTTCCCAGCTCACATCATTAGTAAACATCAGATTTCATAATGGTATTGAAGTCACCACACACTGTTTACTTTTTCCATAAAAGTAGCACCGCAGAAACAGACTTCCCTAGATTTGGATTGCAGCTCTGCACTTTAACTTCTCTAGGCTTCTGCATCCTCATCTCTAAAATGTGAAATAATGATATATACTCCATTGCACACAGCCTAGAGTGGTCCCAGGGCCCTCGCTCCTTGGTGTTCCGCCTTCTGTAACCCCTGCAGTCACTGTGGGCAGGATCTGCAAGGTGCTTCTCATCAGCAGACCAGGGCGAGGTGATGAGATGAACGCGATCGTGTGTATGAGCTCATATGATGGTAACACCAGGGGCTTCTCTTCCTTGTTGTGAGTTGTGTGTTGAGAGGCCATGTGGCAGGAAATCCCAGGGATCAGCCTCAGACCAACAGCCAGCCAGAAAATGAGCGCTATTCAGTGCAATCCCGTAGGGAGCAGATTGTTGCCAACAAACGGTTGAATGAGACAAATCCTTTCCTAACTTTGTCTCAGATGAGACCGCATTTCAAGCCTGACACCTTCACTGCAATCTTGCAGAGAACTTATTAGCTAAAATGTGTCTGGATTCCCGAGTCACATAAGCAGTGAAGTAGAGTAAATATACATTGTTTCAAGGCACTAAATTTGAAGCAGTTTGTTTTATGTTTTATGAAGAAGTAGTATCCATCAGTAGCTAACTGGTTTACTCCTGTAGAATTAGTGTGGAATCAAGTCTGTTAATAGATATAAAGTGTCTCTATCACATATAGTACAATAGCTCAATAATAGTTTGAATCATGGGACTGGGATTTAGCTCAGTGGTTCCACCACCTACCTTGTAAGTACAAGGTCCCAAGTTTGATCCCCGGTACCAAAAAAAAAAAAAAAAGTTTGAATCATCAACTTACTCTATTCTTTAATCCTGAAATATAAGAAGAGTTTTACAGTCATGTCTTGATATTTGTGTTCTTATATAATTGAATCCATTATGACTGTACTTTGTGGTAAGCCAATCTTGTAGATGGTTGTATGAGGACGTAATATAGATACTTCTATGTGTGTAAAGAGGAAAGATAGGAAGGAAGGGAAAGAGAGAGAGAGAGAGAAAGAGAGAGAAAGGGAGAGAAACTGAGTATATGACCTGAATTGCCCTTATATTCTAGGGTCAATGAAATGAATCCAACCTCAACAATATTTATCTCATAAAACTAAAATTGGAAATTCAATTTGACTTCGCTATTCCTTTATAAATATCTTCCAAGAAGAGTTGTAAAAAATCATACCATGATGGTAATGTATGCATACCCATGATTTTAAGAGCACAATTCATAATAGCTAAATTTTATAAATAGCCTGTATGTCCATCAACAGATGAATGGATAAAGAAAATGTATTTATACACAATGGAGTACTACTTTGCTATAAAGAAGGACAAACTTGAGTCTTTTATAGGAAAACGGATGCATCTTGTGACCATAATCTTAAGCAAATCAGACATAGAAGCTTAAAAATTGTATAGTTTATTTTACAGAAAGAAAGAACAAAATAAAAGATACAATAGGAAAAAAAGTGAGAGAAAAAGTTGTTATGTTTTGTATCCTAAGTATGTTTATGCTGTCAGTTTCTAGTTTCACTCTAATGTGGTGGGATTTCCATTTCTTTGGATATGTTAAGGTCTTTGTTGTTGCTATGAGCATGGTCTATTTGAGAGGACTGTGAACTCTGCAGCTTTTGCCATAGTATAATGCTCCACTTGAAGCATTATGATGGTGATTTTTCTGTTCCATTACAGATTTTTCTGCCTTCTTTAGCTGCCAGTTACTAAGGGAATTGTCTTGAAATTTTCAGTAATATTTGTGGAACTATGACGTTTTCTTCACTTTCATGTTTTTTCCTGCATTATGCAATTGAATACTTTCTTTAGTGAAATATGTAAGAACTATTAGTTCTTGTTACAGAATTGCCTTCTATATCATTTTTACAATCACTATAATCCTTGTTTACTTTGAAGTACAAATTGAATAGTGTCAAATTAATATAGTTTCCATATATTTTAGTTAGTGCTAGACTAGTATATCTCTTTGCAGAGTGCTTAATCTGTTTTATGTTTGCATTATATGTTATATTTAAAAAATATTTACATACTTTTCAATTGATAAACAGAAAAACAATATTTAAAGTAAGTACTTCTGGTATAATGGCATATTAGAAACTTTGATACAGGTGGCAGAAGCCCAAGTTGGATTACCTTAAGAAAAATGAGAAATTTATTTGCCTGTGTAACTGAGAATAGCAAGAGTAAAACTAAGGCAGATGCAATCATGGGTGTGAGTGTTATTAGGCCTCTCTTTGCCTCCTTGGTTGCATCTCATCTCTGTTTCTAGTTGTGTGTGTGTGTGTGTGTGTGTGTGTGTGTGTGTGTTTTGTGGCTGTGTGGCTTTGGAAGTGACTGCCTACCAATGTAGGCAATCTATTAATAGTTTCATGGCCAGAGTGTTAAGAAAAACATATGTTCTTGCTTGTTCTTGGAAAGAACCCCAGAAGTGAACAATATTTCCTCTGTGATTTCCATACTCACACCTTAGCCAATGACTATTAATACCATGGGCCAGGGTACTCTTAAGAGCACCAGGATAATCTGTGATCTCATAGTAGAAGGAAGACATTTACTCGGAAAGAAGGTGAGAAGATATGTTAACTAGATAAAACAGTGGTGTGTAGAATTTATTTGGCAAACTTGTTCACACATTCCCGGGATTTAAATATTTACTACTGGATAACCTGATTTGGCTTGCTAATAGGTGACTGTGAAGAATAAATCGGCTCTGCACTTCTGAGCACCTTCTTCTTCCCTTTTTTAATTAGCAGTTCCGGAATGAAAGGCCCGGACATTGAAATCTGAAAACAATTAATGGTAATTCTATCTATAGCTGACCCTAATTATTAGGTCAGTTGGTTAATGCTGTCTGTTAATGAGGCAGCTGTGGTAGGTAAATCCCTGTGTGGACCACTGGTTGTTTTTTTTTTTTTTTTTTTTTTTTTTCTGTTCTAGAATATGGACTCTTATTTTATGTTTCTTCTGAAAAACACCTGCTTTCAGATGTGGGGCAGAACAAGTAAAGTTATTTAGCACAGCTGGGCAAACAACTTCAAGGCAACTCCTCATGAAAGTCGTTGATAGTCATTTATATTTATGAGAAGCAGCATGACTATTTTCATGTTAGGCGCTTGATTATATCTCAAGGTTGTCTGACTTACTGAAAGATGTTCAGAAAGAATTTTTTCTCATCTCATCCCCTTCTTATGAGAATCAATAAAACAATGGAAATTTAAACAAAGATAGCGAATCATTAGTGTTAACATTAATGACTGTTTTCATTTCACAACTGGATTTGCAACTACTATTTATAGATGGAATTTTGAATCTTCTAAATGATACAAGAAATGAAGCTTTGTCTAGAGAGTAAGACATGGGAAAACACTGTAGAGTCAATCAGAGTAACAGTAACAACAACAAAAATAACTGACATTTTGAGCTCTTTCTATAGATTAGGAATTATGATAACTGCTTTCTGTATATTAATTTAATATTTACAGCAACCTTTTCAGGTAAAATTGCCATATTCCATAGGAAAGGGAATAGAATGAGAATGAGTTCAATTAACTTGTTTTCTGCTACCCTGACACAGAAGTTTGAACCCAGGTAATGTGAATGCAGAGCCCACATTTAAGCATCTGTCTGATAATGCTACATTTTAAATTGTTTGACATTCTATTAATGCTTATTGTTTAATAATCACAAAGTTGGAATTCACATTCTGAATGACATTTATGAAAGATAAACATAATTATCAGAAAAAAATTATATTTTTTCATTATGATTACTTAGCTATAGAGAACGAAGTCTTTTTTGCAAGAATAAAAAGACATCCTTGGGAACTCAGAGGCAGGAATGACAATTATAAGGATGAGCCTTGAAAGTAATTAGGGATCTAGATTATGCTCCTTTTGTCCAGAACCAAGTGATGTCTCATCAGTGATCTCTCCCTGGAGAAAAGCATTCGTTCTCTGATTTTATAGCTGGCTTTTTCTACTCAAAGTACACTGGCCCCTGGCTTAAGTATGGGTAAGATGTGTTTATCCAAGATCCAGCAGACCCTAAGCTGGATGTCTGAGACCAATCTAAATTCTCAGAAGAGTGAATGGGTATTCCAACTTCAAGGATTTTTAAATAGGAGGATTTTTTAGGAAGAAAATAAAGGGGCTAGAAGAATATGATGGGGCAGGCTATCACATTTGGCCTCATCAATATAATTGTACTCTGTGATCAGGTCAATAATGGTATTGATTATAGAATACCGGGCAAATGCAAAGAGTTTATATTTTATATGAGAAGATGCAGGTTCAAATTGGTACTTTTTTGCTTACTAGCTTTGCTAGCTTAGGCTGACTTTATTAACTTGACTGTATCATCCATTAAATGACAATAAAGATGAATACAACCTATAGCTGTTGGAAGATGACGTTAAGTCATAAGTATAAATTTCCTCAAATAAACAATAACTGTCCATCATTCTTTTTTGTAGATTAAATGAATTAATTTCATATTGGTTTCTCCTCTTCATATATATTTGGATGTATATGGATCTGTCTCTGTGTGTGTATGTACATGTGAGAAATGCCATTGATTATTGTGCATATCATCAATTTTATAAATAAATTTGAGGAGAACAAAGCACACGTAGAAAGTCAAGTTTGTTAAAACATTGTCCTCTCAGAATTGAGGGACTGTTTCAATTAGAAGATTTCCTGTGTCAACTTTGCCTAATAATGCATGATTTGTTATAAGTATGAAAAAGACTTAGAGGGGATGAAATATTCCAACCCCAGAAGAAGCAAATGTAGGAATTTGATCCATTTGCAGCAGAATTGATTGGAAGAAAATAGTTTTGACCCTTAAGTAATGTCTGTGTTTGAAAGCTAACAGCTTTCGTAATTATCTCCACAGAGAGAGGTGGTGGAACTGTTCTGACAGTGGAGTGGAAAGGTCTGGTGGTGAGATTTATTCAGTAGAAGCTATGGTCATTGTCACACAGGTGCTTCCTGTAATGGAAACCTTTTGCTTTATAGTGCAGGTCCCCTCATGAGAGAGACTGCGTGCAGAAGCGTGCTTGTCCGTTGTAGGAGTCAGGACACCCGGCTCTTGTCACTCAGTTCTGACGAGCTTGGCAGATTTGCAGCCAGTTTCCTTTTCCAGGCTTCAATTTCTCCCATCTGTTTCAAATGTATCTACGATATTTTGTACATGGCCACTCTGTGGGTCACTTGGGGTACTGATAGGGAAAGGTATACTCACAAAGCTTACGAGGAGACAGTTAATGAAGGGACTGTGTTTCAAAGGTTAGGACAGGGTTGAAGGAACCGGAAAGTCATGTCAAGGCCCCAAAGGTGAGGAGATAATGCTCCTGAAGGCTGGGAGACCTCGGCTCTGTGAGGTGGCTGTATGGTTTGAGATATGGTCCTAAAAAGTACTTGCTATTTTCAGGTTGGTAAAGAGTTTAGAACACATTCACTCAGATGCTCCCACCTCTGTTCTCCTATTCATGCCTCCATTGGCTAAACACAACCAGAAGTCGAGTGGAAGGCAGATGAGTAGTGGAGTCCATGGAGTGAGGTTCCCAGGGAACAGGAGACAAGAGAAAGTCAGGAATTGGGAGGAAGCAGCAAAAAAAGAATACTAGCAAGTTCTGCACATTGTTTAGATGTACACAGTGTGGCTTTCCTATAGATAGTATCCTTGAATAATTTTCCATTACTGCACAGTCATTTCTATTTTATGGGATGTTTTACTATCAAGCGTTTCATACATCATTAAAACTCAAAGTTCTGGTTTGCATGTGGAACCCCATATGTGACAGTATTAAGAGGTGGTAAAGTTTTAACAAATGGGTTCTCTTTGCAGGTGGTTACGTCATTAGGGTCACTCCCCTTAGAAGGGGTTAATGTAATTCTCAGAGGACCCCAGTTAATTTTTAAGACAGCGAATTGCTGTAAAGTGAGACCACTCCATGTGCTGGGTGTCTTCTGTGCTTGGTCATTTCTCTTTCTGTCATTTTTTTTTTTTCCCAAGTTATAACAGCCAAGGGGCTGGGCCCTTCACCAGAAGTCAAACAGATGGTGTTGCCCAATCTGGGAATCACACCCTCTAAAACTATTAAATAATTTTTTTCTTTGTAAGTATCCAGCCTCAGGTATTTTTTTTTAAACAAAAAGAAAATGAATACATGGGGCAAGAAATTTTCAATTTCTTCACCAACAAACGTAATTAATGATAATACCGAAGTCAACAGTAGTAGTGATGATTAAAAGAGATAGTAGTAACAAGTAATTTTCATATTAGCCTCATGGATGGTTGCTACTGTTGGATCCATTTTACAGATGGAGAAACTGAGGCACAGAGAATTTAAACATGCTTTTTTTCACTGTATCCCCACTTCTGTGCCTTACTGGAGAGGATCTCCAAATGTGTGTGTCAGATCCACCACAACCCCCTTTTTTTTATCTGAACCTTTAGCGGGGCTCAGATCTCCTTGTACTTCTTTGTTCCTAACTCCTTGTCTGTTCCTGAGAAATCAGTGACCCCAATTTCCCCACTGCCAGCTCCTGTAATCTCACTTCTAATTCTCCCTGCAGCCTTCAGGCTCCAATGGAAGGATCCAGAACGTGCTTTTGTCTCTTCTGCAGCCAGTGTTAGTACTAACTTTAATTTCCCTGTAATGTCCTCTTCCTCACATTAGGATGTTCCAGTGCTTTCCTCCATCTCCTTGGGTCTCTCTCCTGTGAGAAGTGCACTCATGGTTACTCTGTTCATATACGTGTTTGAAGATACGGACTGCTAACTTGGAGGCCAAGATATGCTGTTAACCACCTTTTTGTCATCTTTTCTGTCCCCTTTATTTACAAGTGTTTCATTGCCTCTCCTATTTAAACAGACAGCTAATTAAAGAAACAACCAATCTTGAACTTTTAAAATATTTCTGCAAGCTGTTCCATTTCTCTCCTTCCCTTGTCTTCACATCCCTCTTCAGAGAATAGTGACCTAATTTCCTTAACCTCTTACTTGCTGTTTAAACTCTCTCAACCTAGTTTCTTGTCACTTTACTCTACTAATTACTTTCTCAAGTTTATCCGTTAATCGCCAGAGTCACTGTGCTCAGGCATCCCCTCATTTCACCTCCTTGAATTTGCCGTTGAAAAGCAATGCCTCCCTGTATATATGGTTTCTGTCTGTGGATTCTGGAACACAGAATTCTCCTACTTTTCTCTTACTCTTTCTGCCTTGTTTGCTGAGCATTCCTCTTCCAATTCTAATGCAGGATATCCCTTTTGCATAGCACTGGCAGGCTGCTCTTCCTCAGTGGTGGAAATTCCTAAACTTTCATCATGTCTCTTCCAGGTTTATAAAACAGAAAGAAAAGCCAAGCAAGCAAGCAAACAAACAAACAACAACAACAACAAAGGTTTCAGCATCTTCTTAATCCAAGGTGAATGTGAGCCTTCACTTGGGCAGTTTTATGAGTCTCTAAATCCCAGACCACTTTCTGTGCATCTCCTTAGTCTAGCTCTGCCCATAGAGTAGACGCCATCAACAACACAGATCTCCCTCTAAACGCCTTCCCTCCTATGTTCCTCGCTCCATTGAAATTATCTTTCTTAGACTGTGTTTGCCTAGTGTAACACCATCAATTTCCATGTTTATACAAAGTGAAAGTTTATTTTTTGCTTATGAGGATTCACATGATACACTAGGATACTTGTTCTTGTGTTTAAGCAGCAGTGTGGCCTGCCTCAATCTTATTTTACCAACTCAAATCTTTCTCTACAGTTGTCATTTTATGCCTGGAAGGGCTTTTCACTGCCTCAGCTTGGAGCTAAGCTGCCACTTCTGCTCTTATTTCATTGGCTATTACTGTTCTTATGACCAAGCCTAACTGCCCTGTGCTGGCAGTTTAATCCATGCTGTGCACAGAATCTTCCCACCATCTCTGTCTCCCGAAACATGACCTCCTCTTCAAGGCCAGTATAAAATATCACTGTCTTCATTGAAGCTCCTCTCCCAGCATCGCCTACCCCCAAATTAGGTAAATATTCATAGAATTTTTTAAAAAACACAATTTTTAATGGCTGTGATATTTGTGTGCACCTTTAAAAAAATGAAATATTGAAGATCAAAAACTAAAAAGTGAATACTCGTGCTTACCGCATATACCCAGTCCCATTCACTGGAGATAAATGACAACTGTACTTTCATAATTTTAGTGTATATAAAGTGATATAGAAATAAAGTTCTGTACTTTTATTTTCACTTTTTTCACTTTTGTTTGGGGGATTTTTATAGTGGTTATAGAGAACTAGTTCATTTTTTCATAAATAAAATATTGTCTATGCGGATGTAACATAACTTATATAAATAGCATCTTTTAGATACGCACTTATTTTGCCAATTTTAACTTTTTCAGAAACAGCCATAATCATCACTAATGTACCTAAGGTTAGGAGAAAATCTTTGTATGGTAACAAGCAGAATTTCTGGGTCTGAAGAGATACATACTATTAAGAAGAGATATTCCCAAATGTCTCTTTAAAACAAAATAAAACTATACTGGTGGTTTACAGACCTACCAATATTGTATGAGATTGGCTGTTTCCTCACCTTGTTAATACTACATAGCATCAGCCTTTTAGTTGCCTAAATTATGTTTATGTAAGAGAGCCAATTTATGTCCCACATCCATAGAAAGTATTCAGTGTTGTTATTTGACTTCATTTTATTTTCTTCAATGAACATGAAGGAATTGAGACCAGATCCTGCATATCAGTACATTGGCAATAAAGATAAAAGCAGTGGTTTCCTGATACGAACAGCAATTAGAGACAGGAGCAAGAGGGGTACATAGGGTGTGTACGTAAGTAGATCTTTTGTCTAGAGATGTAAGAGTAGTGAAGGGAAACAATTCAAAGTACCTTGCAATTATGTTTTAGAGGATCTTGAATGTGTCCTAATGAGTTTTTAACACTATAGAAAAAGTAATCAGCAGAGAAGCAAGAGACCTAAATTCAACTCCTGCTTTTCCTGCTAACTATCCTTGAATTAGTCTTCGGTACTGCCTTTCCCCATCTGCAAATTGAGGAGTTCCAATTAGCAATTCTTTTAGTCTTTCCATTAGTGTCCCCATACTGCCAAAGTATGCCAGAGGGTCTGTTATCAGCTTTGGGCAGAATTAAGAATAAGACAGGCTGGTTTCCAATGTTTTCTAGACGCTTACTAATTCATAAAGTACATGGAGCCTAGAGATCAAATGAAGAGGACCCTCCACATTTTGCTCAGGGCTCCAAATGGAGATCTGACGGAAGCCATGTGCAGTTAGGTGGAGTACCTCAGTCCTTCACCACTATGCAGGAAAGGTTTGCTCAGATTCCTAGGAGGAGGGACCCAGGCACTCACCATTGGGGGTGGTGCAAATTTCTTCAGTATTACTGAACACACCACTAACCTGGCTTGGTAGAAAACAGGCCATCTTTGGGTGACTGTGAACAAGACAACTGATGTGATCCATTTATTTATAAAATAATGGTAATGTTTGACACTTAATTAGCATTAAACTTTGTTTTCATTAACTGATTCCACATTTAGTAACCTTATAAAAGTGAAGCAGTTCTCTAACGCAGTCTCTTTAGTGCCCAGAGTTAGCTGGTAGCTAGCTGTTCTTTTCAGAGGATTTTTATTTGCAAAAGAGGCCAGATGCTTTTTTTCAACTCCCCAGGGTCTTTCTCAGGGCCTTTCTCCATCTTAGTTGAGCAGCCTCTAGTCTTGTGTGCTACTTTTTACTTGGGAGGTTTTTTGGTAATACTTTGTGCCTAATCAATTGAAAGTGTTCCTGCTAATGAATTTCCACAAATGATCTCATTAGCTGGCATTTTTAGCTTTTTTAAGGTTTTGAATAGTTTACTTCATTCATGCAAATGAGTGAGTAGAAAGAATTCAGATCCTTTTAGGCCTGTGGTTGATCTTCTCCTTTATAAATGGAAAAATCTATTGGGTTCACTCTAAGGAATATATTACAAATGCACACTTGGTAAACAACTGGGTGAACTTTCCAGTTGGAATTTAGGGGTTCAACTTTGCTGTGTAGGATTGCAAGCTCTCACTTTTCAAAATAAATTTTTTTATCAATGTGATTTCCATATAATGAGAAAAGTAATAATGATGAAAGTTTATCCTAAACATCAATAGTTCTTGATTGGCCAGCATCCATTCATTCCATTCCATTGCAACATCTCCCTGATGTCTCTTGGAACCATTGCTTACTATTTTCAGTACATGTGGTTTGGACACATGACCCATCCCTGGGCTTTGTGGGTGGACATGTAATTCACACCTCATCAGTCGGCAAGGTCTGCCCCCATGACCATAACAGTTTGTATGATTTACAATTTGGATAGTGATAATCAGCTCTAGGTATTTTACTCAGTTATGGAGGAGGAAAGATTCTCTTTGCTGAGATTCTTTAGCTTTGTAGGATTAAAAACATTTCAGACCAACAGGGTCTATTACATTGAATGAACCAGTGAGAGAAGGAAGCAGAGTTAAAAGATGGAGAGACTTGAGTCCTGACAACAACATTGGTGCCCCAGGATCCAGTGTGTCTGAACATAGTATATACCCTGGATTTTGCAGATAGGAGCAATACTAAATAAACTAATACAATAATAAATATACTACATGTTCCATGGGCTTCTACTAAAGCTTTCAAGGTAAATTTTCTCAGGAGTCTTTT
The DNA here is from genome assembly GCF_012274545.1 of Fukomys damarensis. Classification (NCBI taxonomy): domain Eukaryota; kingdom Metazoa; phylum Chordata; class Mammalia; order Rodentia; family Bathyergidae; genus Fukomys; species Fukomys damarensis. Next base: position 31,519,690 of record NW_022900940.1, read on the forward strand.
TTTATTTTCTTCTATTAGCAGATGTAGGCTCTTTAGGATTAATTTCTTAATTTTCTTATCACCTCATTTTTTTGTTTATACCTTTAGTTTCTTGTTTTGTTTTTAATTTTGAGGATGTTTTCTCTAGTTTTTCTTCAAAGTTGTTTGGTATTTTGGAAATTATATACTCTCATATTTATAAATCCTGTGTTTTTTCTTGCCTATTAGTTATATAACAGCATCCTTTTCTAGTTCCACATATGAATATACAGAGTCTGCCACAAATATATATACACTCTACAGCAGTTCGCTTTGCTAATGAATATCTGAAAGCTAATGGTCATCACGCTGACCATCTCTTGTAGAGGCCAAAGGAAGTTAATTGTATTAATCTCAAGATGTCTCAAAATTTTAGTATTAAACTATTCACACCAGTTTTTCTTTTCCTGTTGTATACATTTTTTTTGCAAACTCTGTATTTTGTTGTGTCATGGAAAATTGGTTTTCTGTTCTCTCCACTGATCCTGTTCCTCTCCCACTCTGTGTGTGTGTGTGTGTGTGTGTGTGTGTGTGTGTGTATGTGGACTGCTTTTGTTAGGTCTGTGGCTTCCATGTTGGAAGCTTTTTACAAACCTCTCATAATATCAGCTTTAATTTCATATTCAAGAATAAATAACAAGGGCCAGGGATTTAGCTCAGCGGTTTGGTGGCCTCCCTCGCAAGCGCAAGGACCCAAGTTCAATCCCTGGTACCAAAAAAAAAAAGAATAAATAACAAATAACCGAGATTGATGTTCTATGTGGAAAGATATAAGATCATCAAGGTAGAATGATAAAACTGTAAGTTCTTTTTTCATCAGAATATTAACCTTAATAAGAATAAATGTTATTCTGGTGCTTTCAGATGTTATGGAGAGGCATCTTTGCCTCTCTTGTTTCTATAGCAATATTCGTTTCTTCCATGTTGTCCAATAGAACTGATGATAAGTTATCCCCTATATGTGAAGACTTGCACAGTTGTATCATGGAAGATGGTTAGTGCAAGTGAGGAACTAGCCTTTTATTTCTAAAATTAAAATTGACTTTTAACTTCTAAGCCACTTCTAAGTTGCTCCTATATTATACAACACACTTCTAGAAGTTAGCAGGAAGTCGAGGTCTGGGAAATTCCACTAGTGATTTAATGAACTCCCCTAACCTTCCATTTATTTGAGTACCCTACCACAAATGACTACTGTGTTTGCTATCTTTTAGTTTTGAACATCTCCGAAGACTATCCCTTGTGCTTTCCTTGGGAACCATTCAAAAATGCACATGAATTCAAAAAGGAAGTGGGACCTATAAAACTACCCATTCCTTATAAAGACTGAAAGCAGTCATCACTTTTATATGTTTAAATGTCATTACCACATGACTTGATGTCCCCAGTTCCTGATACTCATTGTAATTCTGAGGGGTAAATCAGAGTGGTGGTCTTTTTTCATTTTGTCATTTACCACTTCCTGTAGTTTTGATTTTGAGTATTCTCTGAAGGGTCAAGTGTTAAAGACTTGGTCCTCACACAATGGTGCTATTACATTGTTGTGGAACTTTTAAGGGGTGGGGCCTAGATGGAGGTCTTTAGGCCTTTGGGGGCCCTCAGAAGAGTGTGAGACACCAAGCTGCAAACTCTTCCTCTCTCTTTCTCTTCATGCCTTGAGGTGGACTGTTTAGCTTTAACACATACCTGGAAGTTAGACTCATGTTCTGTAGAACTGAATCAGTACCAGAAGAGATGGGTGTTAACATTTTAGCAGCAGTAGTTAGCAGTGACACCCTGGAGGGTACATGCTTGCCTCAGTCCTGATAAAACAGGCCCATTAGAAAAACTGGCAGAAATAACAGATTTCAGCACTGACATAGGGACCTGGGATAATTGAGTTGAAGACTGGGTCTGAATTTCCCCAGTAGATGATGAAGAGGGTGAAGATGAAGATGGTGACACAGAAGAGTTCTGTATAGTTTTGTCGAGGTTTTCCTTAACTGTGCTTGCATAACTTATTTTAGGAGCTATTTTAGCCCTGCTATTGTCCCCTGGAAAAACTGGAGGTGGTTTAAATAGGGGTCACAAGTCCTCTTTGGAGGCAACAGCTGAGGCATGCTTTCCTTTGGGCCGATCGTCAGACTTCTCGCTGTTCACCAGACTTAATATCTGAGCTTTTACAAAACATGTCTCCTGTAGTAGGTTTCCTTCAAGCTTTTCCTCCAGGTCTGGTTTCATACTTCCAAATGGGCTTTGAACCATCTGCTCAATTTGCCTTTTGTTCACTACAGTCAGGCTTGAAGCTTTCGAGTCCCTGTTTTAAGGGTGGGACACTATTCTCATGTTGCATTATTTTGTCCTGGACTAAATTAAGGTTTTCACAACCTTTAGCCTAGCTTTCCTTTTTTGGGGATTGGTGTATCTACTCTCTGATCCACTACCATCATTATCTGTGCCCTTGCCCATATAACCCTTAGTAATATAGCCTGGATTGTTACAACACTGTTTGGAATTGCTACAGTAATGGTATAATCTACAGACTGATTTTCTCCAGATTCCTTATTTTCATAAGACTTCCCATTCTTTCTGTCCATACTGTTTTTCTGAATTAAATTCTTGGTTTTAATTCCTGTCGTCCCAAAGGTGCTTCACAGTCTGCTTCAGACTAGCATCTGTCTACAACCTGCTGGTTGCCATGAAGGACCCTGGAAATAGGGTTGGTAGCTTCATGAGAACCCAAGTTCTTAAAAGATATTTCTCTTTCTCCGGCATTACCATTTATGTCACCATAGGCTGTTTTCTTCTTCAGCCTTTCCCCGTGCTACTGGAGGGTATGTGTCTGCTCATATTTCAGTGGCCTTGGCTGGGCCTTGGAGCTGCCCTCGGCTCCATGCTGCAGGCACTGGTGAGGCTGCTGGTGATGGTGGTGGTTGTGGGTATGGTCGTAGAAATAATAATGGTGGTGATGGTGTGACCGCTGCGGCTATGGTGATGGTGTGAGTCGTGGTGGCTGCGACGGTGCTGAGGCTGTGGCTGGCTGGGTTTCTCCCCCATTGAAAGCGGCTGGGGCTCCCTGGCTGAGGCTGTGGGCTGCTGCACTCTAAGGATCTCGATTACCGTGTTTTATATTTATTCTTAAAAAGCAGTAAAAATGATTATTATATTCTTAGAGAATATAAGTAAAAATAATTTAAATATTTGTGACTGTAACTTTTAAAAATTGTATATTAAAATAAGTCCTATTGGATTTAATAATTTTAGCTTTTAAAATTATAATGATTTATTTTATACAAATAGTTTTATCTAATTTATATTAGTTGATAAAATTGATTATAGCATCTTGGAGAAAAGCCAAAACCCTGTTAGAAGTCCTTATTTGGAAACTTTTAAAAATGAAAAAGTATCATGTATATTTATTAAACTGGAAGTGTTTCTTGTTAAAAATTTTTAAATCTTCAGACTATTGTATTATTTTCTTTCAACTAAAGTACCCCTGGTCAGCTTTATTTATTCTGCAGATCCTGTGACTTTAAATAAATAACCTCTCTGAACAACATTTTCCTCATCTAAATGCAAGAAGAATGACATTAAACTGTGTACAGTGGTTCACCATTGCAGTCAGCAAAGGGCAGATTCTCAATAAATAATAGCTAGTTTAGTTTACCTGGAGAAATTATCGCCTATACCAATCTCAGAGTGAGTGCTTAAGCAAAGTAGGAAAAGATTGGTTTTAGAGGTGTTTTATGCAGAATTCTTCATGTTTAATATTTTTTATTCTTGATGCCACATAGAACTCCATTTAATAATAATGCATTGAGTATTTGCTATTTTTATTTTTCAAGCACTGTGCCTTGTCCTTCAATGGATCTTTGTAGAGCTCTCTGCCTACTCTCTCATAACAATTTTCCAAGCAAAAGATAAATTCCTTACCCTCTGCTGTGAGTGGAAGGGTGGGTTTTCCTGTGTATAAACAGTAAAGTTAGTCTACCACGGGAAACAGCATTTACATTCCATTGAGCTCCTGTAGAGAAGTTTATGTGGTTCACATTAACAAATAATAAACATTTTTTAGAAGGTGATTTGAAGTTCTTTTACAAACTACTACTAGAAGGGGGGTTTCTTCTACCATTTTTATGAATATAACATCAGAAGCAGCTTTACTAAGTTGCAGATAGACTTAAGGACACCTTTTGTTCAGTTCAGCTCAAATATGTAGTAGATGATCTGTATTTAACATTCTTCTGATCATTGGTAAGCATAGTGAACTTCCCTAAAACCATTGATGACATTGAACTTGAATTAATATGATGTAACTTTGAAATTGAATAGATACCTATTTTTCCAGGATGCCCTAAGAAATTGTGGAAACGCTTGATACTTTATGTTATGAATCATCATTCTCTTTTCAAGTCCCCAAACATTTATTTACTTTACTACTCATAATACGTAATGTGTGCTTAAAACAACAATAACTCATTCAGATATGAATTCTTGCTTGATATCTTGAGGTAGTTTTATCTTTCTGGATCCCCATCAACAGGAATTACTCGATACTCTAGACTCATGACTGTTGGGCCAAATCCTACTTTGATCGGTTTGAGCAGTGATACTGCCTCACTGTCCTTAAATCCAGTTACGTCATTCAATCCCGTAACATTGTTCATTCACACACGAATTTTCTGATTGGGAATACATTATGTAGTGCTTGTGAGATCGTTCTCCTAAATTTCCTTCATAATGACTAAGCTTCAAAATGCTTCTATGAAAGAAAAAGCTTCTATGTTTTCAAAACGCATTATTATGAGGTTTTTTAAATCCTATTAGGATACAAACTAAGTGCATGTGGTTCTCTATTGTTGTCTTCCTTACTTTTTTAAACACAATTTGAAACTTAAAACTTTTAAAATGTAATCAGGAAGTGAGTTGTATATCTACCTAAATATATGTATCTAAATTAAATATATCTTTATAGGTATTAAGTTTGAAAATGATAAAGAAAATAAGTATTTATTTGCAAGATTACTTTTTTTTTTAGACAGCATCTCTCTATGTAGTTCAGCCTGGCCTTGAATTCACTATGTAGCCCAGGCTGGCCTCAAACTCATGTCAATCTTCTTGCCTTAGCTTCCCAGGTGCCCGAATTACAGGTGTGTGCCGATACACCCAGCAAGATTATATTTTTTAAGATGCTCATAGTTTCTATCAAAAATGAATATGCTTCTTAGGAATTATTACAAATTTGTCAAAAAGTAGTCTATAAAGTAGTAAATTTTTGTACCTTATGCATTTATTTCTTCCTGACTCTAATCCCCGTCATCCTTCAGTTCATCTTGTTTTCTTATCCCCTCATTAAATGCTACTTGGGTCATTGAAATGGGTGCCAGATCTTTGCATCTTCTTCCTCCCCTTTCCAACAGTCTCTCCACTCGAATGCTGGATCAACCTTCTAAAGACTATCTTTGAGGTCATTTTCCTCCCATTCTAAAACATATTCAAGGTATATGGTGAACTAATCTTAAAACAACTTTTTTAGACTTACCACCCATTCTTATTCAGTCCAACTAGACAGCTCACAAAAACCTCTTTTGCCAAAAAGGCTTTGATAACTCTGACTTTTCCATTTCGCCTCTTTTCACATGTAATTGTCTTGTCTGATGTGCCTCTCACCACTCCTGTCACCTTCCGTGGTCCTATGCAACCCTCAAGTCTGGGCTTTAAGCTTTTTCCAACAGTCTTCCTTGTTTACTCCAGTCAGTAGTCACCTACACTGTTCTCTCTTCATCCCCTCTGGAACTTCCATACCATCTTACTTGTACAGTGTTTGTTATTCTGTGTGCATTCTATTCATATAATTTTTTTCAAGTAGAGTAAAATGTCTCATTTGTCTTTAGGTCTTTTAAAAATATAAGTTTCTAGCTCTGGCAAGTTGAGTACTGTCGCAGGAACTTTGTTCCATTTAATAAATGTCAATGCAATGTAAATTATAGGACATTTTGAGTCATATGATAGCACTACCTGAAAGTAATGTCTTAGTATTCCCATCAGGGAAGAAATTGAATCTTCTAATTAACTAGGTTATAAGTTATAACCGGTTGATTCAACCTTAAACTGAAATATAGTTTCATTTTTATACCAAAGCCTACTTAAATAAAATGCTTTATTTTTTACATCATTGGTCAGCATTTTTTTTTTCAAATTACAAATGCATCAAATATCGGCTATAACGTGATCTAGAATTAAGGTTTCTAGGACATAGTGACACCCAGAAAGACACTCGGAAAACTAGCAAAGCTATTATAAAAGGAAAACTTGCGACTCCACAGAACGCACTAGCAGACAGATGTATTCTTCGGCTGGGTTGGTTGTTTTCAGGTGTAAAAGTGAGGTAGCAGACAGAAGCATGGTGCCCCTTCCTTTTATCTTCATCATTATCCTTGACCATATCTCTTATCTACAAAGAGAATTGAAAAGGGGATCAGAAATTAGCAATGACCCAGCTCCTCAAAAGCATGAAGGGAATTAAAACTACTCACAGAATCGCCTGATTGTGTTGTGCACTCACCCTTTATTTCCTCATAGCATCACCTCAGAAATGGGAAGGGCTATTTGACATATAAAAAAGATGTGTTGTAGGGCCGAGGATTTAGCTCAGTGGTTTGTTAGCCTGCCTTGCAAGCGCAAGGACCCGAGTTCAGTCCCCGGTACCAAAAAAAAAAAAGTGTGTTATGATGAGGAATTGCTGAAGAATAATGAGTTCCAACTGTTGCCAGTCTCCCCAGCCCTGTGGACTGAGTGCTTTGCTTTGTGACTTTCTAATCCTGTCTTCACTTTGCTTTTAATTTTATTCTAAAACAGCTGAACTGTTTGGCAGTAAATGCTTCCAACTCAGATGAACCCTCTTCATTTTTTGCATCTTTTAAAACTAAAATTTATAGCTCTTTTTGATAACTTTCATTTGTGTATCACTTTTTCTTTCAAGTAACAGGTGATGAAGAGAGCATTCCTGTGATGTTTTGGAGCTTAAATTATCATTATGTTTCAGCAGGGGAAGCTATTAAATTGCTACTTCCTATTGCCAAACAAATAAAAATTGCTTTGCATGTTGAAATTGCATTGATATTTGTACATAAAAGTTAATATTTTTAGAGAGAGTCAATTTATAATTACTAGAAACCCACCCCAGACTGAAGGCTGACTTGTTATGCGCATTGGTATTTATGAAAGACCAGTCTAAAACTTTCACTCATGTTTGCTTTTCCTTTCTTGCTTTGTTTAGAGAGTTTATGTCTGAAGATAGTTTCAGTTTGCTGCCCTAAGAGAGTTTTATCATTGTTGCTGCTACTCAAAAATCAGTTTAATGAATTGTGATTCAGTTGAGGAAAAAATGTATTTCTCAAACATAAGCAAAATGCTGTCTTTGCCTAGATCACATTGAGCAGAGTGTGTTAGAAATAAAACTGAAGACACTAAAAACTGAGGATTAGCACATTTCATTTTCTAGAGATGGTTTGGTATTCAATAAATTTTCATTTTAGATGTGCTGATTTTCCATTTTAAACATGAGGAGTAAAAGGGCGCCTCCATGCTAAGAGGGCCTCCATAGTGATCGCCCTGCATAAGCCGATGATGCGCTGTGTTCTTGTCCCTGGGAGAAATATTGCGTGGGGGTCTGACTACTTGGCTCTGTAATGAAACATGTTACTAATGAGCCTGCATTCTGCATCCTTTTCCCCTGTTTAAGTTCTTTTAGGACAAATGTCTCTTTTTAAGCCTCAGCTGAAAAGTTTCACAACTATTAACCTGTTAATTTTCATTATGAAAAAACAATGTGTGATGAACAATTAGTTTTGCCTGTAGTAGCAAATACACAGTTTAATTTCACTCCTTTATTGATTATGTGCTAATAGATATGTATATATGGCCATGTGTTTTAAAGAATGCATTTGTAATTATCACTATGTCTCAGTAGTTAATATAAAGGGCACTTGTATTCTAGGTCACGAGTTTACACTGTATCTTCTTTTCCTGGGTCACGGCCAAAAATCTCAATGACACTGTGAATGAACATAGGATTAAAATGATTGAAAAGTTTAAAAATAATTTGTTGGACGTAAAGCAAGGTGAAATAAATCCTAAATTAGCTTATATTTTTCTCCAGTTTTTATGCACTTGAGATATCACCAAGATTAAAGTTCCTGGTTGCTACGCCCTGGCTACTTAAAGGGACAGAGCTAGGCCCAGCGTGGTGGTGCACACCTGTAATCCCAGCACTCAGGAGGCTGAGACAGGAGGATCGCTCTGAGTTGGAGACCAGCCTGGGCTACACAGTGAGTTCCAGGTCAGTCTCAACTACATAGTGAGACCCTGCCGAAAAAAAAAAAAAAAAAAAAAAAAAAAAAAAGCGGGGTGGGGGCAGCAGAGCTAGGCATTATGAGTTATCTTCCCAGGTTCTCTCAGTTCCCTTTGCTCTATCTGTGTGCCCTTCCTGGCTGTGATATGCGTTTGTTATCCATACCTTCCACCTGAGGTTCTTCTTTACAAGGTTGTTGAGTTATTGGAGCCACTTTGCCAACCTGAGTAGGGAGCCAGCAGTCTTGGAAAGTTAAGACACTTCTGGGAAATCCTTAACAGTGATCAGCAGTTTGGGAATATCAGGTCTAACTGGCTTTCCTCAGATCAGGCCGAACTAAGGCATCTGACATTCCACACACTCCTGTGGGACCAACCTGAAGGCGTTCTCCACGGGCTGGTCTGGATATCACTCCATTAGTTGGTTCTTTCCTCTCCCTGCCATGCTTCTTCACGAGTGTACTGATCTCCGAAAAGTCATCATGAAACAGCACGTGGACCATGCGATGTTTTTATCAGAGTCAGCTTCTGGAAGCCAGACCTCAGTTAGGACTGTTATCCTTGTAGATAGGGAGGGGTGGAGGGATTGAAGGGAGGGCAGAGGAATGGGAAAAAATATAAGCACCAAGATGGATTATGTAAACGTGCAAATTTCCAATGATGAATGTCATTATACTGTATACCTTAAATGTACAAATGAAGTTAACTAAAGAAAAAGAAAATACCATTCTGCTAAAACTAAAAGAATAAATAAATAAAAAAGATGGAAACAAAGCTTTTGTAAATAGGGAGGAGTGAAAGGGAAGAGGGGAGGGGAATGGGAAAACAGGAACCAAACTATGTCATGTCGGGGTACAAATTCCCAGTGATGAATCAGGTCATAATATATATGTAAAATGTACCAATAAAGTTAATAAAAAAAGTCAAAGTGCACAGACTATCCCTCAGCCAACTCTGTTCCCATTTGTCACTTCAGAGTTGCTGTGATCACAGGAAGTCTAGAGGACCAGTGTACACTGCCGATGACTGGAATGATCCTGGTATAGCAGAAGAACTTTTAGAATTACTAAGTGAAATTGCCCCCTCGCATGGAGGTCCATCCTGCAAGCGTTGCTTGTTTTCATTCCCGGTGCTCTGGGTCAGCAATTCCAGTGCAAAGCTGCCTGCAGCCTCCTTCGAATGACTTTGCATTACGCATTCATGTCCACTCCCTGCCCGTTGTTCTGTGCTGTGAGAGGCCAGGCAGTAGCAGCAGTGCAGCTGGGCCTTCGCCCCAGGAGAAACCCATCAGAAAGCCTCTTGGCCCAGGCCCATGCCCTGGCACTTGTGCCTTTTAAGACTTTTCTTTTTCTGTTTTTCTCCATTTGCTTTGGACCAACTTATATTTAGGCTTTTCTCTTGACAAGGTCAGATCATATTTTCTTTCCTGTTGTCCATTGTAATTTTAAATAAAATCTATAATGCCTACCTATGGACCCAGAAGCAAAATTATGATATTTTCAAGTTTACAAATTCAGTTATGTGCAGATATCCATGTGTGTGCAAAAACATGCTTGGATTAGGATGGTGTTGTATTTCGAAAGAAAGATTTACCACTAGATATATTACTAATACTAGAAGCAAGAGATGCCCAAAAGGTTTTGGTTACTTAAACGCCCTCTCAACATTCTTCTCTTTTTCAATGAAACTCAGAGAAAAGATGTCCATCGTGGAACTATGTCCACGAAGGATGGAGTAAGAGTAATTTGCATTTCAGGGTTGTTTTGGCCCAGGAGTTGGTCCAAGGGTGCAGGAGGGAGGGAAGGAGAGGAAGAAGGAAGATGAGGCGGGAGGAGGGAGTAGGAGGGCAGGAAGAGAAGCTGGAGTAGGAGGAGAGAAAAAGAAGAAGGGAGGCAGAAGAGAGGAGAAAGAAGCAGGAGGAGAGGAGGGAGAGAGACGGAGGAGCAAGGGAAGAAGAGAAGGGAGAGGGATAAATAGATTTGTCTGGAAAATGAAGGGATGGAGTGGGGGCTGAAAACATTGCAAGAAGCACTAATGAGCGCCAGGAGAGAAAGGGAAAAACCAAGACCTTGGTCCCCACAGTCCACCACGAATCCAGCAGTTCTTCCCTTAGAGGCAGAGGAAGTCACCACTGCAAAACGAGCTGTGAATTGGTGGAGTGAGCAGACAGAAGGGGACCCACAGAAGTGTACCTCACAGCAGCAGCAGGGAGGGCATTGGTGACCTGTGGCTCTTACCCTGGTGGATGTAGATGTGCAGGGTTACACTGCAGTCATGACGGGGTGGGTCTGCCATTCATGGAGTCCCTTCTCAGTGGGTCAGGAGCTTACTGTGCAGAGTCTCTTTCAGCCTATGTTTCCTTGTAGCCAGGGCAGGGAAGAGAGCACATTAGGAAAAGGCCTGCGTAAGAGATCCACCTTTTCATTTGATTGAGGTCAATGAGCAGCTTTATGTTCTACAAGGCTTTTTCCTTGTGCAAGTTTTGTACTTTGACTGACAGATTCTAACTGCTTTCTACTTAGAAGAAAATGGAATAGGTTTTATTCTTGAAAGGTACCTGTTGCTGGGATTTGAAACCTTAAAATAGAAGTTGCCATTTCTTTTGCATCTAAAAGATTTGATACAAGAACAAAAGAAAACCAAAGTTTATGGCACAGATTTTTTAAAAAGTTTTTTTTAAGGAGCAAACAATTAAACATAATGCAGTTATTTTTGTTCTGTGAAGACAAGATTATTAAGGAGGGAAGTCTCTATGAAGAAATATAAATCCCTACAGACAATACACTTGCAAGGGGTAATGCAAGACACATTAATGTATTGCCAACTTGTTTCTCTTGGAATTTGTTTGTAAGTTTAAAAGAATACTTTTATAGAAATACTGAATCATAATAAGTCATCAGATGGAATATTGGAGAATGGTTTCACCTAAAGGATGGGTTACGAAACAGACTCCCATAACAAAGTTTACAGAGAAGCGGGAAGAATATGGAAACCAGGCAGGAAATGTACACTGTGGTTCATTTGCTTAGAGAAGGAAACTACTAATAGTTGCAATAATTAAGATAATTTCTTATGTACCAGAAAGTATAGTAGTAATTAAATCCTTTGCAAAGATAATCTCAACCCCTGCAGCACATCTGTATGTTATGACATTATCTCATTTAGAAGTAACCAGGTTTAAAGAAATTAATTCATTTATCTAATATCCCATTAGTAGCGTTTAGGAGTTAATACTTGAAGGAGTATCAAGCCTGAGCACAGCTGGCAAAGATAAACATAAAAACAAAAGATATAAAAGTTTGGATGTTCAGGTAATTAGTGATGGAAATTTTAGAACGAGTGTGACAGAAGTATAGAGCAGCCACCAAGCTACCAAAGCCATGTGTGTAAAAAGCTCAGATCTCTGTGCTAGATATTAAGGAAGGAATTACAGCTAAAAAGAGCTGTTATAAACGAAGTTTGCAAAGGGGAAAAGGAGGCCAGGGATTTAGCTCAGTGGTTTTGCCACATGCCTCAAAAGTGCAAGATCCCAAGTTCAGTACCCGGTACCAAAAAATAAAGGGAGGAGGGGAGCTGAAGAAGCTTCTGGACAGAGCAAGTGAGGCAGAGGCCAGGAAGTTCTGATCAGTGGAGGCTTAGATGGTGACCCCCAAGAGCGGAGCAAAACTTAATTACGCTTCCTTCCTGTGAGAACAATGTGGGAAACATGGAAGTAAGTTAATTTATGTTCATGTTGGACTTATATGGGTGGCTTTTAAAGCTAAACATGATTCTAGGATTTAATCGGGTAATCAATTTATCAATGGTAAGTCTTGGTAACTGTTCTCAGAAATCTATGAAATTTGTCTTTCTTTTATCACACTACCTATGCAGTTCTTTTTCTCTCCTTAGAGGTATTTAAAGAATAGAGGAATGAGTAGACAAGCAGAGTAATAAAGAACATGTTGTTTTCTTTTCAGTAAGAAAAATAGAACATTTTAAAACAGTTTAATGAGGAGGCAAGTGGTCACTGGTAAAAAAAACAATTTTATGTTTACAATAATTTGAAGAAGACAGAGAAACCTTATAGACTAAAAGTTTCTTTTTTTTTCTCATTGAGTTTATTGGTGCATTTTGGGTATACAGTACAGTTGCATTCATCATTGGGATCTTGTACCTTTATGTGACAGGTCTTGGTTCTCATTTTTCCCTTTGTCCCTGCCCTCCCTTCACCCCCTCCTCCCTTCCCTATTTACAGATACTTTATTTCCATTTTTTCATTTTCTCATATATTTTTTCCCTTATTCCCTTTCCCCTACCCTTCCCACTTCCCCTACACCTTTAGCCCTTTTCTTCCTATTTCACATGGTCAGTTATATCATTAGGATCTTATGTACCATTATAGTTGTTCACACCAGAGAAACTATTCAGTATTTATACATGTGTGACTTATTTATTTCACTTAGGAGTATATCCTTACTATGTGTCCATTTTCCTATAAATGACTCTAATTTCTCATTCTTTGCGGCTGAGTAGTATTCCATTTTATAGAAAAGCCACACAGTTTGTAATAGCTAAAACTTGGAAACTGTCCATCAGTTGGAGACTTGATAAAGGCTAAAACTTTCTTGAAGAACAAGGGATAAAGCAATGCATATTGTTATGGTGCAAGTTCAAAGATTCATTACAAACTTATTTTATAGACTCTCTTTTAGCTTTTAAAAATGAAATATTTGGTGTTTACAAATATATGTACTATGTGAGTGAATTACAAAGCAAAATACAAGTAAATATCATGAACCTCCTAGCCAGCTTAAAAGTGAATCCCGATGTTTAACCTTTAAAATAACTTGTGGTGGAGGACAGGCCACAGCTGCAGCCACTGGTGGTGGAAGGACTCCTCTTATTACTGCTCCTTGGCCAGATGACCCTTTGAAGCTGGACAGCAGGGAGGTGAGCAGGTGACCAACAGCTCTCAGGCAGACACCAAGGTCTTCCTCGACTTCCACTCCCCTAGTTGCATTTTTTCTACATATAGAAGGCAGGTGGGGAGATAGCCCACAGAGGGACAGCACAGCACATCCACAGGGTCACAGGTGACACAGGACCATTCTAACTAGGTCCTAGTGAAAGACCAATAGTGTGGAGTCAAAACTGGAAACAACACAAATTGTCATCAGCAGATGGGTGCAGAAACACTTTGTGGTTCATCTACATGGTGGCGTGTGATGGCTCAACCACTGACAAGCAACAACCCACACGAAAGCCAGCAGGGTTATGTTGATGGAATCTTCTCTGCAAAAAACAAAGCAAACAAAGAAAAATCTTCATGCAGATTATTACAGCTTTCCCATACCTACAAAGTGCAAATTCTCCACCTGGGACACAAAAGTACATGTGCTTCTTGGGATGGGAGAACAGGAAGTGATTACAAGTGGCGATAAGGAAAAATTCAAAGTCCAGTCCTGTATGTGTTCATCATCACCACTGGGCTGATGGTTTCTGGAGTCTGCAAAGACTATCTACCATGTGGTCACCATACGCTGTCCTGCCTCACTCTGTTGTCACATTTACTGAGTGCGGCGTTTTCATATTGTGAATTAGCTAAGAATGAATAATGATATGTGTGCACCCCAAAGCTGCAACCTGTTGTGGATCCACTACCATACCACCCGCACGCCAGAGGTTACAGCTTGAAACCAACATTTCTATCTTTTAGGGAAAATTATTGTGGAAATTTCTGGAATGTCTCACTAATCACTGTTTAACTAAAACTAATCAATCAAGAAAGAAAAATCATAAATTTCACAGCTCTCTAAGTATGAATACCCAGCACACCATCTTCAGAGAAAATGGCTCCTTCATATGCCTCAGCATGTGCACAGGGGCAGCATACATATGATGTTTTAAAGGTGAAAGTGTCACCAATGGCTAATGTCAGAGAAAGCTTTCCTAGTTTTGTTTTGCTGTTTCTAGATCACATATTCAATCAGGCAAATTGATGGTACCTGAGTATAATCCCATTATTCCGGGTGGTTGAGGCCAGAAAATCATAAGGTGGAGTCCAACTTTACAAAGTTAGTGACTCAGTGAGAGATTTAGTGGGTATCTGAAAAAAAAAAAAAAAAGTCAGACAATAGACTTCAATGTGAAGACGCAGAATTTAAGGCCAAGTACTGCAAGAGTAAAAAACTAGCATACTTCTTAGATGATAGATTAAACAAAATGCTACATAGATGGAGTAATAGATAAAAATTACTAAGTGGCTATTGGTTTATTTAGTATGAAGAAAAAGACGAGCTATAGGTTCTTCTTATCAGAGGGGAAACTCAGGTTGTGGAACCCCAAGACATGACCTCACTTCCTTGGCGACATCTCGAAAACAGAACGTGGAACCCTTGCTAACGGGCACCACAGTCCGGTAGCAGCGTCTCCCGAGCTCACTTGGCTGGAGACGGTCAAGAGCGAACATGCTGAGCTGCTTCTCCACTTCGCGAGGCCGCAGCCTCAGGACCCCAGGCAGAGAAAGTATCTGTGAAAGATTGAGAAGACGGCTGACTCCATCCAGACGCCTCAGGCCGCACTGCCGCATCCACACGACTGTCACAGACACCCCAGGGAAGGTCTCCCCGGGAGTGACCCCCAGTGACCTACCAAGGTCAAGGCGCCCCAGGGAAGTCTCCCTAAGCCCAAATACCACCGGCACAGAAGCTGGGAAGAGCCCAGGGCAAGTATCACCACACCCAGAAACACCCAGTAGCTCTGGGCAGGTCTCCCCAGAGCCGGGCCCAGAAAGCCCAGAGAGTCAAAGTCCAAGGGGGGAGAGCGAAGTCACAGCCACCTGCCCCCGAGAGACACTGGGAAGCCTGGTGTACATCCACCCAGGCCTGGC